>NC_080382.1:99147237-99852767 GCF_014773155.1 Arachis stenosperma
TCAGTTTCATGATTGCTCCAAGGTTTAGCAACTTGCTCTTCAGTGACATACTCATCCTCTTCAGAGGAAGAATACTCATCAGAGCTCATGAATGGCAGAAGTAAGTCCAATGGAATCTCTATGGTCTCATTTGAGCCTCAGATTCCCATTGTTCCTCATTGAGGAACTCAGGAGATTGGTACAAGCCCACTGAGGTCTCCTCAGTGGCGTCCTTCTCCTCTCTTTCCTCTCCATATTCGGCCCTGTTTATGGCTTTGCACTCTCCTTTTGGATTTTCTTCTGTATTACTTGGGAGAGTGCTAGGAGGGAGTTCAGTAACTTTCTTGCTCAGCTGACCCACTTGTCCTTCCAAATTTCTGATGGAGGACCTTGTTTCATTCATGAAACTTTGAGTGGTCTTTATTAGATCAGAGACCATTGTTGATAAGTTAGAAGTATTCTGTTTAGAACTCTCTGTCTGTTGCTGAGAAGATGATGGAAAAGGCTTGGCATTGCTAAAACCTGTTTCTCCACCATTATTGTTATTGAAACCTTGTTGAGGTCTCTCTTGATTCTTCCATGAGAAATTGTGGTGATTTCTCCATGAAGAATTGTAGGTGTTTCCATAGGGTTCTCCTAGGTAATTCACCTCTTCCATTGAAGGGTTCTCAGGATCATAAGCTTCTTCCTCAGATGAAGCCTCCTTAGTACTGCTTGGTGCATTTTTGCATTCCAGACAACTTGAGAAATCAAATTGACTGTTGAGTCATATTGTTCTGAGCCAATATGGCATTCAGAGTGTCAATCTCAAGAACTCTTTCTTCTGACTATTCCCATTGTTCACAGGATTCCTTTCAGAAGTGTACATGAATTGGTTATTTGCAACCATTTCAATGAGCTCTTGAGCCTGTGGCGTCTTCTTCAGATGAAGAGATCCTCCAGCAGAGCTATCCAAAGACATCTTGGACAGTTCAGAGAGACCATCATAGAAAATACCTATGATGCTCCATTCAGAAAGCATGTCGAAGGACATTTTCTGATTAATGTTGTATCTTTCCCAAGCTTCATAGGGATTCTCCATCCTTCTGTCAGAAGGTTTGGACTTCCACTCTAAGCTTACTCCATCTTTGTGGTGGAAAGAACTTTGCCAAGAAGGCATTGACTAGCTTTTCCCAAGAGTCCAGGCTTTCCTTAGGTTGAGAGTCCAACCATGTCCTAGCTCTGTCTCTTACAGCAAAAGGGAATAGCATCAGTCTATAGACCTCAGGTCAACCCCATTAGTCTTGACTGTGTCACAGATTTGCAAGAACTCAGCTAAAAACTGATGAGGTCTTCCATTGGAAGTCCATGAACTTGCAATTCTGTTGCATTAGAGAAACTAATTGAGGCTTAAGCTCAAAGTTGTTTGCTCCAATGGCAGGGATAGAGATGCTTCTCCCATAAAAATCAGGAGTAGGTGCAGTAAAGTCACCCAGCACCTTCCTTGCATTGTTTGCATTATTGTTATTTTCGGCTGCCATGTCTTCTTCTTCTTTGAAGAATTCGTCAGGTCCTCTAAAGAGAGTTGTGCTTTGGCTTCTCTTAGCTTTCTCTTCAAGGTCCTTTCGGGTTCAGGGTCAGCTTCAACAAGAATGCCTTTGTCTCTGCTCCTGCTCATATGAAAGAGAAGAGAACAAGAAAATATGGAATCCTCTATGTCACAGTATAGAGATCCTTGAGGTGTCAGAGGAAGAAAAATGGAAGACAGAAGTAGAAAATTCGAACTTATCAAAGAAGATGGAGTTCGAATTTTGCATTAAGGAATAGAGTTAGTCCAAAATAGAAGGATGTGAGAAGAAGGGAAGTAATTTTCGAA
Organism: Arachis stenosperma; assembly: GCF_014773155.1. Classification (NCBI taxonomy): domain Eukaryota; kingdom Viridiplantae; phylum Streptophyta; class Magnoliopsida; order Fabales; family Fabaceae; genus Arachis; species Arachis stenosperma. The sequence continues at coordinate 99,149,072 of NC_080382.1, forward strand.
AATTAAGTAAAAGATTTTGAAAATATTTTTGAAAAACACAAATTGATTTTCGAAATAGGAGTGAGAAAGAGATCAAGTGATTTTTGAAAAAGATTTTGAAATTAGAAGTTAAAAAGATTTGATTGAAACTATTTTGAAAAGATGTCATTAAAAAGATATGATTGATTTTAAAAAGATGTGATTTAAAAGATATGATTTGAAAAACATTTTAAAAAAAAGATATGATTTGAAAACAATTTTAAAAAGATTTGATTTGAAAAACATTTTTAAAAAGATTTGATTTTAAAAATTAATGACTTGCCTAACAAGAAAAGATATGATTCAAACATAAAACCTTCCTTAACAGAAAAGGCAAAAAATGTTCAATCAAATCATTAATTGTTAGTAAGTATCTTTGAAAAAGGAAAGAAATTGATTTTGAAAACATTTGATTGAAAAGATATGATTTGAAAAAGATTTGATTTTGAAAAACTTTGAAAACTTGAAAAAAAATTGATTTTGAAAACAAAATCTTCCCCCTTTGCCATCCTGGCGTTAAACGCCCAAACTACTACCCTTTTGGGCGTTAAACGCCCAGCCAGGCACCCTGGCTGGCGTTTAAACGCCAGTCTGTCTTCTTCACTGGGCATTTTTGAATGCCCAGCTTTTTCTGTGTGATTCCTCTGCAGTATGTTCTGAATCTTCAATTCTCTGTATTATTGACTTGAAAAGACACAAATTAAAAATATTTTGGATTTTTAATAATGAGAATAATAAAAAAATGCAACTAAAATCAAATAACATGCATGCAAGACACCAAACTTAGCAGTTTGTATACTATTGACACTAACAAGATGAGAATGCATATGAGAAACAACAAAATGCTCAAGTCAATAGAATTCAAAGATCAAAACAAGGAAATCATCAAGAACAACTTGAAGATTAATTAAGACACATGCATAAATTCGAAAAATGCAAGAAAAACAGAAACATGCAATTGACACCAAACTTAAGATGAGACTCTAGACTCAAACAAAAAATATTTTTGGTTTTTTTTTTATGATTTTGTAATTTTTTTTTGGCTTTTTCGAAAATTAAGTGGAAAAGAAAATAAAGGTATCAAAATTCTTAATGAGAATTCCAGGAATCATGCAATGTTAGTCTAAAGCTTTAGTCTAAAGGAATTAGACATGGCCGGCTAAGCTTCAGCAGGACATTGCATTCAAGAGCTAAATTGATGATGATCAATCAGCTTTGGTGATGATAAGAACATCACCTTGAACACTAGAATTCATTCTTAAGAACTCTGAAGAAAAATATACCTAATCTAAGCAACAGATGAACGTCAGTTGTCCATACACAAGAACAATCCCCGGCAACGGCGCCAAAAACTTGGTGCACGAAATTGCAATAACACTTTTGCAATCCCGCACAACTAACCAGCAAGTGCACTGGGTCGTCCAAGTAATACCTTGCGTGAGCAAGGGTCGATCCCACGGAGATTGTCGGCTTGAAGCAAGCTATGGTTATCTTGTAAATCTTAGTCAGGGTATCAGAAATTATCAGGATTGATTGTAAAAAGTAAAAGAACATGAAATGGTTACTTGTATTGCAGTAATGGAGAATAGGTTGAGGTTTGGAGATGCTCCATCTTCTGAATCTCTGCTTTCCTACTGTCTTCTTCATCAAACACGCAAGTCTCCTTCCATGGCAAGCTCGTATAGGGTTTCACTGTTGTCAGCAGCTACCTCCCATCCGCGCAGTGAAAGCTAATGCACGCACTCTGTCACAGTGTTGCCAATCACCGATTTGGTTCTCTCCCCTACCGGAATAGAATCACTCTTTTGCGTCTGTCACTAACGCCCAGTAGGTTACAGGTTTGAAGCACGTCACAGTCATTCAATCATTGAATCCTACTCAGAATACCACAGACAAGGTTTAGACCTTCCGGATTCTCTTGAATGCTGCCATCAGGTCCTGCCTATACCACGAAGATTCCGATTAAAGAACCCAAGAGATAACTACTCAATCTAAGATAGAACAGAGGTGGTTGTCAGGCACGTGTTCATGGTTGAGAATGATGATGATTGTCACGGATCATCACATTCATCCGGATTAAGAACAAGTGTTATCTTAGAATGGAAGCAAGCATGATTGAATAAGAAACAGTAGTAATTGCATTAATCCATCAAGACACAGCAGAGCTCCTCACCCCCAACCATGGGATTTAGAGACTCATACTGTGGAAGTAAATGTGTACAAAATGTTATGGGGTCATGCCTTCTCAGTTGAACCGGCTTTGGATGCCATAAATGGTTATGGAAAAACAAAGAGCAATGCTTTTACCACAAAAACTTGGTGCACGAAATTGTGATCAATACAACTTCGCACAACTAACCAGCAAGTGCACTGGGTCGTCCAAGTAATAAACCTTACGCGAGTAAGGGTCGATCCCACGGAGATTGGTGGTATGAAGCAAGCTATGGTCATCTTGTAAATCTCAGTCAGGCAGACTCAAATGTATAATGGTGATGAACGAAAATAACGTAAAAGATAAAGATAGGGATACTTATGTATATCATTGGTGTAAGAGCTTCAGACAAGTGTATGAAGATGCCTTCCCTTCCGTCTCTCTGCTTTCTTACTGTCTTCATCCAATCCTTTCTTACTCCTTTCCATGGCAAGCTCGTGTAGGGTTTCACTGTTGTCAGCAGCTACCTCCCATCCTCGCAGTGAAAGCTAATGCTCAATACTCTGTCACAGTACGGCCAATCACCGGTTCGGTTCCCTCCCCTACCGGAATAGAATAACTCTTTTGCGTCTGTCACTAACGCCCAGTAGGTTACAGGTTTGAAGCACGTCACAGTCATTCAATCATTGAATCCTACTCAGAATACCACAGACAAGGTTTAGACCTTCCGGATTCTCTTGAATGCCGCCATCAGGTCCTGCCTATACCACGAAGATTCCGAAGAATCCAAGAGATATTCACTAAGCCTCAGATGCTTGTAGAACAAGAATGGTTGTCAGTCACCTTGTTCATGGGTGAGAATGGTGATGGGCGTCAATCATCACCTTCATCATGTTGAAGAACAAGTGATATCTTGGATAAAGAAAAAGTGGAATTGAATAGAAGAACAATAGTAATTGTATTAATACTCGAGGTAGAGCAGAGCTCCACACCTTAATCTATGGTGTGTAGAAACTCCACCGTTGAAAATACATAAGAACAAAAGTGATCATTGGTTTCGGCCCCAGAGAGGGAACCAGAGGAACCAAGATGAAAATATAATAGTAAAAGGTCCTACTTATAGAAACTAGTAGCCTAAGGTGTACAAGAATGAGTAAATGACATAAAAATCCACTTCCGGGCCCACTTGGTGTGTGCTTGGGCTGAGCAATAAAGTAATTTTCGTGTAGAGACTCTTCTTGGCGTTTAACTCCCATTTTGGTGCCAGTTTGGGCGTTTAACTCCCATTTAGGTGCCAGTTCCGGCGTTTAACGCTGGAATTTCTTGAGGTGACTTTGAACGCCGGTTTGGGCCATCAAATCTTGGGCAAAGTATGGACTATCATATATTGCTGGAAAGCCCAGGATGTCTACTTTCCAACGCCGTTGAGAGCGCGCCAATTGGGCTTCTGTAGCTCCAGAAAATCCACTTCGAGTGCAGGGAGGTCAGAATCCAACAGCATCTGCAGTCCTTTTTGGTCTCTGAATCAGATTTTTGCTCAGGTCCCTCAATTTCAGCCAGAAAATACCTGAAATCACAGAAAAACACACAAACTCATAGTAAAGTCCAGAAAAGTGAATTTTAACTAAAAACTAATAAAAATATACTAAAAACTAACTAGATCATACCAAAAACATACTAAAAACAATGCCAAAAAGCGTACAAATTATCCGCTCATCACAACACCAAACTTAAATTGTTGCTTGTCCCCAAGCAACTGAAAATCAAATAAGATAAAAAGAAGAGAATATACTATAAAGTCCAAATTATCAATGAAACTTAGCTCCAAATTAGATGAGCGGGACTAGTAGCTTTTTGCCTCCGAACAGTTTTGGCATCTCACTTTATCCTTTGAAATTCAGAATGATTGGCTTCTTTAGGAACTCAGAATCCAGATAGTGTTATTGATTCTCCTAGTTAAGTATGATGATTCTTGAACATAGCTTTTTCTTGAGTCTTGGCCGTGGCCCAAAGCACTCTGTCTTCCAGTATTACCACCGGATACATACATGCCACAGACACATAATTGGGTGAACCTTTTCAGATTGTGACCCAGCTTTGCTAGAGTCCCCAATTAGAGGTGTCCAGGGTTCTTAAGCACACTCTTATTGCCTTGGATCACAACTTTATTTCTTTCTTTTTCTTTCTTTTTCTTTTTCTTCCCCCTTTTTTTTTTCGTTTTTCTCCTTCTTTTTTTTTTTGTGTTCACTGCTTTTTCTTGCTTCAAGAATCATTTTTTTATGATTTTTCAGATCCTCAGTAACATGTCTCCTTTTTCATCATTCTTTCAAGAGCCAACAACTTTAACATTCATGAACAACAAATTCAAAAGACATATGCACTGTTCAAGCATACATTCAGAGAACAAAAGTGTTGCCACCACATCAAACTAATTAAGCTAGTTTTAAAGATGAATTTGAAATCCTGTACTTCTTGTTCTTTTGTGATAAAAACAGTTTTCATTTAAGAAAGGTGATGGATTCATATTCATAGCTTTAAGGCATAGACACTAAGACACTAATGATCATAAGACACAAACATGGATAAACATAAAGCACTAAAATTCGAAAAACAGAAGAATAAAGAACAAGGAGATTAAAGAACGGGTCCACCTTAGTGATGGCGGTTCTTTCTTCTTCTTGAAGATCCTATGGAGTGCTTGAGCTCCTCAATGTCTCTTCCTTGTCTTTGTAGCTCCTCTCTCATGATTCTTTGATCTTCTCTAATTTCATGGAGGGTGATGGAGTGTTCTTGGTGCTCCACCCTTAGTTGTCCCATGTTAGAACTTAATTCTCCTAGGGAGGTGTTCAGTTGCTCCCAATAGTCTTGTGGAGGAAAGTGCATCCCTTGAGGTATCTCAGGGATCTCTTGATGAGAAGGGTCTCTTGTTTGCTCCATCTTCTTCTTAGTGATGGGCTTGAGGTCATGCCTTCTCAGTTGAACCGGCTTTGGATGCCATAAATGGTTATGGAAAAACAAAGAGCAATGCTTTTACCACACCAAACTTAAAAGGTTTGCTCGTCCTCGAGCAAAAGAAGAAAGAAGAGAGTAGAAGAAGAAGAAATGGAGGAGAGGGAGATGGCTTTGTGGTTCGGCCAAAAAGGGGGAGAAGTGGTGGTTTATGAAGGATGGATGTGAGTGGTGAAGAGAAAGAGATGTTGAGGTGATTGGTGAATGGGTGAAGAAGAGAGAGAGAGTGGTGGGGTTGGTGGGGATCCTGTGGGGTCCACAGATCCTTAGGTGTCAAGGAAAAGTCATCCCTGCACCAAATGGCATCAAAATCCACGTTTTGAGCCATTTCTGGCGTTAAACGCCGGGCTGGTGCCCATTCCTGGCGTTTAACGCCAGGTTGTAGCCCTTTTCTGGCGTTTAACGCCAGTCTGGTGCCCCTTTCTGGCGTTAAACGCCCAGAATGGTGCCAGACTGGGCGTTAAACGCCCAACTGCTAGGCTTACTGGCGTTTAAACGCCAGCAGCTTCTTCCTCCAGGGTGTGCTGTTTTTCTTCCTGTTTTTCATCCTGTTTTTGCTTTTTTCATTGTTTTTGTGACTTCTTATGATCATCAACCTACAAAAAAGATAAAATAACAAAAGAAAATAGTTAACTATAAAACATTGGGTTGCCTCCCAACAAGCGCTTCTTTAATGTCATTAGCTTGACAGAGGACTCTCATGGAGCCTCAGAAATACTCAGAACCGTGTTGGAACCTCCCAACACCAAACTTAGAGTTTGAATGTGGGGGTTCAACACCAAACTTAGAGTTTGGTTGTGGCCTCCCAACACCAAACTTAGAGTTTGACTGTGGGGGCTCTGCTTGGCTCTGTTTTGAGAGAAGCTCTTCATGCTTCCTCTCCATGATGATAGAGGGATGTCCTTGGGCCTTAAACACCAAGGATTCTTCATTCACTTGAATGATCAACTCTCCTCTATCAACATCAATCACAGCCTTTGCTGTGGCTAGGAAGGGTCTGCCAAGGATGATGGATTCATCCATGCACTTCCCAGTCTCTAGAACTATGAAGTCAGTAGGGATGTAATGGTCCTCAATCTTCACCAAAACATTCTCTACAAGTCCATGAGCTTGTTTTCTTGAATTGTCTGCCATCTCTAATGAGATTCTTGCAGCTTGCACCTCAAGGATCCCTAATTTCTCCATTACAGAGAGGGGCATGAGGTTTACACTTGACCCTAAGTCACACAAGGCCTTCTTGAAGGTCATGGTGCCTATGGTACAAGGTATAGAAAACTTCCCAGGATCTTGCCTCTTTAGAGGCAGTTTCTGCTTAGACAAGTCATCCAGTTCTTTGGTGAGCAAAGGTGGTTCTTCCTCCCAAGTCTCATTTCCAAATAACTTGTCATTCAGTTTCATGATTGCTCCAAGGTATTTAGCAACTTGCTCTTCAGTGACATACTCATCCTCTTCAGAGGAAGAATACTCATCAGAGCTCATGAATGGCAGAAGTAAGTCCAATGGAATCTCTATGGTCTCATTTTGAGCCTCAGATTCCCATTGTTCCTCATTGAGGAACTCAGAGGAGATTGGTACACGCCCACTGAGGTCTTCCTCAGTGGCGTCCTTCTCCTCTCTTTCCTCTCCATATTCGGCCATGTTTATGGCTTTGCACTCTCCTTTTGGATTTTCTTCTGTATTACTTGGGAGAGTGCTAGGAGGGAGTTCAGTAACTTTCTTGCTCAGCTGACCCACTTGTCCTTCCAAATTTCTGATGGAGGACCTTGTTTCATTCATGAAACTTTGAGTGGTCTTTATTAGATCAGAGACCATTGTTGATAAGTCAGAAGTATTCTGTTTAGAACTCTCTGTCTGTTGCTGAGAAGATGATGGAAAAGGCTTGGCGTTGCTAAACCTGTTTCTTCCACCATTATTGTTATTGAAACCTTGTTGAGGTCTCTCTTGATTCTTCCATGAGAAATTGGGGTGATTTCTCCATGAAGAATTGTAGGTGTTTCCATAGGGTTCTCCTAGGTAATTCACCTCTTCCATTGAAGGGTTCTCAGGATCATAAGCTTCTTCCTCAGATGAAGCCTCCTTAGTACTGCTTGGTGCATTTTGCATTCCAGACAGACTTTGAGAAATCAAATTGACTTGTTGAGTCAATATCTTGTTCTGAGCCAATATGGCATTCAGAGTGTCAATCTCAAGAACTCCTTTCTTCTGACTAGTCCCATTGTTCACAGGATTCCTTTCAGAAGTGTACATGAATTGGTTATTTGCAACCATTTCAATGAGCTCTTGAGCCTCTGTAGGCGTCTTCTTCAGATGAAGAGATCCTCCAGCAGAGCTATCCAAAGACATCTTGGACAGTTCAGAGAGACCATCATAGAAAATACCTATGATGCTCCATTCAGAAAGCATGTCAGAAGGACATTTTCTGATTAATTGTTTGTATCTTTCCCAAGCTTCATAGAGGGATTCTCCATCCTTCTGTCTGAAGGTTTGGACTTCCACTCTAAGCTTACTCCATCTTTGTGGTGGAAAGAACTTTGCCAAGAAGGCATTGACTAGCTTTTCCCAAGAGTCCAGGCTTTCCTTAGGTTGAGAGTCCAACCATGTCCTAGCTCTGTCTCTTACAGCAAAAGGGAATAGCATCAGTCTATAGACCTCAGGGACAACCCCATTAGTCTTGACTGTGTCACAGATTTGCAAGAACTCAGCTAAAAACTGATGAGGATCTTCCATTGGAAGTCCATGGAACTTGCAATTCTGTTGCATTAGAGAAACTAATTGAGGCTTAAGCTCAAAGTTGTTTGCTCCAATGGCAGGGATAGAGATGCTTCTCCCATAAAAATCAGGAGTAGGTGCAGTAAAGTCACCCAGCACCTTCCTTGCATTGTTTGCATTATTGTTATTTTCGGCTGCCATGTCTTCTTCTTCTTTGAAGAATTCGGTCAGGTCCTCTAAAGAGAGTTGTGCTTTGGCTTCTCTTAGCTTTCTCTTCAAGGTCCTTTCGGGTTCAGGGTCAGCTTCAACAAGAATGCCTTTGTCTCTGCTCCTGCTCATATGAAAGAGAAGAGAACAAGAAAATATGGAATCCTCTATGTCACAGTATAGAGATTCCTTGAGGTGTCAGAGGAAGAAAAATGGAAGACAGAAGTAGAAAATTCGAACTTATCAAAGAAGATGGAGTTCGAATTTTGCATTAAGGAATAGAGTTAGTCCAAAAATAGAAGGATGTGAGAAGAAGGGAAGTAATTTTCGAAAATTAAGTAAAAGATTTTGAAAACATTTTGAAAAACACTAATTGATTCTCAAAAATTAAGAGTAGAAAAAGAATCAAGTGATTTTTGAAAAAGATTTGAAATTAGAAATCAAAAAGATTTGATTGAAAACTTATTTTGAAAAAGATGTGATTGAAAAGATATGATTTGAAAACAATTTTAAAAGATATGATTTGAAAACAATTTTAAAAAGATATGATTTGAAAACAATTTTAAAAAGATTTGATTTTAAAAATTAATGACTTGCCTAACAAGAAAAGATATGATTCAAACATAAAACCTTCCTCAACAGGAAAGGCAAAAAATGTTCAATCAAATCATTAATTGTTAGTAAGTATCTTTGAAAAAGGAAAGAAATTGATTTTGAAAACATTTGATTGAAAAGATATGATTTGAAAAAGATTTGATTTTGAAAAACTTTGAAAACTTGAAAAAAATTGATTTTGAAAACAAAATCTTTCCCCTTTGCCATCCTGGCGTTAAACGCCCAGAATGGTGCACATTCTGGCGTTTAACGCCCAAACTACTACCCTTTTGGGCGTTAAACGCCCAGCCAGGCACCCTGGCTGGCGTTTAAACGCCAGTCTGTCTTCTTCACTGGGCATTTTTGAATGCCCAGCTTTTTCTGTGTGATTCCTCTGCAGTATGTTCTGAATCTTCAATTCTCTGTATTATTGACTTGAAAAGACACAAATTAAAAATATTTTTGGATTTTTAATAATGAGGAATAATCAAAATGCAATTAAAATCAAATAACAATGCATGCAAGACACCAAACTTAGCAGTTTGTACACTACTGACACTAACAAAATGAGAATGCATATGAGAAACAACAAAACACTCAAGTCAATAGAATTCAAAGATCAAAACAAGAAAATCATCAAGAACAACTTGAAGATTAATTAAGACACATGCAAAAAAATTCGAAAAATGCAAGAAGAACAGAAACATGCAATTAACACCAAACTTAAGATGAGACTCTAGACTCAAACAAGAAATATTTTTGGATTTTATGATTTTGTAATTTTTTTGTGCTTTTTCGAAAATTAAGTGAAAAGGAAAATAAAGGTATCAAAATTCTTAATGAGAATTCCAGGAATCATGCAATGTTAGTCTAAAGCTTTAGTCTAAAGGAATTAGACATGGCCGGCCAAGCTTCAGCAGGACATTGCATTCAAGAGCTAAATTGATGAGAATCAATCAGCCTTGGTGATGATAAGAACATCACCTTGAAACACTAGAATTCATTCTTAAGAACTCTGAAAAAAATAATACCTAATCTAAGCAACAAGATGAACCGTCAGTTGTCCATACACAAGAACAATCCCCGGCAACGGCGCCAAAAACTTGGTGCACGAAATTGCAATAACACTTTTGCAATCCCGCACAACTAACCAGCAAGTGCACTGGGTCGTCCAAGTAATACCTTACGTGAGTAAGGGTCGATCCCACGGAGATTGGTGGTATGAAGCAAGCTATGGTCATCTTGTAAATCTTAGTCAGGCAAACTCAGATATATATGGTGATGAACGAAAATAACATAAAAGATAAAGATAGTGATACTTATGTAATTCATTGGTAGGAACTTCAGATAAGCGCATGAAGATGCCTTCCCTTCCGTCTCTCTGCTTTCCTACTGTCTTCATCCAATCCTTCTTACTCCTTTCCATGGCAAGCTCGTGTAGGGTTTCACTGTTGTCAGCAGCTACCTCCCATCCGCGCAGTGAAAGCTAATGCACACACTCTGTCACAGTGCTGCCAATCACCGGTTTGGTTCCCTCCCCTACCGGAATAGAATCACTCTTTTGCGTCTGTCACTAACGCCCAGTAGGTTACAGGTTTGAAGCACGTCACAGTCATTCAATCATTGAATCCTACTCAGAATACCACAGACAAGGTTTAGACCTTCCGGATTCTCTTGAATGCCGCCATCAGGTCCTGCCTATACCACGAAGATTCCGAAGAATCCAAGAGATATTCACTAAGCCTCAGATGCTTGTAGAACAAGAATGGTTGTCAGTCACCTTGTTCATGGGTGAGAATGGTGATGGGCGTCAATCATCACCTTCATCATGTTGAAGAACAAGTGATATCTTGGATAAAGAACAAGCGGAATTGAATAGAAGAACAATAGTAATTGCATTAATACTCGAGGTACAGCAGAGCTCCACACCTTAATCTATGGTGTGTAGAAACTCCACCGTTGAAAATACATAAGAACAAGGTCTAGGCATGGCCGTGAGGCCAGCCCTCAAATGATCTAAGAACTAGATGTCCAAAGATTCCTAGATGTCAAATACAATAGAAAAAGGTCATACTTATAGAAACTAGTAGCCTAAAGTGTACAAAGATGAGTAAATGACATAAAAATCCACTTCCGGGCCCACTTGGTGTGTGCTTGGACTGAGCAATGAAGCATTTTTCGTGTAGAGACTCTTCTTGGCGTTTAACTCCAGCTTTTATGCCAGTTTGGGCGTTTAACTCCCAGTTAGGTGCCAGTTCCGGCGTTTAACGCTGGGAATTCTGAGGGTGACTTTGAACGCCGGTTTGGGCCATCAAATCTTGGGCAAAGTATGGACTATTATATATTGCTGGAAAGCCCAGGATGTCTACTTTCCAACGCCGTTGAGAGCGCGCCAATTGGGCTTCTGTAGCTCCAGAAAATCCACTTCGAGTGCAGGGAGGTCAGAATCCAACAGCATCTGCAGTCCTTTTTAGTCTCTGAATCAGATTTTTGCTCAGAACCTTCAATTTCAGCCAGAAAATACCTGAAATCACAGAAAAACACACAAACTCATAGTAAAGTCCAGAAAAGTGAATTTTAACTAAAAACTAATAAAAATATAATAAAAACTAACTAAAAGATACTAAAAACATACTAAAAACAATGCCAAAAAGCGTACAAATTATCCGCTCATCACGGTCCTATATATCTCGGATTCAACTTCTTTGTCTTAATCGCTCTTCCAATTCCCTTGTAGGAGTAACTCTCAAAAATACGTGCTCACCCACTTCAAATTCCAATGGTTTTCTTCTCTTATCCACATAACTCTTCTGTCGGCTTTGTGCAGTCAAGATTCTGGCCCTAATCTATTTGATATTCTCAGTAGTCTCTGCTACCTAATCCAGCCCTAACACACTTGCTTCACCGGCTTTATACCAACACAGTGGAGACTGGCACTTCCGTCCATTCAAAGCATCATACAGAGCCATCCCAATGCTCGCATGAAAGCTGTTGTTGTACACAAATTCCACCAACGGCGTGTAATGGTCCCAACTTTTCAGTTGATCTAAGACACACGCCCTTAGCATATCTTTCAACGTTTGAATAGTCCTTTCTGACTGCCCATCCATCTATGGATGATACGCAGTGTTGAGACATAGTCTCATACCGAAAGCTCTTTGGAATGCTCCCCAAAACTTTGATGTGAATCGGGGACCACGGTCCAACACTATGCTCGATGGTATTCCGTGCAACCTTACAATCCCCTTGATATACAACCTTGCCAATTCCTCCAAAGAGTAGTTCACTAGGATAGGCAGGAAATGAGCGGACTTGGTTAAGCAATCCACAATCACCCAAACTGCATCGAATCCCAACCTATTCCTGAGAAAACCAGTCATAAAATCCATTGTAATTCTTTCCCACTTCCACTGAGGAATCTCAAGTGGCTGTAACATTCCCGGCGGTCTTTGGTGCTCTATCTTCACCTTCTGACATGTCAGACACTTCGACACAAGTGTAGCTACATCACCCTTCATTCCAGGCCACCAGAACATCTTCTTCAGATCATGATACATCTTCGTACTACCTGGATGAATGGAGAATCTACTCCTATGAGCTTCCAACAACAACTCTTGTCTCAAACTTTCAACATCCAGCACACATATCCTTCCCTTATACCTCCATATCCCTTCACCGTCCTTAGTGAACTCTCCATGCTTCTCCTTACCAATGGGTTGAAACATCTTCCGAAGTTCTTGTTCGTCTTGCTGAGCCCTCTAAATTTATGACTTAAAAGTACTTGAAATGCACAATTGCTTCAAATGAGCTTATCCGTCAACTTCACCAATATCCAACTTTAGTTCTGCAAACTTATCCACTAACTCTTCCTCCTTGATCCTCATCCAAGCTATCGTCAATGACTTTCGACTCAATGCATCCGCCACAATATTTTTTTTTTTTGGGGAATAACTTAGTTCTAAATCATAATCCTTCAGTAGCTCCATGCACCTCCTCTGATGCATATTGAGCTCTTTCTGATCAAAGATGTACTTAAGACTCTTGTGATCAGAAAAGACCTTAAACCTCACTCCGTACAAGTAGTGCCTCCAAATCTTCAACACAAACACAATTGCCGGTATTTCCAAGTCATGAGTTGGGTAATTTACCTTATGTGGTCTTAGCTGACGCAATGCGTAAGCCACTACATTCTGGTGTTGCATTAACATGCAAACCAAACCCTTCAACGAAGCATCACAGTACACTTCAAACGGCTCATGCGGTTTCGGAAAAATTAAAACAGGCGCTGAAGTTAATTTCTCCTTTAAGGCTTGAAAGCTCTCCTTACACTCTACTATCCACACAAACGGTGTCTTTTTCCTTGTTAACTTAGTTCATCGGTAGTGCGATTTGTGAGAATCCGTGAATAAACCTTCTGTAATATCCAGCTAATCCCAAGAAGCTTCTGATCTCAGTCATTGATGTCGGTCTCTCCCATTCCATCACCGTCTTCACTTTCGAAGGATCCACTGCTATCTCTCTTTTACTCACCACGTGACCTAAGAACTTCACTTCTTCTTTCTATAATTCATATTTGGACAACTTAGTATACAATTTTTGCTCCTTCAAAACTTGTAGCACAATTCTCATATGCTCTTCGTGCTCTTTTGCATTTTAGATTAAACCAGAATGTCAAATATGAACACCACCACAAACTTATCCAAAAAGGGACGAAATAATTTCTTCATGTAATCCATGAACACAACAAGTGCATTCATCAACCCAAAGGACATCACTGCAAACTCGTAGTGTCCATAGCGCGTCCTAAACGCAGTTTTCGAAATGTCATCCTCCTTTACCCTTATATGATGGTAACCGGATCTTAAATCAATCTTTGAAAACACCCCAGCTCCTTGCAACTAATCTATTAAGTCATCTATCCTCGGTAACGGATACTTGTTCTTCATAGTCACTTTGTTCAATTACCGGTAATTTACGTAGAGTTGCATTTCTCCATCTTTCTTCTTTACCAATAAAACTAGCGCTCCCTACGGAGATACACCCGGTCAAATGAACCTCTTGTTCAGAAGCTCTTCTAACTGAGTCTTATGTTCTGCCAACTCTGTCAGAGCCATTCAGTACGACGCAATCGACACTGGTCCAGCCCCCGGTACCAAGTCAATAGCAAATTCAATCTCTCTTTGAAGAGGGAAATCGGGAATATCTTCTGGGAATACTTTTGGAAATTCCCTAACTACAGAAATTTGATCTAACCTCTGTTCATCACCTAACGCATTTGCAGCCAATAATACATAACCCTGATGCTCTTTCCCACTACAATTCACCAAAACAGAGTTCAAGTAATAACCCTCGGCTATCACTGCTCCTCCTTCTCCTTCCGACATAAACCAAATCGATCGCTCAAAGCAATCCAACAAAACCCGATTCTTTGACAACCAATCAAAGTCCAAAATCATCTCCAACTAAAACATTGGCAAACAATCAAATCATGAACAAAGTCTCTATCCTCAATTTTGATAGATACTTCCCTACAACCTGACCTAGTCACAACCGTTTGATACGGGGTATGCACATGTAAATCAAAAGCTAATTCGGACACTTTCAATCCTAGTTCCTCAACTTTATCAAAGGCAATAAATGAATACGAAACTCCAGTATCATACAATGAAACCAATGTTTTATCACCAATTAAACATATACCTCTTATCAACGGATCCGACCTTGTAGCATCCTGGGAGTTCACAGCAAACACTCAACCTTGCTGGTTCAGGCCCATATTCGGAGTCCTCCTACGAGGGTAGTCCTTCACCATGTGTCAAGGCAATCCACATGTAAAGCATTGACCTATACCCAGATTGCACGAATCATAAGGATGAAAAGGCTCGCAACAGTTACAAATTGAATATGGAGAAGCCTTACTTTGATTACCTCTCCCTCTCGCCGGGTGTTACTGATCATAGTTGTTCCTCCTAAAGGCCCCTTGACGTTGATGTACATGTCCTCCCCTCTTGAAGTTCTGAGCTCTTGGATGGAAGTACTTTCCACGCCCAGGGTTCTTATTTCCCCCATGAGTATCTCTTGATGATGCCACTTTCTTCGCACACTCCTCAATAACCCTTGCCTTGTTCACAAACTCAGAAAAGATTCGAATCTCCAAAGAAGTCACAGCCATCATAATGGTATCCCTTAAGCCTCCTTGGTACTTAATGCACTTCCAGCTCTCATAGGACTCGGGGGCACCCTGACATACCCTAGAGAACCTACAAGGCTCCTCAAACCGAATAGTGTAATCGGTGATGTGCGGAAAACGATCTGACACAAAACTCACCGGCAAGTGCACCGGGTCGCATCAAGTAGTAATAACTCACGGGAGTGAGGTCGATCCCACAGGGATTGAAGGATTGAGCAATTTTAGTTTAGTGGTTGATTTAGTCAAGCGAATCAAGATTTTGTTGAGTGGTTTGTGATTTGCAGAATTTAAATTGCATGGAAAATAAAGGGAATGGGTAAATTGCATGAAATTAAAAAGAACAGAAATTTAAAGTGCTGAATCTTAAAGAGCAAGAAATTAAATGGCAAAAACTTAGAATGCAAGAAATGTAAATTGCAGAATCTTAAAGTGCAAGAAATGTAAATGGCTTGAATTGTAAAGGGAATTGGGAATTGGATTTGCAGAAATTAACATAGAAAAGTAAAATTCAACAAACAGAGGAGTAGAAAATGACTTAGATTGAATCGGATCTAAAACAGAAATGTAAATGAGCTTGAAAAGCAGTAAACAGAGAATTGAAAATGGGAAATCCAGATCTCAGGACTCAAGAGACTAGATAACCAACTCTAGATCTCAATGCCTTCCTAGATCTAACAAGAGCAGTTGCAAAGGAAATGTAAATTGCAGAGAAAATAGATGACGAAGCAATTAGCCGAAACTGAAATTCAATTAAGCAGTAAATAAACAGAGAGATCTCAGGATGAGATTGAAACAGAATTCCTTCAATTCTCCAACCCAAGATCCAAGCAAATGTAATTGAAATTGAAAGCAAGAAAACTAAGAGGAAGGGAATTCAATTCTCCTTCCCCGAGACTTAGAAACTCAAAATCACTCAACACCAAAAGCTCTCCGAAAACTCTCTATGAAAACTAAAAGGAAAAGCTCTCTGAAAACTTAAATCCTATGCTATTTATACACTTTCTTCAAATGGTCTTCAAGCCTTCAATTGGGCCTTTGCTCTTGATGGAATTGGGTTGATAGAGGCCTTGGTTGATTGCTCTTGGAGTTTGGAGAAGAACCGAAGTGAACCGAGTTTGGAATCATGAAAGCTTGAGTAAAAGTTTGAGTAAAAGTTTGAGGCAAACTTTTACTCAAACTTTTCACATCAGCCACCCCATCTTTGCTGCTACCAACGTTTGAGCCAAAGTTTGGGGTCAAACTTTTGCTCAAACGTTGGCCCCCTCATGTACACTCATGGCGCCAACGTTTGCCAAAAAGTTTGAGGCAAACGTTGGCGCAAACTTTTGCTCTCCAGGGTATGTTGTTCATGGCGCCAACGTTTGCCAAAAAGTTTGAGGCAAACGTTGGCGCAAACTTTTCTCCCAAAAGTTTGCGCAAAAGTTTGAGGCAAACTTTTGGTCAAGCTTTTTGCTCCCTGGTTCGTTTTCACTTATTCCAAAAGTTTGAGCTAAAGTTTGAGGCAAACTTTTGCTCAAACTTTTTGTTCTCTCTTCCTCCTAGCCATTCCTTCTTGCTTCAACCTTTCTCCAAGCTTTCTTCAGCTATCATTAATCAACCAAACACATCAAAGCTATGCTCAAAATCATGAGATATTCATTCTTTCATAATATGTGACAATTATAGCATAAATTCTCATGAAATTGCATTAATTCATCTATGGTTGATTAAATCAAAGGAAGCATGAAAATCTACCCAATTGGCTTGCTTATGGCTCAAGAAAGTGCATAATTCAATTGAAAACAAAAGAAAAAGGCTAGTGAAACTAGGCTAAGATGACTTGTCATCAATCGGCCATAGACAATGAGCCCTGCTTCAACTGTATAAGCTCCAACTCCCTTGCTTCCCTTACAAATTCAGAAAAGTATTTCTTGTAGAAAGTCATCTGGAACACATCCCAAGGAATGTCGGTATTATGAAGCTGTAGTAATTGGCATTCTCCTTGCCACCAGTGCTGAGCCTCTCCTAAAAGTTGGTATGCCGCAAACTCCACAAATTGGTTGTTCGAAACATGCTGGGCTTGTAACGCACGCTCCATGGCTTGGAACCAATTGTCTTCTTCAGTAGGGTTGGTCGAACCTCTAAAAGTTGGTGGATGAAACTTGAGAAATGAAGCCAAGGTCATTAGAGCACCTCCCAAGTCATTATCGTCTCCTTCTCCATTTTCGTTCTCGTTTCCATTACCGTTCCCAGCCAGTTGACCCAACTTTTCCATGGATTGCATAGTCGCAGTAGCGTTAGCTTGCATAGTATTTGCCAAATTTGTCATAGCCGCCAAGAACTCGGCATGGTTGTCAGCCGTTTGGTCATTCTCAGTTCCTCCTCGTGTACGAGTACGACCTCGTCTGTGAGTAGCCATTAGGGTTTCTGTCTATACCAAACAGTCGATATCAAAGTGATCAGTCTCAATATCAAAAGCCTAGTGCTTCATTTATCCCAAAAAGGCACACACAAAGAAGCATGATATGCAATATCAAGCAGATAACCTAAATAGCATTAAAAAAAAGACACAGAGTATGCAATGAAGCATAATCGGTCTATCTCTCAGGCTCACGAGGATGAACGGATCTGATACCAATAAATGTAACACCCTAATTACCCTAAAACTTACCTCATGCCGTAAAGCAAATGATAACTAAAGGTCACTGATGAGCGGATAATTTATACGCTTTTTGGCATTGTTTTTAGTATGTTTTTAGTATCTTTTAGTTAGTTTTTATTATATTTTTATTAGTTTTTAGTTAAAATTCACTTTTCTGGACTTTACTATGAGTTTGTGTGTTTTTCTGTGATTTCAGGTATTTTCTGGCTGAAATTGAGGGACCTGAGCAAAAATCTGATTCAGAGACTGAAAAGGACTGCAGATGCTGTTGGATTCTGACCTCCCTGCACTCGAAGTGGATTTTCTGGAGCTACAGAAGCCCAATTGGCGCGTTCTCAACGGCGTTGGAAAGTAGACATCCTGGGCTTTCCAGCAATATATGATAGTCCATACTTTGCCCAAGATTTGATGGCCCAAACCGGCGTTCAAAGTCACCTACAGAAATTCCAGCGTTAAACGCCGGAACTGGCACCTAAATGGGAGTTAAACGCCCAAACTGGCATAAAAGCTGGCGTTTAACTCCAAGGAGAGTCTCTACACAAAAATGCTTCATTGCTCAGCCCAAGCACACACCAAGTGGGCCCGGAAGTGGATTTTTATGTCATTTACTCATCTTTGTACACCTTAGGCTACTAGTTTTCTATAAGTAGGACCTTGTACTATTGTATTTGACATCGGGGGTAGCTATCTTTGAGTTTTATGCTATCTTAGATCGTTTGGGAGGCTGGCCATTCGGCCATGCCTAGACCTTGTTCTTATGTATTTTCAACGGTGGAGTTTCTACACACCATAGATCAAGGTGTGGAGCTCTGCTGTACCTCGAGTATTAATGCAATTACTATTGTTCTTCTATTCAATTCCGCTTGTTCTTTGTCCAAGATATCACTTGTTCTTCAACTTGATGAAGGTGATGATTGACACTCATCATCATTCTCACTCATGAACAAGGTGACTGACAACCACTCTTATTCTACAAGCATACGAGGCTTAGTGAATATCTCTTGGATTTCTGATTGCATGATGCATGGTTGATCGCCTGACAACCGAGTGCTCGCCTGACAAACGAGCCAGCCATTCCGTGAGATCAGAGTCTTCGTGGTATAGGCAAGAACTGATGGCGGCATTCAAGAGAATCCGGAAGGTCTAACCTTGTTTGTGGTATTCTGAGTAGGATTCAATGATTGAATGACTGTGACGTGCTTCAAACTCCGAAAGGCGGGGCGTTAGTGACAGACGCAAAAGAATCACTGGATTCTATTCCGGCCGGACCGAGAACCGACAGATGATTAGCCTATGCTGTGACAGAGCATCAGGGACGTATTTTCACTGAGAGGATGGGAGGTAGCCACTGACAACGGTGAAACCCTACACAAGCTTGCCATGGAAAGGAGTAAGAAGGATTGGATGAAGACAGTAGGAAAGCAGAGAGACGGAAGAGAAGGCATCTTCATACGCTTGTCTGAAGCTCTTACACCAATGATATACATAAGTATCTCTATCTTTATCTTTATGCTTTATTCGTTTATCACCATACCCATTTGAGTCTGCCTGACTGAGATTTACAAGGTGACCATAGCTTGCTTCATAGCAACAATCTCCGTGGGATCGACCCTTACTCACGTAAGGTTTATTACTTGGACGACCCAGTGCACTTGCTGGTTAGTTGTGCGGAGTTGTGTTTATGCCATGGTATTGAGCACCAAGTCTTTGGAGCCATTACTAGGGATTGTTTATGTTTTGAAAAGTATTGATCACAATTTCGTGCACCAAGTTTTTGGCGCCGTTGCCAGGGATTGTTCGTGTATGGACAACTGACGGTTCATCCTGTTGCTTAGATTAGGCATTTATTTTTTTTCGAAATTCTTGAAGATGAATTCTAGAGTTTCATAATGATTTGTTGAAATCTGGCTGGCTGAGAAGCCATGTCTAATCTCATTGGACCGAGGTTTCAACTTATCATCACAGAAGCTTGTTGATTTTTTATCAATCTTGCTTTTGGAGCAGTGATCTGCTAAGGCTTGGCTGGCCTTTGGCCATGTCTAGTGTTTTGGACCGAAGCTTTCTTTGAAAGCTTGGCTGGCTGTGAAGCCATGTCTAATTCCTGGACCGGAGTCTTAGACTAGCGTTGCACTGATTCCTGGAATTCTCATTAAGAATTTTGATATCTTTTTCCACTTAATTTTCGAAAATCACAAAAAAAAAATTCACAAAATAAAAAAAAAACCAAAAATATTTGATGTTTCTTGCTTGAGTCTAGTGTCTCATCTTAAGTTTGGTGTCAATTGCATACATTCATTCATGTGTCTTAAGGATCTTCAAGTAATTCTTGATGATTTCTTACTCTGATCTTTGAATTCTTTTGACTTGAGTGTTTATGTGTCTTATATAGTGTCAGTAGTATACAAACTGCTAAGTTTGGTGTCTTGCATGCATTGTTATTTGATTCTTGTTGCATTTTGATTATTAAAAATCTAAAAATATTTTTAATTTGTGTCCTTTCAAGTCAATAATACAAAGAATTGAAGATTCAGGACATACTGCAGAGGAATTACACAGAAAAAGCTGAGCATTCGAAAATGCCCAGTGAAGAAGACAGACTGGCGTTTAAACGCCAGCCAGGGTACCTGGTTGGGCGTTTAACGCCCAAAAAGGGTGCATTTTGGGCGTTAAACGCCAGAATGGATACCATTCTGGGCGTTTAACGCCAGGATGGTGCTAGGGGGAAGATTTTGTTTTCAAATCAATTTTTTTTCAAGTTTTCAAAGTTTTTCAAAATCAAATCTTTTTCAAATCATATCTTTTCAATCAAATGTTTTCAAAATCAATTTCTTTCCTTTTTCAAAGATACTTACTAACAATTAATGATTTGATTGGACATCTCAAATTTGTTACCTTTTCTGTTGAGAAAGGTTTAATGTTTGAATCATATCTTTTTCTTGTTAGGCAAGTCATTAATTTTAAAATCATATCTTTTAAAATTGTTTTCAAATCATATCCTTTTAAAAAAAATTGTTTTCAAATCATATCTTTTCAATCATATCTTTTTAATCACATCTTTTTCAAAATAGTTTTCAATCAAATCTTTTTAAGTTCTAATTTCAAAATCTTTTTCAAAAATCACTTGATTCCTTTCTTACTTTTAATTTCAAAAATCAATTAGTGGTTTTCAAAAATGTTTTCAAAATATTTTAATTAATTTTCGAAAAAAATACTTCCCTCCCTCTCACATCCTTCTATTTATGGAGTACCACTCCTTCTCAATGCACAATTCGAACCTTATCTAATTAAAGTTCGAATTCTTCTTCTTCTTCTTTCTATTTCTCTTTTCCTCTGACACCTCAAGGAATCTCTATACTGTGACATAGAGGATTCCACATTTTCTTGTTCTCTTCTCTTTCATATGAGCAGAAGCAGAGACAAAGGCATTCTTGTTGAAGCTGACCCTGAACCCAAAAGGACCTTGAAGAGAAAACTAAGAGAAGCCAAAGCACAACTCTCTTTAGAGGACCTGACCGAATTCTTCAAAGAAGAAGAAGACATGGCAGCCGAAAACAACAATAATGCAAACAATGCAAGGAAGGTGCTGGGTGACTTTACTGCACCTACTCCCGACTTCTATGGGAGAAGCATCTCTATCCCTGCCATTGGAGCAAACAACTTTGAGCTTAAACCTCAATTAGTTTCTCTAATGCAACAGAATTGCAAGTTCCATGGACTTCCAATGGAAGATCCTCATCAGTTCTTAGCTGAATTCTTGCAAATCTGTGACACAGTCAAGACTAATGGGGTAGACCCTGAGGTCTATAGACTGATGATATTCCCTTTTGCTGTAAGAGACAGAGCTAGAATATGGTTGGACTCTCAACCTAAAGAAAGCCTGGACTCTTGGGAAAAGCTAGTCAATGCCTTCTTGGCAAAGTTCTTTCCACCACAAAGATGGAGTAAGTTTAGAGTGGAAGTCCAAACCTTCAGACAGAAGGATGGAGAATCCCTCTATGAAGCTTGGGAAAGATACAAACAATTGATCAGAAAGTGTCCTTCTGACATGCTTTCTGAATGGAGCATCATAGGTATTTTCTATGATGGTCTCTCTGAACTATCTAAGATGTCCTTGGATAGCTCTGCTGGAGGATCTCTTCATCTGAAGAAGACGCCTACAGAAGCTCAAGAGCTCATTGAAATGGTTGCAAATAACCAATTCATGTACACTTCTGAAAGAAATCCTGTGAACAATGGGACAAGTCAGAAGAAAGGAGTTCTTGAGATTGATACTCTGAATGCCATTTTGGCTCAAAACAAGATATTGACTCAACAAGTCAATTTGATTTCTCAAAGTCTGTCTGGAATGCAAAATGCACCAAGTAGTACTAAGGATGCTTCATCTGAGGAAGAAGCTTATGATCCTGAGAACCCTTCAATGGAAGAGGTGAATTACCTAGGAGAACCCTATGGTAACACCTATAATTCTTCATGGAGAAATCACCCAAATCTCTCATGGAAGAATCAAGAGAGACCTCAACAAGGTTTCAACAACAACAATGGTGGAAGAAACAGGTTTAGCAATGGCAAGCCTTTTCCATCATCTTCTCAGCAACAGATAGAGAATCCTAAGCAGAACCCCTCTGACTTAGCAACCATGGTCTCTGATCTAATCAAAACCACTCAAAGTTTCATGACTGAAACAAGGTCTTCCATTAGGAATTTGGAAGGACAAGTGGGACAGCTGAGCAAGAAAGTTACTGAACTCCCTCCAAGTACTCTTCCAAGCAACACAGAAGAAAATCCAAAAGGAGAGTGCAAAGCCATCAATATGGCCGAATTTGGAAAGGAAGGGGAGGAAGTGAACGCCACTGAGGAAGACCTCAATGGGCGTGCACTAGCCTCCAATGAGTTCCCCAATGAGGAACCATGGGAATCTGGGACTCAAAATGAGACCATAGAGATTCCATTGGACTTACTTCTGCCTTTCATGAGCTCTGATGAGTATTCTTCCTCTGAAGAGGATGAGTATGTCACTAAAGAGCAAGTTGCTAAATACCTTGGAGCAATCATGAAGCTAAATGACAAGTTATTTGGAAATGAGACTTGGGAGGATGAACCTCCTTTGCTCACCAAAGAACTAGATGACTTGTCTAGGCAGAAATTACCTCAAAAGAGACAAGACCCTGGGAAGTTTTCCATACCTTGTACCATAGGCACCATGACCTTCAAGAAGGCTCTGTGTGACTTAGGGTCAAGTGTAAACCTCATGCCTCTCTCAGTAATGGAGAAGCTAAGGATCTTTGAGGTACAAGCTGCAAAAATCTCACTAGAGATGGCAGACAACTCAAGAAAACAAGCTTATGGACTTGTAGAGAATGTTTTGGTTAAGATTGAAGACCATTACATCCCTACTGATTTCATAGTCCTAGAGACTAGGAAATGCATGGATGAAACCATCATCCTTGGCAGACCTTTCCTAGCCACAGCAAAGGCTGTGATTGATGTTGATAGAGGTGAATTGGTCATTCAAGTGAATGGAGAATCCTTTGTGTTTAAGGCTCAAGGATATCCCTCTGTCACCATGGAGAGGAAGCATGAAGAGCTTCTCTCAATTCAGAGACAAACAGAGCCCCCACAGTCAAACTCTAAGTTTGGTGTTGGGAGGCCACAACCAAACTCTAAGTTTGGTGTTGAACCCCCACATTCAAACTCTAAGTTTGGTGTTGGGAGGTTCCAACATTGCTCTGAGTATCTGTGAGGCTCCATGAGAGTCCTCTGTCAAGCTACTGACATTAAAGAAGCGCTTGTTGGGAGGCAACCCAATATTATATTTTACATATTTTCTTTTGTTATTTTATTTTGTAGGTTAATGATCATAAGAAGTCACAAAATTAATTGAAAAAGCAAAAACAGAATGAAAAACAGGAAGAAAAATAGCACACCCTGGAGGAAGATGCTGCTGGCGTTCAAACGCCAGTAAGCCTAGCAGTTGGGCGTTTAACGCCCAGTCTGGCACCATTCTGGGCGTTTAACGCCAGAAAGGGGCACCAGACTGGCGTTAAACGCCAGAAAAGGGCAAGAACCTGGTGTTAAACGCCAGGAATGGGCACCAGCCCGGCGTTTAACGCCAGCAATGGCTCAAAACGTGAATTTTGATGCCATTTGGTGCAGGGATGACTTTTCCTTGACACCACAGGATCTGTGGACCCCACAGGACCCCACCACCACTCTCTTTCTTCTTCCCCCATTCACCAATCACCTCAACACCTCTTCCCCAAAAACCCTTCACCTATCAAATCCCATCTTTCTCTTCACCACTCACATCCATCCTTCATAAAACCCCACCAACCTCACCCTTCAAATTCAAACCACTTTCCCTCCCAAACCCACCCATAATGGCCGAACCTCATCTCCCCTCTCTCCTATATAAACCCTTCTTAACCCCTTCATTTTCACACAACCTAAACAACACTTCTCCCCCTCTTTGGCCGAATACACCACCATCTCCCTCTTCCTCATTTCTTCTTCTTCTACTCTCTTCTTTCTTCTTTTGCTCGAGGACGAGCAAACATTTTAAGTTTGGTGTGGTAAAAGCGTTGCTTTTTCGTTTTCCATAACCATTTATGGCATCCAAGGCCGGAGAAACCTCTAGAAAGAGGAAAGGGAAAGCAAAAGCTTCCACCTCCGAGTCATGGGAGATGGATAGATTCATCTCAAGGGTGCATCAAGACCACTTCTATGAAGTTGTGGCCTTGAAGAAGGTGATCCCCGAGGTCCCCTTTTCACTCAAAAAGGGTGAATATCCGGAGATCTGCCATGAGATCCGAAGAAGAGGTTGGGAAGTGCTTACCAACCCCATTCAACAAGTCGGAATCTTGATGGTTCAAGAGTTCTATGCCAATGCATGGATCACCAAGAACCATGATCAAAGTGTGAACCCGGATCCAAAGAATTATCTTACTATGGTTCGGGGGAAATACTTGGATTTTAGTCCGGAAAATGTGAGGGTGGCGTTCAACTTGCCTATGATGCAAGGAGATGAACATCCTTACACAAGAAGGGTCAACTTTGATCAAAGGTTGGACCAAGTCCTCACAATCATATGTGAAGAGGGCGCACAATGGAAGAGAGATTCAAGAGGCAAGCCGGTTCAATTGAGAAGGCATGACCTCAAACCCGTGGCTAGAGGATGGTTGGAGTTTATCCAACGCTCAATCATTCCCACTAGCAACCGGTCCGAAGTTACTCTAGACCGGGCCATCATGATCCATAGCATCATGATTGGAGAAGAAGTGGAAGTTCATGAGGTTATAGCCCAAGAACTCTACAAGGTGGCGGACAAGTCCTCTACCTTGGCAAGGTTAGCCTTTCCTCACCTCATTTGTCACCTCTGTTATTCAGTTGGAGTTGACATAGAGGGAGACATCACCATTGATGAGGATAAGCCCATTACCAAGAAAAGGATGGAGCACACAAGAGACCTCTCTCATCATGAGATCCCTGAGATGCCTCAAGGGATGCACTTTCCTCAACAAGACTATTGGGAGCAACTAAACACCTCCCTAGGAGAATTGAGTTCCAACATGGGACAACTAAGGGTGGAGCACCAAGAACACTCCATTCTCCTCCATGAAATAAGAGAAGATCAAAGAATCATGAGAGAGGAGCAACAAAGGCAAGGAAGAGACATTGAGGAGCTCAAGCACTCCATAGGACCTTCAAGAGGAAGGAAGAGCCGCCATCACTAAGGTGGACCCGTTCCTTGATTTCCTTGTTCTTTATTCTTCTGTTTTTCGAATTTTTATGCTTATGTTTATCCATGTTTGTGTCTTGTGATCATTAGTGTCTTAGTGTTTATGCCTTAAAGTTATGAATGTCCTATGAATCCATCACCTTTCTTAAATAAAAACGTGCTTAATTGAAAAGGAAAAGAATTGCATGAATTTTGAATTTTATAACAGTTTAATTATTTTGATGTGGTGGCAACACTTTTGTTCTCTGAATGTATGCTTGAACAGTGCATATGTCTTTTGAATTTGTGGTTCATGAATGTTGGCTCTTGAAAGAATGATGAAAAAGGAGACATGTTACTGAGGATCTGAAAATTCATAAAAATGATTCTTGAAGCAAGAAAAAGCAGTGAATACAAAAAAAAAAAGAGAAAGCAAGCGAAAAAAAAAACAACCGAAAAAAAAAGAAAAAAAAGAAAGAAAAAGAAAGAAATAAAGTTGTGATCCAAGGCAATAAGAGTGTGCTTAAGAACCCTGGACACCTCTAATTGGGGACTTTAGCAAAGCTGAGTCACAATCTGAAAAGGTTCACCCAATTATGTGTCTGTGGCATGTATGTATCCGGTGGTAATACTGGAAGACAGAGTGCTTTGGGCCACAGCCAAGACTCAATAAAGTAGCTGTGTTCAAGAATCATCATACTTAACTAGGAGAACCAATAACACTATCTGGATTCTGAGTTCCTAAAGAAGCCAATCATTCTGAGTTCCAAAGGATAAAGTGAGATGCCAAAACTATTCAGAGGCAAAAAGCTAAAAGCCCCGCTCATCTAATTAATACTGATCTTCATAGATGTTTTTGGAGTTCATTGCATATCTTTTTTTTTTATCTTATTTGATTTTCAGTTGCTTGGGGACAAGCAACAATTTAAGTTTGGTGTTGTGATGAGCGGATAATTTATACGCTTTTTGGCATTGTTTTTAGTATGTTTTTAGTATCTTTTAGTTAGTTTTTATTATATTTTTATTAGTTTTTAGTTAAAATTCACTTTTCTGGACTTTACTATGAGTTTGTGTGTTTTTCTGTGATTTCAGGTATTTTCTGGCTGAAATTGAGGGACCTGAGCAAAAATCTGATTCAGAGACTGAAAAGAACTGCAGATGCTGTTGGATTCTGACCTCCCTGCACTCGAAGTGGATTTTCTGGAGCTACAGAAGCCCAATTGGCGCGCTCTCAACGACGTTGGAAAGTAGACATCCTGGGCTTTCCAGCAATATATGATAGTCCATACTTTGCCCAAGATTTGATGGCCCAAACCGGCGTTCAAAGTCACCTACAGAAATTCCAGCGTTAAACGCCGGAACTGGCACCTAAATGGGAGTTAAACGCCCAAACTGGCATAAAAGCTGGCGTTTAACTCCAAGGAGAGTCTCTACACGAAAATGCTTCATTGCTCAGCCCAAGCACACACCAAGTGGGCCCGGAAGTGGATTTTTATGTCATTTACTCATCTTTGTACACCTTAGGCTACTAGTTTTCTATAAGTAGGACCTTGTACTATTGTATTTGACATCGGGGGTAGCTATCTTTGAGTTTTATGCTATCTTAGATCGTTTGGGAGGCTGGCCATTCGGCCATGCCTAGACCTTGTTCTTATGTATTTTCAACGGTGGAGTTTCTACACACCATAGATCAAGGTGTGGAGCTCTGCTGTACCTCGAGTATTAATGCAATTACTATTGTTCTTCTATTCAATTCCGCTTGTTCTTTGTCCAAGATATCACTTGTTCTTCAACTTGATGAAGGTGATGATTGACACTCATCATCATTCTCACTCATGAACAAGGTGACTGACAACCACTCTTGTTCTACAAGCATACGAGGCTTAGTGAATATCTCTTGGATTTCTGATTGCATGATGCATGGTTGATCGCCTGACAACCGAGTGCTCGCCTGACAAACGAGCCAGCCATTCCGTGAGATCAGAGTCTTCGTGGTATAGGCAAGAACTGATGGCGGCATTCAAGAGAATCCGGAAGGTCTAACCTTGTCTGTGGTATTCTGAGTAGGATTCAATGATTGAATGACTGTGACGTGCTTCAAACTCCGAAAGGCGGGGCGTTAGTGACAGACGCAAAAGAATCACTGGATTCTATTCCGGCCGGACCGAGAACCGACAGATGATTAGCCTATGCTGTGACAGAGCATCAGGGACGTATTTTCACTGAGAGGATGGGAGGTAGCCACTGACAACGGTGAAACCCTACACAAGCTTGCCATGGAAAGGAGTAAGAAGGATTGGATGAAGACAGTAGGAAAGCAGAGAGACGGAAGAGAAGGCATCTTCATACGCTTGTCTGAAGCTCTTACACCAATGATATACATAAGTATCTCTATCTTTATCTTTATGCTTTATTCGTTTATCACCATACCCATTTGAGTCTGCCTGACTGAGATTTACAAGGTGACCATAGCTTGCTTCATAGCAACAATCTCCGTGGGATCGACCCTTACTCACGTAAGGTTTATTACTTGGACGACCCAGTGCACTTGCTGGTTAGTTGTGCGGAGTTGTGTTTATGCCATGGTATTGAGCACCAAGTCTTTGGAGCCATTACTAGGGATTGTTTATGTTTTGAAAAGTATTGATCACAATTTCGTGCACCAGTCACAATAATTCTAAGGATTATACAATAATATATATAGAAAGAAATAGTAATTCTAGAAGCCCGATGAAAAAATAAGCTCAAAAATAGAGTTTCAAAAGTGCAAACGTTCACATGAAGCTAAAAGCATAAAGGTACAATGTATAGATACAAGACAATAAAGCATATGTAGATATAAGAGTATAATAATAATAAGATACTGGCTTCAGCCCGTAGATTTTAGGCCGACCAATTATAGACTGACTTACAGAGTTTTGAAAGTTAAAATAGTATACAACATATTTCTCTCAAAGTGAGCCACTAAGACAAATATAAATACAAAAGTAAGAGTACTAAACAAAATATCCAAAAGCTTCCAAAATAGGATAAGAATCTTCTGCGTTGTCACCATCACGTAACTCACCGAGGTGGGTTACGACCTGTATCTGAAAAATAATAATAGAATATGGTATGAGAACCGGAGGTTCTCAGTATGATAATAGTGTCTAGTAATGTAAGATATAAGACTCCGGAACGCCGGATACAATCCTAGAACTTTATATCATTCATAATATTCAAGCTTAAAACATAATTAAATTCATGACCACCACTTAAAACCATAATGAACGGGGTAATCTATCTTAAGGAATTCTAAACTAACAGTCAAACCGCTGTCCCACAGTGTTCACCAGCCTAACCTCCATGTGATCCCATCGCCACCGCCTACCGATCCCTCAATCCTAGTAGAAAACACAAGAAATATCAATGCAAGTAAAGTACAAGTATAATCATGTATATCAAGTAATTCAAGAAACAAATAAGCATGTTATATAATTAGGCAAACAATGCAAGTCGGCAAAGCAAGCAAACATATAGAATATGCACATGATGAATGCCTGTCCTATTTGGCTGTAATATCACATCGTCGGATCAACTTTCAAACCGACACATCCCCATAGGAATGTCACATTTCGATCACGAATATAGCTATGGGAACCCCAACGGATATAGTACCAGGCACACTCCTGTGATCCAAAAGGATGCGAGCGGGATACTCTGCCACAGACCTCACATCTCAACGTAAATGGGATAAACCAACCGTCTTTAAGGTAGGGTGACCATAGATAAGGCTATGGTCACGGTTTCACAAAAGGGTGACCATAGACTATGTTATGGTCACAGTTTTAAAGTAGGGTGACCATAAATACCTATGGTCACACTAAAACCGAGACCATAGATTAGGCTATGGTCATAATATAAAACAGAGGTGTGACGAATGGATTTTTGACGGTTTAGAATTTTACAAATGAAATCTCGTCGAAGTATAGTCTCTAAACCAACAATAATCCTCTCATACAAAAATTTGTTTGTCACAAGTACAAACCCCTAAAATCTATAAACCGAAGTATTTAAACCTCGGGTCGTTCTCCCTAGGATTTACAATAAAGTGTCTTGTTATTGGTTGTGAGTTATTTTGGGGTTTTAGATGAGAAACATGAATAGTAAATGGTAAGAAAACTTTATTAACAAAATGGTCTTGGCAAGATTTGGTTGTCAAGGGTCTTCATCATTATCACTAGCCACAAGTATGGTAGTTGCAAGGATTAATCCCACTTAGTCATCCTTAAATCAATTAACAAAGGAAAGTCAAGTGAGTTATATCAATCCTAGTCCATAAGTCCTAGCTTTTCACTAATTGGATTAATGAAGGCTAGAGTTAATGGCTATCAACTAGCAATCAATTGGACACTAGTGACTCAAGAAATCCTAAGTTACCTTCTCAAGCCAAGAACATAAAATCCTACTCTAACATCCTCTCAAGCATTTCATCAAACACTTGGAGGGTAATGAAAGAAAGCATTTTTAATCGTAAGAATAAAAGGAGTCTACAACCAACAATTACAAAGAATTAACAAAACAACAATCAACAACATCACAATCACATGAATTATCTCAAATTGCATTATTAAAAGAAAACAAAAGAACAAGAGTATCTCAATTACAAAACCTAGAAACAAAATAAGAGAAATTACAACAAGAGGATAGGGATAGAAAGAAGAACCAAAGTGTAGCAATCACCACTTGAAGGTAGAAGTAGAAGGAGACTTGAATTAAACCTAGAATTATGAGATCCTAATCTAACCCTAATTCCTAATCCTAGAGAGAAGTGAGAGCTTCTCTCTCTAAAACTAACTCTAACTCCTAAAACTAAGCTAATGATCAAAAGTATCTAAAATATGTTGATTCCTCTTCAATACTTGACTTAAATAGCATCAGAAAATGAGTTGGATTGGGCCCACAAGGCTCCTAAAACCGCTGGGGACAATTTCATTAAAGTGGGCCACGGACAGAATCGGCGCGCGCGCGCAAAGTGCGCGTGCGCGCCCCTGAACGCGAAGCAACATATAGAAAAATTTATATCATTTCGAAGCCCTGGATGTTAGCTTTCCAACCCAACTAGAACCGCATCATTTGGACCTCTGTAGCTCAAGTTATGGTCGTTTAAGTGCAAAGAGGTCGGCTTGACAGCTTTCCGGTTCTTTCATTTCTTCATGAGTTCTCCAACTTTACATGCTTTTTCTTCATTCCTTTAATCCAATCTTTGCCTCCTAAATCTGAAATCACTTAACAAACATATCAAGGCATCTAACGGAATCAAGGTAAATTACATTTATCTATTTTAAGACCTAAAAAGCATGTTTTCACTCTTAAGCACAATTAAAGGAGAGTATACAAAACCATGCTAATTCATTGGGTAAATGTGGGAAAAAGGTGATAAAATCCCCTAAATTCAATACAAGATAAACCGTCAAATTGGGGTTTGTCAAGGTGAGCATAGAGTAAGCTACAGTTATGATTTTACAAAAGGGTGACCATAGATAAGCTATGGTCACGCTAAAACTATGACCATAAATAAGGCTATGCTCACGGTATTTACGCGTGACCATAGAGTAACCTATGGTCATGGTAAAAAAACGTGGCTTAAAGTGCCAACAATTGATCTCTACAACTGTGAACATAGGTAAAAAAAGTGATCATAGACCTATGGTCATCCTTTTCACTAGCTATACTGTGACCAGACTTTTTTTGTAGTGTTATCACACTCATCCTCATCACACCTCTCATTTCATTTAATCCATCTCTCCGCTGTTCACCTTTCTCGACTCATTAGGTATCATTTCTGACTCTTCTACCCTCCAATACACCGGCTCTAGACTCATAATAAGGTTCACAGAGGATTAGAAGGCTTGAAGAATTGTTAAAAACAGAAAAATACATTTTCTACATAATTGGGTAGTCATGCGTATGCATGCAACCTCTCGCGTATGCATAATGTTAAAAATTTGGAAAGTCGCATATGTGGACCACCTCCCTCGTACCTAAGAGTGTTTAACAGAAAAGGTTTCTCGCGTACGCATGCCAATGATGCATACGCATGATATTAAAAATGTCATGTTCGCATACGCGAGACAGTTCCACGTACGCGAGAATATTGGATAGAGCCAGATAGTCGCGTCGTGTGACACCTCCACGTAGGCATGCATATCAGAATAAAAAAAAGATGATATGCTGCAGAAATGCAGTTTTTTTTTACCAAAACTTTAAACATGCATAACTTTTTCATTAAAAATTATTTTTCAACTATTCTTAAAACATTAGAAAGATTAATAAATAAATTTCATAAAAATCTATTTTTGTTAAATTTCTAACTCCGAGGACTGAGTTATGGCCTATCGAAATTTGCCAAAAGCTAGTTTTTGGCCAAAAATAAAATTTACTAATTTTTTCAAAGATTCATAAGGCATATGAATTTCTACTCAATATAATGCCTCCCAATCATCCTAATTCATTCATTTGATAGCAACCAAGTT
This sequence comes from Arachis stenosperma, assembly GCF_014773155.1. Classification (NCBI taxonomy): domain Eukaryota; kingdom Viridiplantae; phylum Streptophyta; class Magnoliopsida; order Fabales; family Fabaceae; genus Arachis; species Arachis stenosperma. Next base: position 99,180,821 of record NC_080382.1, read on the forward strand.
CACGCCTACTTAAATTACATATTACAATTCTAAATTCTTATTTCAACATCTCAAATCCTCAATTCCACTATTCTAACAAATTATTACCAAATTTTACATACTTGATTCTATTATTACCATTTCAAGCTCGTGAATCAACATTCAATACATTCACCAACTTACCTTTCACGGCCTCCTGTACAAATTCACATCCTCTGGTCTAACATTCATTAATTCAATTCAAATCAATATTTCAACAATTCAACAGTTTATAATTTCAATCATCAATTCATACCGTATTCTCACAACTCATAACAACCAATCACCAAATCAAAATCAAATCCAACACTTCATCAATTATAATATTTTACTTCCATCCAATCATACAATTCGATCCTATTCCTAAGGGCATCTAGCTTAGTACTTCATGTCACATTACATGGTATTTAAATGAAACTTAAATTGTACCTTAGCCGACCATTCTCCAAGCTCAAAACCACCACAATTCAAGCATCCAAGATTTCCAATCAAATTCAATAAGTTTCAGCCACCAAAACTTTATTCCAAGTACTCCAATTCACCACTTTAACTTCAATTCACATGTTTTCAATATAATTTTCATAAAATTTTATCATATCAATACTAGGGTTACTAATGCAATAAACCACATGGATTTAGATTTTTCTTACCTTTTCCACTAATAATTGGGGTAAAATCCAACAATCACTCAAGACTAGATTGTATGTAAATCACCAAAATTATGAAAATCTCTCAATACCCAAACTAAAAACATGAAAATGAAAGGAATGGAGAATTGGGCAGGAAATTCAAAGATCCATACCACTTTGTTTAGATAGAATCGAAGAGCTCAACGAGAAGATCATGTGACCATAAACGGCTCGTTAATCGGAGCTACGGATTGAAAGTTATGAGGAATTGAAATTTAGGGTGATAAGCGTTCGGGTTCTTGGTCTCTCTTCTCTTCAATTTCAGTGTGGAATTGAAATAATAAAGGGGAAGAGGGCTGAAAGCCAAGCTTTTATATGATTTGTGTATATGGTCTTGGGCCCACTTGGGTTCGGTTCATTCGGTTTAGTCCGTTGGCCTAATTTTGGGCCAAAATTTGTGTTTTAATTCTTATTCTAAACATTTTTACTTATTCAAATTATGAAATTTTATTTTTCTAAATTTATTTCGCTCATAATTAATTTATTAGTTAATTATTTTTTAATTTTACTGGGTTTTACAAGTCTTTCTAGACACTTTTAAATCTGTACTTGAGATAAAACTCTTGAGATTATTATCCTCAATCCATTTATGCCTTTTGCTTGTCATTGAAGCACTTATTTCTTATGGCATCATCCTCTTTCTCTTCTTTTTTCTACAAATGTAGCCCTCTTCTTCCCTAGTCCTTGTGGTTTCACTATCACTTTCATGTCCTTTTTTCTCTTCTTATGTTTCTCCTTTTTTTATTTGCCTCCAAACTACTTTCTAAGTTGCTTCTTTTAATATTTGACTTCTTATATTTGTTATTTGATGCATCCATATCCTACACATTTAAGAATGCAGATATAGTAATATTTTACTGGAGCTTTATATATCTTTAAAGTCATTAAATAATAGGATGTGATTTAGTGATAAAGGAAGGACTAACCTATTTAATAACAGTACGAAATAGCACAAAAAATTTCAACTCAAATATTATCACAACCTAAAACAAATCAAATACCTGCAAAATACATTCTAGTTTATGTTAATTTCAAATATAGAAAAATAAATAAAATAAAAAAAATGAGAAAATGAATAATGCAAAATATAGGAGTTTTCAAAGTGTTACCTAATTTACTGAGAATTGTCATGAGTTCTATTTATAGAATGTCCAAGATCAATTACTATACCATTAACCCAATTTCTAACTCAATTATTATTCTCATTATCTAGGTAACAAATTTCTTAACAAAGTTAAATTACCATTATTATTTTGCATTGATTGCTTAAACTGCAGAATTTTCTTTTCTCGCATATTATAAATATCTCTAGGACTAATTAGCCTAGGAATAACCCATTCATGATCATGAGGTTCTTCTTCAAATATCACTTTCTGAGCTTAGTTTGCAAATACAAAAAGTTCATTACTTTCTTACTTATTGGTATATATTAAGTGTAAAAAGTTTACTAGTGTGAAACCAAGTCATCTTTGGTTATGTCAACCTAGTCACAGTTAAACAACACAACTTTAAATTTTTCAAAGTAATTTAACTCTATAATATCCTTTAATCTTCTATAATAATTGATTTTTACCTTTGAGACAACCGTGACACCAAAATTTTTGTTGCCTTGGATTCTTCATGCTTCTTTGTTCGAAATCGATACCCATTATTCAAATCGAAAGCTTTGAATCTTTTTACAATATAACTTGGACCTCGTAAAAAGGTTCTTAGATCATTTTGGGTAGCAAATATAAGGTCCAACTTGTTAATCTAACAAAAAAATAATATTAAACAAGCTATAAACTTCTGATTATATAAAATGATATTCTTTAAGAATCTATGAGAAATAACAATTAGATCCTTTCCTTACTTCATCATTGAACCATTCATGAAATTCTTTAAAATGCAAGAGATCAAGTTGATATGGAGTAAGGTGACACTTTATATGTAATCTCTTGATCTCACTAATATGTTCGCTACACATGTGACCCATATATATCACTAATAATGTTATATATGGTATACCATAAAGAAAGACAGATCATTCAATTTCTATAATCTTAAACCACTTTAGAATCATAATTGAAGAGCACATATCGATGTGCTTGCAATTATGTTTTATCATCCATCAGAAATGCTTCTTCTTTGTCAAATGATTCTCCAATGGAAGAAAAAGGCATCATTCTTAATCAACCTTCTCAATTTCTATTTTGTTTTTTTATTAACCAATAAGATCTTGAATCCCCACCTTCTATATATAGTGAGCAAAAGGCCAAACACTCATTTGAAATATATCTGTTTGTTATAGAAGCTTTTGGACATGCTTGATTTTGAACATATAATTTTAAAGTGTATAAGTACCTATAACATAAGTTAATGTTATTGATTATTCTACTATATATGAAAATGGACTGAATCTACAACTTAATTATTCTACTAAAACTTAAATCCAATATATATAATTATTTGCACCTTTCTATTGGGTATATCCGGCGATAATGGACTGGATGATGCAGAACTTTTACAAAATCACAACTCGGCAAGTGCATGGAATATATCAAGTAATATCATAGTGAATGAGTTATCGTTTCCACGAGCATTAAAGAACTAACCAACAATGATTAATTGATTATTCTAATTAGACAAATCAAGAGACAGAGGAATGAATGATGAATTATAATCAACGTGTAAACAGAGGCAATAAAAGTAGCAAAATAATGAATGTGAAGGCAATGATGGTGAGAATATTAAGGTTTCAGAGATATTCACTCTTTAGGAAAATAATCCTTGTGTTCATTTAATTGAAGCATACAAAGATCAATCACGACAAATCATAATTAATCAAATTCTAATTCCTTGGCAATTCAATTTTTCTTTAACCTAATTAATATTGCTAATTCCTTAGTCATTTATTTAGAAAAGCGGTTAAGCACAAAATTGATTTAATTTCAAATAAGATTCAAGAATATTCCTAAACAATTGAAAATCACAAAGCATTGCACACTCTTTGAAATACTATTCCTAGTTAAATTAAAAGTTAGTGAGAAAGAGTTTTCAAGCTAATTTCAATATTACTTTTTTCAACACAACATTTAGAATCTAAAATAGAGTTAGAATTTTCCAATAGTTCTAAATCTTTAGGGATGAAGAACGAAAACTTAATCATGAATAGATCAAAGCATAAACCTCAAATAAAGTAAAACACTTATATTAATAATCTATAAAAAGATGAACAGAGCTCTGGTGGACGAAATTGTGATCCATATTCTTTGTATTTGTATGATATCATTATTATGGCACTGGTTGAATTCACAACTCCGTTCAACTAACCAGCAAGTGTACTGGGTCGTCCAAGTAATAAACCTTACGCGAGTAAGGGTCGATCCCACAGAGATTGTTGGTATGAAGCAAGCTATGGTCACCTTGTAAATCTCAGTTAGGCAGATTAAATTTGTTTATGGTTTCGAAAATTAATAATAAAAAGAAAATAATAAAGGGGATAGAATACTTATGCAGATTCATTGGTAGGAATTTCAGATAGGCGAATGGAGATGCTGTATGGCTCAAGAACGCCTACTTTCCTACTGCTTCAACTCAATCCTTCATACTCCTTTCCCTGGCAAGCTGTGTATAGGGGTTCACCGTTCGACGATGGCTACTTTGTATCCTCTCTGGAAAATGGTCCTCTGCGCTGTCACTCGCATGGCTAATCGTCTGGAGGCATCACACTGGCCGAAGGCTACATCCCATCCTCGCAGTGAAAACTACGCTCACGCGCTCTGTCACAGCACGGCTAATCACTGGTTGGTTCCCGCTCCTGCTGGAATAGAATCCCTTGATTCTTTTGCGTTTGTCACTAACGCCCAGCACTTGTGAGTCTGAAGCACGTCACAATCATTCATTACCGGAATCCTACTCGGAATACCACAGACAAGGTTAGACTTTCCGGATTCCCAGGATCCTACTCGGAATACCACAGACAAGGTTAGACCTTCCGGATCCTCATGAATGCCGCCATCTATCTAGCTTATACCACGAAGATTCTGTTGGGGAATCTAAGAGATACACATTCAAGCTCGTTTGCATGTAGTGTAAGACCCAAAACTTTTGAAAAGTCTTATTATGATCAAGTCTCAAATCATATAGTTATTTATAGCCTTAATTTCAGAAATTATTTTATTAAAGATAATTAAGGCAAGTTTTGATTTATTGGATTTGAGATGAGTTATGATTATCATCCAATTTTATAATTATTGGATTATTTTCTATATTTGAATTATAAAGTTGATAGTTATGAAATAATAAGGAATTTTGTATGATTTGGATTAGATAAGTAATATTTTAAATATTAATACTACTATTTTGGAAAATGAAGAAATTAAGTATATTAATTCTAATTATTTGATTTGAACATTTTATTGAAAATAAAATGTGAAATTGTTGAGCAAATAGTATTTTATATATTATTAGTGTTGGATTTAATTTGGGTTTCAATTACTATATTGTCCCTACTTTTATTTGAAATTACAAAATTACCCCTAGACCTATTTTAACTCTAAACCCTAATCCCCTCTAACTCTAACAGCCACCAAAACCCTCCCCTAACCCAAGCAGCAGCCACAACCCCCTCATCCTAAACACACAAACACGGCTCACTGAAGGAAAGGAAAAGAAAGAATGGGAACGAGAGGGAGAAGGTTGGTGCGCCGTTGGAGCCACTTCCATCGAGCCCTAGCCGTCACCATCACCTCTGCACGCAAGGAAGGAGGAGCCTTTGCCATCGCCGTTCCGTCTCAAACCGAAGCCGCCATTGCGCCTAGGTGCCACTGCCGCGGACTCGCGTTGGCCGCGTCGCCGTGCCACCATCACGCCATGGATCTGCTCTGTTCGCGAGCTGAGCTAAGGAAGGAGAGACGAACGCGACGGGGAGGAGTGGGAGAGCCGCGCCGACGTTGTCGGGTCTCACTGCCACCGTCCCCGTGGTGGCTGGTGTCGTCGCCGGAGAGGACCGCTGGAGTTGCTGGCTGCCTCTGCTGGGGTTCGTCGCCACCGGAGTTTCCCTGGCCGACAGATATGACCGCCGCCCTCCTAGCCGCCGCTGTTGGAGTTGATGCTGCTCTGGCCTTGCCCTGGCTCCATCTTGAGCCGAGAAACTGCTACTGTTGTGTAAGCTTTACCCAGTTTTTGATTCCCTCTTGTTCCATCAATTCGTTTCTACCTAGAAGCATTGTTGTTGACACTAGTTGTATTAAATAAAATGGTTATAGTGAGTTGCATTGCCAGTGCCCTTACCGGAGGTAGTTGCTGGCTGCATTTGGAGATTTCTGTTGCAACTTGCGTTTGTTCTGGAGCTGTTTCATCGGTTGCTGGAACTACTAACGAAGCAGGCTGAGTCACGGCGATTCTGGCTGCCAAGGGCGGTTCTGTGGCTGTCGGAACCACCGTTGAGGCTTCTGTCCTTTGGTTCAAACGGTATTCTTTAGTTACAATATGTATCTCTGTATTGAAACCTTCCCCGTTCATATCCCGATATGTGTTTTAAGGCTTTCGCAATAATAATGTTTTCTAGGATTAAGTTATCGGAGCCACATGTTGCGCGTAAGGGCTTATATTTGCTGCTGCGAAAGTGAACAAAGATGTGATGCAAGCTGCCGGTAACCTTGGGTTGATAGAGGTTTCCGGTGGCGCGTTTGGGTTATGGTTGGCGTTTTGAGGTAGGGGCGCTTTCCAAAATCTATGTTTTATGTATTGGAATTATTATATATGGATACTGATGTGAGATATTGTGTATTTGGTGATTGTATCGGCCTTATGTATGGTTTGAATTGTCTTGATTGATTATGAACGTTTGTTGATTGGTTTGTTGTACGAATTTGTAAAACGGAATGATTGAATTGATTCCTTTAAAGATTTGAGGTCGAGTTTAATCCATTGAGAATTGATTTGGATTTAGTTGGTTTTCTTGATAATGTGAAATATCGAACGCTCTTTTGGATCCAGTCTGGGTTACTTTGATTGACTTGGTTTTGGACAAGTGATTTGTAATCGAGCCATTTCTTTAAAGCCTGGGAAATGAGTTATATCGATTGATATTGAATTGATTCTGAAATGGTATCCTTGAGATACGCCACTGAGGCAATTGTTGGATTTAGCTTGCTTTAAATTGATTTCTGGTTTTGAGCTGTTGAAAAGGAATGAGAAATGGTTTAGTTGGGACCCGAACCGGGTGGCAAAAGTCCAAGTTTTAGGGGAGGTGCTGTCGGAATTTCTACAAAATCCTAACCTTGTTTGAAAAGTTATTTAAAAAGGGTTGGATTTGAGAAATTGTATTATTTGACTTATTAAGAGAATATTTATGTTTTCAAGCTTAATTTATTTAATGAACCTTATACTTTGAATTCGACTTATTTAGAAATGAACTATTTTTACCATTTGAATCACTGAAGGAAAGAATGATGCTTTAATATTGATTTCAATATAAAAAGGAGTTTTTAGTGATTTTTAAAGGAACCTAGACTTTTGATTGAGTAATCAAGTTTGAGGCATTTTGGAAGAGTTAAAAAAATGGGTTCCAAAAAGAAACCTAAAAGTGGTTTGATTCAAATGAACCGGTTCCGTTTCAAATGAGTTGATTTTTGGACCGGGTTGGAACTTGTGATTTTGTATGATCGGTTTTATGATAAATTCAGTTTTATTTACTTGAACCGAGGATTTATGATTTTAAGAGTTTCAATGAATTTTAAGGAATTTATATAAGTTGACCTTCCCTAAAGACTTGGGACTCTGTCGAGAAACTTTTGTTATAAAATCCCATTGTTGGATGGGTGATTTTGAATACTTTGAAATAAATCCTTAACTTGCCATGGTTTTGGAAGTTTTGGAAAGAGAATGCCGAGAGTGGCTTTGTTTTAAAAAGGAAACTCACTTTGAGTAAATTTGGCTTATGAGCCTGAGATGATTTGAGAAATGAGATCTTTAAAAGCCAAGGCTGAAAAGAGTTGAAATTTGATTTCAAAGAGAAATGGCTTGAGAAAAGTGATTTATGGCTTAAATGCCGGTTTTATGAATTTGATGATATTGAATGATGGAAGTATTGGTTTTGTTATGGGCCAGATTGGCTATGTATGATTATAAATATTGGCTGGTTCTGGATTGAACCGTGAGCTAGAATAGCTGTGTGTGATATTGATTTATGGCTGATTATCGAATGAGTTATAAGCCGTATGGCCGATTATGAATTATGAATTTAAGCCGAAGGGCTGTATTTATTGATAAGTTGATTGGTTCTGGATTGAACCGTGAGATGGATGGTGATCCATGGTTGAATATATGTGCATGTATGCAATTGAATGATTTGTGAATTCAAGCCGAATGGCTGAGATGAAAGTTGTAAGCGAGTATGCTTGTGTTTTCTCTCTGGTTGTAAGGGTGACAGGGCACCGATACCCTCTAATGGCGACAGGGCGCATATACCCTCTAATGGCGACAGGGCGCAGATACCCTCTAATGATAATAATGCGCAACAGAGAGACTGTGTCTGGGTTAGCTACCGGACACGTCGGGTTGGCTTGGTAACCGACAGATGATATCATCAGCCACTAGGGACAGGCATGCATCATATGCATCTATGTGACATTGTTTGGGTGTGCATATTGTACTTGGTTTGCCTATGTGATTAGCTGCTAATTGTTCTACTTGCAATAACTGCTTGTTTGTGTTTGCATCTTCCTACTTGTGTTTGCGTTTGGAACTCTGTTGGTTTGTGGTGGAATGGTTGTGGTTGGATTGTTTGGGCCTAGGGCCGTGGTTGAATGAGATGGACCGATGGTTGATTTCGGTTTTGTGGTTCTGGTTTGGAATAAGATATGAAAGGTTATTTTGGTTCAGTATAGATAAACCTTTTTGAAATGCTTTGATGTTTTGAGAATTGAACGGTTCCTCTTTCAGAAAAGATTTCTGATTTTACTTTTACTGTAAACTGTTGTTTTTGAAAAGAGGCATAAGATGGTTAACAATCACTGGTACGGTTTATCTTCATGTATCCTATTACAGTAATTCCCAAAAAAACCCTCTACTGAGAACCCTTTCGAGGATGATGTTCTCACCCCCTACATTTTTCCCCTTTCAGGATTTGGGCGCAGAAGTTTTGAAGAGTTTAATTATTTGTATTTGAGATGCTCTGTATTGCTTTAGATTATTATTTTTGTACCCTCGCCTTTATCTTGATATATTCTATGAGAGGGATAGGAATTGTACTGGATAATGTTTGTAATATTATTATATATATGTATGTATATATATGGATGTACTCTTTATGAGTTTTTGTAAGTTGTAGGGTATGTATGGGCGTACGTTGTATGGCGAAAGTATTTTTGGGAATGGTATTGCGGTTTAAAGTTTTAAACAGGCTCATATTTTAGTATTAAATAGTATAAGTGTCGTCGTAATATCCGAACTATCAGAGTTGCGCAGCCGGAAGCGTGAGCTTTGGTAGTTAGGGTGTTACATTATGGTATCAGAGCAGTTCTTCCTGTAGAGCCTGAGGAATGGACTAATTATGCTTCAGTTGCATACTCTGAGCGTTTGTCATGTATTAGGTCTTGTCGAATGACGAGGATTAGAGCTTTATGCACATGACGATCTAATGATTTAATGCTGTTAGTCTTGCATTGCATGATTCTTGGTATTAAGTTTGGCCGGCTTAATACTAGTGACTCATGTATATGGAAGTACTGATGGGTTATCATAGATGAAATTTGAGTTTTGAGTAAAGCGAATCGCGGATTTTTGGGAACGTTAGAAACTATTTCTTGAGGTTATTCAGTTGTGTGTCTTGAAATTCTATTCGAGTCGACCTGTTCTTTCATATCCTAATTTGAAGTTCTTGTTTGCTACTCCTTTCGAAAAGTAATTTGATGTTTCCACTCTATTTCTCTATTCATATGCATTCTTGTTTGACCTTAAGTGCATATGCTTGCTTGGAATCCTTGTTGTATCTATCCTTCTCTGTTTAAGTCCTTCTTGATTCAAGTATTCTTTGATATAGCCTTGAACCTGTCTTAATGTGCTGTGACTTTTAACTCCGGGTTTTGATTTCATTCTTTGAGAAATTGTTGATTCAGTTTTTCTCTTACTTGACAGTGATTACAACCAGTTCTGAGATTTTTATGAAAATTGCTGTTGAATAGATACATACTTGTCTATATATGAAACCTTGAATAATTCTTATACAATTTAACAACTATTTGTTTCTAATACCTCGCCTGTACTTTTACTGGTTTACAGAACTGCATCTACTTTAAATTACAATTTGACTTTCGAGTAAATTTACCATAGTTCTAATGCACATCTTCATTCGATTATGAATTTGGATATTTTTCAAAATTCTGGAAAGGAAAGATTTTTCACTTTTATCCCGATTGAGTTTCGTTTGATAGGCTTTACTTAACTTATTTTGAATTGAGTTTGATTTAGCATGCTATATGGTTTATGCTATGGTTGTTCTTTTGAGAGTGTTGGACTCATGGCTTTCTTCTTACGAATGGACTAGAGTCTCCCTTAAGCTTTCCATCTCCATGAATGTCATGTTTGACTTTGTTTTTAACTAATCTTTTTTTTACATCTTGTGAACGTTATCATTGATCTTGGTTTTTCCTCTCTTGTAAACTTCCTCATTATGTGAATCATTTTGATTCGTTTCAAATTAGTGCATCGTTTATCTTCTCATTGTCTCTAACAGAGTTTTTAGTCAAAGATTTATCCTTGAGGTGTTACTAATGATGGAGTTGTCTTTCCCTATGATTTTTGTATTCTTTTAAATCAATTGAAAGCTGGTTTGATGTCTCACGCCTAGTGGATCTTGTTTTAACTATTTTGATTTAAGATTCATTCTTTTATGGCTTGACTCCTTTTAAGTACATTCTAATCTCCTTGAATATCCTTTCGAGATGATGATTTCAAGAACACTTTTGGAGTCTTGTTTTGAGCTTTTAAAGAAGTTTTGGATCCTCTTTGAAGAAATTCTAAACGGAATTTATTTTCTGTTGCGAGATTGAGATTGAAACCATTGTTCAATTTTGACAAAATTAATTTAAAGTTGGCATGCGCTATCTTAAATGAGGTTCTGAAAAGTTTCCTTGCTTAGTGAAAACCGATTCGTTTGTGACTCACCACTTATCTCCTTTATCAATTGTAAACAGATTTTTACGTTGGAGTTTCTTTTCTAAAAAGAGTTTAACTTCCTCTTTTGTACTTGCTATAAATGTTATACATGCTTGTTTGAATATGAAATTTTGAGAATTATGAACAAGCATTTGATTACTTCCGAGTTTTTATGAACTGCTTTTGGTTAAGTTGTGCATCTAATTATCTTTCTAAAATATTTGAGGAAATATTTTAGCTCTTAGCCAAAGTTGTGTGCATTTTGTTTTTGGAACTCTACATAATCTACTTCAACGTGAAATTGTATCGAAGTAAAGCCACGTTTATGCTTTTGTTACTCTCTTGAAGGCTGTTTGTTGTTTAACTTCTCTTTCAGACTGCGAAGTGATATTTTTATAAGTTTTGATTCTTTTAAGAACAATGTATTCGAAAGTATAGTGATTATGCTCTTGAGTTCTATGAGTTTTGTCTTGGGTCTGGGATATTCTTTTCTGTAAACCTCATACTTCTTCGACTCAGCTTGAATTTGTTTCAAAATAATGCACTGATTTTCTTCTTATTGATCCTATTGGATTTCCTTGATCCAAGGGTTATCTTGAAGTTGTCAATTGAATTGAGTCTAGCAAACTTCATTGCTTGAGTGTCCTTGTTTATTTGGAATTGGATACATTCTCTCAAATCTTTGAGTACTATCCTTGATATTTGACTCTCCTTTTTAAATCTTGTATCCTTCTGAGTAGACTCGAGAATTGTTTGATATCACGTGCGACTTATAGACGTAGAGACGCGATGCGTTAGTTCTTTAAGACGTGAGATGTGTATACGGAAGTTGAAGCGGTAGGTGTGCAACGTATGAGTTGTGGGCGTTTTGTTCCATGCGTACGGATTTGTGGTTGTCAGGCTTATGATCGAAATTGGGGTTTGTAAAGTGCTTGATGGAGTTGGAAAGTAGAAACTTTGAGGTTGATATGAGATTAGTGTGCGGAGGTTAAGCACGTCGTTTTAACTCCATCCTGTTTGATAGCCTTTGATGCCTTGCCCTTCTATCACATGATTGACCCATGTTATCTTTTGCATTGAGCCCACCTTTAAACGTTTGCTTTGCAATCACACTCCTACCTTTACATCCTTATGCTTATGACAATCAAAGTATTTGAAAACCGTATATATGTTTATATGTTGAGACATTTTTGCTTATTTCTTAAATGTGTTCAAGAATGAACTGTTATGAAATTTCCTTCGTTTTGTATCAATTTTCGAGGGCGAAAATTTTTATAAGGTGGGTAGAATGTAAGACCCAAAACTTTTGAAAAGTCTTATTATGATCAAGTCTCAAATCATATAGTTATTTATAGCCTTAATTTCAGAAATTATTTTATTAAAGATAATTAAGGCAAGTTTTGATTTATTGGATTTGAGATGAGTTATGATTATCATCCAATTTTATAATTATTGGATTATTTTCTATATTTGAATTATAAAGTTGATAGTTATGAAATAATAAGGAATTTTGTATGATTTGGATTAGATAAGTAATATTTTAAATATTAATACTACTATTTTGGAAAATGAAGAAATTAAGTATATTAATTCTAATTATTTGATTTGAACATTTTATTGAAAATAAAATGTGAAATTGTTGAGCAAATAGTATTTTATATATTATTAGTGTTGGATTTAATTTGGGTTTCAATTACTATATTGTCCCTACTTTTATTTGAAATTACAAAATTACCCCTAGACCTATTTTAACTCTAAACCCTAATCCCCTCTAACTCTAACAGCCACCAAAACCCTCCCCTAACCCAAGCAGCAGCCACAACCCCCTCATCCTAAACACACAAACACGGCTCATTGAAGGAAAGGAAAAGAAAGAATGGGAACGAGAGGGAGAAGATTGGTGCGCCGTTGGAGCCACTTCCATCGAGCCCTAGCCGTCACCATCACCTCTGCACGCAAGGAAGGAGGAGCCTTTGCCATCGCCGTTCCGTCTCAAACCGAAGCCGCCATTGCGCCTAGGTGCCACTGCCGCGGACTCGCGTTGGCCGCGTCGCCGTGCCACCATCACGCCATGGATCTGCTCTGTTCGCGAGCTGAGCTAAGGAATGAGAGACGAACGCGACGGGGAGGAGTGGGAGAGCCGCGCCGACGCTGTCGGGGTCTCACTGCCACCGTCCCCGTGGTGGCTGGTGTCGTCGCCGGAGAGGACCGCTGGAGTTGCTGGCTGCCTCTGCTGGGGTTCGTCGCCACCGGAGTTTCCCTGGCCGACAGATATGACCGCCGCCCTCCTAGCCGCCGCTGTTGGAGTTGATGCTGCTCTGGCCTTGCCCTGGCTCCATCTTGAGCCGAGAAACTGCTACTGTTGTGTAAGCTTTACCCAGTTTTTGATTCCCTCTTGTTCCATCAATTCGTTTCTACCTAGAAGCATTGTTGTTGACACTAGTTGTATTAAATAAAATGGTTATAGTGAGTTGCATTGCCAGTGCCCTTACCGGAGGTAGTTGCTGGCTGCATTTGGAGATTTCTGTTGCAACTTGCGTTTGTTCTGGAGCTGTTTCATCGGTTGCTGGAACTACTAACGAAGCAGGCTGAGTCACGGCGATTCTGGCTGCCAAGGGCGGTTCTGTGGCTGTCGGAACCACCGTTGAGGCTTCTGTCCTTTGGTTCAAACGGTATTCTTTAGTTACAATATGTATCTCTGTATTGAAACCTTCCCCGTTCATATCCCGATATGTGTTTTAAGGCTTTCGCAATAATAATGTTTTCTAGGATTAAGTTATCGGAGCCACATGTTGCGCGTAAGGGCTTATATTTGCTGCTGCGAAAGTGAACAAAGATGTGATGCAAGCTGCCGGTAACCTTGGGTTGATAGAGGTTTCCGGTGGCGCGTTTGGGTTATGGTTGGCGTTTTGAGGTAGGGGCGCTTTCCAAAATCTATGTTTTATGTATTGGAATTATTATATGGATACTGATGTGAGATATTGTGTATTTGGTGATTGTATCGGCCTTATGTATGGTTTGAATTGTCTTGATTGATTATGAACGTTTGTTGATTGGTTTGTTGTACGAATTTGTAAAACGGAATGATTGAATTGATTCCTTTAAAGATTTGAGGTCGAGTTTAATCCATTGAGAATTGATTTGGATTTAGTTGGTTTTCTTGATAATGTGAAATATCGAACGCTCTTTTGGATCCAGTCTGGGTTACTTTGATTGACTTGGTTTTGGACAAGTGATTTGTAATCGAGCCATTTCTTTAAAGCCTGGGAAATGAGTTATATCGATTGATATTGAATTGATTCTGAAATGGTATCCTTGAGATACGCCACTGAGGCGATTGTTGGATTTAGCTTGCTTTAAATTGATTTCTGGTTTTGAGCTGTTGAAAAGGAATGAGAAATGGTTTAGTTGGGACCCGAACCGGGTGGCAAAAGTCCAAGTTTTAGGGGAGGTGCTGTCGGAATTTCTACAAAATCCTAACCTTGTTTGAAAAGTTATTTAAAAAGGGTTGGATTTGAGAAATTGTATTATTTGACTTATTAAGAGAATATTTATGTTTTCAAGCTTAATTTATTTAATGAACCTTATACTTTGAATTCGACTTATTTAGAAATGAACTATTTTTACCATTTGAATCACTGAAGGAAAGAATGATGCTTTAATATTGATTTCAATATAAAAAGGAGTTTTTAGTGATTTTTAAAGGAACCTAGACTTTTGATTGAGTAATCAAGTTTGAGGCATTTTGGAAGAGTTAAAAAAATGGGTTCCAAAAAGAAACCTAAAAGTGGTTTGATTCAAATGAACCGGTTCCGTTTCAAATGAGTTGATTTTTGGACCGGGTTGGAACTTGTGATTTTGTATGATCGGTTTTATGATAAATTCAGTTTTATTTACTTGAACCGAGGATTTATGATTTTAAGAGTTTCAATGAATTTTAAGGAATTTATATAAGTTGACCTTCCCTAAAGACTTGGGACTCTGTCGAGAAACTTTTGTTATAAAATCCCATTGTTGGATGGGTGATTTTGAATACTTTGAAATAAATCCTTAACTTGCCATGGTTTTGGAAGTTTTGGAAAGAGAATGCCGAGAGTGGCTTTGTTTTAAAAAGGAAACTCACTTTGAGTAAATTTGGCTTATGAGCCTGAGATGATTTGAGAAATGAGATCTTTAAAAGCCAAGGCTGAAAAGAGTTGAAATTTGATTTCAAAGAGAAATGGCTTGAGAAAAGTGATTTATGGCTTAAATGCCGGTTTTATGAATTTGATGATATTGAATGATGGAAGTATTGGTTTTGTTATGGGCCAGATTGGCTATGTATGATTATAATATTGGCTGGTTCTGGATTGAACCGTGAGCTAGAATAGCTGTGTGTGATATTGATTTATGGCTGATTATCGAATGAGTTATAAGCCGTATGGCCGATTATGAATTATGAATTTAAGCCGAAGGGCTGTATTTATTGATAAGTTGATTGGTTCTGGATTGAACCGTGAGATGGATGGTGATCCATGGTTGAATATATGTGCATGTATGCAATTGAATGATTTGTGAATTCAAGCCGAATGGCTGAGATGAAAGTTGTAAGCGAGTATGCTTGTGTTTTCTCTCTGGTTGTAAGGGTGACAGGGCACCGATACCCTCTAATGGCGACAGGGCGCATATACCCTCTAATGGCGACAGGGCGCAGATACCCTCTAATGATAATAATGCGCAACAGAGAGACTGTGTCTGGGTTAGCTACCGGACACGTCGGGTTGGCTTGGTAACCGACAGATGATATCATCAGCCACTAGGGACAGGCATGCATCATATGCATCTATGTGACATTGTTTGGGTGTGCATATTGTACTTGGTTTGCCTATGTGATTAACTGCTAATTGTTCTACTTGCAATAACTGCTTGTTTGTGTTTGCATCTTCCTACTTGTGTTTGCGTTTGGAACTCTGTTGGTTTGTGGTGGAATGGTTGTGGTTGGATTGTTTGGGCCTAGGGCCGTGGTTGAATGAGATGGACCGATGGTTGATTTCGGTTTTGTGGTTCTGGTTTGGAATAAGATATGAAAGGTTATTTTGGTTCAGTATAGATAAACCTTTTTGAAATGCTTTGATGTTTTGAGAATTGAACGGTTCCTCTTTCAGAAAAGATTTCTGATTTTACTTTTACTGTAAACTGTTGTTTTTGAAAAGAGGCATAAGATGGTTAACAATCACTGGTACGGTTTATCTTCATGTATCCTATTACAGTAATTCCCAAAAAAACCCTCTACTGAGAACCCTTTCGAGGATGATGTTCTCACCCCCTACATTTTTCCCCTTTCAGGATTTGGGCGCAGAAGTTTTGAAGAGTTTAATTATTTGTATTTGAGATGCTCTGTATTGCTTTAGATTATTATTTTTGTACCCTCGCCTTTATCTTGATATATTCTATGAGAGGGATAGGAATTGTACTGGATAATGTTTGTAATATTATTTAAATATATGTATGTATATATATATGGATGTACTCTTTATGAGTTTTTGTAAGTTGTAGGGTATGTATGGGCGTACGTTGTATGGCGAAAGTATTTTTGGGAATGGTATTGCGGTTTAAAGTTTTAAACAGGCTCATATTTTAGTATTAAATAGTATAAGTGTCGTCGTAATATCCGAACTATCAGAGTTGCGCAGCCGGAAGCGTGAGCTTTGGTAGTTAGGGTGTTACATGTAGAACGGAGGTGGTTGTCAATCACGCGCGTTCATAGGTGAGAATGATGATGAGCGTCACATAATCATCACATTCATCATGTTCTTGGGTGCGAATGAATATCTTGGAATAAGAACAAGTTGAATTGAATGGAAGAAAATAGAATTGCATTAATACTTGAGGTACAGTAAAGCTCCACACCCTTAATCTATGGTGTGCAGAAACTCCACCGTTGAAAATACATAAGTAAAATGTTCAGGCATGGCCGAATGGCCAGCCCCCTGAGTGATCAAGAGACCGAATAATCAAAGGCTAAATAGTCAAGAGATTAAACTGTCAAAAGATATCTAATACAATAGTTAAATGTTCTATTTATAATAAACTAGCTCCTAGGGTTTACATGAGTAAGTATTTGATGCATAAATCCACTTCCGGGGCCCACTTGGTGTATGCTTGGGCTGAGCTTGATCAATCCACGAGCTGAGGCTTCTCTTGGAGTTGAACTCCGAGTTATGACGTGTTTTGGGCGTTCAACTCCGGATCATGATGTTTTTCTGGCGTTTAACTCCAGACAGCAACATGTACTTGGCGTTCAACGCCAAGTTACGTCGTCAATTTCCGAATAAAGTATGGACTATTATATATTGCTGGAAAGCTCTGGATGTCTACTTTCCAACGCCGTTGAGAGCGCGCCAATTGGAGTTTTGTAGCTCCAGAAAATCCATTTTGAGTGCAGGGAGGTCAGATTCCAACAGCATCAGCAGTCCTTTTGTCAGCCTTTTTCAGAGTTTTGCTCAAGTCCCTCAATTTCAGCTAGAAATTACCTGAAATCACAGAAAAACACACAAACTCATAGTAAAGTCCAGAAATGTGAATTTAACATAAAAACTAATGAAAACATCCCTAAAAGTAGCTTGAACTTACTAGAAACTACCTAAAAACAATGCCAAAAAGCGTATAAATTATCCGCTCATCACAACACCAAACTTAAATTGTTGCTTGTCCCCAAGCAACTGAAAATCAAATAGGATAAAAAGAAGAGAATATACTATAAATTCCAGAATATCAATGAATATTAATTATAATTAGATGAGAGGGACTTGTAGCTTTTTGCTTCTGAACAGTTTTGGCATCTCACTTTTTCCTTTGAAGTTTAGAATGATTGGCTTCTCTAGGAACTTAGAATTTCGGATAGTGTTATTGACTTTCCTAGTTAAGCATGTTGATTCTTGAACACAGCTACTTATGAGTCTTGGCCGTGGCCCTAAGCACTTTGTTTTCCAGTATTACCACCGGATATATAAATGCCACAGACACATAACTGGGTGAACCTTTTCAGATTGTGACTCAGCTTTACTAGAGTCCCCAGTTAGAGGTGTCCAGAGCTCTTAAGCACACTCTTTTTTTGCTTTGGATCACGACTTTAACCACTCAGTCTCAAGCTTTTCACTTGGACCTTCATGACACAAGCACATGGTTAGGGACAGCTTGATTTAGCCGCTTAGGCCTGGATTTAATTTCCTTGGGCCCTCCTATCCATTGATGCTCAAAGCCTTGGATCCTTTTACCCTTGCCTTTTGGTTTTAAGGGCTATTGGCTTTTTCTGCTTGCTTTTTCTTTTTCTTTCTATTTTTTTCGCCATTTTTTTCTCTTTTTTTTTCGCAAGCTTTTTAATTTTCACTGCTTTTTCTTGCTTCAAGAATCAATTTCATGATTTTTCAGATCATCAATAACATTTCTCTTTGTTTATCATTCTTTCAAGAGCCAACAATTTTAACATTCATAAACAACAAGATCAAAAGACATGCACTGTTCAATCATACATTCAGAAAACAAAAGTATTGTCACCACATCAATATAATTAAACTAAATTCAAGGATAAATTCGAAATTCATGTACTTCTTGTTCTTTT
The DNA here is from genome assembly GCF_014773155.1 of Arachis stenosperma. Lineage (NCBI taxonomy): Eukaryota > Viridiplantae > Streptophyta > Magnoliopsida > Fabales > Fabaceae > Arachis > Arachis stenosperma. Next base: position 99,199,271 of record NC_080382.1, read on the forward strand.
GAATTAAAACATTTTTCATTTAAGAGAGGTGAAGGATTAATGGATTTTGTTCATAGCTTTAAGGCATGGTTACATACTAATGATCATGAAATAAAGACACAAAACATAGATAAACACAGCATAAAAACCGAAAAGCAAAAAGAAATAAAGAACAAGGAATGAATCCACCTGAGTGAGGGTGGCGCCTTCTTGAAGGTCCAATGGTGCTATTTGAGCTCCTCTATGTCTCTTCCTTGCTTCTGTTGAATGATTCCTAGTAATTTTGGTGTTTCTACCCTTAGTTGCTTCCAATATTTGTGTGGAGGACAACTTATCCCCTGAGGTATCTCAGGGATCTCTTGATTTGCAGCCACATGTTCTACCACTGAGCTATGACGGCTTTATATGAGTCTTTCCATCTCCCAAGACTCAGAGGTGGAAGCTTTTGTCTTCCCTTTGAGGTTTCTCTGGCCTTAGGTGCCATTAATGGTAATGAAAAAGCAAAAAAAAGCTATGCTTTTACCACACCAAACTTAAAATATTGCTCGCCCTCGAGCAAGAGAAGAAAGAAGAGAAGAAGAAGAAGAAGAGGAAAATGGAGGAAAGTGAAGGGAGATGGAATCGGCTATATGGGTGGGATTGGGTGGGAAAGAGAAGTTGAATTGTAAAGGTAGGTGGGGTGTATGGGGAAGAGTGGATAAATGTGGGTGGTGAATGAAAAACAGAAGGGATGACCATGAATGGAGAGATAGAGGGCGAGGTAGATGGGGATCCTGTGAGGTTCACAGATCCTGAGGTGATCCTGTGGGGTCCACAGATCCTGAGGTGTCAAGGAATTCCATCCCTGCACCAAATAGGCATGTAAAATGCCTTTGCACACCATTCTGGCGTTTAAACGCCGAGTGGTGCACATTCTGGGCATTCAACGCCCATGTAAAGCATGTTTCTGGTGTTGAACGCCAGTTTCATGCTTGTTACTGCCGTTCAGCGCCAGCTTTTCTTCTCTGGGCACATTCCTGGCGTTCAGCGCCAGAATGTTGCTTGTTTCTGGCGTTCAGCGCCAGAATGATGCTCTGTTCTGGCGTTGAACGCCAGCCAGATGCATCTTACTGGCGTTGAACGCCAGCCTGTGCGTCCTCCAGGGTGTAAAATTTTTTCTTCTGCTGTTTTTGATTCTGTTTTTAATTTTTATGATTTTTTCGTAACTCCTCATGATCATGTACCTAATAAAACACTAAATAACAATAAAATAGAATAAAATAAAATTAGATAAATAAAATTGGGTTGCCTCCCAACAAGCGCTTCTTTAATGTCAATAGCTTGACAGTGGCTCTCATGGAGCCACAAGGTGATTAGGTCAATGTTGTATAGTTGCCAACACCAAACTTAGAGTTTGGATATGGGGTTTTAACACCAAACTTAGAGTTTGGTTGTGGCCTCCCAACACCAAACTTAGAGTTTGACTGTGGGGGCTCTTCTTGACTCTGAACTGAGAGAAGCTCTTCATGCTTACTCTCTTCTGTCACAGAGGGATGGCCGTGTGCCTTAAACACAAGGTTGTCCCCATTCAATTGAAGGACTAATTCACCTCTGTTGACATCTATCACAGCTCCTGCTGTGGCTAGGAAAGGTCTTCCAAGGATGATGCAATCATCCTCTTCCTTCCTAGTGTCTAAGATTATGAAATCAGCAGGGATGTAAAGGCCTTCAATCTTTACTAACACGTCCTCTACTATTTCATAAGCTTGTCTCAATGACTTGTCTGCCAGTTGTAATGAGAACAAGGCAGGTTGTACCTCAATGATCCCCAGCTTCTCCATTACAGAGAGTGGCATAAGATTTATCCCTGACCCCAGATCACACAGAGCTTTTTCAAAGATCATGGTGCCTATGGTACATGGTATTAAGAACTTGCCAGGATCTTGTTTCTTTTGAGGTAGAATTTTCTGAATCCAAGTATCCAGTTCATTAATGAGCAAGGGAGGTTCACTTTCCCAAGTCCCATTACCAAATAACTTGGCATTCAGCTTCATGATAGCTCCTAAATATTGAGCAACTTGCTCTCCAGTCACATCTTCATCTTCTTCAGAGGATGAATAGTCTTCAGAGCTCATGAATGGCAGAAGGAGATTTAATGGAATCTCTATGGTCTCTATATGAGCCTCAGATTCCTTTGGATCCTTAATAGGAAATTCCTTCTTGCTTCAGGGACGTCCCAGGAGGTCTTTCTCACTAGGATTTTCGTCCTCCTCCTCCCTTGTGCATTCGGCCATATTGACTATGTCAATGGCTTTGCACTCTCCTTTTGGATTCTCTTCTGTATTGCTTGGGAGAATACTGGGAGAAGTTTCAATGACTTTCTTACTCAGCTGGCCCACTTGTACCTCCAGATTTCTAATGGATGATCTTGTTTCACTCATGAAACTGAAAGTGGCCTTTGACAGATCAGAGACTACATTGGCTAAATTAGAGGTGTTTTGTTCAGAATTCTCTGTCTGTTACTGAGAAGATGATGGATATGGCTTGCTATTGCTCAGCCTATTGCGTCCACCATTGTTAAAGCCTTGTTGAGGCTTTTGTTGATCCTTCCATGAGAAATTTGGATGATTTCTCCATGATGAGTTATAGGTGTTTCCATAAGGTTCACCCATGTAATTAACCTCTGCCATGGCAGGGTTCTCAGGATCATAAGCTTCTTCAGAAGCTGCCTCTCTAGTACTGTTGGATGCATGTTGCCATCCATTCAGATTTTGAGAGATCATGTTGACCTGTTGAGTCAACACTTTGTTCTGAGCCAATATGGCATTCAGAGTATCAATTTCAAGAATTCCTTTCTTCTGAGGTATCCCATTATTCACGGAATTCCTCTCAGAAGTGTACATGAATTGGTTGTTTGCAACCATATCAATGAGTTCTTGAGCCTCTTCAGGCGTTTTCTTCAGGTGAATAGATCCACCTGCAGAATGGTCCAATGACATTTTCAAAAATTCAGAGAGACCATAATAGAATATATCTAATATGGTCTATTCTGAAAACATGCCAGATGGACATCTTTTGGTCAGCTGCTTGTATCTTTCCCAAGCTTCATAGAGGGATTCACCATCTTTTTGTTTGAAGGTTTGAACATCCACTCTCAGCTTGCTCAGCTTTTGAGGAGGGAAGAATTTATCCAAGAAGGCAGTGACCAGCTTATCCCATGAGTCCAGGCTATCCTTGGGTTGTGAATCCAACCATATTCTAGCTCTGTCTCTTACAGCAAAAGGGAAAAGCATGAGTCTGTAGACTTCAGGATCAACTCCATTCGTCTTTACAGTCTCACAGATCTGCAAGAACTCAGTTAAAAACTGATAAGGGTCTTCAGATGGAAGTCCATTAAACTTGCAGTTTTGTTGCATTAAGGCAACTAGCTGAGGTTTCAGCTCAAAGTTATTGGCTCCAATGGCAGGAATGGAGATGCTTCTTCCATCAAACTTGGACGTTGGCTTTGTGAAGTCACCAAGCATTTTCCTTGCATTATTATTATTTTCGGCTGCCATCTCCTTCTCTTGTTCGAAAATTTCTGAAAGGTTGTTTCTGAATTGTTGTAATTTAGCTTCTCTTAATTTTCTCTTCAAAGTCCTTTCAGGTTCTGGATCAATTTCAACAAGAGTGCCTTTATCCCTGTTCCTGCTCATATGAAAGAGAAGAAAACAAGAAAAGAAAGAGGAATCCTCTATGTCACAGTATAGAGATTCCTTTTTGTTAGTAGAAAAAGAAGGGGGAGAAGAGTGAAGAAGAATTCGGATTTTAGATGAAGAGAGGTGAAGAGAAGTGTTAGTGAATAAATAATTAAATAGAATAAGAAAAGAGAAAGAGAATTTCAAAAATAATTTTAAAAAGGGGTTAGTGATTTTCGAAAATTAGAGATAAATTGTAATTAAAATTGAAATTATTAATTAATTAAAAAGAATTTTTAAAAAAGAAAGAGGTATTTTCGAAAATTAGAGGGGGAGAAGTGGTTAGGTGGTTTTGAAAAAGATAAGAAACAAACAAAAAGTTAGTTAGTTGATTGAAAAAGATTTGAAATCAAAATTGAAAAAGATAATAAGATAATAAGTTAGATAAGATATTTTGAAATCAAATTTTGAAAAAGATAAAATTTTTGAAAAAGATCAAATAAAAGATAAAAAAGATTTAATTCAAAAATTTTGAAATTATTTACTTCACTAACAAGAAACTACAAGATAAGATTCTAAAACTTTAAAGATTGAACCTTTCTTAACAGGAAAGTAACAAACTTCAAATTTTTGAACCAATCACATTAATTATTAGTGAATTTTCGAAAATATGATGTAAAGATAAAGAAAAGATTTTGAAAATAATTTGAAAAAAATATTTTTGAAATTTTTGAAAAATATAAAAAAAATGAAAAAGATATGATTTTTGAAAAAGATTTTAAAAAGATAAGATTTTTAAAATTGAAATTTTGACTTGACTTGTAAGAAACAACTAATTTTAAAAATTTTTGACCAAGTCAACCCAAAATTTCGAAAATTTGGAGGGAAATAAGTAAAAGATATATTTTTTGATTTTTGAATTTTTAATTATGAGAGAGAAAAACAACAAAAATACTCAATGCATGAAATTTTTAGATCAAAACAATGAATGCATGCAAGAATGCTATGAATGTCAAGATGAACACCAAGAACACTTTGAAGATCATGATGAACATCAAGAACATAATTTTGAAAAATTTTTTGATGCAAAGAAAACATGCAAGACACCAAACTTAGAAATTTTTAATGCTTGGAAAATATGAATGCAAAGATGCACATGAAAAACAACAAACAATACAAAACAAGAAATCATCAAGATCAAACAAGAAGACTTGTCAAGAACAACTTGAAGATCATGAAGAACACTATGAATGCATGGATTTTCGAAAAAATGCAAGAAAAATTTTTAAAAGCATGCAATTGACACCAAACTTAAAAATTGACTCAAGAAACACAAAATATTTTTTATTTTTATGATTTTATTTTTTTGGATTTTTATAAAAAAATTTTCGAAATTAATGTTAGGAAAAACGAAAAATAAAAGAAAAATTTTGAAAAAGATTTTTGAAAAGAAAATTACCTAATCTGAGCAACAAGATGAACCGTCAGTTGTCCATACTCGAACAATCCCCGGCAACGGCGCCAAAAACTTGGTGGACGAAATTGTGATCCATATTCTTTGTATTTGTATGAAATCATTATTATGGCACCGGTTGAATTCACAACTCCGTTCAACTAACCAGCAAGTGTACTGGGTCGTCCAAGTAATAAACCTTACGCGAGTAAGGGTCGATCCCACAGAGATTGTTGGTATGAAGCAAGCTATGGTCACCTTGTAAATCTCAGTTAGGCAGATTAAATTTGTTTATGGTTTCGAAAATTAATAATAAAAAGAAAATAATAAAAGGGATAGAATACTTATGCAGATTCATTGGTAGGAATTTCAGATAGGCGAATGGAGATGCTGTATGGCTCAAGAACGCCTACTTTCCTACTACTTCAACTCAATCCTTCTTACTCCTTTCCATGGCAAGCTGTGTATAGGGGTTCACCGTTCGACGATGGCTACTTTGTATCCTCTCTGGAAAATGGTCCTCTGCGCTGTCACTCGCATGGCTAATCGTCTGGAGGCATCACACTGGCCGAAGGCTACATCCCATCCTCGCAGTGAAAACTATGCTCACGCGCTCTGTCACAGCACGGCTAATCACTGGTTGGTTCCCGCTCTTGCTGGAATAGAATCCCTTGATTCTTTTGCGTTTGTCACTAACGCCCAGCACTTGCGAGTCTGAAGCACGTCACAGTCATTCATTACCAGAATCCTACTCGGAATACCACAGACAAGGTTAGACTTTCCGGATTCCCAGGATCCTACTCGGAATACCACAGACAAGGTTAGACTTTCCGGATCCTCATGAATGCCGCCATCTATCTAGCTTATACCACGAAGATTCTGTTGGGAAATCTAAGAGATACACATTCAAGCTCGTTTGCATGTAGAACGGAGGTGGTTGTCAATCACGCGCGTTCATAGGTGAGAATGATGATGAGCGTCACATAATCATCACATTCATCATGTTCTTGGGTGCGAATGAATATCTTGGAATAAGAACAAGTTGAATTGAATGGAAGAAAATAGAATTGCATTAATACTTGAGGTACAGTAAAGCTCCACACCCTTAATCTATAGTGTGCAGAAACTCCACCGTTGAAAATACATAAGTAAAAGGTTCAGGCATGGCCGAATGGCCAGCCCCCTGAGTGATCAAGAGACCGAATAATCAAAGGCTAAACAGTCAAGAGATTAAACTGTCAAAAGATATCTAATACAATAGTTAAATGTTCTATTTATAATAAACTAGCTCCTAGGGTTTACATGAGTAAGTATTTGATGCATAAATCCACTTCCGGGGCCCACTTGGTGTATGCTTGGGCTGAGCTTGATCAATCCACGAGCTGAGGCTTCTCTTGGAGTTGAACTCCGAGTTATGACGTGTTTTGGGCGTTCAACTCCGGATCATGACGTTTTTCTGGCGTTTAACTCCAGACAGCAGCATGTACTTGGCGTTCAACGCCAAGTTACGTCGTCAATTTCCGAATAAAGTATGGACTATTATATATTGCTGAAAAGCTCTGGATGTCTACTTTCCAACGCCGTTGAGAGCGCGCCAATTGGAGTTCTGTAGCTCCAGAAAATCCATTTTGAGTGCAGGGAGGTCAGATTCCAACAGCATCAGCAGTCCTTTTGTCAGCCTTTTTCAGAGTTTTGCTCAAGTCCCTCAATTTCAGCCAGAAATTACCTGAAATCATAGAAAAATACACAAACTCATAGTAAAGTCTAGAAATGTGAATTTAACATAAAAAATAATGAAAACATCCCTAAAAGTAGCTTGAACTTACTAAAAACTACCTAAAAACAATGCCAAAAAGCGTATAAATTATCCGCTCATCAAGCTCCTAACCTTAACAAAGGAGATTAGTTGCTCATGGTAGAATGAAAACAAAGCTGTGAATTCAAAAATGGCAGAGGGAGAAGAGAGAAGAGCCACGTGGTGTTTCCCTCCTGTTTAAAGACTAACCCTAAACCTAATAAATTTAGAATTCAAAATAAATCAAATTAAAATAGAAACAAATCTAAACTAATTAATGTTCTTCAAATAGTTTTTCCTCTCAAGTCAAGCTGTAGATAATTCTTCATAATTGTCAATCAATGCTTCAAATCATGGGCTTTGTGCTAAAGCTTTAATCATCAACTTAAGTGCTTCAAAGGATTGGAGATTAAGGAAGATTTGGTAAGGAATCACAAGCCCTGGGAGTAGCCCATTGTTGGTGAGTAAGGCACCACATTCCACACTTGAAGCACAGGCCCAAAGGAAGAGGAATTGGAGGCTTCTATTTGGCTATGTGAGTCGCATGCAAAGAGACATGAGGTGCATCAAGGAAGGCATGAAGCGCAGCCACTCATGTGTGACGCGCAGGTAAGGAGAGCAGCCCCTGGGAGGTGAGGTTGGTGAGGCAAGAGGCATGGGGCTTGAGGTGTGAGGCACAGGGCAAGGGGACATGAGGCGCATGGTTGAATGTCGTGAGGCACATGATTGAGGGCACTTGAGATGGGGCTACATTCAACTCAGGAGTAGACTACCTTAGACGTATATCCGGAATAAACTATTATACATCATTGAGAAGCTCCAGAAGTTAGCTTTCTAATGACACTAAAACAGCCTCATTTGGACCTCTATATCTCAAGTAATGCTCATTTAAGTATGAAAAGGTCAAGGTTGGCTGCATGAGGTGCATAAGTTGCTGTGTGAGGAGTAGGGAATTTTGAGCTTGAGATGGGGCTGCGTTCAACATAGATTTGGATATATTATAAGCATGTTCATTGTAAATTATTATATATCATTGAAAATCTCTGAAAGTTAGCTTTCTAATGCCGCTAAAATCGCTTCATTTGGATCTCTATAGCTTAAGTTATCCTTGTTGGAGTAGGAAGAGATCAGGGTTGCCAATTCTCTTTGAACTTTTCTTGGCTTGTTTTCAATTCTTGGTTCCTTGGGAGGTTGTTTCCTTCAACCTTGACTTTCTTGTCCTTCTCTTTTTCTTTGTTCCTGCTCATTTTTAACACTTTTCTACACATACCAAACTTCAAAATAACTTCAAGAAATATTGATTAAAAGTATTAAAATTTTAATTAAGAATAAGAAAATCTCTAACTTTGTTGAAAAAAATACTAAAAAAATAACTAAAGATGTTCATGCATCACTAGACCTGCAATTTTAGCTTCAATGGCTAAATGAATAACCAAATGTACCATAACTATAAAAAACGATGGGAGGAAGAGCTTCTCTATGTCACACAGTATTAAGGTAATCTTCTCTTCAAGTAGTGTTAACTTTTCTACTTCAAGATTTTTACTACATACCCCTCAAAAGAATGTGCACGATTCGATCAAAACAGAACTCATCTTTTTATTCAATGTTCTTCGTAAAGCAAGTGGAAGAAGTTCTTGTATTATAACATGGCAATCATGAGATTTTAGCCCTGATATTTTTTGTTTTTAAATGCAAAGAGAGATGTTAGATGCATAGTCATGTGGAAGCTTAACATTTTCTAGTACTTCATAAAACAACTAAGTTTTTGCTGAAGACATGAAGAAATAAGAAAGAAGAAATATCTTTCCATTAGCTCATTGTTGAGGCCATAATCTAGGTCTTATATTCATCTCTTTCAAGTCCAACTGAACTTTCAAGTTATCTTTTGACTTTTTACTTAGACCTAACAATGTATATATCAAGTTATCACACACTTTTTTTCTATGTGCATCACGTCAAGGTTATGCCGCACCAAATTTTTTTTCAATAAGAGATTGAAAAAGATATTCCTCTTTTTTCATGTATTTTTTTTATCACCCCACTAATATCTTCACCAAACTTACCAAGAAAAAACTTTATGCCTCTAGTTTGATCCAAAACTAATGAACCTTATATTGGACCCGGCGCAACGCTTGATTCTTTAGTCCCATCGAAAGACTTTGCATCATTTCGATATTTATGAATAGACTTCAAGAAACGTCGATGACCCATGTAGCAATATTTTTTATTTATTGTGAGCCTTATAGAATAAATGTTTATATTGCAAGAAGGGCAACCAAATTCACCATAAGTGCACCAACCAGATAAGTTATCATATGCTGAAAAACTATTTATTGTCCACATTAGTGCTACTTTCATATTAAATGTCTTCTTATCAAAGGCATAATAAGTTTTCACCTCAACATCCCATAATTCATTTAACTCTTCTGTTAAAGGTTGCAAGAAAACATCAATATTATTTTCAGGCGTTGTTGGTCCAGGAATGAGTAACAACAAAATAAAAAACCCTTGCTTTTTGCACAGCCATGGTGGAAGGTTATATGGCATTAAAATAAATAACAACATCCCATAATTCATTTAACTCTTCTGTTAAAGGTTGCAAGAAAATATCAATATTATTTTCAGGCGTTATTGGTCCAGGAATGAGTAACAACAAAATAAAACACCCTTGCTTCTTGCACAGCCATGGTGGAAGGTTATATGGCATTAAAATCACTGGTCATATGCTATATATATTTTGCATATAATATATGAATTAAATCCACCAGTAGCTAATCCTAAACGAACATTGCGAGGATCTTTATAAATTTTTTATGAGAATTGTCAAAACTTCTCCACACTTCAAAATTTATAGGATATCACAAAGTTTCATTCTTATTGGGTTCGTCATAATGCCATCTCATCAATTTAGAAGTTCTTGAAGACATAAACAATCTCTGCAACCTTAACTTAAGAGAAAAATACCTTAGAACCTTAGTAGGAATTTTTTTTCTTATTATTTTTTTTACCTAAAAGCTCCACAAACTGAGCATTTATTGATGTTCTTATCAGCCAATTCATTTCTAAAAAGCATTCAATCATTAGGACAAGTATGGATTATTTCATACTTCAAGCGTAATTCCCTAACTATTTTTTTTAATATCATAATAAGAACTAGATAACTTTTCACCATTGAATAATATTTCCTTTAATAATCCAAGCAACGCATTAAAAGACTCATTGCTCCATTTGAATAATTGCTTTAGATGGATAAATTACAACAAGAAAAAAAAACTTACTGAATTTCTTGCATCTAAGATATAATTCTTCATATGTATCTTTTAGTAACTTGTCAAACATTTACACTTCTGGATGAGATTCATTTCTTGATGAATGAGTAGACACCTCCTCCAAGTTTGGCTCCTCATCACCATTTTCTAAAAGGTAATTATCTATTCACTAGGTAAAGCTATTATAAACACCCTCTATCATTCTTACTATATCATCACCCCTAAAAGTCTCTTCTGTATAATTAGTTTTTCCTGTAGGAGTAGGTGAGTTTAATGATTCTATATGACAAAATCAAATATCATAGAAAGACATAATATTACTAACTACAAAGTGATCATATGCCATTGTCCGATCCACTAAATGGTGTAACATGCATTTCTTATAAGGATAAGTAATTGCTTTTCTATTACTATGATGAAAGGCATGGTCTAAAAATTTTTTTAACCCTTCTAGATATTCTTCACTAGTTCTATCACATTGCATAAATTTTCTATTTCTAGAATTGTTCATGACTCTTCAATAGATATTTTATATTCTAATCAAAATAAATAAATTAAATATATAAGCATCAAATATTAAAAATTAGAAAATAAAATAAATAAATCTAACATAGGTAAAAATAGAAAAATTAATTAATTATCACTTACCTTAAAACTGGTCAATTTTAGCAAAAACTATAGGTACAAAAATAGAGAGAATTAATTATAGACAGAAGGTAACTGTTACTGACAAAAAAAATAATATTTTTAGATATAAAATGGATGTTTAAAATATTAAATTGCATTAAATCAAGGTTATAAACATCAAAAAGTAACTGTTATTGACTCTGGTTGAACTGCTGTAATGTAATATCATGAACTATGCATGTAAAATTTTTGTATCTTCAAATTCATTTTTCAGCAAGGAGTTACAACGTTAAAAGCATGTGCCTCAAGAGGACGTGCTTTTGTGCAGAATAAATTAAACAACCTCATTTTTTTTGGTTTATATTTTGATAAGAAAGATGAAAAAGAGAAAAAAACTCATAAAATGTCCAGAATATTCATAAAAAAGGTGAGTGCAAATATCACACTTGTTGAACAACATAAATTAAAGGAACAGTCAATTGAACAGGAAGTGAACATCTACTATAAGGGCAGCGAGAATCAGAAAATAAAAATTCAAGAACCATGTCCAATAAATTACCTAACAAGTTACTGGAAAATTATATAACCAATAAAAACATCAAAATCTAGGAAATTGATTGCCCATATGTTAACTACTAGTTACGAAGAATAAATGGCCCAGATCAATCAAGTGACGTGCATTACGAAAATTTTATTAGAACTGAGGGTATAAGTTATCATCTAAGAACACACACAACAACAAAAAGTAAAAATAAAAATGAAAGAAAGATAGGAATAAGGTCAATAATAAAACTATACAAAAGTAGCTAACTAAATTATTTTTCACAAATTTAAAGCTATAGTCTATGTCTACAACCTCCCAAATAGATGGCAGATACCAAACAAAAAAAAAAAATTCACTCAGACCCAAGACATAAATATACTACATCAAACAAGAACCCACACAAGATTTCTTTTAATTCTCAAAGTTCTTCATACATTAAATTTAGATTTAGTTAAAATCTAATACTTAATCTTAAATTTAGTCAATTTTAAATAAGAATATAATACACAATTAAAATTGAATTCTTTCTAGAGTTTCTCTTAGTAATCATACAGCATTCATAAATTCATATTTTATAATGATTTTTTGGTTGAAAAAAGTGAAATTTATCAACTTATCTTGTATTTATTTGTGAACAATACATACTTTTATGAATTTTTTCTAATTGTGCTTAATTATTAGAAACATGCCTTTTATGCTTCAAATTGTCAAATTTAAGTAACTTTTATTTCATTCGATATCTTGGTATTTTTGTTTGAGTGATTTAAGGCTTAAGAGGTAAGAACAGTTTGAAAAGATAGAAAAAAAATATATAAAAGTAGAGAATTCTTGAAAAAATGAAGTTATGAAAATCTGCCAATCGTGTGTATCTATGGGTCATGCGTACGCATCATTCCAGTGCATGACTCACTTAAAATGACACGTAACTCGCAATTTCTAACTCTTTTTGGGTTCAATCCAACTCATTTTTAAAACATTTGAAGTAAGGATTCTTGAGGGATAAACTAAGTAGTCTTAGTTTAGAGTTTTTTTTATCATGTTTTAGTGAGATTCTAAAGAGAGAAATTCCAACTTCTCTCTATAATTCTAAGATTTTTAGTTTAATTTCTCTCTAGTTTTAGATTTTATTCTTATTTTAGTTTAGCTTTCTTTACATTATCTTGTTTTATCATCTTAGTTTATTAGGTTTCTCTTGTTAGTTCCTTATTTTTGCTATTTTTAGTTTATGAATAATTGTTGAATTCTCATTTTTTTTTAATACAATTTGATGTTTCTATACTTTATTGATGCTTACTTGAGTTTTTATTATTGCTTTGTTGCATTGGGTAGTCATAGAATTTATTAATTCATGCAATTTATAATGTTTTTCTTTTATATCTACTAAGTGTTTGAAAAAATGCCTTTTTTAATTATAGAGTAAATTTTTGTACTCTTAGCTTAGGTTGAGAACTTGAGTTACTAATGTCCAAGTTAATTGATAATTTAGAGACCTTAATTAATCTTGTTCCGTTGATGCTAATCTTTTACTAATTTAATTAGTAAGTTAGTTAGGACTTATGGATTAGGATTAATTAAGTTCGGTTGACTTTTTTCAATTAGTAGAGGTTGACGAATTAAATTTGTTCTTTATAATTATCATGTTGTGGTTAGTGACAAGATAGTGATCCTTAACTTTTAAATAAGCTAAGATTCTTTTAGCACTTGAATTTCCTTTCTTTTATTAGTTAATTTTTTTATTGTTCTTTAGTTTAATTTCTTTTGTCATTTAGACATTGTTTTATTCTTTAGTTTTTTGCTATTTTAATTTTCATTACTTGCGATCAAAATTTTTTATTTTTTATAGCCAATAATTAAGCACTTAATTATAATTTTTAGAGAGAACGAACTGAAACTAAACTCTCGATATCTATTTTAAATTTGTGATATTTTTACTAAATTTTAAAAAATGTTAAATTCTAATTTAAAACTACAACAAATTTAGAGTTTTAAATTTATGAAATTCTAAACTGGAGTTTAACACTCATCGAAACATATCATATAGCAATCAGAAAACAAAATACCAATACAATCAATCAATCACCTCTTCGTTTTTGAAAAATTATGTAAAAGATGTTTCTTCACCATTCTAGGCCAAGCTACTTCACGAAAATCCAAAACTAACTATTGGAAATTATCAAATTTATTTTATGAAACAAAAAGAGAGCAAATGTACAATAAAGTTCTGGTTTACCCCTGCTTCCATTCATAAAGCGAACGCAACAAAATTTTACTTACATAGTATATATAATAGTATTACATGTAAGTCCTAATTTTTGAAAATTAAATAATTAGTTATTTATGAATTAATATATTATATTAAAATTTTATTTTTAAAAAAATTATTTTTAATAAAAATAATTAAATAAAATTTTATAATTATTAAAGTTTTATTTAATTATAATTTATTTTATTAAATTTGAATTATTTAATAAAAATTATTTTAATATTAAGTATGACGCCTAATCGATTACATTATACTAATCATTATCATTTAGCCTAATTTGGATTCATTGCATGCACGGTGAGAAAGAAAGAAAGAAGTGACCAGAAGGGAAAGAGAGAAAACCGTGACACTCTTGAACCTTCTAATTCTAATTTTTTGTGATTTGTAATTTTAATAAAAAATTTAATTTATTAAAAGTGTTTATATTTTTCTTCTCTACATGTTAATCTTACTTATGGTCAGACGAAACTAATGGTAACGTAACTCTCTTTTCTCTTGAATTCGGTCAATTAAAATTTTAGGAGACACAAGTAATTTCTGACGTTTTCTTCTTCAATCGTTTGGTCAGAAAATTTTTTTAGAGATTCTGTTATTTTGATTTCGTATGAAGGTAGAATTTTTGGTAATTTTATAATAATTAAATGTAAACTTGATAAGTGAATGTTGATTTAGTTGATTATTGTTTGAGTTTGAATGAGTTTATGTTGAATTATTGTTGTTGCTTATGATTTGTTAGTTTAACTATGAGGAACAGCTCATCTGTGATTATTTTAATAGTTTTAGGACTGTTGTGATGTGGTAATTTGAGAAAAATTATGAGATTTGGTAGTTGAAAGATTAAATTAAAAGTTGAGAAAATTTGGTCACTAAAAGACTCAAAAACAGATTAAAATACAAGTAATATTTTAAAAGAAAAGGGTTAAAGATTTCGGTTTTGGTATAAAAGAAAGATTAGTAATTACATTTTATTTTTGAAGGATAATATTATATTTGTATATAAAAACTGAGGTACTATTCGTAATTATATAAGCTTTCAGGTATTTTGGGCAATAAACTAATTATAAGGGTAAAATGAATATTTTATAAAAGATTAAGAATAAAACTTAAGTTAATAAGTTTTGAGTAATAAGATTATTTAAAGTTCAAGTTAATAAGTCTTGGATAATAAAGAAAATTATTATTATTGTTATTAATTTATTAAGATTATTATCAATATATTTTTAAAATATATTATATATTAGTATTTTATTTAAAAGATATTATTTTATTTATGATATACTAAAAGGATAAGTAGAAAATTATCCTAAAAGTTTTAGAAAGACAAATCTAAATTAAAAAATTTTTGATTCTCTTTTCATAAGACTCTTAGGGAAAGGCGAGGGAATAGTGCGAAGATAGTTTATATTGTAGAATGATAAGAAAGAAAAGAAAGAAAGAACGAAAATAAAAGGAGATAAGTAGAGATATGATGGTGAGTCCACTGAGATTTGCTTTCCAGAGAAACATTAACCACTTCAGGGGATGGTCGCACCTGTAAGATAGAGGTTGCTTACAGAGGTTATCAATGCAAACACCAGCTCAAGAGAGTCACACCTGTAAGACAGAGGTTGCTTACAGAGGTTATGGCATTGGAAGCCAAACTCAGACAAAAGTTGGTGAGTTAAGTGGAAATATAATTCAATATGTAATACCCGGTCTAATTGAAATTAATTAAATAATAAGTTAAGTAGGAGCGAATATGGTTGGAAGATTTGGCAATTGGAATTTGATGATTTAAATATGATATTTGGATTCAGTGAATTTTTCCGAGTCGGAACACATAGTTTTCTGCGTAAAAGTGCGCAGTGGAATTTTGACCAGCAGTACCGGCTGAGACCTGTCTGGTACTGCAGCTGAGAAAATTGATTATGAGTAAATAGGATTAAGAAATGAGGAATTATAATTAGGGGAGGTAGAAATATTTGAAGTGCGATTTAGAGCGCTAATCTTAAAGGTTTTGGTCCAAAATTGGGCCAACGGACAAAAATAAGTGAACCGGGCCTAAGTGGGCCCAAGACCCAACATATATAAACATTAGTTATGAGCATTTCAGCTCATTTTGCCCTAAAGAAGGGGTGTTGGGCGCTGAAATTGGGAAGAGAGAAGAGAAGAGAGAAAACCTAACTCTCTTTGATCTTCAAACCACCATAACTTGAGTTACGGAGCTTCGATTGACGAGCCGTTTGCGGCCACGCGTCGCTCTTCTCATCATCTACAATTCTATCAAAGTTTTGTGGTGAGTATTCCATTCATCTCTTCCCAGTTTTCGAAATTCTCTACTGTTACACGTTTTTGGGTAGTTAGTGTTGAAATCTTGTGATTTTGGGTGTTTAGAGATACTCCAACAAGGATTCTAAGTGGGTTCTATCCCTACTTCATATGGGCTGAGGTAAGAAGTGCTCAAACCCTTGTGATTTATCATTTTTATGAGCCCTAGGTTGATGTATGTATGTGATATTGGTTATGTTAGTGTATTTGGTAATGTTGGTGCACAATTGGGAGATTGGTATTGCTTGAGGAGCTTTGGTGAGGATTGGAGCTAAGGGTTGGTGGAGGCTTCCATAGAAGAGGCTCAATTGGCTTGGCTACAAGAGGTACGGTTTAAGTTTCATTTAAGTACCGTATGGTGTGATGAGAATTCCTAGGCTAGATGTCCCTAGGATTAAGTTTGGATTGTGTAAATGGTTGGTGCTAATATGCATAGTTGGTATGTAATGTGAATTAATGATTGGGTTGAGAATTGTGTGGCCTTGTATGCTTGGTGTATTGAAAATTTGATGTATTGGGTAATGAGTATTGATTTGTGGTTTATGCATTTAAATTGTGAGATTGGGCCGGAGGCCGTAAATTTTGGGCCGGAGGCCGGAAAGAGGTAAGGAAGGTAAGTTGATGTGTGCATTGTATGATGACACAAGTGATGGGATGAATTTTAGATAATGAATATGTGAATGATTGGGTTGGTTATTGAATAATAAGATTTGAGGAGTTGAAGTGTGAAATTTGGTAATGTTAGGTGAAATTATGTAGATGAGGTATGTTTGGTTTTGGTTGAGAAATATTATGTGGTCATATATGTGATTATGATTATTGATGCCTTGATGGTATGATAATGCATGAGAGGTATGTATGTTGTGATATATGCTTGAGGAATGATTAAGGTTGATTTGTGGGTGAAACCACGTGATAGTGAGTATGACATTGATTATGTATAATGATGGTTGATTGGAAATAGTATTGTTGGAAATTGGGATGAGGAAGGATGTATGACATGTTGATGTGTTTGTAATTTAGCCGTTTGTTTGAAATGGGTAAAAATGGTTATATGGCGGTTTTGTGAATCGTGCCAAAGTGTTAATGTATGAGTTGAGGAGGCTTGATGTTGATTTTGGTATATTTTGATTGATTTCAAGAAGGGTTGAAACTAGCATGTTTTGGTTGATTTTAAAAAAGGTTGAAAATGGCTTGTTTTGAAAAGGGCACCTTGTGGTTTAGTATGAAAACATGGTTTTTGGGCATACTTTGATGGGACATAACTTGGACTCTGGATCCCCGTTTTGTACCAAACTTATTTAGAACTGAAATTTGATCCGGGATGTCCATGCCGTTCGAAGAACGGGCGAAAAATAATTTAAAATGAGAAAGTTATGTCCGTCGGAAGATTGGGGGTTGAATCTGTGAATTCTGCATCTTTTAACTTAGAAAAATTTTTAGCAGAATGACCCTCCACGCGTAGGCCCACTTGGCGCGTACGCGTCGTCCTTCAAGAAGGCACCATCCACGCGTGCGCGTCGATGCGCTGCACCCAATGCCCAGCCATTTTCCTGAGAGTTGTGCCAGAGTTGTGCCAGTTTTGTGCCTGGGGCGCAAATGCACCCACGCGTACGCGTCGTCTGGCTGTGTTTCAATCCGCGCATCCACGTGTATGATGCATACATGTTGATGAGCTTTGTGGCCATCCACGCGTGCGCGTAGCCCTATTTTCATCCCAAAGTTGATTTGTGAGTATTAAAAACAAAATCTCATACTTCTAAGCCTCCGATCTCACTCCTTATGTTTTAAATCATTATAATATGCCTAGCAATGAGAAAGGAGCTAGGGGATGTGGTAACTTGCGAATGAAGCAAGGGAAAAAGTTATGATCAATGACGATCACAGATGATTATATGAGATACGGAGGATGGCGGTGGAAGTACCGTGTATGCCATGAGCCGAAGGGCTATATTTATTGATAGATGGTTGATTCATGATTGAACCATGAGCCGGACGGCTGAGTTATTGCCGGATACGGCGGAGCCATGTGATAAATTGGCTAGTTCTGGATTGAACTGTGAGCCGGATGACTGAGTTATTGCCGAGTTACGGCAAAGCCATTATGGATTATGGCTGAGTATAAAGGCATATATGATAAATGAACGAATATGATAAATGAATAATGATGGAAAATGTTGAATGTAAGCATGCTTGTGTTTTCTCTCTGGTTGTAAGGGTGACAGGGCACCGATACCCTCTAATGGCGACAGGGCGCAGATACCCTCTAATAGTGACAGGGCATATATTCTCTCTAATGATATTAATACGCAACAGAGAGACTGTGCCCGGGTTAGCTACCGGACATGTCGGGTTGGCTTGATAACCGACAGATGATATCATCAGCCATAGGGCAGGCATACATCATTTGCATATGTTTGAATTGTTTGGGTTTACCTATTTGTTTTGGATTTCTACATCATATATGCTATGTTACCTGATTATGTGCTACTTGTTCTACTTGTACCTTATTTGTGTATTACTTACCTGTATTGCTTGTGTTTGTACAACTGAGAGTCCCCTCATGCTGGTGTCGGTGGATGTTGGGGCTGTTCTTGATGAGATAATTTGAGCTCCCTGGGAAAACGCAGTGATGTGGTTTCATTAGCTCCAGGTGAGGGTATGATGTATTGACACAAAATTGCTGAGGTAGAACAACTGGTGATGGTTTTACTTATGATTCTGAGTCTGATTCGTGGAAGAGTCAGCAAGTTGGGAAACCTATGTAACATGAACTAGATTCAGTATCCCCTTACAACAGTAGCCTATTCATGGATTAGTGAGAATCTAGGCTGGATATTTGGTGAAGAAGTTTAGGATTGCTTAGTGAGTTTTTATTGCAGTGCAATGTATTTATTTGGCACTTTTACCGTACTGGGAACCCATGGGCCCGGGGTTTTCATTCCGTATATATCTCTTGTTTTTCAGATACAGGTCCAGGTGCTCAGAAGTGAGCTGTGGTTCGTCTGAGAGACGGCGAAGATATTTATTTTCTCTATTTTGTGTTTTGCTTAGAATCTTTTCACCTTTGTTTTGAAAAGATTATATTATGTATGGAACTCTTTTGGAACTTGTCTATAGAGGCTCTTATGTTTCCTTTGGGAGAGATTAGGATATACTGTTGTCAACTACTTTCATACTGTACCCTAGCCGGCCTAAACTTCGCGGGTCGCGACTAGTGGCTATTTACTTATGCTATAAATATATATCTGTTATCTATCTCTTAATCTCCTTTATGCCTTGTCCGTATATTGCGTTCGGCTTAACAGTTTAACTTTTCGTTGTCGAAACGTGAGTGATACGTCTTCGTGATTTTATTTCTACTCTTTTCAGGCTTCTCGACTAATACTCCCTTCGAAATTTACCTATATTTATATATTAAAAATCCACCTGAGAGTCGTACCACCGTAATATCACTGACTTATGACTCGAGCATAAGGATTTGAATATTAGGGTGTTACATTATGGTATCAGAGCAGTTCGTCCTCGTGAGCCTGAGGGATGGAACTGCTTATGCTTCAATGCATACTCTGAGTCTGTGCCTGTGCTAGTTAGGGTATCAAACCGATACATCTAGCATGAAGTCCTTTAGTGTACCTTTGGTACTTTGAAGCACTATACTTCCGATATTGAGACTGATCAACTTGATATCGATTGTTTGGTGTGTATAGGAACCAGATGGCGCCTCGTGGACTCGGTCAGCGACGTGAGAGAGATCGTACTAGTACTCAAGAACTGAAAATCAACCCGAATAATCCGGTAAACCTTATGGCGTTGTTGGAGAATATGGCTGCTACTATGCAGGCCACTGCGGAGGCTCTTGGGCAACAGATGAACAATAATGGTAATGGCGGAAGTGGAGCTCAGGGCCCGATGACACTGGCAACTTTCTTAAAGGTTAATCCACCTAAGTTCAAGGGAACCACTAATCCGACTGAAGCTGACACCTGGTTTCAGGCCATGGAGCGAGCACTGCAAGCGCAGTTGGTGCCTGAAGAGCAGTGTGTTGAATTTGCTACCTATCTGCTCACGGGAGAAGCATCGCATTGGTGGCAAGGGGCTCGACGTCTCCTGCAGCAGGAGAATGATCCTATCACCTGGGGTGCCTTCCAAGTGGAATTTTATAAGAAATACTTCCCGAATTCTGCTAGAACGGTCAAGAAACTTGAATTACTGCAGCTGAAGCAGGGTACAATGTCCGTATCTGAATATACGAATAAATTTGAGGAGTTATTCAGGTTTTCTCGTATGTGTCAAGGAACCCCGGGAGACTTCGAGGAATGGAAGTGTATTAAGTATGAGGGAGGACTTCGAAGTGAAATCCTTAGCTCCGTTGGACCGATGGAGATTAGGGTCTTCTCCAAACTTGTGAACAAGAGCCGTATTGCTGAAGAATGTGTGAGGAAGGCTGTTGAGGCGAAGAATGACCGTCGGGAGTCCCACCGCAGGGAGCACAATCGAGAATACCCAACAAGGGGTCAAGAGTTTAAGAGAAGAGGATACCCACAACGTTTTCCCCAAAGGCGAAATGACCTTGCGATGAATAAGAATTCCCAAGGAAAAGGTAGGGAAAAACAAATAGAGGCTGCGTCGGATGTTTTGAGCTGTCAGAGATGTGGAGGTCATCACCCAAATAGACCGTGTCGTTATGGTTCGGGTTTGTGTTACAATTGCGGAAAGCTAGGACATTTGGACAGAGATTGCCCACACCGGAAGGACCGGGAGACTGCCAAGTCCGATTTTCGTACCTGAGGTAATAAGAAAACTGATAACTTAATTCTTTACCACTTTAGATAATGCTGAAGGCTGGTATTCACTCATAATACATGGTCGAATGAAAAATTATGATCTGTTCTAGATAACCCTAAGTTATCTTAATAGAAGGTTTGGTGAGCATAAATGATTAGGTAGGCCTTTAACGGAAAGCAACCTCAGAGTGGAATGACTGGTGGGCGATGTCAAAGTCATCATCCGGGAACTCCGTGTCGAGGTAGATTGGGACTTTGCCATGGTTGTAGAGGAGTTGGACATGTGTCCTGGAAACGTCCTAAGAAGGTCAACCGGAATACTAGCAAGGGCCAACAACGAGGTCGTGTGTTCACTACAACAACGGGTGATACCGTTAGATCCGACGGTTTGGGAATGGGTAAGCGAAAGATTAGTAACAACGTGTTAAAAGTACGATTAAGTTGGTATGTGGTTTTGGCTATCATAGATAGAAATCTAGTGAATTCTAGTCATGCTAAGTTGTGGTTGAGTACTTGAGGAAATAAGTGATAGAGCTCGTACTAGACGAGAGATCAGAATAAAGCAGCGAAAACTTGTGGAAGCAGTAACACAGGATAGCTACAAATAAAAACTGTAAAAGTTTACTATAGTATCTTATGTTTGAATACTAGAAAAGTTAAGCGGGTTACTGCAAGTAATGATCCCCAAATAGTTGGAAATGATTGCGGCTGCGAACTTTGATGGTTCTAAAGCGGATGAGGAAATTATCATTAATGCACAATTGGATTTAGATGATGAGAGAGTACAAGTTCTGGTGTTTGAGAGATGAGTACTATGATGATTGGTCATAGTGACTTTGGACTTAGATTGAGATTTATAATGATTAGTTCTGAAAGACGAATGTGAAAACCATTAAATCAAAATGTTGATGCGGTACTGATATTGGTTTGAGGGAACCGTGACAGGTGGTAAACTCCAATTTTTGGGGAGGTACTGTTGAAAATTTTTCCCCAAGAATTTGAAAGAGTGTTGGTTTTGGTTTTGAAGATGATTTTTGATATGAGTAATTTTAACAAAGAGATATGTTTCAAATGCTTTTATAGATTATTAAAGAAAATGCAGACTCTTATGATTTTGTTAACTTGCTATTCCAAACTCATTTGATTTCTAGAAATGAAAGGGGTTTTTGATTGATAACCCAGAGACTTTATATCAGCAAGTCATGAAGAAATTTGAGGGTTTGAGAATAAGAAAGTATGTTTGGAGATTATGCTTGGAGTTGAACTGTGATTAGAGGAATTGGCTTGGCAGAGAGAGAGAGAGGATAGTGATGGAGTATGATTAAGGTGTGGTGATGATCGTTGATTGATTATAGTGATGTGGGATAATGGCTATGACTAACGATGATGGCAATCTTATTGATGACATGATTTGAGATTTAATAAGGTGTGAGTTGATGAGACGGTAAAAGTAAGGGACGAGGCTGTTGGTCGGCGTTGAACGAACGACCGAGACCCTCAGGGATAGAGAAATCAGAGCGCGGCAACGGAAGCGCGCAGAGTAAAAAGGAACTTGGAACTGTTATTCGTTTGATATAAAGGCAGACTATGCTCGCATACTCGTAGTGATTGATGGAATTTTCGAGGGCGAAAATTTCTGTTAGGGGGGTAGAATGTAATACCCGATCTAACCGAAATTAATTAAATAATAAGTTAAGTAGGAGCGAATATGGTTGGAAGATTTGGCAATTGGAATTTGATGATTTAAATATGATATTTGGATTCAGTAAATTTTTCCGAGTCGGAAGATGATGAGCGGATAATTTATACGCTTTTTGGCATTGTTTTTAGGTAGTTTTTAGTAAGTTCAAGCTACTTTTAGGGATGTTTTCATTAGTTTTTATGTTAAATTCACATTTCTGGATTTTACTATGAGTTTGTGTATTTTTCTGTGATTTCAGGTAATTTCTGGCTGAAATTGAGGGACCTGAGCAAAATTCTGATAAGAAGGCTGACAAAGGACTGCTGATGCTGTTGGAATCTGACCTCCCTGCACTCGAAATGAATTTTCTGGAGTTACAGAACTCCAAATGCCGCGCGCTCAACAGCGTTGGAAAGTAGACATCCAGAGCTTTCCAGCAATATATAATAGTCTATACTTCATTCGGGAATTGACGACGTAAACTGGTGCTCAACGCCAGTTCCATGCTGCTGTCTGGAGTAAAACGCCAGAAACACGTCACGACCCGGAGTTGAACGCCCAAAACACGTTACAACTTGGCGTTCAACTCCAAGAGAAGCCTCAGCTCGTGGATAGATCAAGCTTAGCCCAAGCATACACCAAGTGGGCCCCGGAAGTGGATTTATGCATCAATTACTTACTCATGTAAACCCTAGTAGCTAGTTTATTATAAATAGAACTTTTTACTAGTGTATTAGACATCTCTGGACGCCTAGTCCTTAGGCCTTCATGGGGGCTGGCCATTCGGCCATGCCTGAACCTTTCACTTATGTATTTTCAACGGTGGAGTTTCTACACACCATAGATTAAGGGTGTGGAGCTTTGCTGTACCTCAAGTTTTAATACAATTACTATTATTTTCTATTCAATTCTCTTTATTCCTATTCTAAGATATTCGTTGCACTTCAACTTGATGAATGTGATGATCCGTGACACTCATCATCATTCTCACCTATGAACGCGCGTGACTGACAACCACTTCTGTTCTACCTTAGACCGGGCACATATCTCTTGGATTCCTTAATCAGAATCTTCGTGGTATAAGCTAGAATTGATGGCGGCATTCATGGGAATCCGGAAAGTCTAACCTTGTCTGTGGTATTCCAAGTAGGATTCCGGAATTGAATGACTGTGACGAGCTTCAAACTCCTGAAGGTTGGGCGTTAGTGACAGACGCAAAAGAATCAAGGGATTCTATTCCAACCTGATTGAGAACCGACAGATGATTAGCCGTGCTGTGACAGAGCATTTGGACCTTTTTCACTGAAAGGATGGGATGTAGCCATTGACAACAGTGATGCCCTACATACAGCTTGCCATGGAAAGGAGTAAGAAGGATTGAAGGAAGAAGTAGAAAAGTAGAAAAAGAAAGGGCACAGTATCTCCATACGCTTATCTGAAATTTCCACCATTAATTTACATAAGTATTTCTATCCTATGTTATTTATCTTTATTTCCTGTTTATTATTATTCGAAAATCCATAATCAATTATAATCCGCCTGACTGAGATTTACAAGATGACCATAGCTTGCTTCATACCAACAATCTCTGTGGGATCGACCCTTACTCACGTAAGGTATTACTTGGATGACCCAGTATACTTGCTGGTTAAGTTGAACGGAGTTGTGTCCACTCATAGCAAAGAGCCATAATAATGATTCTATACAATAACAAAGAGTACTATATTGATGTGATCACAATTTCGTCCACCAGAAGACATAGTTTTTTGCGTAAAAGCGCGCAGCGGAATTTTGACCGGCAGTACCGGCTGACACCTGTCTGGTACTGCAGCTGAGAAAATTGGTTATGAGTAAATAGGATTAAGAAATGAGGAATTATAATTAGGGGAGGTAGAAATATTTGAAGTGCGATTTAGAGCGCTAATCTTAAAGGTTTTGGTCCAAAATTGGGCTAACGGACAAAAATAAGTGAACCAGGCCTAAGTGGACCCAAGACCCAACATATATAAATATTAGTTATGAGCATTTCAGCTCATTTTGCCTTAAAGAAGGGGTGTTGGGCGCTGAAATTGGAAAGAGAGAAAACTTAACTCTCTTTGATCTTCAAACCACCATAACTTGAGCTACGGAGCTCCGATTGACGAGCCGTTTGTGGCCACGCGTCGCTCTTTTCATCCTCTACAATTCTATCTAAGTTTTATGGTGAGTATTTCATTCATCTGTGCCCAGTTTTCGAAATTCCCCACTGTTACACGTTTTTGGGTAGTTAGTGTTGAAATCTTGTGATTCTGGGTGTTTAGGGATACTCCAACATGGATTCCAAGTGGGTTCTATCCCTACTTCATATGGGCTGAGGTAAGAAGTGCTCAAACCCTTGTGATTTGTCATTTTTATGAGCCCTAGGTTGATGTATGTATGTGATATTGGTTATGTTAGTGTATTTGGTAATGTTGGTGCACAATTGGGAGATTGGTATTGCTTGAGGAGCTTTGGTGAGGCTTGGAGCTAAGGGTTGGTGGAGGCTTCCATAGAAGAGGCTCAATTGGCTTGGCTACAAGAGGTACGATTTAAGTTTCATTTAAGTACCGTGTGGTGTGATGAGAATTCCTAGGCTAGATGTCCCTAGGATTAAGTTTGGATTGTGTAAATGGTTGGTGCTAATATGCATAGTTGGTATGTAATGTGAATTAATGATTGAGTTGAGAATTGTGTGGCGTTGTATGCTTGGTGTATTGAAAATTTGATGTATTGGGTAATGAGTATTGATTTGTGGTTTATGCATTTAAATTGTGAGATTGGGTCGGAGGCCGTAAATTTTGGGCCGGAGGCCGGAAAGAGGTAAGGAAGGTAAGTTGATGTGTGCATTGTATGATGACACAAGTGATGGGATGAATTTCAGATAATAAATATGTGAATGATTGGGTTGGTTATTGAATAATAAGATTTGAGGAGTTGAAGTGTGAAATTTGGTAATGTTAGGTGAAATTATGTAGATGAGGTATGTTTGGTTTTGGTTGAGAAATATTATGTGGTCATATATGTGATTATGATTATTGATGATGGTATGATAATGCATGAGAGGTATGTATGTTGTGATATATGCTTGAGGAATGATTAAGGTTGATTTGTGGGTGAAACCACGTGATAGTGAGTATGACATTGATTATGTATAATGATGGTTGATTGAAAATAGTATTGCTGGAAATTAGGATGAGGAAGGATGTATGACATGTTGATGTGTTTGTAATTTAGCCGTTTATTTGAAATGGGTAAAAATGGTTATATGGCGGTTTTGAGAATCGTGGCAAAGTGTTAATGTATGAGTTGAGGAGGCTTGATGTTGATTTTGGTATATTTTGATTGATTTCAAGAAGGGTTTAAACTAGCATGTTTTGGTTGATTTTAAAAAAGGTTGAAAATGACTTGTTTTGAAAAGGGCACCTTGTGGTTTTGTATGAAAATATGGTTTTTGGGCATACTTTGATGGGACATAACTTGGACTCTGGATCTCTGTTTTGTTCCAAACTTGTTTAGAAGTGAAATTTGATCTGGGATGTCCATGCCGTTCGAAGAACGAGCGAAAAACAATTTTAAATGAGAAAGTTATGTCCGCCGGAAGATTGGGGGTTGAATCTGTGAATTCTGCAGCTTTTAACTTAGAAAATTTTTTAGCATAATGACCCTCCACGCGTAGGCGCACTTGGTGCATATGCGTCGTCCTTCAAGAAGGCACTATCCACGCGTGCGCGTGGTATACGCGTGCGCGTCGATGCGCTGCACCCAATGTCCAGCCATTTTCCCGAGAGTTGTGCCAGAGTTGTGCCAGTTTTGTGCCTGGGGCACAAATGCACCCACGCGTACGCGTGGCTGACGCATACGCGTTGTCTGGCTGTGTTTCAATCCGTGCGTCCACGTGTATGACGCATACGCGTCGATGAGCTTTGTGGCCATCCACGAGTGCGCGTGAAGTACGCGTGCGCGTAGCCCTGTTTTCATTCCAAAGTTGATTTGTGAGTTTTAAAAGCTAAATCTCATACTTCTAAGCCTCCGATCTCACCCCTTATGTATTAAATCATTATAATATGCCTAGCAATGAGAAAGGAGCTAGGGGATGTGGTAACTTGCGAATGAAGCAAGGGAAAAGTTATGATCAATGACGATCACAGATGATTATATGAGATATGGAGGATGGCGGTGGAAGTACCATGTATGCCATGAGCCGAAGGGCTATATTTATTGATAGATGGTTGGTTTTTGATTGAATCATGAGCCGGATGGCTAAGTTATTGCCGGATACGGCGGAGCCATATGATAAATTGGCTAGTTCTGGATTGAACTGTGAGCCGGATGGCTGAGTTATTGCCGAGTTACGGCAAAACCATTATGGATTATGGCTGAGTATAAAGGCATATATGATAAATGAACAAATATGATAAATGAATAACGATGGAAAATGTTGAATGTAAGCATGCTTGTGTTTTCTCTCTGGTTGTAAGGGTGACAGGGCACCGATACCCTCTAATGGCGACAGGGCGCAGTTACCTCTAATGGTGACAGGGCACATATTCCCTCTAATGATATTAATACGCAACAGAGAGACTGTGCCTGGGTTAGCTACCGGACACGTCGGGTTGGCTTGATAACCGACAGATGATATCATCAGCCATAGGGCAGGCATACATCATTTGCATATGTTTGAATTGTTTGGGTTTGCCTATTTGTTTTGTATTTCTACATCATATATGCTATGTTACCTGATTATGTGCTACTTGTTCTACTTGTACCTTATTTGTGTATTACTTGCCTATATTGCTTGTGTTTGTACAACTGAAAGTCCCCTCATGCTGGTGTCGGTGGATGTTGGGGCTGTTCTTGATGAGATAATTTGAGCTCCCTGGGAAGACGTAGTAATGTGGTTTCATTAGCTCCAGGTGAAGGTATGATGTATTGACACAAAATTGCTGAGGTAGAACAACTGGTGATGGTTTTACTTATAATTCTGAGTCTGATTCGTGGAAGAGTCAGCAAGTTGGGAAACATGTGTAACATGAACTAGATTTAGTATCCCCTTACAATAGTAGCCTATTCATGGATTAGTGAGAATCTAGGCTGGATATTTGGTGAAGAAGTTTAGGATTGCTTAGTGAGTTTTTATTGCAGTGCAGTGTATTTATTTGGCACTTTTACCGTACTGGGAACCCATGGGCCCGGGGTTCTCATTCCGTATATATCTCGTATTTTTCAGATACAGGTCCAGGTGCTTAGAAGTGAGCTGTGGTTCGTCTGAGAGACGGCGAAGATATTTATTTTCTCTATTTTGTGTTTTGTTTAGAATCTTTTCACCTTTGTTTTGAAAAGATTATATTATGTATGGAACTCTTTTGGAACTTGTCTATAGAGGCTCTTATGTTTCCTTTGGGAGAGATTAGGATATACTGTTGTCAACTACTTTCATAATGTACCCTAGCCGGCCTAAACTTCGCGGGTCGCGACTAGTGGCTATTTACTTATGCTATAAATATATATCTGTTATCTATCTCTTAATCTCCTTTATGCCTTGTCTGTATATTGCGTTCGGCTTAACAGTTTAACTTTTCGTTGTCGAAACGTGAGTGATACCTCTTCACGATTTTATTTCTACTCTTTTTAGGCTTCTCGACTAATACTCCCTTCGAAATTTACCTATATTTATATATTAAAAATCCACCTGAGAGTGGTACCACCGTAATATCATTGACTTATGACTCGAGCATAAGGATTTGAATATTAGGGTGTTACACAATATATAGTAGAGAATAAAAGAATTAAAAGAATAAAAGAAACTAAAAAACCGCTGCCACATGAGAGCAGATAATACAAGAGAAAAGAAAGTATTAACTAAAGGAATCTCTACCACAGGAGAGTAGAGAACAAAGATTAAAAGAATTTTATGAACGTCTACCACAGTAGAGCAGATAGAAAAGAAAGTATTAATTAAAGGAATTTCTACTGTAGTAGAGTAGAGAGCAAAGATTGAAAAGAATTTGAGTGCTGTTTGGGCTTTAGTGCCAAAGTGTCTAGTGGAAATGGCGATACGTAATGCTCACTTGATACTATAAGGACGGTTCAGTGAGGACGGTGATGCGTAACGCTTACCGAAGACCGAAAGGAAGGTTCTCCCATGAGGACGGCAATATGAAATGCTCATGGAGGGGACGTTGGCTGAGATAAGGACGGCGGTACGAAATGCTTATCTCAGGACCAATGTCGGAAATCGGGCAATAACTGACACATGAGCTCATGGCCTGTATAGGAATAGTCATGCATCATATTTGTTTGCGCATACTTGTCATGATTATGTTTTCATGATTGTGTGTGCTTGTGATTGGTTTCTATATTCTGGCATTACTCTCTGATTTGTGTTTGTCTTGCATTGTTTGTGTCTATGATTGATTCTGTTTTGTGATTGAGTTTTGATGGTGATTCGTATTGAATTGGGTCGTACGCCGAGTTGATTTGATTTGGGTCCAAGGCCGTGATTGGAAGGACCAGCGGTAAGTTTTGATTAAAATGATTTCTTAGTAAGCGGTGAAATATATGAAATGTCATTTTGCGTGAAATTTTTATAAGAAAAATATGAGCTTTAAATTTTGATAATGAACTTAACTTCTAACCCCGACCCTGCTAAGAGCTCTCCATTTCTTATCCCCTATCTCCACTCCTTTCAGCTACAAGTGCGAAGGCTTATTGGGAAACTGCGGGAGCACATTGGAATATGTTTACGAGTTGAGTTGTTAGAATTTATTTTCTCCTCGCCTTGTTAGTTAGAGTTTTATTCAGAGAGGAAGGTTATGTAATTGCTTTTGTATGTAATACAACAACGTATTATTGATATTAAGTATGTGAATATGTGTTGCTTGTACTTGTTGAAAAAGTTATAGTTTTAGTAAAACTGTCGATAGATTTACGCGTAAAGGCTCAACATTAAATAGATAATAAAAAGAATTAGGTTAATAACGCCTTACTTTTGGTATGATTATTAAGTGTTAAAAGTTAGAGTGTTACATTATAAATCTACATTATCCTTCAAATGACCAAAATGGTATTACAATTAAGTCACAATTTAGAAAATGATAAGATCTGATGAAGTCGCACCAATCAAAGGTGATCTCAATCTAAAATTTACTAATTCTCATTCTTAGAAAAAGTATATAGTTGATTATCAAGTTCAAAGTTTAAGTAGATCCAAGATCTCTAAAGTCAACACACACATCAGTTATCCAAATCAAACAAAATAAATTAAACTTAAGCAGATCTAAAGGAGTACAGTGAAATACCATATACATTAGACAATTTATAGATCAACTATGTCTCTTTTAAAATTTTAGCTATTTAACTTTTATTTATACAGAATTTTAGATCAAATCAAACGAATCGCACTTATCAACAAAGTTTATTATGCAAAGAAGCTATGATAATCAAGCCAAGCAAAAAAAAAAAAGTGGATGACAATGGCTAGCACTCTATTGCGAAAAAATGACAAACAATTACGATGATGATCTCCACCACTGTTGACTTCCTAGTTCCTCATGTTCCGAATCCCTGAGTCCACAGCTACAAATTGGCAGCAATTTCAATCGAAAAAGTAGATTTGAGGATGATGCAGCAACGATAGCTTTGGAACTAGAAGACCTTGGCGACAGTGGATCTGAGACAACAACACAGATCTGAAGTAGAGGATAGACGAAACAGAAATGGAGATGTGGTTTGAATGAGTGTAGGACGATGGACAACGATTGTCAGCAGTGGCAAAGTCTATGGTGGTAGTGGTCAATAATAGAGGGAAGTGAGTTCCATTATGGTGATGAAGGAAAGTGAGTTTATTTTCTGAAAAACTTGAACAATTTTCTTTTTTTTTTCAATCAATTTAATTTAAAAATACTTTTGCTAGCAATAATAATAATTATCGTTATTAATTTAAAAAATAAAATAAAAATAAAAAGAGTAATAATTTAGTGGCAATAATAATAATTGCCACTATAACATATATTAATAATGACAAATATATAATAACTACAAAAATATAAATTAAATAAAAAAATAGTATAATTTAGTATATTTTTAAAACTCTTATTCAATTAGAGAATTGTTATTTAGACTAAAATAAGAATTTAATATATTTTAGTTGAGAAAGATAAAAAAAATCATAAAAGTCAAACTATATTAATTATATTCAAAAATTTAGATAAATTTCTATTTTTAGATATCTCTTATGATTTAATATAAGTGGTCCTAGAATTATAGAATCCAAAAATTTTCAACAAGATAAATTTAGATGCGTAACAATGTACCTTTTTTTAATTTTCTCCCTACTTAATATTTGTTCCTTTTCTTTTTATCGTCTAGAATTCCAAAAAAATGTGGTTTAAAATGTGTAAAATATTGATTTATTAAAACGTGAGATTATTAAAAAAATAAATTTATAGAAATTATATTTTTATTGTATTAACTTATTCCTTATTACAAAAATTATTATAAATTATCAATTTTTTTTACTAACGTGTACCGTAATTCCTTTTTTTTTTCCGAACGAAAGCATCTTTACGTTCAATGAATGTTTTCCTTCCTCCAAATTTTTCTTTCAATGTCTATAGTAAAATAAAAATATTATTCGTATATTAAAATTAGTCACTAAAATCAGTTACTAATATATTTATGTATAAATATATAAATAATTTAATTTATTTTTAATATGTATTTATATTTTAATATATATTTTATACTAATAATTAATTTTAATGACTGATTTTAATACCTACATAACATAGTTGATAGTAGAATCATACTTTTTTTTATGAATTTCGGATATATTAATATACAATTTTATAATTTTAGATGTGTTAAAAAATTATACTTCATAAATTATTCTACTAAAAAAAATTTAATTTCAATCGGTTTAATTTCAAGCCGTTTTAGTATAAATGCTATAACCAATAATCAAATTTAGGTGGCTTTAAAAATTCAATTTAAAAAAGTTACACATGTCATTCCTTAATCAATGATTTTTTTTATTACCATAATAAAAAAAAGTTATCCTATATAAAACTATGATAAAGTATAAGAAAACAATGCACATAGTAAATAACATGAATAACGGATTAAAAAATAAGATAAAATTAATTTTAATATTTAAAGTTTTTATTAATTAAAAATTATTAAATTTTTAAAATTTAAAAATTAAGATTAAACACCCCTAAACACATATTAACATTACATACAGTTAAAATCTAAAACACTCTACAAATCCTAACCTCTTTTTTCTAAGCCCCCAAGTTGCGTCGCCTCTCTCCAAAGATTGCAACCGTCACGTATGTTCTGTTGACTCCCTTGTCCTCTCCCAACGTCCCATGGCGGGTTCCCCACTCGTGACGTGCGATTTCTTTCTCCACCGCGACTCTTTCACTCACTTGGCGAGACATCCACGACTTCCTCCACGCATAGAGACACCACCGAATACCACCGCAAGTCCCCCACTCACGACGAAGGAAATACTAGGCTGAAACGGCGCTTCCAAGTCACACCACTATGCTACAAGCAATGCAGCCGCAATGCCTCTGATCCCCTGTGTGGCGCGTTCCTGACGACGAAAAAGATTGCCCTCTTCTCCCTTGCACTGCGCGCTCTTAATGAAAAAGGTCGCCCTGTGCTCCCTTGCATCGCGCGGTGCATTTCTGACAACGAAGAAGGCCGCCCTCTGCTCCACTACGTCGTGCCTGTTGAAGAAGCAATGCAACCACTCATCTGGATTGTCGTCTTGAATTGCTATTCACGACCCTAGGTCCGCCGCCTTGAATTGTTGTTTATTTTACTAGGTATGCAGTACTTATTTTCATTCTAAAGTAGATGTTTATTTCATTTGAAGTGGATTTAAGTAGATACAATGAAATTTACTAGATGTTTATTTTACTCAGTATATGAATGGTTATTTTCATTCTAAACTGAATGTTTATTTAATTTGTTTGGTATGTTTTGGCTTTCGGGCCTTCCTCAAGTTTCTCGAGGCCATCCTATGAATGTTAACTTTGAGCTTGATTTTGATGGTATCTTAAAGGTTAGTGCTGAGGATGAAACAACTGGTAACAAGAATGGAATCACCATTAATAATGAGAAAGAAAGACTCTCAAGGGTTGAAATTAAGAGAATGATTGAGGAAGCTGCGTTGTTTAGGGAAGAGGATGAGAAGTTCAAGAAGATGGTTGAAGCAAAGAATGCTTTGGATGAATATATTTACAGCATGGAGAAAGCTATGAAGGATTTTGATGTAAGCTCAAAGGTTTCGTCTTCTGAAAAACAGAGAATCATGGTAGATTGCTATGGAGTAAGGGATAGCATATTGAAGCTTCTGTGTTTGAGAATTTTATTAAGAAGCTAGAGAAGATTTGTCAAGTGATACCGATCAACAAGGTCCATGACTATAGTGATGATGATAATGATTCAGATGATTGTCACTAAAAAAGTTTGAAAAAATTTTCTTTTGGCATGCGTCAACTCATCTTGCTCTTTATTTTTGTTATGCCTTTATTTTGTTAATAGTTTAAGAATCAAGACATGATATTCATTAATGAATTTGAATAATGCTACATTTGACCAAAAGTAATTAGTTGATGTCATTATGTTGAGCAATGCGTGGTAATTAGTTACTGGAGTCACCTATAATTTAAAGTTTAAAATTCGAATTTAAAATTTAGAGTTTAAGATTCCAAATTTAAAAATAAGTAGATATAATAAAATTTGTTGGATGTACATTTTACTAGGTATGTGAATGTTTTTTTTATTCTAAAGTGAATGTTTATTTAATTTGTATTGGATTTGGGTAGATACAATGAAATTTGCTGGATGTTCATTTTACTAGATATGTGGATGATTATTTTTCATTCTAAACCGATGGCTTGATGAAGAAAAAGCTCAGTGGCACTAAGGTTGGCTGGTGAGGAAGGGATCGACGACACAATGAAGGTTTAGGGAGGGGGTATGCGACGGTAAAAGGGTTAGAAGTTGGATAGTTAAAGTGTAAAAGGTGAAAGTAGGATTTTTTGGAGGATAATTGGTGCGAAATTTATAACCACAAACTAACCGGCAAGTGCACCGAGTCGTACCAAGTAGTACCTCAAGTGAATGAGGGTCGATCCCACGAGGATTGATACATCAAGCAACAATTATTGAGTGATTGGCTTAGTCAGACAAACAGAAAATGATGTTTTGAGAGTTCAAATGCATTAACAGTAAATTTGGAATAGCAGAAAGCAAGCAGTAAACGGGTTGTGAAATCTATGGAGAAAACAGTTAAGGCTTCAGAGTTATCTATTTTCGGGATTGACTTTTCTTACTAACTATTTTAATCATGCAAGATTTACTTCATGGCAAACTATATGTGACTAAACCCTAATTCCTTAGACCTTTTTAGTCTCCTCTAACATTCATCAACCGCCAATTCCTTGGTCACTTAATTCCAATTAGAGGGTGAAGTCAATTCTAGTTTATATGCCACAAAAACCCTAATAAACCAATTATACGAGAATTATATGTCATGTATCCTGTTAAGTCCAGATAATTATAATTTAGGAGAATATATTTTCAAGCTATTGTTCAAGTAAAGAGCTTTTCCAAGTTATACAAGAACTCAATTAGAACAAGGGTCATACTTCCGTTCCACCCAAATTCATAAGATAAAGAACGAAAATAATTCTTGAGATATAAATCAGTACATGAATTAAAATAAAAAATAATATTATCAATCCATACAATAGACAGAGCTCATAACCTTAACAATGGAGGTTTAGTTGCTCATGATTCAGAGAGAAAACTAGGATTCGTAAAAACTGTAAATTGCGGAATGAGGTAAGAGAATAGCCCAAAGGGCTTATTCTTTTCTCTTTTATATCTAATCCTAATTAACGTAAAATATATTTTCTAAAATTAAAAATAATATCTTTTCCTAATTATAAATAAAATAAAAGTTTAATCCAAAATAAATAAAGATTTTTGCAAGCCTTCAGGTGGAGTGTGGGGACCATGTGATTCATTCAGGTCCACGCTGAACTTGGAAAATTTCAAGTTCAGCGTGGATGAGGCAATGGCTTCTTAATTGGTTTTCCTTTGAGTCCACGCTGAACTTGGATTAACCCAAGTTCAGCCTAGGGTGATATGCGCATTCTTCTTTGGAGTTTCTTCAAGCTGGCGCTGAACTTGGAGATCTTCAAGTTCAGCATGGAGGAGGCTAAATCAAATGGAAAAAATGGTATACTATTATATATCGTTGAAAAGTTCTGGAAGTTAGCTTTCCAATACTGTTGAAATAATGTCAATTGAACCTTTGTAGCTCAAGTTATTTCTATTTGAGTGCAAGGAGGTCGGGGTTGACAGCATCATTTGCTTTCTTCCTTTTCTGCTACAAAACTCCGTCAAATCCATCCGAATGCTACCTGAAATAAATAGAAATTACACACAACTCAAAGTAGTATTCATAGTGGCTAAAATATATTAAATCTTGATTAAACTTAGCAATTTAAGTGCAAATTCACTAGAAAAAGATAGAGAAGATGCTCACGCATCAGTAATTTATGATGGACTATTTTTTTGTTTAACCTTCTATGGGCCAAAAATGCAACCCATTATTTACATTGTTCACAATCTCCATTGTCTACCTGGTGGAATTGAAACTATAAATAATAGGAGACTGTAGCAAATGTTGAAACATTTTAGACAAACAACTTTTTTTTCAAATCTTTTTGTATCTTTGAATATGATGTCGAATTTTTCTAATTTTCTTTTTAAGGTAAGTATTAAATATTTAAAAGATATTTATTTTATATTTTTTATTTTAAATATTGATTTTTAATTTATTTTACTAAATTGGACAACTACATGTAGAGAATGTATTCATTTTTTTTCCTAATTGAACTAAATGATCTCAACATTCAAGATGAGTTTAATGCTTTGTTACGTATAGACCCAATAACTATAATGAAATTGTAAACAGAGCATAAAATATAGAAAAAAAGAAAAAAGAAGAACAATTTTTTGAAATAGATGGGTCAATGACATAGTCAATTATTGAACAAACATAATTTTTTTTAGAAGAAAATATTTCATTCATAGAGAAAAGTTATACAATGTTTATAGATAACAGAGATAAATTAGATCTAAAGAAAATGATTATATATATATATATATATATATATATATATATATATAGTTATACAATGTTTATAGATAACAGAGATAAATTAGATCTAAAGAAAATGATTATATATATATATATATATATATATATATATATATATATATATATATATATATATATATTCTATGTTAAACTATAGACTGAAAGTAAGCTCAAAGGTCAATTTTAAAAAATTTTAAACAGTAGAAACATAGACAGATCTAAAATTCTATAATTTTTAAATCAACACAAGAAGTGATGCAATATGTTGAAAAATCTGTTCTTCTTCTCCGTTTGAAACTAAATCCTCCTCTGATTTAAAGATATTTCCATGAATAAAAACTCAAAAAATAAACTTTAATGTATCCTCCAAGATCTAATAGATATATACCAACGTACTCATACCACCCATAAAGAGGAGACAATAAAACACCACAAAAAGAGAGAAATGAAAAAACACCACATAGAGATATTAAAAGAACACTACAAGAAAAATGTTGAGTATCGTCTAATTTAGCGGTGCATGTTAATAGCAGGATAACAGTAGATTTACCGGCGGATTTGATAATAAATTCGTCAGAAAAAACTTACCAGCAGATTCTTTTTTTGACAGTAACTTCAATGATAATAATTGGAGGGAAAAGCGAAAAAATTGGCATCAAGATTACCGTGAAATTTATAGGCAGATAAGTCTGTCGGTAACCTTGATTAGTGAAACGTTGTGTTTTAGTCATACGCAAAGTTGTACCCTCGGATAAATCTGTCGGTAAATCTGACGATAAGTGTGTCTTAAATTCGAACTGTGAACCCTCTTTCCCCTCATTTTGAATTAGTCTCTCTCTCTCTACTCACCTTCTCGCCTCCCATTCTCTCTGTAACCCTCTCATCTCTCCCTTAACACTCTCTCTAGCAGCCCCCTTTGAAGGCCCTCTCGTTGTCTGGCTCGCTCTCTTTTTTCGTCTCTCTGCATCATTTCCGCCAAACTACCGCTGCTGGTGTCGCTTCTGCTGCCATTGCTCCCTCCATGTAGCAACCCCTTATCCCACTTCTTAAATTTGGTTCAGGCTTTGGTATTATAAACTTTTTATGACTATTAATATTGGATGGTGTTGGAAGTTGAGAATAGATTCTAAATTGATTTATTAGTTGTGTTGTTTGAATTCTATGTTTAGTAAGTACTGGTAATAAGAGCTAAGATGATAATTTAGGAAACTTATAAAAATTGGTTTGATGATGAACAAATTAAAATACCTAATTAGTTAACTTAAATTTAGAGACAGCTACATATTTTCAACATTAACTTGAATAAGGTATAGTAATTTATACAAACTAGAATATAAAGTTTTTATTTGAATTTATAAAAGTATGTGAAGTAATAGGTTTTAGAGTGTTTTAAGCCTTTGGTTTAATATTTTGAAAAACTTTTAAACTTAGATAATATTTAATCTCATCAATCTAAGAATGGAGTTAGAAAGAGAACATCATTGATATTAGACTAATCTGATTAGTAATTTGGTATCCTTAAGGTTAAGTAACTAAAGATTGAAATAGAAATATTCTAAATTAAAATCTTTATTGAACTCTCAATACTTGATGACATGCATGCTTTAGTAGTTCTAAAGTTTGACAATAGATTCTCTAATTGATTAGTTAGGTTTAGATTCAAGGGTTCTAACTTTGTAAAGTTTCGTATTTTATTATTTTTTGTTAAGTTATTTTTTATGTGTTGTGGTTGTTTTTGAGTTTTAATTTATGGTTGATTCTCCCTAGAGTTTGTTTTGATTTTTGTGCGATTTATCACTGTCAAGGTTAGCACGTCTTTTAGGGGAGGTTATGTCCAATTTTTTTTTCAAAAAATATAAATGTGGAAGGATTTGTGTTCATTAGTATGCTCTTTGCAAATATGACGACAGGTAGATGTGTCACGGATTGTCAGCCTCGTGGTCATGGTAGAGGAAAGGTTTCTACTGGTACTCCTAGGGCTTCTCAATCGCCCCGCCCCCTATTTCGACTGCCCCTGTGACGTCACTGGCAATGGATGCACAGGACCAGCCAATTTTCATAGTCCCTAACCTCAGCAACGTCGCTCCTTCTACTGCGCCAAATCCATAACCAGGAAGTCATCTAGATGCTTCACTAGAGTGGACTCCTCCACCACCTCCATCTGCTCAGAAGTCCACTATTTTGATGACAATGCCTCCAGCAATAGTGTGATACGTGAACATCTTTCCTATCTCTTCCTAGTATATTTGTATTCAAATTTATTAAGTTTAATCAAGATTTATGTATTTTTAAGCCACTATGAATGCTACTTTGAGTTGTGATGCAATTTGGTTTATTTCAGGTAGCATTCGAGCAAGTTTGACAGAGTTCGGGTAGAAAAAAAAGGAAGAAAGTGGATGATGCTGTCAGCCCTAATCTCCTCGCACTCTAACGAGCATAACTTGAGCTACAGAAGTCCAATTGACGCAATTTTAGCGGTATTGGAAACCCAACTTTCAGAACATTCCAAGATATATAATAGTTTATACTTTTCTTCTAGAATCAAGGTGCTAAAAGCCACCAAGGTGGGGCCAAACTTGGCAACATCTAAGTCTGGTGCCGGGATCATTACAAACTCCCCAATCACGCTGGCATGGTGGCACCAAACTTGGGACTCTCCAAGTTTGGCGCCAATATCAAGAAAAACTTCCATTTTGTGCTGCCTTGGTGGCGTCAAACTTGGGAAATCCAAGTTTGGCACGAGGATGAAGATTTGTTTACTATTATGCATGGGTGGAGTGGTGCCAAACTTCGCCCAGCCCAAGTTTGGCACCGGAATCGAGATTTTTCGGTGGTCCCCACATCTCAATAAGCCAGCAGAGAGATCTTCCAATAACTTTGATTAAACTTTATTTTATTTTACAATAGGAAAATATATCATTTAGTTTTAGAAAAGATATTTTTACATTAATTAGGTTAGATATAAAAGGGAAAAGATTAAGCCCTTCGGCCTTCTTCTCGGCTTTTGCACTTTTCAGAATTTCAGACTTTTTCTCTGCCGGGGTTTACTTTTTCCATGAGCAACTAAATTTCCCTGTTAAGGTTAGGAGTTCTATTTATTCTATGGATTAATACTATTACTCTTCTATTTTAATTTATGTATTGATTCCAATTTCAAGAATTTGTTTTCGTTCTTCATCTTAGGGATTTGGGTATATCGAAAGAACAACTCTTATTCTATTTAAGTTCTTGCTAAATCTTGGAAAAGTAATTTACTTGAATAATAGCTTGAAAATAATTCCTCCTAAATCACTAATTATCTGGACTTAACAGAATATGTGACATATAATTCTCGTATATTTGGGTAATTA
This sequence comes from Arachis stenosperma, assembly GCF_014773155.1. Lineage (NCBI taxonomy): Eukaryota > Viridiplantae > Streptophyta > Magnoliopsida > Fabales > Fabaceae > Arachis > Arachis stenosperma. Next base: position 99,238,189 of record NC_080382.1, read on the forward strand.
ACGTTTGTGTGGTACATAAACTAGAACTGGACTTAAACCTCTATTTGAAATTAAGTGACCAAGGAATTAGCAGTTAACTAGGTTAGAGGAGACTAAATTACTAAGGAATTAGGATTTAGTCAAATATAATTTGTCATGAATTGAATCTGGCATGATTAAAATAGTTGATATGAAATAGAAATCTATTATTACTTTCACAAAACCTTAACTGTTTTCTCTCATAACTTTCACACCAGGTTTACTGTTTTCCTTCAATTCTCTGAATTTATTGTTTAATGTAATTAAACTCTTAAAATACAATTTTCTACTTGTTTGACTAAGTGAATCACTCAACCATTGTTACTTGATCTATCAATCCTCGTGGAATCAACCCTCACTCACCTGAGGTATTACTTGGTACGACCTGGTGCACTTGCCAGTAAGTTTGTGGACTTTGAATTCCGCAGGAACAGACACTATGGTGCCGGAATCTTCTCACAGATCCTAGCCAGATGTCCGTCCACCACCTCCCATCGTACGTATGACAATTTTGCTTGATAGTTTGAGACCGTGAGTACTATTTTAAATCTTTTATATATAAACTATTTTGAGGAGATTATTCAACATATGTTGTTGCTAATATTAAGTTCTTCATTTTAGTTAGTTAGTTTAATTTAATTACACTTAATTTTCTAATTTTAGTGGATTTGGGTTATTAATATAGGTTTGATTAGGTTAGTAGGTTTGTTTAATTATGTATTTAATTTTGATTAACTAGTGCTAAACATTCTTTGTGTAGGAAAAATTCATATGGAACAAGACTCACAATGCCATGATTAGGAAGATCTTCGACCATCGGATGGCTAGGCGACTTTAGCAGATGATGTAGGATGTACGTGAGAAGCGCGATCACCTCACTATGTGTCTATGTCCGAACATTAAGAAGAAACTATATATCCATTGGGGGACTGATGAAGGATTTAGGTGTCACCATCTCACAAATAGAGCTAACAAGGTCTCGGTCAGGTCGTCAAAGTATGCTGGTGGGTCAGCGACTTTCATGAAGACAAAGACCAGGCTGGTATGTAACTTGTTTCATTTTGTTATTAAGTTTATTTTGTCTTTGAAATATAATGTCAATATTACTTGATTTAATATATTATTTCAATATGTGTAGTCTAAGTCGTTGGATCGTGATGCAACAACGACAGAGACTTCAAGTATACTCACACCTTAAAGGAGAATAAGGAGAGATTTGCTGATCAGCAGACTGTAGATCATTATGTGAGTAAACATCATGTGATATAAAGTTTTCAATTAACTGTAGTCGTAATCATCACATGTGTTACACAAGAGTCCTACACGTAGAGATTGAAGGCCGCAACCCAACAATCTCAGCATACTATAGACAACGGTAACAATTCCACTGCATTAGAAGTCGATCCTGACATGATTTGGTGTGAGTCCGTATCTAAGCCATACAAGAATCACATCTATGAGCTAGAATCGTTCTTTACTGACAACTACCAAACCTCCACATTGAGACCTTCATCTGCCTCCGTCACTAGTTGGTCCGTCGATCCTGAGGACAGCGTCGATTTGAGAGAGCAGGTACTAGAATTCACTCAGAGCCTTCACCAACAGGATCACCAAGTGCATCAGTCTGAAGAAAGGTATCATGAGATCCTCACATGCATGTTTGGTATAAATTTTCTCAGGCTGGAGTGGATGCAAAAGCTAGAGCAACTTCAGCGGATGGAGCAACAGATGGTGGTGTACCAAGATCAGATGCGTGCCAGTGGCAACGGCATTGCTGGTGGCAGTGGTGCTGCTGGAGGGGCACCGACATCACTGCCTAGTCCGTCGCCTCAACATGACTAAATGGGGAATATTTAATTTACCATATTTGGTTCTTATTATTTAAAATTTAACTATTAATTGTGCAAAATACAAAAAAATTGATCAATAGAGGGTAGGAGATGAAATAGTAGTGGGTTGAGAGAAAGGAAAAAGAGGGTTTGAAGAAAAATAAAAATAAAGAAAAAGGCACAAATGTAAAAACCGAAATAACTGCTTTAATAAAATAATAATTTAATGGCCTGAAATAGGTTTGGAAACTTAGAAATAATAATTAGAAAATATAAAGATGAAATTTGAATTCAATAAATTTTTCTGAGTGGGAAAATATATATTTTACGAAAATTTTTTGTAAAAATGCGTACCGGTGCTTAACCCGGCAGTACCGACTCTAGTCTATCCGGTTCCACATATTGAGAAAAATAAGATTTTGAAAATTGAATTTATTATTTTGAAAGGACAAAAATAATTTAGAATTAAAAACTGGATGCTAATCTTAAAGGTTTTGGCCCAAACTTAGGCCAAACGAACCTAAAACGCTAACGGATTGGACCGGGCCCAAGGCCCAACATATAAATACATATTTAATGAGACTTTGGCTCATTTTAGCACACCCAAAGAGTGAGGGGTGCTGTTTTGAGAGAAGGAAGAAGAGTGTAGAAGTTACTATTTATCTCTTCCTTCATTTGGCCATAACTTGAGTTACAAAGCTCCAATTAATGTGCCGTTTACAGCCATGCAAAGCCCTCGCCAAGTCCGTCATTTCTAACTAAGATTTGTAGGTAAGAACTCAAAACTCACATTCCAAATTCTAGCCCTAACATTTTTACGATTTTGGGTTTGATTTTTGAGTAAATTTTGTAATTTTGTTTATTTAGAGGTGATCTAGTATTGGATTATTGTTGAATTTTATCCCTAATATCATTGGATAAGGTAATTCTCTTTAAGATATTGTGGTTTGATATTTTGGTTAGCCATAGTGTTGATTTTTGGTATGTTATATGTGTATAGCTTGATAATTGGTGGGTTTTGGAAGTGATGTTGGTGCTTGAGGCTTGTTAATCTTGTTGGCTGTTTTTGCTTTTGGAAAATTGGCCAAGATATGGTTTTAGTTTCCTCTATGTAATATGTAATGTTTCTGGACACTTAGGCTAGTGGACCCTAAGATAGGATTGAATGATGTTGGTGTGTGATTCATTATATGTGAATTTATGTTTGATGATGTAGAGGATGATATGGAGTGTTGGAATGTGTGATATATGAATTATGATGATAATATGATGAGTATTGGTATTGTTTGTGATTATGATGATTAATGATGGATATTGATGATTATGATGTGTGATGATGAATGTTGATGAGTATGATGAGTGATCATGATTGGTGATGTTGATCAGGATTAGTAGTGGTGTTATTGTTGAACGATGATGAATATGAGGTTTGGTAACATATTAAGAAATTTTGGATGGGATTTGAGAATGAATTGAGTGATTAGGTGTGAAAACGCTTGTGACAATATGATTGAGGAGTAACAATAAATGTGTGGTAGTATTTTTGGTAATAAATTGATTTTTGTTGAATTATGGTGAAAAGATTAAGTGAAATATAGGTTGAGTTGATTGAAGTGTAAATGAAGTCGTAAAGTGTAGTATGTGGTAGTGTTTTCTGATGAAATTGGGTATCTTTTGGTTTGGTTTGGTTTTGGAATTTGAAAACTAGAGAACTTTGATGTTTTTGTGTAAAACTTGATTTTTGGTAAACTTTAACAGATTATAACTCGAGCCTCAGACATTGAAATTGAATTATTTTTATTTTAATCTAAAGATGAATTCAATAGCTTTAAAACATATAAAGTTTGAGGAAAATAGAGTTTTGTAGAAGTTATGAGCATTTGAAGTTTGGTATAAAAATCTTATTTCTGTAGCTTTAAGATTTTTCTAAGTTTGTTACAACATGTGTACGTGACCCATTACACGTGACGCAAGCATTCAATTTGGATTGGAACACTTGCTATGCAAGCAGGTGCTGCGTACGTGGACACGCACTTTTTCAATGTATGCGTACGCACACAGGGGCGTGCGTACGCACGGATCTTGTTTTGCTGAAAAATTATTTATTCTTCGTTTTCAAGGGTTTACTAGCTTTTCAAACTTCTTTAACTTTTAATTAAGTCTCTTATTTAATAATTAGACCCAAATACTAGTAAAAATGGATTTGCGATTGAGATTGGCGAGTTCTGTGCTAGTTTAGAAAATAGAGACTTAGGTTTCTGAAGTTGCGGGTGAACTAGTGAAGTGCTTTATTGGCGGTGACTTTGAGAACTTGTGAGTGGATGATACTTTGTAAAATTAAAACTGATGATGGTTATGATGAATGTGGAACTCAGTGATGAATGAGGTACATGTTCTTGAAAGAAGTGTGCAGTGTGCTATATCCCTAACGTGGCAGATTTTCTGCTGCAAGAGTGTGTCAGACATTATATCCCTAGAATATTGAGACTTGAGAGCTACGAAAAGTTTGATATGAGAATATGGTGATGATTGATGATGATTTGAGCTGGATGGACTTATTGGATATGGAATGATAGTGTGCAGGGCACTATATCGCTGGTGTGGCAGGTTCTCTGTCGCAGGAGTGTGCAGGGCACTATATCCCTAGGATGAAATTATGATTGATAACCTTTTCTGCCATATGAGTGTACAGAGAACTATATTCCTGGCGTGACAGATCTTTTGTCACAGAAGTGTGTCAGGCACTATATCAATGGGTTACTAGTGTGCAGGCCATTATATCCCTAGCGTAGCATATTCTCTGCTGCATGAGTGTGCAGGGCACTATATCCCTGGTGTGGCAGGAAAGGTGACATCCTAAAGGATGTGTCGGGTTGACATTTATGAACCGACAAGTGATATCACGAGTCAATAAGATAGGCATTCATCATGTGCATCTTCTATGTGTTTTGTTTACATTGCTTAATTGTATTTTTTTCCTAAATATAAAATATGCTTACTTGTTGTACATGTATACTACTTGTGTTTTACTTGCTTGGAATATCTGTGTTTGTCTGGTGCTGAGGAGGTTAGGTAGGTGGTGGCGATAGGATTGCAAGGAGGTTAAGATGGCGAAGGCTGTGGGATACAACAGTGTGATGAGTATTAGTTAAAAATCTCCTAGGTTTAGATAACCCTATTTATGGTTTATGGTTTTTAATTTATTTAAGGTAAAATATATTTTTTGTCCCTGAAGTTTGGCAAAAGTTTTAAAAATATCCCTAAGTTTTATTTTGTTTCAATTTTGTTCTAAAAGTTTTCGATTTGCATCAAATATACATTCGACGACTAAATTTTCAAAAAATTTAAGACCAATCTAACAATAATGCATGAAAATTATGCTTGATTTGTTTGTGTTGAGGATTGTTCTTATAAAATTATTATTGAATTGGTCTTAAATTTTTTGAAAAATTAGCCATTGGGGGTATATTTTATACAAATCGAAAAATGTTGAGACAAAATTAGAACAAAATAAAACTTATGGGCATTTTTAAAACTTTTGTCAAACTTCAAGGACAAAAAGTATACTTTACCCATTTATTTATTTCGTTAAGTTGGAATATCTGTGTTTGATGTGAAGTTCTAGGATTGTCTTTGGCGTCCCAGAACCTTATATCTTACATATTGGGCACTGTTACCATACTGAGAACCTCTGGTGCTCATATCATATGTTATTATTTTTCAGATGCAGGTCGTAACCCACCTCGGTGAGTTGCGAGATGGTGACGGAGCGGAGGATTTTATGCACTCTTTTGTATTTTGATTATTTATAGTAGTACTTTCTCTTACTTTTTTATGCTAGACTTTATGGCCTTAGAGGCTTGATTTGAGAGATAAGTTGTATAAGTTGTTTTGACTTTCTAAAACTCTTTTATATTTCAGTTTGATTCGCCATCCTAAATTCCATGTAAGACCCAAAATTTTTGAAAAAGGGTCATTATGAGCTAATTTCAAATTCGGTATTTATGTAGCTTTAATTTCAGAAATTATCTTATTAAAGATAATTAGAGCAAGTTTTGATTTATTGAATTTGAAACAAGTTATAGTTATTATCCAATTTTACAATTATTGGATTATTTTCTATATTTAAATTATAAAGTCGACAGTTATGAAATAATAGGGATTTTATATGATATGGACTAAATAATCAATATTTTAATATATTGATATTGCTATTTTGGAAAATAGAAAAATTAAGTATATTATTCCTAATTATTTGATTTAGACATTTTATTGAAAATAATTTGTGAAAGTGATAAACAAATAGAATTTTCAATATAAAACTAGTTTTGGATTTAATTGAGTTTCAATTACTATGTTATTCCCAATTTTATGTGAAATTACTAGTTTACCCCTATCCCTAATTTTCACACACACCTCACCAAAAGCAACACTTAACCACCAAAACCCTAACCCAGCTGCGCAGCCCCTATGCTAACACACACACACACACACACTCTGTTCCTCGAGAAAGAAAGAAAGAAACAAAGAAAGAAAGAGCAATCTGAGGGAGAGAAGGAGGGGAGGGGGCCTTTACCGTCGTTCAGCTCGCAGTTGTCATCCAGCCGATCGCGTCTGCTGCCCCACCGTCGTCGTTTTCACAGGCGTCGCCGTCCAGTAGAGCCGCGCTTTGCTGCTGATCTGTCACCGCGCTACAGTGTCACCATGGATGAAGCTTCTGCCACCGCCATGAGTTGCACGACTGTGAGAAAAGGAGATCGGCAGAGGGAAGGTTCTGTTCGTGCGGCTGAGCCTCCCTGGCTCAGGTCCGCCGCCGTCTAGCCTTCATTACCACTGCGTCCTCGCTATGCCGCCACCACTACTAGGGTTTGCCGCCACCACCTTACCACTGCCGGCAATCTTAGAGGGAGAGAGAAATCAGAGAAGACTCGAGGAGAGAAACAATCTGCGCGACGGGAGGGAGAAGCAAAATAACCCGCGATGCCGCCGGAGCTTCTATGGCCGTCGGAAGCTGCCGCCGCTTAACCAGCTATTACAGAGGTTGTCTCCTGTCGTGTATGGCTGCCGGAGAAGCTGTTGTGGCTGCCGGAACCATCACCAGAACTTCTGCAGTTTGAATGAGTCTTTAATCCTTTCTCACGATAAGCATCTTCATTCCGGAGCTCTTAAAAATCAATATGTTGTTATGTCTAGCTAGAGATTCTGACGTTTTGTAACATAGGGTCAAGCTCCGGTTATTTCGGGTGACGATTAAAGCTGCTGCTACTAACGCCGGAGTCCCGTAGCCGCTGCCGCTCAAGGTGGCTGCCGGGCTGCCGCCGAACCGATTCAGAGGCCACCGCTGTTCGGTTTAGCCGTTCCTTCTTCGTTTCGGTAAGTAAGTATGTTTTGAAAGCCTTGCGTTAGTACTTTGTTGTGCTTGGTTAATGGATATGAGTTTTGGTAATGTGGAGTCGAGTCCTGATTGTTATGTGTTGCGATTAGAGTTGTTGAGATTGTTGAGAAAGCAAGTGGAGCCGAGTTGTTGGTTGCAGTTGGTTTTGGGTTGAGGCGGAAAGGACTCTGTGAGGCGTTTGGGCTGTGATTTTGCATTTTGAGGTAGGGACACTTTCTAAAAACTATGTTTTATGTATTGGAATTATTATATATGGATACTGATGTGAGTCATTGTGTATTTAGTGATTGTATCGGCCTTATGTATAGTTTGATTTGTCTCGATTGATTATGAACGTTTGTTGGTTGGTTTGTTGTACGGTTTTGTGAAACGGAATGATTTCGAGTTGATTCTTTTAAAGATTTGAGGTCGAGTTTAATCCATTGAGAATTGATTTGGATTTAGTTGATTTTCTTGATAATGTGAAATATCGAATGCTCTTTTGGATTCAGTCTGGTTTACTTTAATTTACTTGGTTTTGACAAATGACTTGTTGCTAAACCGTTTCTTTAAAGCTTTGGAAATGAGTTAAATCGGTTGATATTGAGTTGATTTTGAAATGGTTTCCTTGAGATATGCCACTGAGGTGACTGTTGGATTTAGCTTGCTTTTGAATTGATTTATGGTTTTGAGCTGTTGAATAGGAATGAGAAACGGTTTAGTTGGGACCCGAACCGGGTGGCAAAAGTCCAAGTTTTAGGGGAGGTGCTGCCGAAATTCCTACAAAATCCTAGTCTTATTTGAAAAGTTATTTAAAAAGGGTTGGATTTGAGGAATTGTATTATTTGATTTATTAAGAGAATATTTATGTTTTCAAACTTAATTTATTTAATGAACATTATGCGTTGAGTTCGGCTTATTTAGAAATGAACTATTTTTACCATTTGAATCACTGAAGGAAAGAATGATGCTCTAATATTGATTTCAATATAAAAAGGAGCTTTTAGTGATTTTAAAGGAATCTAGACTTTTGATTAAGTAATTAAGTTTGAGGCATTTTGGAAGAGTTAGAAAAATGGGTTCCAAAAAGAAACCTGAAAGTGGTTTGATTCAAATGAACCGATTCCGTTTCAAATGAGTTGATTTTTGGACCGGGTTGGAACTTGTGATTTTGTATGGTCGCTTTCATAATAAATTCAGTTTTATTTACTTGAACCGAGAATCTATGATTTTAAGAGTTTCAATGAATTTTAAGGAATTGATATAGGTTGACCTTCCCTAAAGACTTGGGACTCTGCCGAGAAACTTTTGTTATAAAATCCCATTGTTGGATGGGTGATTTTGAATATCTTGGAATAAATCTTTAACTTGCCATGGTTTTGGAAGTTTTGGAAAGAGAATGCCGAGAGTGGCTTTGTTTTAAAAGGAGAACTCACTTTGAGTAAATTTGGCTTATGAGCCTGAAAGGATTTGAGAAATGAGATCTTAAAGCCAAGACTGAAAAGAGTTGAAATTTGATTTCAAAGTGAAATGAATTGAGAAAAGTGATTTATGGCTTAAATGCCGATTTATGAATTTGATGATGTTAAATGGTGGAAGTGCTATTTTGTTATAAGTCAGAATGGCTGTGTATGCTATTGAATTATGGCTGATTGCCGATTATGTTGTGGGCCGTATGGCTGAGTATAAATTATGAGTTTAAGCCGAAGGGCTGTATTTATTGATAAATTGGTTGGTATTGGATTGAACCGTGAGCCGGATGGCTGAGATGAATATTGTATGTAAATATGCTTGTGTTTTCTCTCTGGTTGTAAGGGTGACAGGGCACCGATACCCTCTAATGGCGACAGGTGGCAGATACCCTCTAATGGCGATAGGGCGCAGATACCCTCTAATGATAACAATGCACAACAGAGAGACTGTGTCCGGGTTAGCTACCGGACGTCGAGTTGGCTTGGTAACCGACAGATGATATCATCAGCCACTAGGAACAGGCATGCATAATATGCATCTATGTGACATTGTTTAGGTGTGCATATTGTACTTGGTTTGCCTATGTGATTACTTGAGATTAACTGCTAATTGTTCTACTTGCTGTAACTGTTTGTTTGTGCTTGAACTTCCTATTTGTGTTTGCATCTGGGACTCTGTTGGATTGTGGTGATTGGTTTATGGTTGGATTGTTTGGGCCTAGGGCCGTGGTTGAAATGGGATGGACCGATGATTGGTTTCGGTTTTGTGTTTTTGGTTTGGAAATGTATGAAATGCTAATTTGGTTCATCATGTTTAAACCTTTTTGAAAGGCTTTTGAGTTTTTGAGAATTGAACGGGTCCTCTTTTAGAAAAGATTTCAGATTTCCCTTTCATTGTAAACCGTCATTTTTTTTAAAAGAGGCATAAGACGGGTATTAATCACTGGTATGGTTTATCTTCACGTATCCTATTATAGTAATTCCCAAAAAATCCTCTACTGAGAACCCTTTCGAGGATGATGTTCTCACCCCCTACATTTTTTCCCTTTTAGGATACGGGCACAGAACTCACGAAGAGTTTATTTTTATTGTTGTTGAGATGCTCTGTATTGCCTTAGTTATTATTTATTGTACCCTCGCCTTTATCTTGATATATTCTATAAGAGGGATAGGAATTGTATTTGATAATGCTTGTAATATATATATATATATATATATATATATATATATATGGATGTACTCTCTGTGAGTTGTTGTAAGTCTATTATATGGTATCTATGGATGTACGCTATTGAATGAAGTATCTCGGGAGCGATATTGCGGTTTAAAGTTTTAAACAGGCTCATATTTCAATATTAAATAGTATAAGTGTCGTCGTAATATCCGAGCTATCAGAGTCGCCCAGCCGGAAGCGTGAGCTTTGGTAGTTAGGGTATTACATTATGGTATCAGAGCGGTCTTTCTTGTAGAGCCTGAGAAATGGACTGACTATGCTTCAATTGCATACTCTGAGCATTTGTCATGTATTAGGTCTTGTCGAATGACGAGGATTAGAGCTTTATGCACACGACGGTCTATTGATTAACGCTCTTAGTTTTGCATTGCATAATTCTTAGTATTAGGTTTGGCCGGCTTAATACTAGTGAATTATGTATATGAAAGCACTAATGGGTTATCATAGATGATATACGAGTTTTGAGTGAAGCGAATAGCGGGTTTTGGAAACGTTGGAAAATATTTTTCGAGGCTATTCAGTTGTGTGTCTTGAATTTTGTTCGAGTCGACCTGTTTTTTCATATCCTAACTTGGAGTTCTTGTTTGCTAATCCTTTTGAAAAGTAGTTTGATTTTTTAACTCTATTCCTCTATTCATATGCATTCTTGTTTGATCTTAAGTGCATATGCTTGTTTGAAATCCTTGTTTCATCTATCTTCCTCTGTTTGAGTTCTTCTTGATTCACGTGTTCTTTGATATAGCTTTAAACTTGCCTTAATGCGCTGTGCCTTTAACTCCGGATTCCGAGTCTATTCTTAGAGAAATTATTGATTTAGTGTTCCTCTTATTTGACAGTGATTACAGCCAATTTTGAGATTTTTATAAAAATTACTGTTGAATAGATATATACTTATCTATATATGAACCTTGAAGATTTCTTATACAGTTTAACAACTATTTATTTCTAATACCTCGCCTGTGCTTTTACTGGTTTATGGAACTGCATTTACCTTAAATTACAATTTGATTTTCTAGTAATTTTACTATAGTTCCAATGCACATCTTCATTTGATTATGTATTTGGATATTTTTTCAAAATTTTAGAAAGAAAAGATTTTTTTTACTTTTATCCCGATGGAGTTTCGTTTAATAAGCTTTACTTAACTTATTTTGAATTGAGTTTGATTTAGCATGCTATATGGTTTATGCCATTGTTGTTCTTTTGAAAGTGTTGGACTCATAGCTTTCTTCTTATGAACGGACTAAATTCTCTATTAAACCTTCCATCTCTATGAATGTCATACTTGACTTTGTTTTTAACTAATCTTTTACATTTTTGTGAACATTACCATTGATATTGGTTTTTCTTCTCTGGTGAATCTCATTCTTATATGAGTCAGTTTGATTCGTTTCAAATTAGTGCATCATTTATTCTCTCATTATCTCTACAAGAGTTTTTAGTCAAAGATTTATCCCTGAGAAGTTACTAATGACTGAGTTGTCTTTTCCTATGATTTTTGTATTCTTTTGGAACGATTAAAAGCTTATTTGATGTCTCACGACTAGTGGATCTTGTTTTAACTACCTTGATTTAAGATATCTTCTTGTATGGCTTGACTCCTTTTAAGTACATCCTAATTTTCGTGAATATCCTTCTGAGATGGTGATTTCAAGTATACTTTTGGAGTCTTGTTTTGAACTTTTAAGGAAGTTTTGAATTCTCTTTGAAGAAATTCTAAACGAAATTTATTTTCTGTTGCTCGATTGAGATTGAAACCATTGCTCGATTTTGACAGAGATGATTTAAAGTTGACATGCGCTATTTTAAATGAAGTTTTGAGAAGCTTCCTTGGTTAGTGAAAACCTGTCCGTTTGTAACGCACCACTTATTGCCTTTACCAAATTGTAAGCAAATTTTATCTCGGAATTTCTTTTCTAAAAAGAGTTTAATTTTCTCTTTCATCCTTGCTATGAATATTATACACACTTGTTTGAATATGGACATTGGTAATTTTTGAACAAGCATTTGATTTCTCTTCCGAGTTTTATGATTGCTCTTGGTTAAGTTGTGCACCTAATTATCCTTCTAAAATATTTGAGGAGATATTTTAGCCTTTAGCCAAACTTGTGTGCACCTTGTTTTTAAAATTCTGCATGATCTGTTTCAACATAAAATTGTATTACAGCAAAGCCACGTTATTGCTTTTGTTATTCTCTTGGAAAATGTTTGTTACTTAACTTTTCTTCTAAATTGCGAAGTGATTTTTCCGCAAGTTTTCGATTCTTTTGTGAACAATGCATTCGGAAGTATTTTTAATCATGCTCTTGAGTTCTGTGAGCTTTGTTCTGGGTTTGAAATCTTCTCTTCTGCAAACCTCATACTTCTTCGACTCAGCTTGAAATTGTTTCAAACTAATGTGCCGACCTTCTACTTATTGGTCCTATTGAATTTCTGTGATAAAAGGGTTATATTCGAAGTTTTCAATTGACTTGTTTCTTGCAAACTTCATTGTTTGAGCATCTCTGTTTACCTGGAGTTACATACATTCTTTCAGATCTATGAGTATTATCCTTGACAATTGTCTCTCCGTTCTAAATCTTGTATCCTTTTGAGTAGACTCGAGAATTATTTTGATATCACGTGTGACTTGTAGACGTAGTAATGCGATGCGTTAGTTTGTTAAGACGTGATATGTGTATACGGAAGCTGAAGCGGTAGGTGGACAACGTTATGAGTTGTGGATGTTTTGTTCCTTGCGAACGGGTTTGCGGTCGTTAGGCTTATGAACGGTTATGGGGATAGTAAAGTGCTTGCTGGAGTTGGAAAGTTGAAGCCTTAAGGTTAATATGAGATTAGTGTGCGGATGTTGAGCACATCGTTTTAACCCTATCCTGCCTTATAGCCTTCGATGTCTTGCCTTACTATCACATGCTTGAACCATGTCATCTTTTGCATTGAGCCTATCTTGTAACGTTTGCTTTGCAATCACACTCCTACCTATGTATCTTTATGCATACGACAACCCAAGTATTTGAAAAACGTATATATATGTTTATATATTGAGATATTTTTTCTTATTCCTTAAATGTGTTCAAGGGTGAACTGTTATGAAATTTCTTTCGTTTTGTATCAATTTTCGAGAACAAAAATTTTTATAAGGTGGGTAGGATGTAAGACCCAAAATTTTTTAAAAAGGGCCATCATGAGCTAATTTCAAATTCAGTATTTCTATAGCTTTAATTTCAGAAATTATCTTATTAAAGATAATTAGAGCAAGTTTTGATTTATTAAATTTGAAACAAGTTATAGTTATTATCCAATTTTACAATTATTGGATTATTTTCTATATTTAAATTATAAAGTCGGCAGTTACGAAATAATATGAATTTTATATGATATGGACTAAATAATTAATATTTTAATATATTGATATTGCTATTTTGGAAAATAGAGAAATTAAGTATATTATTTGTAATTATTTGATTTAGACATTTTATTGAAAATAATTTGTGAAAGTGATGAACAAATAATATTTTCAATATATAATTAGTTTTGGATTTAATTGAGTTTCAATTACTATGTTATTCCCAATTTTATGGAAAATTACTAGTTTGCCCCTAATCCTAATTTTCACACACACCTCACCAAAAGCAACACTCAACCACCGAAACCCTAACCCAGCTACCCTCTCCCCTAAGACTCAGCAGCAGCTGCGCAGCCCCTATGCTAACACACATACACCTTGTTCCTCGAGAAAGAAAGAAAGAAACAAAGAAAGAAAGAGCGATCTAAGGGAGAGAAGGAGGGGAGGGGGCCTTTACCGCCGTTCAGCTCGCACCGTCATCCAGCCGGTCACGTCTGCTGCCTTACCGCCGTCAATTTCACAAGCGTCGCCGTCCCGTAGAGCCGCGCCTTGCTGCTGATCTGTCACCGCGCTGCAACATCGCCATGGATGAAGCTTCTGCCACCGCCATGAGCTGTGCGACTGTGAGAGAAGGAAATCGGCAGAGGGAAGGTTCTGTTCGTGCGGCCAAGCCTCCCTGCTTCAGGTCCGCCGCCGTCCAGCCTTCATCACCACCGCGTCCACGCCGTACCGCCACCACTGCTAGGGTTTGCCGCCGCCACCTTACCACTGCCGGCAATCTCAGGGGGAGAGTGAAATTGGAGAAGACCCGAGAAGAGAGACAGACTGCGTGATGGGAGGGAGAAGGGAAACAACCTGCGACGCCGTCGGAGATTCTATGACCGTCGGAAGCTGCTGCCGCTTAACCAGCTGCGACAGAGGTTGTCTCCTGTCGTGTATGGCTACCAGAGAAGCTGTTGTAGCCGCCGGAACCATCACTGGAACTTCTGCAGTTTGAATTAGTCTTTAATCCTTTCTCACGGTAAGCATCTTCATTCTTGAGCTATTGAAAATCAATATGTTGTTATGTTTGGCTAGAGATTCTGAGGTTTTGTAACATAGGGTCAAGCTCCGGTTATTTTGGATCACGATTAAAGCTGCCGCTACCAACGCCGGAGTCCCGTAGCCGCTGCCACTCAAGGTGGCTGCCGGGCTGCCGTCGAATCGGTTCAGAGGCCGCCGCTGTTCGGTTCAGCCGTTCCTTCTTCGTTTCGGTAAGTAAGTATGTTTTGAAAGCCTCGCACCAGTACTTTGTTGTGCTTGGTTAATGGATATGAGTTTTGGTAACGTTGGGTCGAGTCCTGATTGTTATGTGTTGCGATTAGAGTTGTTGAGATTGTTGAGAAAGCAAGTGGAGCCGAGTTGTTGGCTGCAGTTGGTTTTGGGTTGAGGCGGAAAGGACTCTGTGAGGCGTTTGGGCTGTGGTTTTGCATTTTGAGGTAGGGGTGTTTTCCAAAAACTATGTTTTATGTATTGGAATTATTATATATGGATACTGATGTGAGACATTGTGTATTTGGTGATTGTATCGGCCTTATGTATGGTTTGATTTGTCTTGATTGATTATGAACATTTGTTGGTTAGTTTGTTGTGCGATTTTGTGAAACAGAATGATTTCGAGTTGATTCTTTTAAAGATTTGAGGTTGAGTTTAATCTATTGAGAATTGATTTGGATTTAGTTAATTTTCTTGATAATGTGATGAAATATCGAATGCTCTTTTGGATTCAGTCTGGTTTACTTTAATTGACTTTGGTTTTAACAAATGACTTGTTGCTAAACTGTTTCTTTAAAGCTTTGGAAATGAGTTAAATCGGTTGATATTGAGTTGATTTTGAAATGGTTTTCTTGAGATATGCCACTGAGGCGACTGTTGGATTTAGCTTGCTTTTGAATTGATTTCTGGTTTTGAGCTGTTGAACAGGAATGAGAAACGGTTTAGTTGGGACCCGAACCGGGTGGCAAAAGTTCAAGTTTTAGGGGAGGTGCTGCCGAAATTCCTACAAAATCCTAGTCTTGTTTGAAAAGTTATTTAAAAAAGGGTTGGATTTGAGGAATTGTATTAATTGATTTATTAAGAGAATATTTATGTTTTCAAGCTTAATTTATTTAATGAACTTTATGCGTTGAGTTCAGCTTATTTAGAAATGAACTATTTTTACCGTTTGAATCACTGAAGGAAAGAATGATGCTCTAATATTGATTTCAATATAAAAAGGATTTTTTAGTGATTTTAAAGGAATCTAGACTTTTGATTGAGTAATTAATTTTGAGGCATTTTGGAAGAGTTAGAAAAATGGGTTCCAAAAAGAAAGCTAAAAGTGGTTTGATTCAAATGAACCGATTCCGTTTCAAATGAGTTTATTTTTGGACCGGGTTGGAACTTGTGATTTTGTATGGTCGCTTTCATAATAAATTCAGTTTTATTTACTTGAACCGAGAATCTATGATTTTAAGAGTTTCAATGAATTTTAAGGAATTGATATAGGTTGACCTTCCCTAAAGACTTGGGACTCTGCCGAGAAACTTTTGTTATAAAATTCCATTGTTGGATGGGTGATTTTGAATATCATGGAATAAATCCTTAACTTGCCATGGTTTTCGAAGTTTTGGAAAGAGAATGCCGAGAGTGGCTTTGTTTAAAAGGGGAACTCACTTTGAGTAAATTTGGCTTATGAGCCTGAGAGGATTTGAGAAATGAGATCTTTAAAGCCAAGGATGAAAAAGAGTTAAAATTTAATTTCAAAGTGAAATGAATTGAGAAAAGTGATTTATGGCTTAAATGTCGATTTATGAATTTGATGATGTTGAATGGTGGAAGTGCTATTTTGTTATGAGCCGGAATGGCTGTGTATGCTATTGAACTATGGCTGATTGCCAAAGGTGTTGTGGGCCGTATGGCTGATTACGAATTATGAGTTTAAGCCGAAGGACTGTATTTATTGATAAATTGGCTGGTTCTGGATTGAACCGTGAGCCGGATGACTGAGATGAATGTTGTATGTGAATATGCTTGTGTTTTCTCTCTGGTTGTAAGGGTGACAGGGCACCGATACCCTCTAATGGCGACAGGTCGCAGATACCCTCTAATGGCGACAGGGCGCAGATACCCTCTAATGATAATAATGCACAACAGAGAGACTGTGTCCGTGTTAGGTACCGAACACGTCGAGTTGGTTTGGTAATAACCGACAGATGATATCATCAACCACTAGGAACAGGCATGCATAATATGCATCTATGTGACATTGTTTGGGTGTGCATATTGTACTTGGTTTGCCTATGTGATTACTTGAGATTAACTGCTAATTGTTCTACTTGCTGTAACTGTTTGTTTGTACTTGAACTTCCTATTTGTGTTTGTATCTGGGACTCTGTTGGATTGTGGTGATTGGTTGATGG
Organism: Arachis stenosperma; assembly: GCF_014773155.1. Taxonomy (NCBI): domain Eukaryota; kingdom Viridiplantae; phylum Streptophyta; class Magnoliopsida; order Fabales; family Fabaceae; genus Arachis; species Arachis stenosperma. Next base: position 99,254,902 of record NC_080382.1, read on the forward strand.
TTGGATTGTTTGGGCATAGGACCGTGGTTGAAATGAGATGGACCGATTATTGGTTTCGGTTTTGTGTTTTACGTTTGGAAAAGTATGATATGCTAATTTGGTTCAGCATGGTTAAACCTTTTTGAAAGGCTTTTGAGTTTTTGAGAATTGAACAGTTCCTCTTTTAGAAAAGATTTCAGATTTCTCTATCATTGTAAACCGTCGTTTTTTTTTTTTTGAAAAAAGGCATAAAACGGTTATTAATCACTGGTACAGTTTATCTTCACGTATCCTATTACAGTAATTCCCAAAAAACTCTCTACTGAGAACCCTTTCGAGGATGATGTTCTCATCCTCCTACATTTTTCCCTTTTCAGGATATGGGCACATAAGTCACGAAGAGTTTATTTTTATTGTTGTTGAGATGCTCTGTATTGCCTTAGTTATTATTTATTGTACCCTCGCCTTTATCTTGATATATTCTGTAAGAGGGATAGGAATTGTATTGGATAATACTTGTAATATGATATATATATATATATATATGAATATGGATGTACTCTCTGTGAGTTGTTGTAAGTCTATTGTATGGTATCTATGGATGTACGTTATCGAATGAAGTATCTCGGGAGCGATATTGCGGTTTAAAGTTTTAAACAGACTCATATTTCAGTATTAAATAGTATAAGTGTCGTCGTAATGTCTGAGTTATCAGAGTCGCGTAGCCGGAAATATGAGCTTTGGTAGTTAGGATATTACACTCCACAAACTGTGACTAGTTATCTTTTTGTTATATATATCTTGTTAATTTAATTATTGTCTTGTGTATTCTAGAACTATTTACAAGGTTTTATATATATTATGTTTATTCTTTCATTAGATTTCTAGTGATATAAATTCTTGGATATATATTATATATTATAAATTTTAGAACTGTGGTGGCACTTTGTTATCTTTTATTTTACGACTAAAAGCAAAGCTTAGGACAAAAGATAAAAAAAAAAGGTAATAAAGTTAAAAAAGAAAGAGAGGGGAGAAGGAAGCCACCGTCTTGCAATATTTGCGGTGACAACCTTCCTTCAAGACAATAACAAAAAGGAGAAAGAGAAAAAATTTAAACCCTAGTAGAAGATAATATTAGAGAAGTTTAATTATGCCAAAATATTTATTCATGTATAGAGAATGAGAGAAAAGTAACAAAATGAACATATTGTATTATATGTGATACAACTTTTTATTGTATTAATTAGTACGTAGATTGTTTTGTTTGGACGATGTGTTTAGATAATATTTGATGTCCTATTATATTAATTTGGATTTGTTTTGTTTGATCATTTTTAGATATGATAAAAAATAATTTATTGTTATTTGTTATTTTGAATGTATTTTTAACGCATTTAAGATATTATATTGCATTTAACACGTTTATTCTTTTATTTTTTTTTCTAATTAGTATTTAAAAATTTAGACCATAATGCACACGTCACAAAAATCAGCAGGTGTAGATCTTTTAGTTATCCACTTTAATATTGAAGCTCAAAGTTACTCACATATAATTGTATGAATTTAATTTTGATGTATTATCATTATAAAATAATTATATACATTTATTTAATTATGTAATGTCATATTGATAAAAATAATTATTTTTTATATTAATTGTATAAATAATTATCTAAAAATAGATATAATTATACGAATATATAAAATATTTTATATTATTAATATATTAAAATTAAACTCATAATTAAATTTGTATTAAGTCTCATAAAACATAAAATAATAAAAAAAATAGAAAAAGAGAAAAGAATAAGAACTTAGCTGGCAAAGAATTTAATGGTCCATAATATTTGAACTATTAAATAGTCTCATATCAAAATATGTTTTTTAAATTTTTCAATGACCGTTAAATAGTCCATTTCTAATTAAATTACAAATTAATTCAATATATTTTATTTAATCAAAAAAATTATTTTTATTTTATAAAATATTATTTTATTATTTATCTATTATGTTTATTAATAATAAAAAACAAAAATAATAACGAATTAGATCTTCCATTGATCGTAATAACTTTTTGGCAATCTCAATCGATTAAAAATTTATCTTTGATCCATTACATTCGTCGAGGATTTTAAAATCGTGTTTCTTAAAAAATCAATCGATTGGATTAACAAAATAATCGATTGAATTTCAGGTTTCCCATAACTCAATCGATTTGTAAACCATTAATCACGGCGCGATTCAAAATTCATAAAAACGATATGAAAATTGAGAACGGCGCAATTTAAAATTCAATCGATTTGATTATCCTACCAATCGATTGAATGCATAAATAAACTTATTTACATCACATTTTAATCGATTGAATGATCATATACCAATCGATTGAATTGGAATATACCATTAGCCACGTACAACATTCAATCGATTGTATTATCATACCAATCGATTAAACCTTCATATATCATTTTAATATCGGCCTTCAATCGATTGGGTAATGTAAACAATCGATTGAATTATAAAAAACCTACATTCTAGTCATCGTTCAATCGATTGGTAATACGAGCAATCGATTGATTTTTGCGAAAAGCATACTTCTTTGCAACTTTCAATCGATTGTTTTGTGGTAACGTGAAGTCCAATCGATTGAGTTATGGGAAACCTGAAATTCAATCGATTGTTTTGTTAATCCAATCGATTGATTTTCTAAGAAATACGATTTTAAAATTCTCGACGGATGGAATGGATCAAAGATAAACTTTTAATCGATTGGGATTGCCAAAAAGTTATTACGATCAACGAAAAGTCTAATTCATTATTGTTTTTTATTATTAATAAATATAATAGATAAATAATAAAATAATAATTTATAAAATAAAAAATAATTTTTATGATTAAATAAAATATATGCAATTAATTTATAATTATAATTAGAAACGGACTATTTAGTAGTTATTAAAAAACTTAAAAAATATGTTTTGTTATGAAACTATTTAATGGTCCAAACATCTTGGGACCATCAAATTTTTTGCCAACTTACCTAATAAAGAAGATGAAGACTGAGAAATACCGTGCAACACAGAAAGAAGAAATGAAGAATTTGATCAAAGTGATTTTAGAAAGTTTAAAACAAGGAAAAAGAAAGGAAGAAATGACATATTGAGAGAAAGCACCAAAACAGTCGCAGTGATTTTAGGGGATTGATTTTAAAGTATTTGAATATTGATAAAGTTAAAAGTTTAGGACGATTTAAAATGAAAATTTTTAGGATTATATTAAATCTGATCATAGTTTCTTATAAAATAAGAGAGTGTATTTTTAAAAATTAATTAACTAGATATGATGGCTGAGTAATGATTTTTTTTCTAATGGTGTCCTGTAATTTGATAGAGTAAAAATTAATTCGTCGCGAATCTGAATTTTATTTAAAGAATTGTTTCTAGCCAATGAGTTGTTATATGCATAAGATGAGATTCAAATTTTTGAGTATCATTTCTCATAAATTAAACTTGACATAATTTCTTATGCAAACATTTTTTTATTAAAAAAATAAAAGAAGACACTCAAATAAAAACATTTAAAAAAGGACGTTTTTAAAAAAAATAAAATTTAATATATATAATCGATTAAATTATATTATTTTTGTCAAAATTAGACTAGATAAATCGATTTGACCAAAAGACCGATAAATCAAATTTTGAACCGATTTAAATTAATATTTTTTATAGAAAATAACTACAATACTTTTATTATAAAAAATAACTAAAATACCTCTATTATATATATATATATATATATATATATATATATATATATATATATATTAATTTTAAAAACCTTAAATTCTAATCCTATAACGCCGTAGAGAAAAGAGAAGGATTAAGATTTTGAATTCTCAATAAATATATATATATATATATATATATATATATATATATATATATATATATAATAAAAATATTTTAGTCATTTTTTGTAATAAGGGTATTATAGACATTTTTTATAAAAAAATTATTGGTTCAAAATTTAATTTATTTATTTTTTAGCTAAACCGATTTATCCGATATAATCTTAACAAAAATAATATAATTTAATCAATTACATATATCAAATTTTAATTTTTAAAAAATATATTTAAAAAAAATATTTTAAGCGTCCCAAAAGTAGAAGCTTGATAAAGTGCATTTATTCATAATATTTGTCTAGCATACCAAAATGATAGAGTATACCGAGCGGAAAATAATATTCGTCTACTTCATTTCCTTACCCTCTCATTAGAAAGAGTCATGAAAACAGTGTAGTACTGTTATGGGAACCAAAGCCTATGAACAGATACTTTGCTCCACTGAAAGACCATATCCTAAACAGGTATATTGGAACAAGTCATTTTTTCAAACATGTCCCATGCGTGAACAAATTAAACCAATTTGGAGGCTGATGACGCAGTTAAGACGTGTTCCTAAACCCTCCAATTTTGAAGTCACAAAACGGAGACTTTGGAAGAGAAGGGACACCATACGTACCTTGTCCCTGCTTCTTAAACACTACCTCGCTCCTCCCTCAAAATAGTTTTATTAGCATTGATCATTCCCATTCTCACTCTATATATTTACACTCTTTTAGACGAAGTTAAGTATTGAAATGAACTGCCCTCAACAAACATGTTTGCTTGAATTCGTACTACGTGTTATGTCAACAAATTTTCATGATTTATTATATATTGGATTTATAGTGAACAACACACCATAAAATCGAGCAAATTTTTTACATAAAAAAATTATTATGGAATAATATTATCATGAGAAAAATGACAAATGTTTTTGTGCCAAGTTATAACCAAACTCATCCTCTAATAGTTGTTTTGACGTCTAATAATAAGTTTTCTGTTGTTTTAATAGTTTGATTGGAGACTTGGTTTAAGATCAATCGTAAATTATTTTGGATATTAAATTAAGGCAATTATTCTAATAAAGATATTAAAAATATCTTTTTATGATCATTTTGATTTAAAAAGTGTGACTTATTTATTTTGATACACTTTAAATAAAAATAACACTTTTATAGCATATGAAAATCAAGTCTTAAAATCTATCACCTAATAGTCAAAATAAAATATTTTTATATAAAAACAATTATAAAATTTTTATTAGAGTATCTACTATTAAATTAAAATTTAATTTATTTTAAATTTTAACATAACTTAATTCTACCTTATCACCTAATTACTAAAACTAATAAGAGAAATATTGGGTCATTAATAATAAACTAAACACTCACACCCCCACATACTAAGAAGTCCCTTTTTTTTGTCATATATATCACACTCACACACACTCTAACCTAGTAAACACTAGGATTCGAACCTGGTGTGGCTTCATTTGAAGCAAATATCTTTGTCATTACATCACATGCTTCAGCCACCCATGAAGTCCTTTTAACCACAACCCAGTTATCAAAATATCATGGAGCTTTGTCTGGCTATGTAATAGGCAAATGCATTTTTTTTTTTGTTAACAAAGGGGCACTAAAGCCCAAAGCAAAAATAAAACTAACTTAAAATATGAACGGATGCAACTCCTGTATTATCATTGTGAAATTTATGCTTTATCCTAAAAAAAGAAAAAGTCTGTTTTAGTACTTCAAAATCTCATCCTGCTTCGTACTCCAATTGGCAAATACATTTAGGATTGGTACATAAGCCTCAACCCACTATCATTTTTGTTAAATAAATACCAAAAATTAAAATGTAGTATAAAGATTAAATAACACCATTTATGATATCCAGTGAAATTAATGGAAGAAGGAGCCCAAGAAGAGCATTTGGACAAAAACAATTGTTTTGAGAAAATTGGTTGTCTGAATTTGTAGCTATTGGACCTAGGTCCCTCTTCTTTATTTAGGAACAAGTTATAGGGGAAAATTAACTAAAAAAAAGATATAGGGAAAAATAAGGAATAAAGTATCAACCCGACTTTTGTTCTTTCCTCTCAATGACAATATGATTTCTGACAAAAAATAAATATTCACTTCGACTCATGTTCTTAATTTTTGTAAGACAATACAATTTTTTTTGTCAAAATTATTGTTATCTATTAAATATTATTAACGTGTCCTATTAATATATTGAGTTGGACATTAAATATCAACATAAAATAAAAAAAAACTTATTATCTTTAAATTTAAATTGATCAAGAACTTTTTTATTTATATTCAATAAAATAATTGACATTGTTTTAACATTAAGTTGATTAAGAGTCTGTTTATTAATAATCTATCTTAAAAAAATTGATACATATTTTTTTAAAATTAATTTTTTATTATTATACAATTCATAAATTAGTAGTATAATTTAAACAATAAGTTATAATATATTACTAGTGTAATAAAATTATAATTAGCTAGATAGAATTTGAAATCTCTTGTACTGCTTTGTAATAATTACATAATAATAGTTAATATATTATTAGACATTAAACAAGTGTATTCTTAATGATAAATATTTAGTAATCTTTTCTTATTTGTTTCTTTTTCTTATTACTATTTTTTATGTAAATACACTCAAATCTGTTTAAAAAATGGTCAAAATTACAAGATAACGAACCATGAGAAATAATATCAAGTGAACAACGCTGACAATCACGTCTTAAAAAAGGTAGTCAATTTTTAACAATGCTATGATTTTACTACTTTATGTATATAAATTTATATATATATTAATCTAAATAATTATATATGGTTATATATAAACAACTCTTGAAATTTATTATAAGCCGTCGTTCCTTAATTATTAGTTATATTATACAAGCAATTAATTAAATTTTAATAATGTACTAAAAATTGTAGTGAATCTATATTATTCTTTATATTATTATATTTTTATCGATCTCTAATCATATAATATTAACAGATTAATCATATTGTTGATGCATACTTTATTTTATTAAGTACTAGTAGCCATTTATTAGTGTATTTCAATGCAAATTTCAATGTAAAAATATTAAATGTAATTAATTTAGTTTCAAGTGATGACAAAGTAGTAGTCATTATTCAAAAAATTTTGTACAGATCAAAGCCTAATAAAAATATTATGATTATTATTATATATGCCATATATGTGAAATAATGTTTAATAGTTTTTAATTTATTATATAAATTATTTATATCATAATACTAATAATATATCACAAAATTATTACTTATTAAAAATTATATTACTAATTTATTAATTGTATTTTAATTTTTATTATTTATATATTTAAAAATTATACCAAAAATTATAATTAGTGTCACAATAAATAATATTTTTAAATTTAAATAATATATTAATTAAAATATATTTATTATACCATATATTCAAGAATTATTGAAAAATTATATTAATATAATAAATATTAAAAAAATATTGCATCAAAATTTTTTAAGACAAATAAATCTTTGATAATTAGGTTTCTAAACAATTTAACATTAAAAGGGCGTTGTTTTTTTTTTTAATAAATATAGATAAATATGTCTTTGATTAATTTAGATTTTGAAAAAATAAGTTAATAATGTCTATTTCATGTTGGTATTTAATGTCCATTTCAACATGTTAACATAACACATCAGCGACTACTTCTATTAATAAATGATGGTGATACTGATAGAAAGATCGCATTGTATTACAGAAATCAAGAACAAAAGTCAACGTGAATGTTTTTAAACTAGAAGTCTCGTTTTTATTTAGAGAAAAAAAGAAAAAAAGTCGGATTATTACTTTACTCAAAAATAAGTAAATAGAACGAAAACAAACCACAACTCTCCAATCCAAGGGAAAGAAAACTCCAACTCCTCTCCCTCTTACTCCTCCTTGCTACTACTGAAATTATTCTTACTTACTGGTGGTATAATGAGTCTTGACATAGTACAAAGGATAACAAAAGTGTTGAGTGTTTGATCTTCATTTTGAGCATAAAAAGATTTTGAAAATGATAAAAATTTTAATAAAGAGAGAGACAGATTATATATACTTGATCAAGTAATTCATCAAAATAACTCATTACCATTTCATCCCATAAACTCCACTCATTTTACACCCATTATATAAGTAAGTTTATGACACTTTTGTTTAGGTCAGCCATCCGGACATAGACTTAGTATCTTACATAAGCAATTTTCTTTCATTCTCTCACACTATGATGAAACTTGTGATGTATATCACTTATTAAAGCAAAAGAAAATTTTTGTTCTCAAAGTTTCAATAAAGTAAATAGCATTTTTGACCTATTATATTTGGATATTTGGAGAACCATTTCGTTAACATTTCATCCATAATCATAAATATTTTATATGATTGTTGATGATCATAGTCGTTTTACTTGGGTCATATTATTAAAATCAACGAGTGAGGTGGCTCAACATGTCTAAAATTTTGTCATACTAGTAGAAAATTAATTTAGTTCCAAAATTAAGGTCTTTCGTTCTGACAATGGACCTGAATTTCTTATATCACATTTTTTCTCTTCCAAAGATATTATTCATAAAAAAAGTTGTGATGAAATTTCTAACAAAATAGTCTTACAGAAAGAAAATACCAACATATTTTAAATGTTGTCCATGTCCTCATATTCCAATCTAATTTACATCTTTATTTTTGGTCATTTGCTATTCACCATGCAACTTATCTGATAAATCGAGTTCCTTCTTCGAACCTTAATTTAAAAACACCTTTTGAAATTCTGTATAATAAACCACCCAATTTTGATAACCTTAAAGTATTTGGTTATCTCTGTTATTGATGAGTGAAAATTAAAGCTTACGAATACTAGCAAGTGTACTGGATCATTCAAATAATACCATAGTGAGTGGATATCGTTCTCACGAGAAATTACAAATTGAGGTAAATAACGTCTAATTAAATATCTAATTAGCTCGATCAAACCTTAGATTTTGGACTGTGGATTTTGAAGAGAAATAGAAATAGAAGAAGAAAATAAGGAGAATGCTTGAAGTTGAGAGAAAATCAATAGATGAGAATGTTGAAGGCCTCGGAGATGTTTGATTCTTGGAAGAATAATGCTTATGTTTTCTTATTTAATTCATGCAAAAATATTTTCACAGCAAATTGTAACACCCTACCACACAGAGTTTTACGCTTTAGCCGTAAAATAGAGGTGGTGTGGTATTACAATCTCTAAAATAAAATATATATAATAATATTGGAAAGAATACAGCATACGAGGAGTCTGGAAAAACGGATAAAACAAAATCGCAAAATAAAAAGCGCAACACTCAGAAAAAAACGAGATTACTTGCGTGCGAAGAAAACTAAGGTTCATAAGTATAAATAACAGAAAGTAGGAGTAAAGGGCCAAAAGTACAAAATAACAAGCTCCTAACTCAGCCTGCGAAGCCAAGGCTAGCTGGAGAATATATACATATCCCAAAACCCAAAATACATAACCAAAATTCTAGCACTCCATAAACCTCAAAAAGGAGCAAAATAAACAAGTTAGTCAGAGAGAAAGTTAAGTACATATATACATAACTATACTTCAAAATGTAACCCAGAAACCACTCCGTTTTAGAAGTCCAGATGCCTACCGAGGAGCCTCTCGACCTGCATCTGAAAAACAACAACATAGTATGGGGGTGAGGAGCAGAGGTTCTCAGTATGGTAAAGGTGCCACACACATAATACATAAGATTCTGGGAATGCCAGAGGCAATCCTAGAACGCCGACTCTCAGATATCAAGCTTAAAGGACTAAAACAGAAACCATAGAAAGGATGGTCATCTAGGAAGTTCTAAACCTAGCTTAAACTTAATCTCAACTCTAAACCTTTCCACATTTTCTTGGTTCCTCCATCTCTGAAGAGTTTGCAAAGATAGACAAATCGATAATTGCAAGCACATGTAGGAAACAAGTAGTGCAAATAGCAAATATAACAGTTAATATAATATATTCAATTAGGCAATCCCAAATATTGCATAGCAATCAAAACAAATAAAATGCACATGATGTATGCCTATCCTATGGCCGATGAGGCTCATCTGTCGGTTATCAATTAATCGCTAATCCCTTGGTCAACTAATCGAGAGAAGAATGAACAAGAATTTTGATTCTTAAGCCAAAGAACCTTCAAGAACTACCACTAGCCAAATTATATGTCAAGTATTCGAACTAGATCTAGATAAGTAAAGACTATGAGATGAGTTTTAAGCTAATTCCGAAATTAATTTTTTCGAATATAAAATCAGAATCCAAGATAGATATAGAATATTTTTCAATAGTTCTAACCCTTATTAATTAAGAACAAAGCTCAATCTTGAAAAGTAAAGAAGCATGAATTAAAATAAAAAAATACTTACATTAATAATCCTAAAACCAAACAGAGCTCTTAACCTTCAACGGAGGGAGATTTAGTGACTCATGAAAAGAAACTAATCCTAATGATGAGAGAGGTGTGTGATCCGGATCCAAGGATCCTAGTTCTTGGATTGGTGCCTCCCTCTTGTGAACAAAGTTCACTTATTTATATTCTAAATTTTAGAATTCAAATTCATAACTAGCCCTAATCTTTATCTTTCGGAAAGATAAGATAGCTAACTTCCTACTTCAAATTCAAATCAAAACAATAAGTCACATCTAATCTAAATAAATTCTAGCAACCGAATATTTATATTTCTAGAAGGAATTAATGATAACTAATATTTTGAATCTTCAATCTTCGAATGTGATTAAGGCTTCACATAATTTGATAACTGAATTTGGGTCTTGCCGAGTGTTGAAGCATTGAATCCTGAGAGTTGGAATTTGAGGCATGCTGGGCTTGTTTCTCCAAATGTGGGCGTGGGCCTAATTTGGTCTTCCAGGGGAGGTTTGGACAACGGGCTTATGCTTGGAGAAGCCGGGCATGCATGCCACTCTATAAAGCACGTCAAGCTTGTGGTTCATTCAAGGAGGGCCGCCAGGCATGCATGTATGGCCACCGGACTTATGGACAGGGCCGTCGGCCGTGTGTGTGCTCAATTCCTTATAACATTGAAATTTTTTATCTTTCCAGAACTTCTCTTTTTTTTTTTTTAATTGCTTCAAGGAATTGATAGTTTAATTCTCATAATACTTCTTTAAATTTCTGTTTTTGAAGATTCTCCTTCTATTTTGTCAAGATTCAAATATCATATGTTCATCAAATGTAACCATATACTCTTAAGCACCACCACCACTTTGATGTAACCATAGGGATAGAAATATTAAAGAAAACATAATGTACAAGAAAATAAAAGGATGAAAAAAAAGTAAAAAAATGAATAATGCATGCTAAAATTTTTAAAAATTGATTTTTAAAATTTAAAAAATTTTTGAACGTCCCCTTACTCTCTTTTTTTTTAAATTAAAATAAAATGCATAAAGAAAAGAAAAGTAGAAAGAACTATTTAACTAACCATCAGAAAAATATAATTTAAATTTACCACATTTTTATTTGTTTTCATTGTCCTCTTCTAGAATTTAGACATTATAGTTACCTAAAATAATACCTTAACAAATACAAAACAAGTTTTTTACTTTCAAGACCAAATTTAGAGTTTTTTTACTTAAGCCGCACAATCTTCAAGAACTATCACTAGCCGAATTATATGTCACGTATTCGAACTAGATCTAGATTGCTAAAGATTATGAGATGAGTTTTAAGCTAATTCCAAAATTAATTTTTCCAAATATAAAATCAGAATTCAAGATAGATATAGAATATTTTCCAATAGTTCTAACCTTTATTGATGAAGAACAATACTCAATCTTGAAAAAGTAAAGAAACATGAATTAAAATAAAGAAAACATTTATATTATTAATCCTAAAACCAAACAAAGCTCCTAACCTTCAACAGCAAAAGTTTAATGACTCAAGAAAAGAAACTAATCCTAATTATGAGAGAGGTGTGTGATCCAAATCCAAGGATCCAACGTTAGCCGCCTCATTTACCTCACAACCACCCAGCCTTACATTACTTATGCCACTCAACAACTCAATCAGTTCATGACTTCTCTTACTCAAAATCACTACTGTGCTACTCCCCAAGTCCTCTGATACTTGAAAAACAACCTTGGGCAAGGTCTCTTATTTCTTAGAACTTCTAGGTTGCAAATTTTTTATTCTAGTAACTCTAATTGAGCTGGATGTTTAGATATGCATTGTTCACTGACAGGATTCTTTTTTTTCTTGGGAGATTTTCTCATCTCATGAAAGATGAAAAAGCAAACAACTGTTGTTCGTTCTTCAACTGAGGCTGAGTATCTTGCTTTTATGAGCTCCAATGGATCCTAAATTTACTTAAAGTCCTTTATATGACATGTGCTCGTCCTCTAGTTTATATTGTGACAACCACAATGTTCTTCATATTGTGACGAATCCTATTTTCCATGAAAGAGCTAAATATTTGGAAGTAGATTTCCACTTTGTATGCAAAAACTCAAGCGGGAATAATGGAACTTCTTCTTAATATTAAGTTGTTCAATTTTGAAAATATTGTTTCCACATGAGGAAGTGATATTAAAAAATGGTATTAACATGAATGTATATTGCTAAATACTGATGAACACAAACTAGTGCACACGGATACTGAAAAAAACACCATATCATTCAAGTAATACCACAATAAGTGAATATCATTTTGACGAGGATTAAAAGATTGAGCAAGTAAATATCAGATTGAATCGCTAATTAAATCGATTAAACCTGAATTTGAGGGTTGAGTTCGTATCTTGCTTGAAACTTGAGTGCTTGAATGCTTAAGGAGGCAGTAGTGAACGTGAAAGTAATTGAGAGAAAACAATGATTGAGAATGTCAATGGTTTCAGAAATGTTTATTTCCAGGAAGATTAAACCTCGTGTTTATCTATTTTGATGCATGCAAAGACCTTTTAACGATAAATCATAAATAATTAAATTTCGATTCCTTGACAACTCAATTTATCTTTAATTAATCAATCGCCAATTCTTTTGTTAACCAATTAAGAAAAGAGGCTTAGCACAATATTGATTTAGTTTCAAATAATATTAAAAAGTAGTTCTAGGTCAAATTATATGTCACATATTTAAGCTAGGCCTAAACGATTGAGAATTATGAGAAAAACAACGTCGCACACTCTTTGAAACATTATTTCTTAGTCAAATAAAAAAGTCACGAGAAAGAATTTTCAAGCTTTAATTCTAATATTAAATTTTTAAAGTAATAAACAGAATTTAAAATAGAGTTAGAATATTTTTTAATACTTCTAATCCTTTAAAGAATGAACAACGAAGACTCAATGTTGAAAATAGGTCAATGCATAACATCAAAATAAAATAAAACTTAGATTAACAATCCATCAAAATATAAACAGAGCTCCTACCCCTCAACAAGGAATTAGTAACCCATGGTAGATTGAAAACAAAGCAAAAGAAAAGAAGAAAAAGAAGGTGTGGTATTAGAAGCGAAGATCCTCTCCTTTTCTTGTGAACTACGTTCACTTATTTATATCCTAGACTTACCTAAAATTCAAATTCAAAAACTAAATCTTTTTTCTTATCTTTTAGGAAGAACATGATAACTAATAACAATAATTCAAATCTTAATTAAAAATTAAATCCTATCTTAATAGAATCTTCTATAACTTTGGCTGAAATTGCATCTTCCAATGGATGGGTCTTGATTGGCATTGCACTTGGCCTTGTGGCGTGGCACACCAATTTATTGTGGGCTTTAAGGCATTGTATACCTGAGCTTGGCGTGGCATGCAAACTTAATTGGTCTTAGAGGGCGTTGCACGCCACTGCGTGCATGGCTCCCAGAGCTTTAAGGGGTTACACGCCAGCTTGGACAGCCTTGAAGGCATTGCACGCTCTTAGTGGCGTTGTGCGCCACTCTTCTCTTGCATGGAGGGTGATTGCATGCCTATTCAGTGTGACGTAGGGGTGTTACACGCAAGCTTGGAAAGCCTTGAAGGTGTTGCACGCCTATTTTGGGTTTATAACTTGAAGTCTTGGGCGCTATTTTTGCACTTCAAAGTTGATGCTCGTGCATGACTCAAACTAAATGTCCACTATAGACATATACATATCGTTTTGAAGCTCTAGATGTTAGCTTTCTAACACCACTAAAACTATCTCATATAGACCTTTATAGCTCAAGTTATGATCACTTGAGTATGAAGAGATCAGGATTGACAACACTCGCAAATTATCCTTTAGTTGTAAAGATATAACCTGAATCCACAATAATTCTAAAACAACTCCAAATTTATGATTAGTCATGAAAACTTCATTTAAAACATAAAAACATAAAAATAACTTTAATTTAAATAATAAAAAATTACTAAAAACATATATAAAAATCACTAAAGATGTCAAGGTATCACAACACCAAATTTAAGACTTTGCTTGTCCTCAAGCAAAAGAAAAATAAATAGAGTTATCTTAGTAAGAAGAATTTAAAATTTAAATTTAATTCGAATGTTTAAAACTAAAAGTGGAATTCATAATATTCTGTAAGACAGCATGTGGACTTTATCTTGATGAATCTTGAATCCTTATGCGTTAAGAATCTTGATGAATCTTGAATTCTCTTTGGACTTCTTAATACTTTATCTCAAAGTAACTCTTACTAGACTTTCAATTAATAATTCTGGATTAGTTGGCCCAAGTTATTAGGTGATGAGGCACCCTTCGGATCTACTTGTCCAAGTCTTTTCTTGACACAATAGAATCACTGTCACATAATTGGACTCTAGTCATTGATAGTCAGAGCCTTGTTATTTTTTTCGGTCTCTCCTCTTCCTTTTTTTCAACTGCTTTAAGGATTAGACGTTGCATTCTCATAATACTTTTTTAGACTTTACTTTTAAAGATTCTATCTTTCTTTTTTCAAGATTCATCCTCTTTGAGTCCATTAATGTGGTCTTATCTTTTTGTCATATACATCTATGGTTATTTTAACATTGGTTTTTGTTTATGTTGAATTTCATTCTTCTCATTTGGATACTTTTTTTAAAAATTAGCTGGAAGAACAAGTAAAAGAAAAAAAAATTGATGCAATAGTATAGAAAAGAAAAAGAAAACAAAGATAAAAATATTAAAAAAATGATGCAAAAGAAGATAAAAAAAGAAAAAAAAATGAATAATCTATGCTAAAATTTTAAAATTGACTTTTGAGTTTTAAAATCCTGGACGTTCCCTTTTTTTTGAATTAATTTGAAATTAAAATAGAAGGCATAAAAAAAGAAAAACTAGAAAGAAATAATTAATTAACTATCAAAGAAATATAATTTAAATTTACAACATTTTTACTTGTCTTCATTGTCCTTTTTGTAAATAAAGACATATTAATTTTCTAAAATAATACTTCAATAGATGCAAATTAAGTTTCTCTAGCCACTTTCAACACCAAACTTAGAGTATTGTTAATTCTCTAAGTTCGGACGTATAAATAAGGAGAGAGTGAAGTATGTTGTGAAGTAGAAGGCAAGTAGAGAAGAAGAAAAGGTGAACGTGTAATGAAGTGAATGTGCAATAATGTGTGTAGTATGTGGATGTATGTTTGCATATGAAGTTTAACAACAAAGATAGGAAAGAGTGATATTGAGAAAGGTGATATGTATGCATGCAGAGTGGTCTTTGAAAAGAAAAACAATGATGATAATCTAAAACAAAATCTTTTGAAAACTAATTTTAAAAATTAAAATTCATAAAAAAATTATGAATAGAGAACAGAAATTAACTAAAATCTAACTTATTCATTAAAATATATTTTTTTCAATTAATTAAAAGAAAGGACCTTAATGGAAAAGAGAAGAAAAAAGATACTAACTGACTGGGTGGGTTACCTCCTAACAAACATACTTTTAATATTTCTAGCTTGATTCACACTGCTTTTTAGGATAGAAGCTGGATTAATTTTTGACGACCTTCTTCTTCTCCAAAATAGTATTTTTTTATTTGTTGACCATGATCCTTCTCTTAGTGCTTTTCTCTATTGACTGCACATCTTTTACCTTTTCTTCTTTTTCAGAACTTGGATGCTGTATAGAGTTATTGATTGCCTTGCATTTCTTTATATGATTTGGCTTTATCTCATTTAGAGAGGACCTTTTACTTCTCTGCCAATTGCTTGGTAATATGCTCCACTTATACTTCTAAATTTTTGATAGAGGCGTCTTGCCTCTTGAAATTTGCCCTTGTCTCTTGCATGAAACTTTTAGTTTGTTGAAGAAATGCAAAAGTAGATTGGGACAATTTTTCTATGGCAATCTCAAGAGATAAGATAGAGGCTTCTTGAACAATTGCAGCAATGATTTGATCTATTTTTTTAATGGCAAGCTCAAGAAGTGTTGGTTCTTGAAGGTTAAAATTTATTTACTATTGGTATGGAACATTGAAGTATACTTATCCTTTATTCTCCCAACCAGAATTTGGATAATTCCTCCATCCAAGAGAATATGGGTTATTCCCTAGACTTGAGAATTGTCCCATATAATATACTTACTCTCTGAGTAGCTTGCACAATATTTGTTCCACTTATTTTGCGAATAAAAAAGTTGTTGAATCATGAGTTTATTGTTTGATAGGATTGTCTCCATAGCATCCAACTCTATCATTCTCTTATACTCAAACACCAAATAGAATAAAATACACCGTGTAGAATAAAGAAGAAAAAAAACGAAGAAAAGAAGAATTAAACAAAATAAAAAAAATAAAAAAAGTAAAAAAATGTAAAATAAAAGAAAATAAAATAACAAAATCTAAGTTAGTGATGTAATCAGACGTATGTCGTCAATCTCAATTAATATCTAGCAATGGCACCAAAAATTTGATGAGCAAAAACTAGTGCTCACGGATATTAGCAAGTATGTAAAATCTGGTCAAACCGTAATTAATTAAATAATAAATTAGATATGATCGAATATCGTTAGAAAATTTAGTAATCAGAATTTGATAATTTAAATATGATATTTGGATTCAGTAAATTTTTCTGAGTCGAAAAACATAGTTTTCTGCGTAAAAATGCGCACTGAAATTTTGACCGGCAGTACCGACTGAGATCTGTCTGGTACTATAGCTAAAAAAATTGGGTATAAGTAAATAAGGCTATGAAATTAGGATTTATAATTAGGATAGGTAGAAATATTTAAAATGTGATTTAAAGCTCTAATCTTAAAGGTTTTGGCCTAAAATTGGGCCAAAGGGCTAAACCAAGTGAATTGGGTCCAAGTGGATCCAAGCCGACCATATATAAGCCTTAACTTAGAGCCATTCAGCCACCATAACCCTCATTTAGTATGTTTGTTGCTGAAATGAAAAAAGAGAGATGATAACAGAGAAACCCTAACTCTCTTTAATCTTCAAATCACCGTACCTTGAACTATCGAGCTCCGATTGACGAGCCGTTTGCAGTCACGTATCACTCTTCTCCTCCTCTTCGAGTCTATCTAAATTTTGTGGTGAGTATTTAACTCTCCTTTGCTCAGTTTTGTTTTTTCTCTTGTACTTTGAATTTGGTTTGGATTTTGAGAAAATCTTGTGATTTTGGTTGTTTGGGGGTACTCTAGTATGAGTCATTGGTGATATTAATCATAACATTTCGTGGGTTAAGGTATGAAAATCTCTAACCCTTGTGATTTAACGATTTCATGAATCCTAGGTTTATTATAAGTGTGAAATTGGTTATGTTAGAGTATTGGTTGGTTTTGGTGCACAATTAAGAGGTTGATCTTCCTTGTAGAGCTTTGGTGAGGCTTGGAGCTATGATTTGGTAGAAACTTCCAAGAAAAAGCTTAATTATTTTGGCTACAAGAGCTACGGTTTAAATTTCATTTAAGTACCGTGTGGTGTGATGAGAATTCCTAGACTAGATGCCCCTAGGATTAAGTGTGAATTGTGTAAGTGATTGGTACTAATATGTGTAGTTGATATGTATTGTAAATTAATGATTGGGTTGAGAATTGTGTGAATTTGTATGTTTGGTGTGTTGATGATTTGATGCATTGGATTATGAATATTGGTTTGTGGAACATGCATTTAAATTGTAAATTTGGGCCGGAGGCCGTGAATCTTGGGCCGAAGGCCAGAAAGAGGTAAGAAAAGGTAAGTTGATGTGTGTACTGTGTGATGATATAAGAGATTTGGATGGATTTTAGATATTGAATGTGTAAATAATTGTTTTGATTATTGAATAATAAGGCTTGAGGAATTGAGGTGTGGAATTTGATAGTTTTGGGTGAAATTGTGTAGATGAGGTAGGTTTGATTTTGGCTGAGTGTAATTATGTGAATGTGGTTGGGTTGTTGTCATTTGGATGAGTGGAAATGAATTTGACTTTTGAACATTGGAAAAATTGGTGATTTCTATTTTTGGGTAAAAACTGATTTTTGACCAAATTCGGCGGTCCGTAATTCGGTCCTCTGAGTTACGAATTCTTTAAAATTGAATTTTTATGAAAGTTCACTTAACTATCTTTCCAACGGTTCCAAAATGGTTGAAAAAAATGTGTAGAAGAAGTTATGTGTGTCAGAAGTTTGGGGTTTGAAAATATAATCCTGCAGCTTTTTAACTTAGTAAAATTTTTGGTAAAATGTACTCCGATGCGCATGCATGGCCGACGCGCACGCGTCACTGGTGCACGAAATTGTGATCAATACTTTTCAAAACATAAACAATCCCTAGTAATGGCTCCAAAGACTTGGTGCTCAATACCATGGCATAAACACAACTTCGCACAACTAACCAGCAAGTGCACTGGGTCGTCCAAGTAATAAACCTTACGCGAGTAAGGGTCGATCCCACGGAGATTGGTGGTATGAAGCAAGCTATGGTCATCTTGTAAATCTCAGTCAGGCAGACTCAAATGGATATGGTGATAAACAAAAATAACATCAAGATAAAGATAGAGATACTTATGTATATCATTGGTGAGAGCTTCAGATAAGCGCATGAAGATGCCTTCCCTTCCGTCTCTCTGCTTTCCTACAGTCTTCATCCAATCCTTCTTACTCCTTTCCATGGCAAGCTCGTGTAGGGTTTCACCGTTGTCAGTGGCTACCTCCCATCCTCTCAGTGAAAATACGTCCCTGATGCTCTGTCACAGCATAGGCTAATCATCTGTCGGTTCTCGGTCCAGCCGGAATAGAATCCAGTGATTCTTTTGCGTCTGTCACTAACGCCCCGCCTTTCGGAGTTTGAAGCACGTCACAGTCATTCAATCATTGAATCCTACTCAGAATACCACAGACAAGGTTAGACCTTCCGGATTCTCTTGAATGCCGCCATCAGTTCTTGCCTATACCACGAAGACTCTGATCTCACGGAATGGCTGGCTCGTTTGTCAGGCGAGCACTCGGTTGTCAGGCGATCAACCATGCATCATGCAATCAGAAATCCAAGAGATATTCACTAAGCCTCGAATGCTTGTAGAACAAGAATGGTTGTCAGTCACCTTGTTCATAGGTGAGAATGATGATGAGTGTCACGGATCATCACATTCATCAAGTTGAAGAACAAGTGATATCTTGGACAAAGAACAAGCGGAATTGAATAGAAGAACAATAGTAATTGCATTAATACTCGAGGTACAGCAGAGCTCCACACCTTAATCTATGGTGTGTAGAAACTCCACCGTTGAAAATACATAAGAACAAGGTCTAGGCATGGCCGAATGGCCAGCCTCCCAAAGTGAGTTCAATCATCAAAACATGATCAAAAGACTCTCTATATCCAGATGTCTACTTTCCAACGCCGTTGAGAGCGCGCCAATTGGGCTTCTGTAGCTCCAGAAAATCCACTTCGAGTGCAGGGAGGTCAGAATCCAACAGTATCTGCAGTCCTTTTCAGTCTCTGAATCAGATTTTTGCTCAGGTCCCTCAATTTCAGCCAGAAAATACCTGAAATCACAGAAAAACACACAAACTCATAGTAAAGTCCAGAAAAGTGAATTTTAACTAAAAACTAATAAAAATATACTAAGAACTCAACTAAAACTACTAAAAACATACTAAAAACAATGCCAAAAAGCGTACAAATTATCCGCTCATCACAACACCAAACTTAAGTTGTTGCTTGTCCCCAAGCAACTAAAGATCAAATAAGATAAAAAGAAGAGAATATGCAATGAACTCCAAAAACATCTATGAAGATCAGTATTAATTAGATGAGCGGGGCTTTTAGCTTTTTGCCTCTGAACAGTTTTGGCATCTCACTTTATCCTTTGAAATTCAGAATGATTGGCTTCTTTAGGAACTCAGAATCCAGATAGTGTTATTGATTCTCCTAGTTAAGTATGATGATTCTTGAACACAGCTACTTATTGAGTCTTGGCCGTGGCCCAAAGCACTCTGTCTTCCAGTATTACCACCGGATACATACATGCCACAGACACATAATTGGGTGAACCTTTTCAGATTGTGACTTAGCTTTGCTAAAGTCCCCAATTAGAGGTGTCCAGGGTTCTTAAGCACACTCTTATTGCCTTGGATCACAACTTTATTTCTTTCTTTTTCTTTCTTTTTCTCTTTTTTTTCGGTTTTTTTTTTCGTTTGCTTTTTGCTTTTTTTTTTTTGTATTCACTGCTTTTTCTTGCTTCAAGAATCATTTTTTTTTTCAGATCCTCAGTAACATGTCTCCTTTTTCATCATTCTTTCAAGAGCCAACATTCATGAACCACAAATTCAAAAGACATATGCACTGTTCAAGCATACATTCAGAGAACAAAAGTGTTGCCACCACATCAAAATAATTAATACTGTTATAAAATTCAAAATTCATGCAATTCTTTTCCTTTTCAATTAAGCACGTTTTTATTTAAGAAAGGTGATGGATTCATAGGACATTCATAGCTTTAAGGCATAGACACTAAGACACTAATGATCATAAGACACAAACATGGATAAACATAAGCACTAAAATTCGAAAAATAGAAGACTAAAGAACAAGGAAATCAAGGAACGGGTCCACCTTAGTGATGGCGGCTCTTCCTTCCTCTTGAAGGTCCTATGGAGTGCTTGAGCTCCTCAATGTCTCTTCCTTGCCTTTGTTGCTCCTCTCTCATGATTCTTTGATCTTCTCTAATTTCATGGAGGAGAATGGAGTGTTCTTGATGCTCCACCCTTAGTTGTCCCATGTTGGAACTCAATTCTCCTAGGGAGGTGTTTAGTTGCTCCCAATAGTTTTGTGGAGGAAAGTGCATCCCTTGAGGTATCTCAGGGATCTCATGATGAGAGGGGTCTCTTGTGTGCTCCATCCTTTTCTTGGTAATGGGCTTATCCTCATCAATGGTGATGTCTCCCTCTATGTCAACTCCAACTGAATAACAGAGGTCACAAATGAGGTGAGGGAAGGCTAACCTTGCTAAGGTAGAGGACTTATCCGCCACCTTGTAGAGTTCTTGGGCTATAACCTCATGAACTTCCACTTCTTCTCCAATCATGATGCTATGGATCATGATGGCCCGGTCTAAAGTAACTTCGGACCGGTTGCTAGTGGGAATGATTGAGCGTTGGATAAACTCCAACCATCCTCTAGCCACGGGTTTGAGGTCATGCCTTCTCAATTGAACCGGCTTGCCTCTTGAATCTCTCTTCCATTGTGCGCCCTCTTCACATATGATTGTGAGGACTTGGTCCAACCTTTGATCAAAGTTGACCCTTCTTGTGTAAGGATGTTCATCTCCTTGCATCATAGGCAAGTTGAACGCCACCCTTACACTTTCCGGACTAAAATTCAAGTATTTCCCCCGAACCATAGTAAGATAATTCTTTGGATCCGGGTTCATACTTTGATCATGGCTCTTGGTGATCCATGCATTGGCATAGAACTCTTGAACCATCAAGATTCCAACTTGTTGAATGGGGTTGGTAAGTACTTCCCAACCTCTTCTTTGGATCTCATGGCGGATCTTCGGATATTCACCCTTTTTGAGTGAAAAGGGGACCTCGGGGATCACCTTCTTCAAGGCCACAACTTCATAGAAGTGGTCTTGATGCACCCTTGAGATGAATCTATCTATCTCCCATGACTCGGAGGTGGAAGCTTTTGCCTTCCCTTTCCTCTTTCTAGAGGTTTCTCCGGCCTTGGATGCCATAATGGTTATGGAAAAACGAAAAAGCAACGCTTTTACCACACCAAACTTAAAATGTTTGCTCGTCCTCGAGCAAAAGAAGAAAGAAGAGAGTAGAAGAAGAAGAAATGAGGAAGAGGAAGATGGTGGTGTATTCGGCCAAGGAGGGGGAGAAGTGGTGTTTTGGTTGTGTGAAAATGAAGGAGTGAAGAAGGGTATTTATAGGAGAGAGGGAGATGGGTTCGGCCATATTGGGTGGGTTTGGGAGGGAAAGTGGTTTGAATTTGAAGGGTGAGGTTGGTGGGGTTTTATGAAGGATGGATGTGAGTGGTGAAGAGAAAGATGGGATTTGATAGGTGAATGGGTTTTGGGGAAGAGGTATTGAGGTGATTGGTGAATGGGGAAAGAAGAGAGAGAGTGGTGGTGGGGTTGGTGGGGGTCCTGTGGGGTCCACAGATCCTGTGGTGTCAAGGAAAAGTCATCCCTGCACCAAATGTTGCTCAAAATCACGTTTTGAGCCATTTCTGGCGTTAAACGCCGGGCTGGTGCCCATTCCTGGCGTTTAACGCCAGGTTCTTGCCCTTTTCTGGCGTTTAACGCCAGTCTGGTGCCCCTTTCTGGCGTTAAACGCCCAGAATGGTGCCAGACTGGGCGTTAAACGCCCAACTGCTAGGCTTACTAGCGTTTAAACGCCAGCAGCATCTTCCTCCAGGGTGTGCTGTTTTTCTTCCTGTTTTTCATTTTGTTTTTGCTTTTTTAATGGATTTTGTGACTTCTTATGATCATCAACCTGCAAAAAACATAAAATAACAAAAGAAACTATATAAAATATAATCATTGGGTTGCCTCCCAACAAGCGCTTCTTTAATGTCAGTAGCTTGACAGAGAGCTCTCATGGAGCCTCACAGATACTCAGAGCAATGTTGGAACCTCCCAACACCAAACTTAGAGTTTGAATGTGGGGGTTCAACACCAAACTTAGAGTTTGGTTATGGCCTCCCAACACCAAACTTAGAGTTTGACTGTGGGGGCTCTTCTTGACTCTGATTTGAGAGAAGCTCTTCATGCTTCATCTCTATGGTGACAGAGGGATATCCTTGAGCCTTAAACACAAAGGATTCTCCATTCACTTGAATGATCAGTTCACCTCCATCAACATCAATCACAGCCTTTGCTGTGGCTAGGAAGGGTCTGCCAAGGATGATGGTTTCATCCATGCACTTCCCAGTCTCTAGGACTATGAAATCAGTAGGGATGTAGTGGTCTTCAATCTTAACCAAAACATTCTCTACAAGTCCATAAGCTTGTTTTCTTGAGTTGTCTGCCATCTCTAGTGAGATTTTTGCAGCTTGTACCTCAAAGATCCTTAGCTTCTCCATTACTGAGAGAGGCATGAGGTTTACACTTGACCCTAAGTCACACAGAGCTTTCTTGAAGGTCATGGTGCCTATGGTACAAGGTATGGAAAACTTCCCAGGATCTTGTCTCTTTTGAGGTAGTTTCTGCCTAGACAAGTCATCCAGCTCTTTGGTGAGCAAAGGGGGTTCATCCTCCCAAGTCTCATTTCCAAATAACTTGTCATTTAGCTTCATGATTGCTCCAAGGTATTTAGCAACTTGCTCTTCAGTGACATACTCATCCTCTTCAGAGGAAGAATACTCATCAGAGCTCATGAAAGGCAGAAGTAAGTCCAATGGAATCTCTATGGTCTCATGTTGAGTCTCAGATTCCCATGGTTCCTCATTGGGGAACTCATTGGAGGCTAGTGCACGCCCATTGAGGTCTTCCTCAGTGGCGTTCACTTCCTCCCCTTCCTCTCCAAATTCGGCCATATTGATGGCTTTGCACTCTCCTTTTGGATTTTCTTCTGTGTTGCTTGGAAGAGTACTTGGAGGGAGTTCAGTAACTTTCTTGCCCAGCTGTCCCACTTGTCCTTCCAAATTCCTAATGGAAGACCTTGTTTCAGTCATGAAACTTTGAGTGGTTTTGATTAGATCAGAGACCATGGTTGCTAAGTCAGAGGGGTTCTGCTTAGAATTCTCTGTCTGTTGCTGAGAAGATGATGGAAAAGGTTTGCCATTGTTAAACCTGTTTCTTCCACCATTATTATTGAAACCTTGTTGAGGTCTCTCTTGATTCTTCCATGAGAGATTTGGGTGATTTCTCCATGAAGAATTATAGGTGTTACCATAGGGTTCTCCTAGGTAATTCACCTCTTCCATTGAAGGGTTCTCAGGATCATAAGCTTCTTCCTCAGATGAAGCCTCCTTAGTACTGCTTGGTGCATTTTGCATTCTAGACAGACTTTGAGAAATCAAATTGACTTGTTGAGTCAATATTTTATTCTGAGCCAAAATGGCGTTCAGAGTGTCAATCTCAAGAACTCCTTTCTTCTGACTTGTCCCATTGTTCACAGGATTCCTTTCAGAAGTGTACATGAATTGGTTATTTGCAACCATTTCAATGAGCTCTTGAGCCTCTGTAGGCGTCTTCTTCAGATGAAGAGATCCTCCAGCAGAGCTATCCAAAGACATCTTGGATAGTTCAGAGAGACCATCATAGAAAATACCTATGATGCTCCATTCAGAAAGCATGTCAGAAGGACATTTTCTGATTAATTGTTTGTATCTTTCCCAAGCTTCATAGAGGGATTCTCCATCCTTTTGTCTGAAAGTTTGGACTTCCACTCTAAGCTTGCTCCATCTTTGAGGTGGAAAGAACTTTGCCAAGAAGGCATTGACTAGCTTTTCCCAAGAGTCCAAGCTTTCTTTAGGTTGAGAGTCCAACCATATCCTAGCTCTGTCTCTTACAGCAAAAGGGAATAGCATCAGTCTATAGACCTCAGGGTCTACCCCATTAGTCTTGACTGTGTCACAGATTTGCAAGAATTCAGCTAAGAACGGATGAGGATCTTCCATTGGAAGTCCATGGAACTTGCAATTCTGTTGCATTAGAGAAACTAATTGAGGTTTAAGCTCAAAGTTGTTTGCTCCAATGGCAGGGATAGAGATGCTTCTCCCATAAAAATCAGGAGTAGGTGCAGTAAAGTCACCCAGCACCTTCCTTGCATTATTTGCATTATTGTTGTTTTCGGCTGCCATGTCTTCTTCTTCTTTGAAGAATTCGGTCAGGTCCTCTAAAGAGAGTTGTGCTTTGGCTTCTCTTAGTTTTCTCTTCAAGGTCCTTTCGGGTTCAGGGTCAGCTTCAACAAGAATGCCTTTGTCTCTGCTCCTGCTCATATGAAAGAGAAGAGAACAAGAAAATGTGGAGTCCTCTATGTCACAGTATAGAGATTCCTTGAGGTGTCAGAGAAAAAGAGAAATAGAAAGAAGAAGGAGAAGAAGAATTCGAACTTTAATTAGATAAGGTTCGAATTGTGCATTGAGAAGGAGTGGTACTCCATAAATAGAAGGATGTGAGAAGGAGGGAAGTAATTTTTCGAAAATTAATTAAAATATTTTGAAAACATTTTTGAAAAACACTAATTGATTTTCGAAAACAAAAGTGGGAAAGAAGTAAAGTGATTTTTGAAAAAGATTTTGAAATTAGAAATCAAAAAGATTTGATTGAAAACTATTTTGAAAAAGATGTGGTTAAGAAGATATGATTGGTTTTTAAAAAGATGTGATTGAAAAGATATGATTTGAAAACAATTTTAAAAAGATATGATTTGAAAACAATAAAAAAAGGATTTGATTTTAAAAATTAATGACTTGCCTAACAAGAAAAGATATGATTCAAACATGAAACCTTCCTCAACAGAAAAGGCAAAAAATGTTCAATCAAATCATTAATTGTTAGTAAGTATCTTTGAAAAAGGAAAGAAATTAATTTTGAAAACATTTGATTGAAAAGATATGATTTGAAAAAGATTTGATTTTGAAAAACTTTGAAAACTTGAAAAAAATTGAGTTGAAAACAAAATCTTCCCCCTAGCACCATCCTGGCGTTAAACGCCCAGAATGGTATCCATTCTGGCGTTTAACGCCCAAAATGCACCCTTTTTGGGCGTTAAACGCCCAACCAGGTACCCTGGCTGGCGTTTAAACGCCAGTCTGCCTTCTTCACTGGGCATTTTTGAATGCCCAGCTTTTTCTGTATAATTCCTCTGCAGTATGTTCTGAATCTTCAATTCTCTGTATTATTGACTTGAAAAGACACAAATAAAAAATATTTTTGGATTTTTTAATAATCAAAATGCAACAAGAATCAAATAACAATGCATGCAAGACACCAAACTTAGCAGTTTGTATACTACTGACACTATATGAGACACATAAACACTCAAGTCAAAAGAATTCAAAGATCAGAGTAAGAAATTATCAAGAATTACTTGAAGATCCTTAAGACACATGAATGCATGCAATTGACACCAAACTTAAGATGAGACACTAGACTCAAGCAAGAAACATCAAATATTTTTGGTTTTTATGGTTTTTGTGAATTTTTTTGTGATTTTCGAAAATTAAGTGGGAACATCAAAATTCTTAATGAGAATTCCAGGAATCAGTGCAATGCTAGTCTAAGACTCCGGTCCAGGAATTAGACATGGCTTCACAGCCAGCCAAGCTTTCAAAGAAAGCTTCGGTCCAAAACACTAGACATGGCCAAAGGCCAGCCAAGCCTTAGCAGATCACTGCTCCAAAAGCAAGATTGATAAAAAAAATCAACAAGCTTCTGTGATGATAAATTGAAACCTCGGTCCAATGAGATTAGACATGGCTTCTCAGCCAGCCAGATTTCAACAAATCATCATGAAACTCTAGAATTTATCTTCAAGAATTTCGAAAAAAAATAAATGCCTAATCTAAGCAACAAGATGAACCGTCAGTTGTCCATACACAAGAACAATCCCCGGCAACGGCGCCAAAAACTTGGTGCACGAAATTGTGATCAATACTTTTCAAAACATAAACAATCCCTAGTAATGGCTCCAAAGACTTGGTGCTCAATACCATGGCATAAACACAACTTCGCACAACTAACCAGCAAGTGCACTGGGTCGTCCAAGTAATAAATCTTACGCGAGTAAGGGTCGATCCCACGGAGATTGGTGGTATGAAGCAAGCTATGGTCATCTTGTAAATCTCAGTCAGGCAGACTCAAATGGATATGGTGATAAACAAAAATAACATCAAGATAAAGATAGAGATACTTATGTATATCATTGGTGAGAGCTTCAGATAAGCGCATGAAGATGCCTTCCCTTCCGTCTCTCTGCTTTCCTACAGTCTTCATCCAATCCTTCTTACTCCTTTCCATGGCAAGCTCGTGTAGGGTTTCACCGTTGTCAGTGGCTACCTCCCATCCTCTCAGTGAAAATACGTCCCTGATGCTCTGTCACAACATAGGCTAATCATCTGTCGGTTCTCGGTCCGGCCGGAATAGAATCCAGTGATTCTTTTGCGTCTGTCACTAACGCCCCGCCTTTCGGAGTTTGAAGCACGTCACAGTCATTCAATCATTGAATCCTACTCAGAATACCACAGACAAGGTTAGACCTTCCGGATTCTCTTGAATGCCGCCATCAGTTCTTGCCTATACCACGAAGACTCTGATCTCACGGAATGGCTGGCTCGTTTGTCAGGCGAGCACTCGGTTGTCAGGCGATCAACCATGCATCATGCAATCAGAAATCCAAGAGATATTCACTAAGCCTCGAATGCTTGTAGAACAAGAATGGTTGTCAGTCACCTTGTTCATAGGTGAGAATGATGATGAGTGTCACGGATCATCACATTCATCAAGTTGAAGAACAAGTGATATCTTGGACAAAGAACAAGCGGAATTGAATAGAAGAACAATAGTAATTGCATTAATACTCGAGGTACAGCAGAGCTCCACACCTTAATCTATGGTGTGTAGAAACTCCACCGTTGAAAATACATAAGAACAAGGTCTAGGCATGGCCGAATGGCCAGCCTCCCAAAGTGAGTTCAATCATCAAAACATGATCAAAAGACTCTCTATATCCAGATGTCTACTTTCCAACGCCGTTGAGAGCGCGCCAATTGGGCTTCTGTAGCTCCAGAAAATCCACTTCGAGTGCAGGGAGGTCAGAATCCAACAGCATCTGCAGTCCTTTTCAGTCTCTGAATCAGATTTTTGCTCAGGTCCCTCAATTTCAGCCAGAAAATACCTGAAATCACAGCAAAACACACAAACTCATAGTAAAGTCCAGAAAAGTGAATTTTAACTAAAAACTAATAAAAATATACTAAGAACTCAACTAAAACTACTAAAAACATACTAAAAACAATGCCAAAAAGCGTACAAATTATCCGCTCATCAGTCACTCACGATTTTTACTCTGTCACGCGTGCGCCTGGCCAACGTGTACATGTCGCTGTATTGATGCGGGTGTCCAGTAGAAAATCTAGAGAGTTGTGCTGGTACTGTGCTGGTTTTGTGTGAAGAGCACAAAACGCACTCACGCGTACACGTGGCTGACACGCATGCGTCACTCTACTTTTCCACCTTCCCATGCATGGGCATGAGCGACACTTACGCGTCATATGTTTTTCTTTGCTTCCCACGCGTGCGCGCGCCGCATGCGTGACCCCGTTTTCAGCAAAAAATAATTTTTTGAGTTTTTAAAGTAGAATTTTAAACTTCTAAGCCTCTATTTTCATCCTTTAAGTCCTACATTTTTATAGTATACCTAGTAATGAAAAGAAGCTAGGACGTGTGGTGACTTGTGGATGAAGTAAAGTGAGAATCAATGATGAATGATGAGTAATGATGATTGTATGAGTTGCTGAGGATGATGGTGAAAGTGTTGTGTATGGTCTGGACCAGATGGCTGCGATAAGAATTGAACTATGGCTGAGTATGTATATGTATATAATTAATGATTAAATGTGGTAAATGAATAATGATGAAAAATGTTGAATGTGATGTGTGACCCCGGGTAGTAGGCAGTGGCGTTGTCCACTTGCTCTGGGTATGAGATGGGGAAGGAAGATTATGATAAATGAGTTTAATTATGGAGTTTTGAATGAATGTATGTTTGAGATGCCTGGGTAGTAGCAAGGGTTGTGGTTCGTCCCACTTGCTCCAGGTCAGAGATTGTGACGCCTGGGTAGTAGCGGCAGCAGTGGTGATTCCACTCGTTCCAAGTTGAGCTTTTAAACACCTGCCTGGGTAGATGCAGTGGCATTTATCCACTTGCTCTGGGATGTGGTGAGATATACCTGCTTGGATAGATGCAATGGCATTGATTCCACTTGTTCTGGGTTTGGTTTGCAACTCCTAGGGTAGATGCAATGTTAGCCCCCACTTGCTCCCAGTCGAGGTTGATTTGAGATTTTTGAAACTATCTGAGTTTCGAATTTCCTTGGGTAGATGCAGTGGGTTGGCTCTACTTGCTCCAAGTTGAGATCCGAGATTCTGTTGACCCTGCGTCGGAAAGATGTAGCCGGACACTTATACCTTTTCGGATGAGCTCTCCCCCATGGATATTTTATTTTGATTGATTATGATTTTTTGCTTGGGAATGCACGCTCGCAGGAACTGTCCAATGGTTAGCTACCAGGACATGTTGGGTTGGCTTTGTAACCGACAGATGATATCATCAGCCATAGGGCAGGCATACATCATTTGCATATGTTTGACTTGCTTGGGTTTGCCTATTTGTTTTGGATTGCTAAATTGTACATATATGCTATGTTACTTGATTAAACACTACTTGCTCTACTTGTATCTTAATTGTGTATTACTTGTCTGTATTGCTTGTGTTTGCACAACTGAGAGGTCCCTCAAGCTAGTGTCAATTGACATTGAGGACTGTTCTTGATGAGATGAGTTGATGATATAATTGAATAATAATAATGGCTATTAAATGAGATCATTTGAGTTCCCTGGGTAGACGTAGTAAAGCGATTTCACTGCTCCAGGTAGAAAATCAGATAATTTGAGCTCACTGGGTAGACGCAGTGAAGTGATTTCACTTGCTCCAGGTGAGGATATGATGTATTGATATAGAATTATTGAGATAGAATAACTGGTGATGATTTTGTTTATGATTCTGATCCTGTTTTGTTAGAGAGTTAGAAAGTTGGGAAGCATGAGGAAGATGAATTAGATTAGTATTCCCTTATGACAGTAGCCAATTTATGGATTAGCGAGAACATAGGATGAATATTTGGTGAAAGAAAGTTTAGGATGCTTAGTGAGTTTTTATTACCATGCATTGCATTTATTTGGCACTTTTACCATACTAGGAACCCATGGGTCGGGGTTCTCATTCCGTATATATCTCTTGTTTTTCATATACAGGTCCAGGTGCTCAAAAGTGAGCTGTGGTTCATCTGAGAGATGGCGAAGATCTTTATATTCTCTACTTTATATTTTGCTTAGGATCTCTCTGCCTTTATTTTAAAAGCTTATATTATGTATTGAACTCTTTTGAACTTACCTATAGAGGCTCTTATGTTTTTTGGGAGAGATTAGGTGATACTGTTGTCAACTACTTTCATAATGTACCCTAGTCAGCCTAAACTTCGCGATCGCGACTAGTGGCTATTTACTTATGTTATATGTCTATATACTGTCCTTCTCTTATTATCATTAATGCCTTTATCTGTATATCACTTTCGACTTCATGCTTTATCTTTTAGTTGTCGATACCTGAGTGCTACGAATTCGCGATTTTATTTTTACTCTTTTTAGGCTTCTCAATTAATACTCCTTTCGATTATACTTATAATTATGTATAAAAAAATCCACCTGAGAGTCATACCACCATAATATAATTGACTTATGACTCGAGCATAAGGATTTGAATATTAGGGTGTTACATTATGGTATCAGAGCAGTTCGTTCTTGTGATCCTGAGGGATGGAACTGTTTATGCTTCAATGCATACTTTGAGTTTGTGCCTGTGCTAGTTAGGGTATCTAACCGATACATTTAGCATGAAGTTCATGAGTGTACCTTTGGTAATTTGAAGCACTTGACTTGAGATATTGAGTCTGATCACCTTGATATCGATTGTTTGGTGTGTATAAGAACTAGATGGCGCCTCATGGACGTGGTTGAGGCCGTGAGAGAGGTCATATTAGTGCTCAAGGACCGGAGACTGGTGAACAAAATTGTGATCATCAACAATGGCGCCAATAGACTTGGTGCTCTCAAACGTGAGTCACACTTTGTCACAACTCCACACAACTAACCAGCAAGTGCACTGGGTCGTCCAAGTAATACCTTACGTGAGTAAGGGTCGATCCCATGGAGATTTTCGGCTTGAAGCAAGCTATGGTCACCTTGAAAATCTCAGTCAGGCGGATTCAAATGGTTATGGAGTTTTGACGATTAAAAAGATAAATAAAACATAAAGATAAAGATAGAGATACTTATGCAAATCATTGGTGGGAATTTCAGATAAGCGTATGGAGATGCTTCATCCCTCTTGAATCTCTGCTTTCCTACTGCCTTCATCCAATCCTTCTTACTCCCTTCCACGGCAAGCTGTATGTTGGGTTTCACCGGCCTCAATGGCTACCTCACGTCCTCTCAGTGACAAAGGTCCTCTACGGTTTTTCGCATGGATAATCAGCTGTTGGTTCTCGATCATGTAGGAATAGGATTTACTATCTTTTTGCGTCTGTCACTACGCCCTATGGTGCACGAAATTGCAATCACACTTTTGCAATCCGCACAACTAACCAGCAAGTGCACTGGGTCGTCCAAGTAATACCTTACGTGAGCAAGGGTCGAATCCCACGGAGATTGTTGGCTTGAAGCAAGCTATAGTTATCTTGTTGATCTTAGTTAGGATGCCAATAGGGTTCTTTCATTTTAATTGTAAAAAGTCAAAGGGCATAAAATAAATACTTATTGTGCAATAATGGAGAATATGTTGGAGTTTTGGAGATGCTTTGTCCTCTTTATTTCAACTTTTCTCTTGTACTCCTCTTCACACACGCAAGGCTCCTTCCATGGCAAGCTGTATGTAGGGTGTCACCGTTGTCAATGGCTACTTCCCATCCTCTCAGTGGAAATGGTCCAAATGCTCTGTCACAGCACGGCTAATCATCTGTTGGTTCTCGATCATGTCGGAATAGAATTCATTGATTCTTTTGCGCTTGTCATCACGCCCAACAATCGCGAGTTTGAAGTTCGTCACAGTCATCCAATCCCAGAATCCTACTCGGAATACCACAGACAAGGTTTAGACTTTTCGGATTCTCATGAATGCCGCCATCAATTCTAGCTTATACCACGAAGATTCTGATTAAGGAATCTAAGAGATACTCATTCAATCTAATGTAGAACGGAGGTGGTTGTCAAGCATACGTTCATGGATTGAGAAAGGTGATGAGTGTCACGGATCATCACCTTCTTCATAGTGAAGCGCGAATGAACATCTTAGATAGGAACAAGCGTGTTTGAATGGAAAACAGAAATAATTGCATTAATTCATCGAGACGCAGCAGAGCTCCTCACCCCCAACAATAGAGTTTAGAGACTCATGCCGTCAAAGAGTATAAAATTCAGATCTAAAAATGTCATGAGATACAAAATAAATCTCTAAAAGTTGTTTAAATACTAAACTAGTAACATAGGTTTACAGAAAATGAGTAAACTAGGATGGATAGTGCAGAAATCCACTTTTGGGGCCCACATGGTGTGTGCTGGGGCTGAAACTTAAGCTTCTCACATGCCTGGGCTGTTTCTGGAGTTGAACGCCAGGTTGTAACCGGTTTCTGGCGTTGAACTCCAACTTGCAACCTGTTTCTGGCGCTGAACGCCAGACTGCAACATGGAACTGGCATTCAACGCCAGTTTACGTCATCTATTTTCGCGCAAAGTATGAACTATTATATATTGCTGGAAAGCCCTGGATGTCTACTTTCCAACCCAATTGAGAGCGCGTCAATTGGAGTCCTATAGCTCAAACAAATCTATTCCGAGTACAGGGAGGTCGGAATCCAACAACATCAGCAGTCCTTTTTCAGCCTAAATCAGATTTTTGCTCAGCTCCCTCAATTTCAGCCCGAAAATATCTGAAATCATAGAAAACCACAAAAACTCGTAGTAAAGTCCAGAAATATGATTTTTGCCTAAAAACTAATAAAAATATACTAAAAAGTAGCTAGAACCTACTGAAAACTACCTAAAAACAATGCCAAAAATCGTATAAATTATCCGCTCATCACAACACCAAACATAAATTGTTGCTTGTCCCCAAGAAATTGAGAATTAAATAGGATAAAAAGAATAGAATATACTATAAATTCCAAAATATCAATGAATATTAGTTCTAATTAGATGAGCGGGACTTGTAGCTTTTTGCTTCTGAACAGTTTTGGCATCTCACTTTATCCCTTGAAGTTTAGAATGATTGGCATCCATAGGAACTCAGAGTTTAGATAGTGTTATTAATTCTCCTAGTTAAGTATGTTAATTCTTGAACACAGCTACTTTTATGAGTCTTGGCCGTGGCCCTAAGCACTTTATTTTCCAGTATTACCACCGGATACATAAATGCCACAGACACATGACTGGGTGAACCTTTTCAGATTGTGACTCAGCTTTGCTAAAGTCCCCAGTTAGAGGTGTCCAGAGTTCTTAAGCACACTCTTTTTGCTTTGGATCACAACTTTAACCACTCAGTCTCAAGCTTTTCACTTGGACCTGCATGCCACAAACACATGGTTAGGGACAGCTTGATTTAGCCGCTTAGGCCTGGATTTTATTTCCTTGGGCCCTCCTATCCATTGATGCTCAAAGCCTTGGATCCTTTTTACCCTTGCCTTTTGGTTTTAAGGGCTATTGGCTTTTTCTGCTTGTTTTTTCTTTTTCTTTCTCTATTTTCTTTTTTCTTTTTTTTTTGCCATATTTTTTTTTGCAGGCTTTGTTCTTCACTGCTTTTTCTTGCTTCAAGAATCAATTTTTTTATTTTTCAGATCATCAATAACATTTCTCTTTTTCATCATTCTTTCAAGAGCCAACAATTTTAACATTCATAAAGAACAAGATCAAAATTATGCACTGTTCAAGCATTCATTCAGAAAACAAAAAGTATTGTCGCCACATCAATATAATTAAACTAATTTCAAGGATGAATTTGAAACTCATGTACTTCTTGTTCTTTTGTATTAAAACATTTTTCATTTAAGAAAGGTGAAGGATTCATGGAATTATTCATAGCCTTAAGACATAGTTACTAAACACTAATGATCATGTAATAAAGACACAAACATAGACAAACATGAAGCTCAAAAACAGAAAAACAGAAAAATAAGAGCAAGGAGATTAAGGAATGAGTCCACCTTAGTAAGGATGGCGTCTTCCTCTTGAAGAACCAATGGTGCTCTTTGAGCTCCTCTATGTCTCTTCCTTGCCTCTGTTGCTTGATCCCTAGTGATTTTGGTGCTCCTATCCTTAGTTGCTTCCAATAGTTGTGTGGAGAAAAATATATCCCTTGAGGTATCTCAGGGATTTCTTGATGAGAGAATTCCTCATGCTCATGCCAAAAAACTTGGTGCAGTCAAATGCTCTATTACTGAGCTATGGACCCTTGAGATGAATCTCTCCATCTCCCATGACTCGGAGGTGGAAGCTTCTGTCTTCCCTTTCCTCTTTCTAGAGGTTTCTCCGGCCTTAGGTGCCATAAATGGTTATGGAAAAACAAAAAACCTATGCTTTTGCCACACCAAACTTAGAATGCTCGCTGGTGCACGAAATTGCAATAACACTTTTGCAATCCCGCACAACTAACCAGCAAGTGCACTGGGTCGTCCAAGTAATACCTTGCGTGAGCAAGGGTCGATCCCACGGAGATTGTCGGCTTGAATCAAGCTATGGTTATCTTGTAAATCTTAGTCAGGATATCAGAAATTATCAGGATTGATTGTGAAAAGCAAAAGAACATGAAATGATTACTTGTTTTGCAGTAGTGGAGAATAGGTTGAGGTTTGGAGATGCTCCATCTTCTGAATCTCTGCTTTCCTACTGTCTTCTTCATCAAACACGCAAGTCTCCTTCCATGGCAAGCTCGTATAGGGTTTCACTGTTGTCAGCAGCTACCTCCCATCCGCGCAGTGAAAGCTAATGCACGCACTCTGTCACAGTGCTGCCAATCACCGGTTTGGTTCCCTCCCCTACCGGAATAGAATCACTCTTTTGCGTCTGTCACTAACGCCCAGTAGGTTACAGGTTTGAAGCACGTCACAGTCATTCAATCATTGAATCCTACTCAGAATACCACAGACAAGGTTTAGACCTTCCGGATTCTCTTGAATGCTGCCATCAGGTCCTGCCTATACCACGAAGATTCCGATTAAAGAACCCAAGAGATAACTACTCAATCTAAGATAGAACAGAGGTGGTTGTCAGGCACATGTTCATGGTTGAGAATGATGATGATTGTCACGGATCATCACATTCATCCGGATTAAGAACAAGTGTTATCTTAGAATGGAAGTAAGCATGATTGAATAAGAAACAGTAGTAATTGCATTAATCCATCAAGACACAGCAGAGCTCCTCACCCCCAACCATGGGGTTTAGAGACTCATACTGTGGAAGTAAATGTGTACAAAAAGTTATGAGGTCATAAGGTTCTGATTACAATGTAAAAAGGTCCTATAAGTAGTAAACTAGTATCCTAAGGTTTACAGAAATGAGTAAATGACAGAAAAATCCACTTCCTGGCCCACTTGGTGTGTGCTTGGGCTGAGCAATGAAGGAAATTCGTGTAGAGACCTTTTCTGGAGTTAAACGCCAGTTCTCATGCCAGTTTGGGCGTTTAACTCCAACTTTTATTCCAGTTCCGGCGTTTAACGCTGGAATTTCTGAGGCCGGATTGCTACGCGGGTTTGGGCCATCAAATCTTGGGCAAAGTATGGACTATTATATATTGCTGGAAAGCCCAGGATGTCTACTTTCCAATTCCGTTGAGAGCGCGCCAATTGGGCTTCTGTAGCTCCAGAAAATCCACTTTGAGTGCAGGGAGGTCAGAATCCAACAGCATCTGCAGTCCTTTTCAGTCTTTGGATCAAATTTTTGCTCAGGACCCTCAATTTCAGTCAGAAAATACCTGAAATCACAGAAAAACACACAAACTCATAGTAAAGTCCAGAAAAGTGAATTTTAATTAAAAACTAATAAAAATATACTAAAAACTAACTAAAAGATACTAAAAACATACTAAAAACAATGCCAAAAAGTGTACAAATTATCCGCTCATCACAACACCAAACTTAAATTGTTGCTTGTCCCCAAGCAACTGAAAATCAAAATAGGATAAAAAGAAGAGAATATACTATAGACTCCAAAATATCAAAGAAACATAGCTCCAATTAGATGAGCGGGACTAGTAGCTTTTTGCCTCCGAACAGTTTTGGCATCTCACTCTATCCTTTGAAGTTCAGAATGATTAGCATCTATAAGAACTCAGAACTCAGATAATGTTATTGATTCTCCTAGTTAAGTATATTGATTCTTGAACATAGTCAGTGTATGAGTCTTGGCTGTGGCCCAAAGCACTCTGTCTTCCAGTATTACCACCGGATACATTCATGCCACAGACACATAATTGGGTGAACCTTTTTAGATTGTGACTCAGCTTTGCCAAAGTCCCCAATTAGAGGTGTCCAGGGTTCTTAAGCACACTCTTTTTGCCTTGGATCACAACTTTATTTCTTTCTCTTTTTCTTTTTCGAAATTTTTTTTTCACTGCTTTTTCTTGCTTCAAGAATCAAATTGATGATTTTTCCGATCCTCAATAACAGTTCTCTTTCTCCTCATTCTTTCAAGAGCCAACAATTTTAACATTCTTAAAACAA
Source organism: Arachis stenosperma (assembly GCF_014773155.1). Taxonomy (NCBI): domain Eukaryota; kingdom Viridiplantae; phylum Streptophyta; class Magnoliopsida; order Fabales; family Fabaceae; genus Arachis; species Arachis stenosperma. Next base: position 99,291,735 of record NC_080382.1, read on the forward strand.
CAAATTCAAAAGACATATGCACTGTTCAAGCATTCATTCAGAAAACAAAAAGTATTGTCACCACATCAAACTAATTCAACTAGTTTCAGAGATAAATTTCGAAATCCTGTACTTCTTGTTCTTTTGTGATTAAAGCATTTTTCTTTTAAGAGAGGTGATGGATTCATAGGACATTCATAGCTTTAAGGCATAAACTTAAATTTTATTAATTTTATTAATTAAGACAAGACTCAAATATAGATAAAAGATGAAACTAAAAATATAAAATTAGACAAGAAAAACGAAAAAAATAGGCTCCTAATGATAGAGGTTTTCACAGAGTTAGGACTCAACAACCTTGATTTTGAGAAGTGGATGCTCCCTCAGCTTGAGAGGAGAGCTTCTGGCGTTTCATCTCTTGGATTTCACGCCCCTGCTTCTCTTGTTCCTTCAGCAATTTGCAGAGCATGCAGTTTTGATTCTGCTGTTCTTCCTTCAGTTGCTCCATAGTCTCTTGCAACTTGTTAATAGATGCTTCTAGGTTGGCCCAGTAGCCAATTTCAGGGAATTCAGGGAGGAATTCCTGCGCCCTCCTCTTGATGGAGTTGTCTTGCACTTGTCCTTCCATTGACTTCTTGGTGATTGGGTGTTCAATGGGTATGAACTCATCTACTCCCATCTTCACCCCAGCCTCTTTACAGAGCAAGGAAATCAAGCTTGGATAAGCCAATTTGGCTTCAGTGGAATTCTTATTTGCAATTGTGTAGATCTCACAAGCAATCACATGATGGACCTCCACCTCTTTTCCAAGCATAATGCAATGAATCATCACTGCTCTCTTGATGGTGACCTCAGAACGGTTGCTAGTGGGCAATATGGAACGCCCAATGAAGTCTAGCCAACCTCTTGCAATTGGCTTGAGGTCTCCCCTCTTGAGTTGGTTTGGGACACCCTTAGAATTGGTTATCCACTTAGTTCCAGGGAGGCATATGTCCTCTAGAACTTGATCCAACCCCTTATCTACTCTCACCATCCTCCTATTAAAGGAATCAGGATCATCTTGTAGTTGAGGCAACTTGAAGATTTCTCTTATTTTGTCCAGATGGAAGTATATAACTTTCCCTCTGACCATGGTTCTATGGGTATGGTAAGCAGTTCCAGTCATTCTCTGCTTATCTGTTAGCCACAGATTTGAGTAGAATTCCTGAACCATGTTCCTTCCAACCTTTGTCTCAGGATTGGTTAGAACTTCCCATCCTCTGTTTCGAATTTGCTCTTGGATCCCCGGATATTCATCTTCTTTCAGATCAAATTTAACTTCCGGGATCACTGACCTTAGACCCATTATTTTATGATAATGGTCTTCATGTTCTTTGGTTAAGAACTTCTCTTCATTCCAAAGATTCTTTGGATTATTCTCTTTCTTGCCTCTTAAATTGGTTTGTTTTCCCTTAGGAGCCATGATATTGATGAATCTTGGCTTAGTGATCACGGAAAAGCACACCAAACTTAGAGGTTTGCTTGTCCTCAAGCAAAAGGAAAGAGAGAAGAGAGGGGGAGGAAGAGAAAATTCGAATGGTGTGGGCAAAAGGGGGTTCCAAACGTGAATTTATAAGGGAGGGGAGAAGAGATTTCGAAAAAAAATAAAAATTTGAAAGGAGATTTGAGAAGATATGAAAGAAATTGAGAAAAGGGTGAGTTTTTGAAGAAGATTTGGGATTAATTTGAAATAGATTTGAAGAATGGTTTGATTTGTGAAGATTTGAAAGTGAATAATGAAAGGTTGAAGTGCATTTATGTAGAAGAGTATGGTTAAAAGAGGAAAGTTTGAAAAAATTGAGTTGAAAACAAAATTGTGGTCCCCCCACCAAGCTGGCGTTAAACGCCCAGAATGGCACCCATTCTGGCGTTTAACGCCCATTTGTTGCCCCTTTTGGGCGTTTAACGCCCAGCCAGGTGCCCTGGCTGGCGTTAAACGCCAGAAACCCTTTGTCACTGGGCGTTTTTTTCAAAACGCCCAGGACGCTGCACACCTGGCGTTAAACGCCCAGAATGGTGCCCATTCTGGCGTTTAACGCCCAGAATGGTACCATTACTGGCGTTAAACGCCCAGAATGGTGCCCATTCTGGCGTTTAACGCCCAAAATGGCCCTTACTGGCGTTTTTTTCGCCAGTAAGCTCATTTTCTGCTTTTGAGCTGAATCCTTCTGTAACTCTGTGAATTCCTTCATTTTGATACTTGCCTCTGTAAGAACAATTCATACAACTTCCTAATGACTGGGTTGCCTCCCAGCAAGCGCTTCTTTACTGTCTTTAGCTGGACTTCTGCTGAGAATCACTCAAGCCTCAGTTTTGAGCATTCCTGCTCAAAATTTCCTTCAAGATAATGCTTGATTCTCTGTCCATTAACAATGAACTTCCTGTCAGAATCAATATCCTGAAGCTCAACATATCCATATGGTGACACTCCTGTAATCACATATGGACCCCTCCAACGGGATTTGAGTTTTCCTGGAAACAGTCTGAGCCTAGAGTTGAAGAGCAGAACTTTTTGTCCTGGCTCAAAGACTCTGGTTGACAATCTCTTGTCATGCCACTTCTTTGCCTTTTCCTTATAGATCTTAGCATTTTCAAAGGCATTAAGTCTGAACTCCTCTAGCTCATTTAGCTGGAGCAATCTTTTTTCACCAGCTAACTGTGCATCCATGTTCAGGAATCTGGTTGCCCAGTAGGCTTTATGTTCCAGTTCCACTGGCAAATGACAGGCCTTCCCATACACCAGTTGGTATGGGGAGGTCCCTATAGGAGTCTTGAATGCTGTTCTGTATGCCCACAGAGCATCATCCAAGCTCTTTGCCCAATCCTTTCTTCGGGACATTACAGTCCGTTCTAGGATTCTTTTTAGCTCTCTGTTAGAGACTTCAGCTTGTCCATTTGTCTGTGGATGATACGGAGTTGCCACTTTATGGCTGATTCCATATCTAACCATAGCAGAGTATAGCTGTTTATTGCAGAAATGAGTGCCCCCATCACTGATTAGCACTCTGGGGACGCCAAACCTGCTGAAAATATTTTTCTGGAGGAATTTCAGCACAGTCTTGGTATCATTAGTGGGTGTAGCAATTGCTTCTACCCATTTAGATACATAATCCACTGCCACCAGAATGTAAGTGTTTGAGTATGATGGTGGGAATGGCCCCATGAAATCAATTCCCCATACATCAAACAATTCTATCTCTAATATTCCTTGTTGAGGCATGGCATATCCGTGAGGCAGGTTACCAGCTCTTTGGCAACTGTCACAGTTACGCACAAACTCTCGGGAATCTTTATAGAGAGTAGGCCTGTAGAAGCCGCACTGGAGAACTTTAGTGGCTGTTCGCTCACTTCCAAAATGTCCTCCATACTGTGATCCATGGCAGTGCCATAGGATCCTTCGTGCTTCCTCTCTGGGTACACACCTGCGGATCACTCCGTCAGCACATCTCTTAAAGAGATATGGTTCATCCCAAAGGTAGTATTTGGCATCTGAAATTAATTTCTTTCTTTGCACACTGCTATACTCCTTGGGTATGAACCTTACAGCTTTATAATTTGCAATGTCTGCAAACCATGGAGCTTCCTGGATGGCAAAGAGTTGCTCATCTGGAAAAGTCTCAGAGATCTCAGTAGAAGGGAGGGACGCCCCAGCTACTGGTTCTATTCTGGACAGATGATCAGCTACTTGGTTCTCTGTCCCTTTTCTGTCTCTTATTTCTATATCAAACTCTTGCAGAAGCAACACCCATCTGATAAGCCTGGGTTTTGAATCCTGCTTTGTGAGTAAGTATTTAAGAGCAGCATGGTCAGTGTACACAATCACCTTTGATCCCACTAAGTAGGATCTAAACTTGTCAATGGCATAGACCACTGCAAGTAACTCTTTTTCTGTGGTTGTGTAATTCTTCTGTGCATCATTTAGAACACGGCTAGCATAATAAATGACATGCAGAAGTTTGTTATGCCTCTGTCCCAACACTGCACCAATGGCATGATCACTGGCATCACACATTAATTCAAATGGTAATGCCCAATCTGGTGCAGAGATGACTGGTGCTGTGACCAGTTTAGCTTTCAGGGTCTCAAATGCCTGCAAACACTGTGTGTCAAACACAAATGGTGTGTCAGCAGCTAACAGGTTACTCAGAGGTTTAGCAATTTTCGAAAAGTCCTTAATAAACCTTCTGTAGAATCCTGCATGCCCCAGAAAGCTTCTGATTGCCTTAACATTGGCAGGTGGTGGTAATTTTTCAATTACCTCCACCTTTGCCTTATCCACCTCTATCCCCCTGATTGAAATTTTGTGCCCAAGGACAATTCCTTCAGTCACCATAAAGTGACATTTCTCCCAGTTTAAAACCAGGTTAGTCTCTTGGCATCTTTTCAGGACAAGTGATAGGTGGTTAAGACAGGAGCTAAATGAGTCTCCATATACTGAAAAGTCATCCATGAAGACTTCCAGAAATTTCTCTACCATATCTGAGAAGATAGAGAGCATGCACCTCTGAAAGGTTGCAGGTGCATTGCACAGACCAAAAGGCATCCTCCTGTAGGCAAACACGCCAGAAGGGCATGTGAATGCTGTTTTCTCTTGGTCTTGAGGATCTACTGCAATTTGGTTGTAGCCTGAGTAGCCATCCAAAAAGCAGTAGTAATCATGACCAGCTAGTCTTTCTAGCATTTGGTCTATGAATGGTAAAGGAAAATGATCCTTTCTGGTGGCTGTGTTGAGCCTTCTGTAGTCAATACACATGCGCCACCCTGTGACTGTTCTTGTAGGAACCAGTTCATTTTTTTCATTATGAACCACTGTCATGCCTCCCTTTTTGGGAACAACTTGGACAGGGCTCACCCAGGGGCTATCAGAAATAGGATAAATAATCCCAGCCTCTAGTAATTTAGTGACCTCTTTCTGCACCACCTCCTTCATGGCAGGATTTAGCCTCCTCTGTGGTTGGACCACTGGTTTGGCATTATCCTCCAATAGGATCTTGTGCATGCATCTAGCTGGGCTAATACCCTTGAGATCACTTATGGACCACCCAAGAGCTGTCTTGTGTGTCCTTAGCACTTTAATCAGTGCTTCCTCTTCCTGTGGATTTAAAGCTGAGCTTATAATCACTGGAAAAGTGTCACCCTCTCCCAAAAATGCATACTTCAGGGATGATGGTAATGGTTTGAGTTCAGGCTTAGGAGGCTTATCCTCCTCCTGAGGAATTTTCGAAAATTCCTTTGCCTCCTCTGGCTCTTCCTGATCAGTTTGAGCATCTTTGAAGATGTCCTCAAGCTCTGATTCTAGGCTTTCAGCCATATTGATCTCTTCTACCAGAGAGTCAATAATGTCAGCGTCCATACAGTCCTCTGGTGTGTCTGGATGCTGCATAGCTTTTACAGCATTCAACTTGAACTCATCCTCATTGACTCTCAGGGTTACTTCCCCTTTTTGTACATCAATGAGAGTTCGTCCAGTTGCTAGGAAAGGTCTTCCTAGAATGAGAGTTGCACTCTTGTGCTCCTCCATTTCCAGCACCACAAAGTCAGTTGGAAAGGCAAATGGCCCAACCTTGACAATCATATCCTCTATTATGCCTGATGGGTGTTTAATGGAGCCATCAGCAAGTTGGAGGCATATCCTGGTTGGTTTGACTTCTCCAATCAACCCAAGCTTTCTGATAGTGGATGCAGGTATTAGATTGATGCTTGCTCCAAGATCACATAAAGCTATCTTGGTGCAAGTGCCTTCTAATGTGCATGGTATCAGAAAGCTTCCAGGATCTTGAAGCTTTTCTGGTAAGCTTTTCAGAATGACTGCACTGCATTCTTCAGTGAGAAACACTTTTTCCGTTTCTCTCCAATCCTTCTTATGGCTTAAAATTTCTTTCATGAATTTAGCATAAGAAGGTATTTGCTCTAGTGCCTCTGCAAACGGAATCTTTATTTCAAGAGTCCTTAAATAGTCTGCAAAGCGGGCAAATTGCTTATCCTGTTCCGCTTTGCGGAGTTTCTGAGGATAAGGCATCTTGGCTTGATATTCTTCAACCTTAGATGCTGCAGGTTTATTCCTTACAGAAGTGGTTGAAGAAGCCTTGTTAGAGGGATTATTATCAGCACTCTCAGGTGTCTGATTTTCCCTTGGCGTTTGAACGCCAGGAATGGGTGGAAAATGGGCGTTTAACGCCAGCTTTTCCCCCTTTTCTGGCGTTTGAACGCCAGAACTGGGCAAGGAATGGGCGTTTAACGCCAGCTTTCCTCCCCTTTCTGGCGTTTGAACGCCAATATTCCTCTCTGGGCTCTTACTGTCCTCAGAGGGATTTTGAACAGTGGGTTGGTTGTCCTCTGTCATTTGTTCCTTATTTGGCTTTTTGCTCTTCTGAACAGTGTTATTCAAGGTCTTTCCACTCCTCAATTGAACTGCTTGGCACTCCTCTGTTATCTGTTTAGATATTTGCTGTTTTGCTTGATTCAACTGTAGTTCTATGCTTTTATTAGCGGCTTTAGTTTCATGGAGCATCTCTTTAAATTCTGCTAACTGTTCTGTCATCAGGAGCAATTGTTGATTAAGCTCATTCATCTGTTCTTGAGGATCAGGATCATTGACTACTGCCATGACCTCTTCTTGTGGGACGAATTCCTTGCTAGAATATAAGTATTGGTTTCTAGCAACAATGTCTATAAGCTCTTGAGCTTCTTCAATTGTCTTCCTCATGTGTATAGATCCTCCAGCCGAGTGGTCTAAAGACATCTGAGCTTTTTCTGTAAGCCCATAGTAGAAAATGTCTAACTGTACCCACTCTGAAAACATTTCAGAGGGACATTTTCTGAGCATACCTCTATACCTCTCCCAGGCATCATAAAGGGATTCATTATCCTCTTGTTTAAAGCCTTGGATGTCCAGCCTTAGCTGTGTCATCCTTTTTGGAGGGTAAAAATGATTCAGGAATTTGTCTGATAACTGTTTCCATGTCTTTATGCTTGCTGTAGGTTGGTTATTCAACCACCTTTTTGCTTGATCTTTTACAGCAAACGGAAACAGTAACAGTCTGTAGACATCCTGATCTACCTCTTTATCATGTATTGTGTCAGCAATTTGTAAGAACTGTGCCAGAAACTCAGTAGGTTCTTCCTCTGGAAGACCGGAATACTGGCAATTTTGCTGCACTATGATAATGAGTTGAGGGTTTAGCTCAAAGCTGCTTGCTTTGATGGGAGGTACACAGATGCTACTCCCATATGCAGCTGTACTGGGGTTGGCATAGGACCCCAGAGTCCTCTTGGACTGATTAATTCCACTTAAGTCCATAATGGACAAAAGGGAAATGAGAATAATTGCAAAGAGATAAATTTTGTTTATATTTTTTTTTAAGTAACCGAAAAAAAAGAAATTTAAAATAAAATAAAAGAAAAATAAAATAAAATTCGAAAATTAAAAATAAAATAAGATCAAAGCAGATTGAGAACTGAATCAATTAGTAAAGAAAAAGATTTTGAAAACAGCAATTAAGAAGATATGATTGAAAAAATTTTTATGAGAGAGATTTGATTCTTAAAAAGTGGAAAGAGAAAAACACAAAAAGACACCAAACTTAAAATTTTAGAAAATCAAACACTAATTTTTTTTCGAAAATTTTAAAGAGAAAAACACAAAGAGGACACCAAACTTAGAACTTTTATGAATCAAAAAGGGATTAAGAACCAAAAAAATTCGAAAATTAAAAGAAGAAAAACAAAAAGCGTGCAATTGACACCAAACTTAGAATGTAAAACTAGACTCAACTAAAAGACTCTAAACCAACAAAAAGAAAACAGTCCTAATCTAAGCAACAAGACAAACCGTCAGTTGTCCAAACTCGAACAATCCCCGGCAACGGCGCCAAAAACTTGGTGCACGAAATTGCAATAACACTTTTGCAATCCCGCACAACTAACCAGCAAGTGCACTGGGTCGTCCAAGTAATACCTTGCGTGAGCAAGGGTCGATCCCACGGAGATTGTCGGCTTGAATCAAGCTATGGTTATCTTGTAAATCTTAGTCAGGATATCAGAAATTATTAGGATTGATTGTGAAAAGCAAAAGAACATGAAATGATTACTTGTTTTGCAGTAGTGGAGAATAGGTTGAGGTTTGGAGATGCTCCATCTTCTGAATCTCTGCTTTCCTACTGTCTTTTTCATCAAACACGCAAGTCTCCTTCCATGGCAAGCTCGTATAGGGTTTCACTGTTGTCAGTAGCTACCTCCCATCCGCGCAGTGAAAGCTAATGCACGCACTCTGTCACAGTGCTGCCAATCACCGGTTTAGTTCCCTCCCCTACCGGAATAGAATCACTCTTTTGCGTCTGTCACTAACGCCCAGTAGGTTACAGGTTTGAAGCACGTCACAGTCATTCAATCATTGAATCCTACTCAGAATACCACAGACAAGGTTTAGACCTTCCGGATTCTCTTGAATGCTGCCATCAGGTCCTGCCTATACCACGAAGATTCTGATTAAAGAACCCAAGAGATAACTACTCAATCTAAGATAGAACAGAGGTGGTTGTCAGGCACATGTTCATGGTTGAGAATGATGATGATTGTCACGGATCATCACATTCATCCGGATTAAGAACAAGTGTTATCTTAGAATGGAAGTAAGCATGATTGAATAAGAAACAGTAGTAATTGCATTAATCCATCAAGACACAGCAGAGCTCCTCACCCCCAACCATGGGGTTTAGAGACTCATACTGTGGAAGTAAATGTGTACAAAAAGTTATGAGGTCATAAGGTTCTGATTACAATGTAAAAAGGTCCTATAAGTAGTAAACTAGTATCCTAAGGTTTACAGAAATGAGTAAATGACAGAAAAATCCACTTCCTGGCCCACTTGGTGTGTGCTTGGGCTGAGCAATGAAGGAAATTCGTGTAGAGACCTTTTCTGGAGTTAAACGCCAGTTCTCATGCCAGTTTGGGCGTTTAACTCCAACTTTTATTCCAGTTCCAGCGTTTAACGCTGGAATTTCTGAGGCCGGATTGCTACGCGGGTTTGGGCCATCAAATCTTGGGCAAAGTATGGACTATTATATATTGCTGGAAAGCCCAGGATGTCTACTTTCCAATGCCGTTGAGAGCGCGCCAATTGGGCTTCTGTAGCTCCAGAAAATCCACTTTGAGTGCAGGGAGGTCAGAATCCAACAGCATCTGCAGTCCTTTTCAGTCTCTGGATCAGATTTTTGCTCAGGACCCTCAATTTCAGTCAGAAAATACCTGAAATCACAGAAAAACACACAAACTCATAGTAAAGTCCAGAAAAGTGAATTTTAATTAAAAACTAATAAAAATATACTAAAAACTAACTAAAAGATACTAAAAACATACTTAAAACAATGCCAAAAAGTGTACAAATTATCCGCTCATCACTCGCCCTCGAGCAAAAGAAGAAGAATAGATGAGGAAGAAGATATGGAGGAGAGGGAGAGGGATGTGTATTCGGCTATTTAGGGTGGGTTTGGGTGGGAAAGAGATATTGAATTTGAAGGTAGGTGGGGATCTTGTGGGGTCCACAGATCCTGAGATGATCCTGTGGGGTCCACAGATCCTGAGGTGTCAAGGATTTACATTCCTGCACCAATGAGGCTTGTAAAACGCCCTCTGCATGCAATCCTGGCGTTTAACGCCAGATTGATGCTTGTTTCTGGCGTTAAACGCCAGCTCTATGCTTGTTTTGGGCGTTCAACGCCAGTCTGTAGCATCTTTCTGGCGTTGAACGCCCAGCTTTCCTCAGTGTGCAATCCTGGCGTTTAAACGCCAGATTGCTGCATGTTTCTGGCGTTCAACGCCAGATCCATGCTCTGTTCTAGCGTTGAACGCCAGCCAGATGCTCCTTACTGGCGTTTAAACGCCAGTAAGCTCTTCCTCCAGGGTGTGCTATTTCTTCTGCTGTTTTTGATTCTGTTTTTAATTTTTGTATTTATTTTGTGACTCCACATGATCATGAACCTGATAAAATATAAAAGAACAATAGAAATAAAAATAGAATTAGATAAATAAGAATTGGGTTGCCTCCCAATAAGCGCTTCTTTATTGTCTTTAGCTGGACTATTACTGAGCTTTAATTAAGTCTCAGTTTTGAGCATTCTTGCTCAAAATTGCCTTCAAGATAATGCTTGACTCTTTGCCCATTAACAATGAACTTTTTGTCAAAGTCACTATCATGAAGCTCTGCAAACCATGGTGCTTCCTGAATGGCAAAAAGTTGCTCATCCAGAAATGTTTCAGAGATCTCAGTAAGAGGGAGGGACGTCCCTTCTACTGGTTTTATTCGGGACAGGTGATCTGCTACTTGGTTCTCTGTCCCTTTTCTGTCTCTTATTTTTATATCAAACTCTTGCAGAAGCAACACGCATCTTATGAGCCTGGGTTTTGAATCCTGCTTTGTGAGTAGATATTTAAGAGCAACATGGTCTGTGTACACAATCACTTTTGACCCTACTAAATAGGATCTGAACTTGTCAATGGCGTAAACCACTGCAAGCAATTCCTTTTCTGTGGTTGTGTAGTTCTTCTGCGCATCATTTAGAACACGGTTGGCATAATAAATGACATGCAGAAGCTTGTCATGCCTCTGTCCCAACACTGCACCAATGGCATGATCACTGGCATCACACATTAATTCAAATGGTAATGTCCAGTCTGGTGCAGAGATGATTGGTGCTGTGACCAGCTTAGCTTTCAGAGTCTCAAACGCCTGCAGACACTCCTTATCAATGATAAATGGCGTGTTAGCAGCTAGCAGATTACTCAGAGGTTTTGCAATTTTGAAAAATCTTTTATAAACCTCTTATAAAATCATGCATGCCCCAGAAAGCTTCTGATTGCCTTAACATTGGCAGGTGGTGGTAATTTTTCAATTACCTTTACCTTGGCTTGATCCACCTCTATTCCCTTGTTCGAAATTTTGTGCCCAAGGACAATTCCTTCAGTTACCATAAAGTGACATTTCTCCCAGTTTAAAACCAGGTTAGTCTCTTGGAACCTCTTTAGAACAAGTGCTAGATGGTCAAGACAGGAGCTGAATGAGTCTCCAAATACTGAAAAGTCATCCATGAAGACTTCCAGAAATTTTTCCACCATATCAGAGAAAATAGATAGCATGTACCTTTCAAAGGTTGCAGGTGCATTGCACAGGCCAAATGACATCCTTCTGTATGAAAATACTCCAGAAGGACATGTGAATGCTGTTTTCTCTTGATCCTGGGGATCTATTACAATCTGGTTGTAACCTGAATAGTTATCCAAAAAGTAGTAGTAATCATGACCTGCTAGTCTTTCTAGCATCTGGTCTATGAATGGTAAAGGAAAATGATCCTTTCTGGTGGCTGTATTGAGTCTTCTGTAGTCAATACACATACGCCAACCTATAACTGTTCTTGTAGGAACCAGTTCATTCTTTTCATTATGAACCACTGTCATGCCTCCCTTTTTGGGGACGACTTGGACAGGACTTATCCAGGGACTATCAGAAATAGGATAAATAATCCCAGCCTCTAGTAATTTAGTGACCTCATTCTGCACCACCTCCTTCATGGTTGGATTCAGCCGCCTCTATGGTTGAACCACTGGCTTAGCATCACCCTCCAATAGGATCTTGTGCATGCATCTGGCTGGGCTAATGCCCTTAAGATCACTGATGGACCACCAAAGAGATGTCTTGTGTGTCCTTAGCACTTGAATTAGTGCTTCCTCTTCCTGTGGCTCTAAGGTAGAGCTTATGATTATAGGGAAGGTATCACCTTCTCCCAGAAATGCATATTTCAGGGATGGTGGTAATGGTTTGAGCTCGGGTTTGGGAGGTTTTTCCTCTTCCTGAAGGATTTTCAGAGGTTCTATTATTCTCTCTCGTTCCTTCAGATCAGGCTGAGCATCTTTAAAGATATTCTCTAGCTCTGATTCGAGGCTCTCAGTCATATTGACCTCTTTTACCAGAGAGTCAATAATATCAATGCTCATGCAATCGTCTGGGGTATCTGGATGCTGCATAGCTTTGACAACATTCAACTTAAATTCATCCTCATTGACTCTCAGGGTTAATTCCCCTTTTTGGACGTCAATGAAGGTTCGTCCAGTTGCTAGGAAAGGTCTTCCTAGAATGAGAGTTGCACTTTTGTGCTCCTCCATTTCCATCACCACAAAGTCAGTGGGAAAGGCAAATGGCCCAACCTTGACAATCATGTCTTCAATCACGCTTGATGGGTATTTAATGGAGCCATCAGCAAGTTGGAGACATATCCGGGTTGGTTTGACTTCTTCAGTCAAACCAAGCTTTCTGATAGTAGATGCAGGTATTAGGTTGATACTTGCCCCAAGGTCACATAGAGCTTGCTTGGTACAAGTACCCTCTAATGTGCATGGTATCATAAAGCTTCCGGGATCTTTAAGCTTTTCTGGGAAGCTTTTCAGAATGACTGCACTGCATTCTTCAGTGAGGTAAACTTTTTCAGTTTCCCTCCAATCCTTCTTATGACTTAAGATCTCTTTCATGAACTTAGCATAAGAAGGTATTTGCTCAAGTGCTTCTGCAAATAGAATCTTTATTTCAAGAGTTCTGAGATAGTCTGCAAAGCGGGCAAATTGCTTATCCCGTTCCGCTTGGCAGAGTTTCTAAGGATAAGGCATTTTGGCTTTGTATTCCTCAACCTTAGTTGCTGGAGGTTTATTGCCTACAGATGTGGGTTGAGAAGCCTTTTTAGAGGGGTTGCTATCAACACTTGTATGTGTCTGATCTCCCACTGGCATTTGAATGCCAGGGGTGGAAGCTGGAGTGGCATTAGACGCCAACTCCTTACTTGTTTCTGGCGTCTGAACGCCAGAACTGTGCTTCCTTTGGGCGTTCAACGCCAATTCCTTGCTTTTTTCTGGCGTTAAACGCCAGGATTGAGCATGGTTTGGGCGTTCAACGCCAACTTTCCACCCATTTTCTGGCGTTTGAGCGTCAGAATTATTCCTCTCTAAGCTCTTACTATCCTCAGATGGATTTTGGGTAGTTTGCTCATTTCTTGGCTTCCTGCTACCTTGAAGTGAGGTATTTAATATTTTTCCACTTCTTAATTGAACTGCTTGGCACTCTTCAGTTATTTATTTTGATTACTGCTGTTCTGTTTGCTTCAACTGTACTTCCATATTCATATTAGCCATTCTTGTTTCTTGTAGTATCTCCTTGAATTCGGCTAACTGTTTTGTTAGAAAATCTAATTGCTGATTGAATTCAGTAGCTTGATCTGCAGGACTGAGTTCAACAGTTATTATTTTAGCCTCTTCGTTGATGGAAGATTCACTACTTAGGTACATATGCTGATTTCTAGCAACTGTATCAATAAGCTCTTGAGCTTCTTCTATTGTCTTTCTCATGTGTATAGATCCACCAGCTGAGTGGTCTAGAGAAATCTGAGCTCTTTCTATAAGCCCATAGTAGAAGATGTCTAACTGCACCCACTCTGAAAACATTTCAGAGGGGTATTTTCTTAGCATCTCTCTATATCTCTCCCAGGCATCATAAAGGGATTCATTATCTCCTTGTTTGAAGCCTTGGATGCTCAACATTAGCTATGTCATCCGTTTTGGAGAAAAATAGTGATTCAGGAATTTTTCTGACAGCTGCTTCCATGTCTTTATGCTGTCCTTAGGTTGGTTATTTAACCACCTCTTAGCTTGGTCCTTTACAGCAAATAGAAACAGTAAAAATCTGTAGACATCATGATCTACTTCCTTATCATGTACTGTGTCAGCAATTTGTAAAAATTGTGCCAGAAACTCTATAGGTTCTTCCTGGGGAAGACCGTAATACTGGCAACTTTGCTGCACCATGATAATGAGCTGAGGATTCAACTCAAAACAACTGACTCCAATGGAGGGTATACAGATACTACTCCCGTATGAAGCAGTAGTGGGGTTAGCATATGACCCCAGAGTCCTTCTGGACTGTTCATTTTCACTTAAGTCCATAATGGAGAAAGGGAGATGATGTGAATTTATTTTATTTATTTTATTATATAGAAAAATTTCGAAATAATAATAATAAAATAAGATAAAATAAAGACGATAATGAAAATAAAAATAAATAAAAACGAAAATAAAATAAAAAAATAAAAAATATTTTATGAAGATTTTCGAAAAAGTGAGGAGAGAGAAAGTGGTTAGGATATTTTCAAAAAAGATATATATATATTTTTTTTTCTTAAAAGGATAAGATTTGAAAAATTTTGAAATTGAAATCTGAATTTTTATATAAAAAATTCGAAAATATGGCTTAAAATTAGTTAGAAAAGATATTTTTTTGAATTTTAAATTTTATGATGAAAGAGAAAAAACACACAAAAGACACAAGACTTAAAATTTTTAGATCTAATGCTCCTTGTTTTCGAAAATTTTGGAGGGAAAACACCAAGGAACACCAAACTTAAAAATTTTAAGATCAAAACACAAGGAAGACTCAAGAGCACCTTGAAGATTCACAAGAACACCAAGAACAAAAGAAAGAATACCAAACTTAAAATTTTTAGAAAATCACAATAAAATTTTCGAAAATTAAAGAAAGATTAACAAGAAAACACCAAACTTAAAGTTTCGCACAAGATTTAATCAAAGAAAAATTATTTTTGAAAAAAAGTTTTAAAAGGAAGATACCCAATTGCCAAGAACATAAGCCAACGCTCTAGCCAACTGAGCTATAAATGTAACGTGTTTTAATGTTGTATAAAAAATATATTTTTGAAAACTAAAATTTTGAAAAAGTACAAGGAAAACACGAAAAACACACAAATAAATAGGAAAAACCAAAGATCAAACAAGAAAATTTGACAAGAACAATTTGAAGATCAAGGAAAAATAAAGAACATGTAATTCAAAAATTTAAAGGAAAATATAAAATATGCAATTGACACCAAACTTAAAATATAAAACTAAACTCACATAAAAATTAAAAATTAATAAGGAAAAAAATATTTTTGAAAAATTTTTGAAAAGAAAATAAAGGACTCAGATTTAATGACTCTATAGCATCAAAAATAAATTATTCCTAATCTAAGCAACAAAATAAACCTTTAGTTGTCCAAACTCGAACAATCCCCGACAACGGCGCTAAAAACTTGGTGCACGAAATTGCAATCACACTTTTGCAATCCGCACAACTAACCAACAAGTGCACTGGGTCGTCCAAGTAATACCTTACGTGAGTAAGGATCGAATCCCACGGAGATTGTTGGCTTGAAGCAAGCTATAGTTATCTTGTTGATCTTAGTCAGGATGCCAATAGGGTTCTTTCGTTTTAATTGTAAAAAGTCAAAGGGCATAAAATAAATACTTATTGTGCAATAATGGAGAATATGTTGGAGTTTTGGAGATGCTTTGTCCTCTTTATTTCAGCTTTTCTCTTGTACTCCTCTTCACACACGCAAGGCTCCTTCCATGGCAAGCTGTATGTAGGGTGTCACCATTGTCAATGGCTACTTCCCATCCTCTCAGTGAAAATGGTCCAAATGCTCTGTCACAGTATGGCTAATCATCTGTTGGTTCTCGATCATGTCGGAATAGAATCCATTGATTCTTTTGCGCTTGTCATCACGCCCGATAATCGCGAGTTTGAAGTTCGTCACAGTCATCCAATCCCAGAATCCTACTCAGAATACCATAGACAACGTTTAGACTTTTCGGATTCTCATGAATGCCACCATCAATTCTAGCTTATACCACGAAGATTCTGATTAAGGAATCTAGGAGATACTCATTCAATCTGATGTAGAATGGAGATGGTTGTCAGGCACACGTTCATGGATTGAGGAAGGTGATGAGTGTCACGGATCATCACCTTCTTCATAGTGAAGCGCGAATGAACATCTTAGATAGGAACAAGCGTGTTTGAATGGAAAACAAAAATAATTGCATTAATTCATCGAGACGCTGCAGAGCTCCTCACCCCCAACAATGGAGTTTAGAGACTCATGCCATCAAAGAGTATAAAATTCAGATCTAAAAATGTCATGAGATACAAAATAAATCTCTAAAAGTTGTTTAAATACTAAACTAGTAACCTAGGTTTACAGAAAATGAGTAAACTAGGATGGATAGTGTAGAAATCCACTTCTGGGGCCCACATGGTGTGTGCTGGGGCTGAGACTTAAGCTTCTCACGTGCCTGGGCTGTTTCTGGAGTTGAACGCCAGGTTGTAACCTGTTTCTGGCGTTGAACTCCAACTTGCAACCTGTTTCTGGAGCTGAACGCCAGACTGCAACATGGAACTGGCGTTCAATGCCAGTTTATGTCATCTATTTTCGCACAAATTATGAACTATTATATATTTCTGAAAAGCCCTGGATGTCTACTTTCCAACCCAATTGAGAGCGCGCCAATTGGACTCCTATAGCTCCAAAAAATCCATTCCGAGTGCAGGGAGGTGAGAATCCAACAGCATCAGCAGTCCTTTTTCAGCCTAAATCAGATTTTTGCTCAACTCCCTCAATTTCAGCCAGAAAATACCTGAAATCACAGAAAAACACACAAACTCATAGTAAAGTCCAGAAATATGATTTCTGCCTAAAAACTAATAAAAATATACTAAAAAGTAGCTAGAACCTACTGAAAACTACCTAAAAATAATGCCAAAAAGCGTATAAATTATCTGCTCATCACCCTACAGTCGCGAGTTTGAAGCTCGTCACAGTCATCCCATCTCAGATCCTACTCGGAATACCACATACAAGGTTTAGACTTTCCGGATCTTAGGAATGGCCGCCAATAATTTTAGCTTATACCACAAAGACTCTGATCTCACGGAATGGAAGGCTCGGTTGTCAGGCGAGGCAACCATGCGTCGTGGACCAGGAATCCAAGAGATACACGCTCAATATTAAGTAGAACGGAAGTGGTTGTCAGGCACGCATTCATAGGTGAGAATGATGATGAGTGTCACGGATCATCACATTCATCAGGTTGACGTGCGAGTGAGTATCTTAGAACAAGAATAAGCTTGACTTGAATAGAAGAACAATAGTAATTGCATTAATACTCGAGGTACAGCAGAGCTCCACACCTTAATTTATGGTGTGTAGAAACTCCACCGTTGAAAATACATAAGTGATGAAGGTCCAGGCATGGCCGAATGGCCAGCCCCTAAAACGTGATCAAGAGATCAGAAGATGATCAAAAGATGAAAATACAATAGTAAGAGGTCCTATTTATAATGAAACTAGCTACTAGGGTTTATAGAAATAGGTAAATGATGCAGAAATCCACTTCTGGGCCCACTTGGTGTGTGCTTGGGCTGAGCATTGAGCTTCACAAGTGTAGAGGCTTCTTTGGGAGTTAAACACTAGCTTTTATGCCAGTTTGGGCGTTTAACTCCAACATTTATGCTAGTTCTGAAGTTTTGACTTCAGAATAGGGCAGAGAACGGGCATTTGAATGCCAGTTTGCATCGTCAAAACTCAAGCAAAGTATGGACTATTATATATTTCTGGAAAGCTCTGGATGTCTACTTTCTAACGCAATTCAGAGTGCGCCATTTGGAGTTCTGTAGCTCCAGAAAATTCACTTTGAGTACAGGGAGGTCAGAATCCAACAACATCAGCAGTCCTTTGTCAGCCTCTGAATCAGATTTTTGCTCAGGTCCCTCAATTTCAGCCAGAAAATACTTGAGTTCACAGAAAAACACACAAACTCATAGTAAAGTCTAGAGATATGAATTTTGCATAAAAACTAATAAAAACATCCCAAAAAGTAGATAGATCCTACTAAAAACTACCTAAAAATAATGCCAAAAAGTGTATAAATTATCCGCTCATCACAACACCAAACTTAAATTGTTGCTTGTCTCCAAGAAACTGAAAACAAAATAGAATAAAAAGAAGAGAATATATAATGAATCCCACAGTATCAATGAAACTTAGTTCTAATTAGATGAGCGGGGCTTATAGCTTTTTGCTTCTGAACAGTTTTGGCATCTCACTTTCTCCTTTGAAATTCAGAATGATTGGCATCTATAGGAACTCAGAATTTTAGATAGTGTTATTGATTCTCCTAGTTAAGTATGTTGATTCTTGAACACAGCTACTTTATGAGTCTTGGCCATGGCCCTAAGCACTTTGTTTTCCAGTATTACCATCGGATCACATCAATGTAGTACTCTTTGTTATTGTATGGAATCATTATTATGGCTCTTGGCTATGTGTGGACACAACTTCGTTCAACTTAACCAGCAAGTGTACTGGGTCATCCAAGTAATACCTTACGTGAGTAAGGGTCGATCCCACAGAGATTGTTGGTATGAAGCAAGCTATGGTCACCTTGTAAATCTCAGTTAGGCAGATTAAATGGTTATGGGTTTCGAAAATTAATAATAAATAGAAAATAAAAAGGGATAGAAATACTTATGTAAATCAATAGTGGGAATTTCAGATAGGCGTGTGGAGATGCTAGAATCCTTTCGAATCTCTACTTTCTTACTACTTTCATCCAATCCTTCTTACTCCTTTCCATGGCAAGCTGTATGTAGGGCATCACCATCATCAATGGCTACTTTTAATCCTCTCAGGAAAATGGTCCTATGCGCTGTCACTGCACGGCTAATCGTCTGGAGGCATCACCCTTGTTGATAGCTACATCCCATCCTCTCAGTGAAAATGGTCCAAATGCTCTGTCACAGCACGGCTAATCATCTGTCGGTTCTCAATCAGGTTGGAATAGAATCCCTTGATTCTTTTGCATTTGTCATCACGCCCAGCCTTCAGGAGTTTGAAGCTCGTCACAGTCATTCAATACCGGAATCATACTCGGAATACCACAGACAAGGTTAGACTTTCCGGATTCCCGGGATCCTACTCGGAATACCACAGACAAGGTTAGACTTTTCGGATCCCCATGAATGCCGCCATCTATCTAGCTTATACCATAAAGATTCTGTTGGGGAATCTAAGAGATATGCGCCCGGCCTAAGGTAGAACGGAAGTGGTTGTCAGTCACGCGCGTTCATAGGTGAGAATGATGATGAGTGTCACGGATCATCACATTCATCAAAGTTTTGTGCAACGTATATCTTGGAATAAGAATAAAAGAGAATTGAATAGAAAGTAATAGTAATTGTATTGAAACTTGAGGTACAGCAGAGCTCCACACCCTTAATCTATGGTGTGCAGAAACTCCACCGTTGAAAATACATAAGTGAAAAGTTCAGGCATGGCCGAATGGCCAGCCCTCCTGATCTAAGGACTATGCGCCCCCAGATGTTTCTTAGATCTAAAGTGATCAAAAAGATGTCTAATACAATAGTTAAATGTCCTATATATACTTAGACTAGCTACTAGGGTTTACATGAGTAAGTAATTGATGCATAAATCCACTTCTGGGGCCTACTTGGTGTATGCTTGGGCTGAGCTTGATCTATCCACGAGCTGAGGCTTTTCTTGGAGTTGAACTCCAAGTTATAACGTGTTTTGGGCGTTCAACTCCAGATCATGACGTGTTTCTAGCGTTTAACTCCAGACAGCAGCATGTACTTGGCGTTCAATGCCAATTTACGTCGTCAATTTCCGAATAAAGTATGGACTATTATATATTTCTGGAAAGCTCTGGATGTCTACTTTCCAACGCCATTGAGAGCGCTCCATTTGGAGTTCTGTAGCTCAAGAAAATCCATTTCGAGTGCAGGGAGATCAGATTCCAACAGCATCAGCAGTCCTTTTGTCAGCCTTTTTCAGAGTTTTGCTCAAGTCCCTCAATTTCAGCCAAAAATTACCTGAAATTACAGAAAAACACACAAATTCATAGTAAAATCCAGAAATGTGAATTTAACATAAAAACTAATAAAAACATCCCTAAAAGTAGCTTGAACTTACTAAAAACTACCTAAAAACAATGCCAAAAAGCGTATAAATTATCCGCTCATCACTCAGCTTTGCTAAAGTCCCCAGTTAGAGGTGTCCAGAGTTCTTAAGCACACTCTTTTTGCTTTGGATCACGACTTTAACCACTCAGTCTCAAGTTTTTCAATTGGACCTGCATGCCACAAGCACATGGTTAGGGACAACTTGATTTAGCCGCTTATGCCTGGATATTGTTTCCTTGGCCCTCCTATCCATTAATGCTCAAAGCCTTGGATCCTTTTTACCCTTGCCTTTTGGTTTAAAGGGCTATTGGCTTTTTCTGCTTGTTTTTTCTTTTTCTTTTCTTTCTCTTTCTCTTTTTTTTGCCATCTTTTTTTTTTCACTGCTTTTTCTTGCTTCAAGAACCAATTTCATGGTTATTCAGATTATCAATAACATTTCTCTTTGTTCATCATTCTTTCAAGAGCCAACAATTTTAACATTTATGAATGACAAGATAAAAAATATGCACTTTTCAAGAATTCATTCAGAGAACAAAAAATATTGCCACCACATCAAACTAATTAAACTAGCTTCAGGATAAAATTTGAAATCCAAGTACTTCTTGTTATTTTGTAATTAAGCAAATTTTTCATTTAAGAGAGGTGAAGGATTCATTTGTTCATAGTTTTAAGGCATAGACACTAGACACTAATGATCATGTAGTAAGGACACAAACATAGATAGTACATCAAGCAAAAATTCGAAAAACGGAAAAATAAATAGACAAGGAGATTAAGGAATGAGTCCACCTTAGTGAGGGTGACGTGTTCCTCTTGAATGTCCAATGGTGCTCTTGAGCTCCTCTATGTCTCTTCCTTGCCTTTGTTGCTCCATCCCTAGTGATTTTGGTGCTCCCAATAGTTGTATGGAGGAAAATGTATCCCTTGAGGTATCTCAGAAATTTCTTGATGAGGAATTTCCTCATGCTCTTGTTGAGGTCCATAAGTGGGCTCTCTTGATGTGCAGTCAAATGCTCCGCTACTGAGCTATGGACCCTTGAGATGAATCTCTTCATCTCCCATGACTTGGAGGTGGAAGCTTTTGTCTTCCCTTTCCTCTTTCTAGAGGTTTCTCCGGCCTTAGGTGCCATAAATGGTTATGAAAAAACAAAAAGCAATACTTTTACCACACCAAACTTAAAATATTTGCTCGTCCTCGAGCAAAAGAAGAAGGAAAGATGTAGAAGAAAAAGAAGATGGAGGAGATGGAGGGTGTATAGAGTTCGGTCAAGAGGGAAAGAAGTTGTTTGTGATATGTAAAAATGAAGGAGTGAAGGGGGTATTTGGGGAAGAGTGCTGTGGAAAGGTATGAAGAAGAGAGAGTTGAGGTTGGTGGGGATCCTGTGGGGTCCACAGATCCTGAGGGGCCAAGGATTTCTCATCCCTACTCTAATTTGGCGTTCACAACGCCTTAGAGTGCAATTCTAGAGTTTAAACGCCAGTCTGCTGCCTTGTTTTGGCGTTTAAACACCAGCTTTCCTTCCTGTTCTGGCGTCTAAACGCCAGTTTGCTGCCCTGCTTTGGCGTGTAAATGCCAGTCTGGTGCCCTGTTCTGGCATTTAAACGCCCAGAAAGGTACCAGATTGGGCGTTTAAACGCCCATTTTGCTGCTCTTACTGGCGTTTAAACGCGAGTAGGTCCTTCCTCTAGGGTGTGCTGTTTTCGACTTCTGCTTTATTTTTATGAGTGTCTTTGTGACTTCACATGATCATCAACCTAAAAGAAAACATAAAATAACATAGATAAAATTAGATAATAAAATTGGGTTGCCTCCCAATAAGCGCTTCTTTAATGTCACTAGCTTGACAGTGAGCTCTCATGGAGTCTCACAGATGATCAGAGTATGGTTGAGATTTCTCAACACCAAACTTAGAGTTTGGCTGTGGCCTCCCAACACCAAACTTAGAGTTTGAATGTGGGGGCTCTGTTTGACTCTGTATTGGGAGAAGCTCTTCATGCTTACTCTCTATGATTACAGATGGAGAACCTTGAGTCTTTACTACAAGGCATTCTTCATTCACATGAATTATCAACTCTCCTATGTCAACATCAATCACAACTCTTGCTGTGGCTAGGAAGGGTCTTTAAAGGATGATGGATTCATCCTCATCCCTCCTAGTGTCTAGGATTATAAAATCAGCAGGGAAGTAAAGGCCTTTAACCTTTACTAGCACGTCCTCTACTAGTCCATCTACTAGTCCATAAGCCTTTTTCATAGATTTATCTGCCATCTCCAATGAGAATTTGGTAGCCTGTACCTCATAGATTTCCAGTTTCTCTATTACAAAGAGTGGCATCATGTTTATACCTGACCCCAGGTCACACAGAGCTTTTTCAAAGGTCATGGTGCCTATGGTACAGGGTATTAAGAATTTACCAGGGTCCTGTTTCTTTTGAGGTAAATTTTGCTGAACTAATGTATTCAGTTCATTGGTGAGCAAGGGAGGCTCTTCCTCCCAAGTTTTATTACCAAATAGCTTGGCATTCAGCTTCATGATTGCTCCTAAATAATGGGCAACTTGCCCTTCAACAATGTCTTCATCTTTTTCAGAAGATGAATAATCATCAGAGCTCATGAATGGTAAAAAGAAGCCCAAGGGAATCTCTATAGTCTCTGTATGAGCCTCGAATTCCTTTGGTTCCTCATTAGGGTATTCCTTGCTGACCACTGGACGTTCCCTGAGGTCTTCCTCATTGGGATTCACGTCCTCCTCCTCCTTCCCAGGTTCGGCCATTTTGATTACATCAATGGCCTTGCACTCTCCTTTGGGATTCTCTTCTGTATTGTTTGGGAGAGTGCTAGGAGGAGTTTCAGTAACCTTTTTACTCAGCTGGCCTATTTGTGCCTCCAAATTTCTAATGTAGGATCTTGTTTCAATCATGAAACTAAGAGTGACCTTAGATAGATCATAGACTATGTTTGCTACGCTAGAAGGATTCTGCTCAGAATGCTCTGTCTGTTGCTGAGATGATGATGGGAAAGGTTTGCTATTGCTAAACCTGTTTCTTCCACCATTGTTATTATTGAAGTCTTGCTTCTGTTGATCCTTCCATGAAAAATTTGGATGAATTTTCCATGAAGGATTATAGGTGTTGCCAAAGGCTTCACCCATGTAATTCACCTCTGCCATTGCATAGTTCTCAGGGTCATAAGCTTCTTCTTCAGAAGATGCTTCTTTAACACTGTTGGATGCATTTTGCAATCCATTCAGACTCTGAGAGATCATATTGACTTGTTGGGTCAATATTTTGTTCTGAGCCAGTATGGCATTCAGAGCCTCAATTTCAAGAACTCCTCTCTTTTGAGGCGTCCCATTACTCACAGGATTCCTCTCAGAGGTATACATGAACTGGTTATTTACAACCATTTCAATAAGTTCCTGAGCTTCTGTAGGTGTTTTCTTTAGGTGAATGGATCCACCTGCAGAGTGGTCCAGTGACATCTTGGAAAATTCAGACAGACCATCATAGAATATATATAATGTGGTCCATTCTGAAAGCATGTCAGAAGGACACTTTTTGGTCAGTTGCTTGTATCTTTCCCAAGCTTCATAGAGGGACTCACCATCTTTTTGTCTGAAGGTCTGAACATCCACTCTAAGCTTGTTCAGCTTTTGAAGAGGAAAGAACTTGGCTAAGAAAGCCGTGACCAGCTTATCCCAAGAGTTCAGGCTATCTTTAGGTTGTGAGTCCAACCATGTTCTAGCTTTGTCTCTTACAGCAAAAGGGAAAAGCATAAGCTTGTAGACTTCAGGATCAACTCCATTGGTCTTAACAGTATCACAGATCTGCAAGAACTCAGTTAAAAACTGATAAGGGTCTTCTGATGGAAGTCCATGAAACTTGCAGTTCTGTTGCAGTAGAAAAACTAATTGAGGCTTTAGCTCAAAGTTGTTTGCTCCTATGGCAGGGATTGAGATGCTTCTTCCATAGAAGTTAGAAGTTGGTGTAGTAAAATCACCAAGCATCTTCCTTGCATTGTTGTTTGGTTCGGCCATAATTATTTCTTTTGCTGCTTCCTTTTCAAAAATTTCAGTGAGGTCCTCTTCAGAGTTTTGTGCTTTATCTGCTCTTAGCTTCCTCTTCAGAGTCCTTTTAGGTTTAGGATCAGCTTCAACAAGTATGCCTTTATCTTTGTTCCTGCTCATATGAAAGAGAAGAAAACAAAGAAAATATGGAATCCTCTATGTTACAGTATAGAGATTCATTGAGATGTCAGAGGAAAATAAGAATAGAAGGATGAGGTAAGAATTCAAACACACAAGAGAGATGGAGTTCGAATTGACAATGGAGGAGGAATGTTAGTGTTTAAACAGAAAAAGATAAGAGAGGGGGGAGAATTTTCGAAAAAAAGAATAAAATTTAAAATAAATTTTTGAAAAATTGGTTGTGGTTTTGAAAAAAAGATAGGAAATAGTAAAACAAAAAAAATCAATTAGTTAGTTGAAAAAGATTTGAAAATCAATTTTGAAAAGATAAGAAGTTAGAAAAGATTTTGAAATTGATTTTGAAAAAGATATGATTTGAAAAAGATATGTTTGAAAAGATATGATTGAAAAGATAAAAATTAAAAAGATTTGATTTTTGAAAAAGATATGTTTGAAAAGATATGATTTTGAAAAAGATATGATTGAAAATATTTTATTTGAAAAAGATTTGATTTTGAAAAACTATGAAGATTTGAAAAAGATTTGATTTGAAAACAAAATTCCTCCCCTAGTGTCATCCTGGCGTTAAACGCCCAGGAGCTGCATGTTTTGGGCGTTTAATGCCCAATTGCTGCATGGTTAGGGCGTTTAAACGCCCAGCTAGGTACCCTGGCTGGCGTTTAAACGCTAGTTTTCCTACTTTACTGGTCGTTTTGAACGCCCAGCTTTTTCTCTGTAATTCCTCTACTTTATATTCTTGGATCTTCATTTTGCTAACTTCTTTATTCAAGAAGATATGTTTTCAATTTTGAAAAACAACAAAATGAGTCAAAACATATAATTCTTGGATCAAAACACAAGATATATGCAAGAACATTATGAACGTCAAGATGAACACCAAGAACAATCTTGAAGATCAAGATGAACATCAAAAACTCAGTTTTCTTAATAAAAGAAAACATGGAGGACACCAAACTTAGAACTTTCTCATGTTTGGGCCATATGAATGCAAGAATGCATATGTAGAACATCATGCAGTGCAAATCAAGAAATCATGAAGATCAAACAAGGAAATTCATCAAAAATAACTTGAAGATCATCAAAAATATTATGCATGTTTTTCGAAAATTGCAAAACAATTAAAATCATGCAATTGACACCAAACTTAAAATTTGACCCTAGATTCAAACAAGAACCATGAAATATTTTTGAGTTTTTATGATTTTATGAATTTTTTTTTATTTTTTGAAAATTATTTTGGAAAAAACGAAAAAGAAGAAAAATTTTGAAAGATTTTTGAAAACTTTTTGAAAATAAAATAATGGTTAAAACAAGAAGAAAATTACCTAATCTGAGCAACAAGATGAACCGTCAGTTGTCCAGACTCGAACAATCCCTGGCAACGGTGCCAAAAACTTGATGCACGAAATTGTGATCATCAACAATGGTGCCAATAGACTTGGTGTTCTCAAACGTGAATCACACTTTGTCACAACTCTGCACAACTAACCAGCAAGTGCACTGGGTCGTCCAAGTAATACCTTACGTGAGTAAGGGTCGATCCCACGAATATTGTCGGCTTGAAGCAAGCTATGGTCGCCTTGTAAATCTCAGTCGGGCAGAATCAAATGGTTATGGAGTTTTGATGATTAAAAAGATAAATAAAACATAAAGATAAAGATAGAGATACTTATGCAAATCATTGGTGGGAATGTCAGATTAGCGTATAGAGATGCTTCATCCCTCTTGAATCTCTGCTTTCCTACTGCCTTCATCCAATCCTTTTTATTCCCTTCCATGGCAAGCTGTATGTTGGGTTTCACCAGCGTCAATGGCTACCTCCCGTCCTCTCAGTGAAAAAGGTCCTTTACGGTTTTTCGCATGGCTAATCAGCTATTGGTTCTCGATCATGTAGGAATAGGATTTACTATCCTTTTGTGTCTGTCACTACGCCCTACAGTCGCGAGTTTGAAGCTCGTCGCAGTCATCCCATCTCAGATCCTACTCGGAATACCACAGACAAGGTTTAGACTTTCTAGATCTTAGGAATGGCCGCCAATAATTCTAGCTTATACCACGAAGACTCTGATCTCACGGAATGGAAGGCTCAGTTGTCAGGCGAGGCAACCATGCGTCGTGGACCAGGAATCCAAGAGATACACGCTCAATCTTAAGTAGAATAGAAGTGGTTGTCAGGCACTCGTTCATAGGTGAGAATAATGATGAGTGTCACGGATCATCACATTCATCAGGTTGACGTGTGAGTGAATATCTTAGAACAAGAATAAGCTTGACTTGAGTAGAAGAACAATAGTAATTGCATTAATACTCGAGGAACAGCAGAGCTCCACACCTTAATCTATGGTGTGTAGAAACTCCACCGTTGAAAATATATAAGTGATGAAGGTCCAGGCATGGCCAAATGGCCAGCCCTCAAAACGTGATCAAGAGATCAGAAGATGATCAAAAGATGAAAATACAATAGTGAGAGGTCCTATTTATAATAAAACTAGCTACTAGGGTTTACAGAAATAGGTAAATGATGCAGAAATCCACTTCTGGGCCCACTTGGTGTGTGCTTGGGCTAAGCATTGAGCTTCACACGTGTAGAGGCTTCTCTGGGAGTTAAACGCCAACTTTTATACCAGTTTGGGCGTTTAACTCCAACTCTTATGCCAGTTCTGGCATTTTGACTTCAGAATAGGGCAGAGAAGGGGCGTTTGAACGCCAGTTTGCATCGTCAAAACTCGATCAAAGTATGAACTATTATATATTTCTGGAAAGCTCTAGATGTCTACTTTCCAACGCAATTGAGAGCGCGCCATTTGGAGTTCTGTAGCTCTAGAAAAATCCACTTCAAGTGAAGGGAGGTCAGAATCCAACAGCATCAGCAGTACTTTGTCAGCCTCTGAATCGGATTTTTGTTCAGGTCCCTCAATTTCAGCCAGAAAATACCCGAATTCACAGAAAAATACACAAACTTATAGAAATATGAATTTTGCATAAAACTAATAAAAACATCCCAAAAAGTAGCTAGATCCTACTAAAAACTACCTAAAAACAATGCCAAAAAGCGTATAAATTATCCGCTCATCAGAGACTAACTTGAATAACCCAGTAAATTTTATTGTGGCATTGGAGAACATGACTGCTGCTATGCAGGCCACTGCGGAGGCTCTTGGGCAACATATAAATAATAATGACAATGGCAAAAGTAGAGCTTAGGGCCCGACGACACTGGCAACCTTCCTAAAGGTTAATCCACCTATGTTCAAGGGAACCACCAATCCGACTGAAGTCGATTCCTGGTTTCAGGCTATGGAGTGAGCACTACAAGCGCAGTTGGTACCTGAAGAGCAGTGTGTTGAATTTTCTACCTATCTACTCACTGGGGAAGCATCACATTGGTGGCAGGGAGCCCGACGTCTTCTACAGCAGGGGGATGACCCTATCACCTGGGATGCCTTCCAGGTGGAATTTTATAAAAAGTACTTTTCGAATTTTACTATGACGGCCAAGAAACTTGTGTTACTACAGCTGAAGCAGGGTGCTATGTCCGTATCTGAGTATACAAACAAATTTGAGGAGCTATTTAGGTTTTTTCGCATGTGTTAGGGAGCTCCGGGAGACTTCGAGGAATGAAAGTGCATTAAGTATGAAGGAAGGCTTCGAAGCGATATCCTAAGTTTAGTGGGACCAATGGAGATCAGAACTTTCTCAGAGTTGGTGAATAAGAGCAGGGTTGCTGAAGAGTGTGTGAAAAAGGCGGGTGCAGAGAGAGGAAGTCATAGGGGACCTTTTCAACAGAACCGAGGGAGGGACTTTGCTCTAAGGGGTCAAGATTTTAAGAGAGTAGTTTATAATCCACAACCCCAGCAAGCCCAAGACAATTCCCGAAGGAACAACAACAACAATCATCAAGGGAGGAGGTATGGAAAGCAACCTCAGAATGAAATGACTTGTAGGCGGTGTGGAAGCTATCATCCGGGAACTCCGTGTCGAGCTGGATTGGGATTAGGAGCTGAACACATGTCTTGGAATTGTCCTGAGAAGGTCAACCAGAATACTGCCAAGGGCCAACAACCAGTTCGTGCGTTCACTATGATGACAGAGGATGCCGCTAGATTCGACGGTTTGGGAAGAGGTAAGTGAAAGATCGGTAACAACGTGTTAAAAGTACGCTTGAGTTGGTATTTGATTTGGCTATTATAGATAGAAATCTAGTGAATGCTTGTCATGCTAAGTTGTGGTTTAGTGCTTAAGGAGATAAGTGATAGGATTAGTACTAGACGAGAAATCAGAGTCACGCAGCGAAAGTTTTGGAAGTATTAAAATAAAATAGTTGCAAGTGGGAGCTGTAGAGAATGATTAGAAATACTTTAGGTTTGGATACCTGACAGACTTAGTGAGCTAATGCCAATAGTGATTCGCAAGTAGTTAAGTTTAATTGTGGCTATGGGGTTAGATTGATTCTAAAATGGCTGTATAAGTAGAGGTGTAATTGGATTCGTGCTTAAATTTTAATGGATAAATTATTGGACTTTGGATGATGGAGTTGGAAGACTGTAAATTGAAACATTGAGGCTATATTAAGGTTAATTTAAGGAAAACGGTGAAGGGTGGTAAGTTTTGGTTTTAGGAAAGGTCTTATGAAGGGTGAGATGAACATAACATCTGATTAGTTATTGAGAGAGCTTATATGAAGACTTGATATGAAATTTTCGAAGGCAAAAATTTTTGTTAGGAGGGTAGAATGTAAAATTCGGTCAAACCATAATTAATTAAATAATAAATTAGATATGAGTGAATATGGTTAGAAAATTTAGAAATCAGAATTTGATAATTTAAATATGATATTTGGATTCAGTGAATTTTTCTGAGTCGGAAAACATAGTTTTCTGCGTAAAAACGCGCACTGGAATTTTGACCGGCAGTACCGACTGAGATCTGTCTGGTACTATAGCTGAGAAAATTGGGTATAAGTAAATAAGGCTAAGAAATTAGGATTTATAATTAGTACAGGTAAAAATATTTAAAATGCGATTTAAAGCTCTAATCTTAAAGGTTTTGGCCCAAAATTGGGCCAAAGGACTAAACCAAGTGAATTGGACCCAAGTGGATCCAAGCCCAGCATATATAAGCCTTAACTTAAGGCCATTCAGCCACCATAACCCTCATTTAGTGTGTTCGTTGCGGAAATGAAAAGAGAGAGATGATAAGAGAGAAACCCTAACTCTCTTTGATCTTCAAATCACCAAAACTTGAGCTACGAAGCTCCGATTGACTAGCTGTTTGCGGACATGTATTGCTCTTCTCCTCCTCTTTGAGTCTATCTAAGTTTTGTGGTGAGTATTTAAATCTCCTCTGCCCAGTTTCATTTTTCCTCTTGTATTTCAAATTTGGTTTGGGTTTTGAGGAAATCTTGTGATTTTGGTTGTTTAGGGGTACTCTAGTTTGAGCCATTAGTGATATTCATCACAAAATCTTGTTGGTTAAGGTAAGGAATCCTCTAACCATTGTGATTTATCGATTTTATGAACCCTAGGTTAATTATAAGTGTGAAATTGGTTATGTTAGAATATTAGTTAATTTTGGTACACAATTGGGAGGTTGGTGTTGCTTGTGGAGCTTTGGTGAGGCTTGGAGCTATGGGTTGGTGGAGACTTTCAAGAAAAAGTCCAATTATTTTGGCTACAAGAGGTATGGTTTAAGTTTCATTTAAGTACCATGTGGTGTGATGAGAATTTCTAGGTTAGATGCCCCTAGGATTAAGTTTGGATTATGTAAGTGGTTGGTACTAATATGTGTAGTTGATATCTATTGTAAATTAATGATTGGGTTGAGAATTGTGTGAATTTGTATGTTTGGTGTGTTGAGGATTTGATGAATTAGATAATGAATATTGGTTTGAAAAATATGCATTTAAATTGTGAATTTGGGTCGGAGGCCGTGAATCTTGGGCCGGAGGCCGGAAAGAGGTAAGGAAGGTAAGTTGATGTGTGTATTGTGTGATGATATAAGAGATTTGGATGGATTTTAGATATTGAATGTGTGAATAATTAGTTTGATTATTGAATAATAAGGCTTGACGAATTGAGGTGTGGAATTTGATAGTTTTAGGTGAAATTGTGTAGATGAGGTAGTTTTGGTTTTGGTTGAGTGTAATTATATGAATGTGGTTGGGTTGTGGTCATTTTGATGAGTGAAAATGAATTTGCCTTGTGAACATTGGAAAAATTGGTGATTTCTATTTTTGGCTAAAAACTGATTTTTGACCAACTTTGGCGGTCCATAACTCGGTCCTCGGAGTTTAGAATTCTTCAAAATTAGATTTTTATGAAAGTTCATTCAAAGATCTTTCCAACGGTTCAAAAATGGTTGAAAAAGGAATTTCGTAGAAGAAGTTATGTGTGTCAGAAGTTTGGAGTTTGAAAACGTACTCCGACGCGCACGCGTCACTCACGATTTTTACTCTCTCACGCGTGTGCCTGGCCTACGCGTACGTGTCACTCTATTGATGCAGGTGCCAAGTAGAAAATCCAGAGAATTGTACTGGTTTTGTGCGAGGTGCACAAAACGCACCCATGCGTACGCGTGGCTGACGCGCACGCGTTACTCTACTTTTCCACCTTCCCACTCGTGGGCATGGGCAACACTTATGCGTCACATGTTTTTCTCCACTTCTCACTTTACATACGCAAACTGTTGAAAAAGGGTGGTCGCATACGCAATCCCCCATGCTCGCATATGCGAGATGCCCAACCCGAATAGGTTGCTCGCGTCGCGTATTAAAGTTCGCGTATGCAGAGGTTCACTTTTGAATAGCTCGCGTATGCAAGGGTTGAATATCTGTTGACTCGCGTACGCATGCAGTGCCTCGTGTGCACGAGATGCATAACCCGAATTGGTTGGTCACGTTGCGTGGACCATGTTGCGTACGCAACACTCACCAGATTCAGAAAAATTTCCAAGTTGCATAATTCAATTTTTGCACCAAACTTTGAACAATCATAACTCCCTCTACAAAATTCCATTTTCATTTAACTTTATATCAATTTAAAGCTCTTAAAACAATCTTTAATTTAAAACAAATTTCAACCAATTTGAAAAACTGAGGCTCAAGTTATGATCAATCAAAGTTCAGTAAAACAAGGTTTTCACAAAATCAGCAAGGTTCTTAAATATTCCAAACTCCTAACCAAAACCATTTTATAAACATTCTGTTGCACATCAATTCTTACCATTCATGTCCACAATCACAATCATATGTCTCCCTACTTTCCAATTGATCTCCTCCATCAATTTAACCCTATTTCAATCAATTTTTCCAACATAATTCAAAAAACTCTACAAGTTCTAAATCAAGATCTCAATATTCCCAACCTTAAATAATTCAACTCTTTACCAACATAATTCATCACATCTAATCGTATTGCACATAGCTATCATTATTTATTCGAACATCAATAATTATCATCATAATTCGTCAAAATCATCACAAGCATCAATAAACATAAATCCACTATCAACCATTCAAAGCTATCCTATAGTCCACTAGTCTAAGTGTCCAGAAATATTATATATTATATAGAAAAACCAAAACCATACCTTAGCTAATTCTCAATATGTGCTATACACCAAAATTTGTGCCTAACAAGCTTTCAACCACTAACAAATCATCAATTCCAATCCAAATGCTTCCAATTAGCCAACAATTTTAAGAACTCAAACTAAAATCATACCAAATACCACTAATCAACCATGAGTTACCAAAATCACAAATTCACAAAGGCAGAGAGTTTTCTTACCTTTTCCGATGGTGTTTGAGGCACAAACCACCAATAGACCAACCTTAAATACCACCTAATCAATCAAAACACAAAAACTCACTCAAAACTAAAACCTAAAATTTCAAATTTCTTAGGGCAGAAAACTGGACAGAGATTTGAAAGAAGATTATCACAATACCTAACAAGAAGTGACGGGCTCAGCGAGAGCTTCGTGTAGTCGCAAATGGCACGCGAATCGGAGTATGTAGCTCAAGCTATGGTTGAATGAAGTTGAAGATGAATAGTGTTTTGTGGAACCTTACCTCTCTTCTCTCAATTTCACGTTGCTGCTGCTGCATGGTGTTAAAGGTAGCTGAAATGGCCACTTAAATGGCTTTATATATGTTGGGCTTGGACCCAACTTGGACCTGATCCAACCCGTTAGCGTTTTTAGCCCATTTGACCCAACTTTGGGCTAAACATTTAAAATTAGCACTTAACTTTAATTTATTTTCTCACTATTTCTACTGTTTTTATCATTTTCGCATAGTACCGGATAGACTTAAGCCGTTACTGCCAATTAATTTACCGATACGCATTTTTATGTAATTTTTCAAAGAAAATTACATTTTCTAACTCAGAAAAATCTACATAGTCCAATTATCATATTTATATTTTCTAACTAACATTCTACATTTTTTGGATCCTATTTTGGACAATTAATTTAAATTAATTAAACGATTAATTAATTATGGTTCTTACATTTTTCCCACCAAATAAAAAATTTTACCCTCAAAATTTAGTTCATCCATCATCACCATTACATGCTCCCTCAACTTAAATCTATCTCTCACCATTCACCTTTCTATTCCTCCATATCAGCTCAAATTCCTAAATACATCCTTTATTCTTGTTTATAACGCCCTATTTTAACCGAATTCAAGCCTATGTTGTCTTTCTCACTCTTAGCTTTCCTTAATTCAACCTCAATACCTCATCAGCATTTCAACTCAATATGTTCCAAATCTGCCTTTCAAAAGAATCATTTTCTATTTCAATCTAAACACAAAATCATCATGATCAATTGTCGCAATCATTATCTTCCAAACACGACAATTGCACTCACCTACAACCCAAATCCCAATCATTCACCTACCCTCGTGTCCACAACCTATCCTAAATCATTCTAATCGTACAGCCATAACTAAACTTAGTTTTTGGGTAATCATTATTTACATTAACCCACCAAACTCTTCCGGTATTCAAGCCTAAAATATTTTCAGTCACCATTCTATTACTTCTATTTGCAACTATACAAATTCTAACCTTAAACAATTCTCCACAACTCCAAGTACAATATCCATCCTTCAACCATTCTACATTATTCAAATTCATTGTTCTCGAAAGCAATTTCACCACACATAATGCATATACACACATTTAATCAACCAATACATACAATTTCAACCAATCTTAGGGCCACTAATTAATTGACTAATCCAATTATTTAGTCAAGTCATATATTATTATCGGATTACCAAAACTTAGGCTTACTTTTGAACTTCCTCAACTTAACCCAAATAGGGTTTACACTCATCCTAAGACTAAGTAATAACTTAGGGCCTTATAGCATCTTTATGCCTAACTTATGGTCACATTAAATCCTCAATCTCAATACTTGTATTACTTAGGACATCAACAACAACTAGAATATCTATTCCAGTTATTCATCTTTAAGTGCAACACTACAACTCGACATACAAAACAACTAATGAATTTTCACCTATCATAACTAAACTCAAATGCCACTCATAGTTAAACCCAATAAAGATTCAAGCCTAAATTCATGTCCACTTATTTTTTTTCCTTTTTTACTATCCTCTGCACTTAAATAATTTACCAGATACCAAAGGTTATATCAATCATCCTAGAGTCTACATGTCAAAACCAAAATCAAACGTGGACATCTCTATGTGTTAGCTTAACTCAAAATTCTAATCCTTTAGTAATTATATCCATCTTCATGGAGGTAGTTCCCTCCTTACTCTACATCTTCATCATAAGAACAAATGCAACAGGCTCCAGATCGTAAGTCAGAGAGTCCACTTTATATGGCCTGAACTGTCGCAATGTACAAACCATTACATCCTGCTAACTCAGAATGCACTCCAAGATTTCCAATGAAGCGTTATCGTAGATTCCAACTAGTTCATGAGATTCAAGTAACACAAGCACTGGCAATGGGTTAATCTTTCTTCCAAGTTTTGAAGAATTTCCCCCAATAATCTGACGTTTGCACCAACGGGCACTTTTGTGTGTCGGCTCAGTCATTAGTAATGCCATTTTCAAAACTGAAGCTTCACAACCCCTCATAAGGTCGTACGCTCATCGGTTTCATCCTTCGTGTTCATAAGTTGTGTCCTAAGAAACTAACATATCGAGGTTGCATCTAAGGATTGCATGTGATGTCGAAATGAGCTCAAGTCATCTGAAGGGATACCAAGCTAAAAAAGAGAGCAAACAATTTCGAAAGGTATCCATAAGAAATTAAAAAGATGCATTGTGTTGTGATTAGACAAGGTTGTAGAAAATAAGAAAATGCACCAGAAAGAGAATTAGAGTGCACCTCAAAAAGGGATTCCAAATTAAGAATCTTTGGTCGCAATAATAAGGCAAATTGAAACAAAATATGTCTGTACTAATTTTAAGAGGATTACGAGCTCTCGAATAAAGGCGGTTCAACCCAACAGTGCACATTCAGGATCACATCAAGGAATACAAGGTTCGCACGAGGATATGTGCAAACAAGGAATAGGATTGGGCAAGGTTTAATTTATTCACCAAGAGGGATTCTGAAATAAAAAGCTCTAATGCAATTTACAAGGGAGAAGATAGATCAGTTCATAAGGATGTATTGGTGCTCTTATTCCTACAAAACCTCACACTGTCATTAAGATCACCGTACTTCCACAGCGTTACTCTAACTCGTTGATCTTTAAGAGTTGGGTTATTTGCCCACGTCAACCAAAAACGTCCCTAAAATCTATCAGCTCTAGCAACCATACTCTACGCGGCACGAGTGAGTTTGGTCCTCACTTTGATACTAAGTTTGACACCTTTATTCTCAAACCTTTCTCTCCATCACAAGCTATGTGTAATGCGGTGTTCCAATATTACACATAATGCAGTTAAGGCTTTATAATCAATTATACACCTACCTCTTATCTCAGGCTCCCACTAGGGCGTTCACAGTGAATAGACAACCTTACAGTTGGTTTTGACTAGCATTTTGGTTTTTTACACAACGGCAATCCTTAGCAATGTGTCCAAACAGTCCACAAGTATAGCATCGACCATTTCTTTTCGCTCGGTGAAACTGGCCATTATTGTTTCTTCAGAAGTTTCTTTGACCATGAGGATGTTGAGTGGCATGTCCGTTCCTTTTGAAGATATAGCCTCTTGGTGGAAAATACTTTCCATGACCTCTGCTACTAGTACCCCCGCAAATATCTATAACATCCTAACTACCAAAGCTCACGCTTCCGGCTGTGTGACTCTGATAGCTCAGACATTACGACGACACTTATACTATTTAATACTAAAATATGAGCCTGTTTAAAACTTTAAACCGTAAAACCGCTCCCAAAAAGTACTTTTGCTATACAACGTACATCCATACATACCATACAAAAACTCATTCATAAAAGGTACATCCATATATATATATATCATATTACAAGCATTAATCAATACAATTCCTATCCCTCTTACAGAATATATCAAAAACAACAGTTTACAATAAAAGAGAAATCTGAAATCCTATACTGAAAGAGGAAGATGTTCATTTAAAACAATATTCAAAAGCCTTTCAAAAGGTTTATCTATGCTGAACCAATTTAGCTTTTCATACTTTTCCAAACCAAAAACACAAAACCGAAACCAACCATCGGTCCTCTCAATTCAACCACGGCCCTAGGCCCAAACAATCCAACCAAGAACCAAATCACCACAATCCAACAGAGTCCCAGTTGCAAACACAGATAGAAAGTTCAAGCACAAACAAACAGTTACAGGAAGTAGAACAAGTAGCAGTTAATCTCAAATAGTCACAAATGCAAACCAAGTACAATATGCAGACCCAAACAATGTCACATAGATGCATATGATGCATACATGTTCCTAGTGGCTGATGATATCATCTGTCGGTTATAGAGCCAACCCGACAAGTCCTGGTAGCTAACCATTGGACTGTCCCTCTGTCGCGCATCCCCAACTCGAGTTATACTCATCATAAACTTGATCATAATCATGATCCATATCCATCACCCTCACTGGTGAATATTTACGGGGGCAAGCTCATCCGGGGCTTTCACAGTGCCCGGCCACACTTACAACATAGGGTCAGTAGAGTCTCGAGTCTCCACCTGGAGCACGTGGTGGCTAGCCACTGCTTTCTCCCAGGAAACTCGTATCTCTGATAGTGGAAGTGCAAATCACAATTATCAATAATTCAGCATATGCAACATTCATTCTCAGCCATGGATCAACATCCATCTCAGCCATCCGGCTCACAGTTCAGTCCAAAACCAGCCAATATTCATATCATACATAGCCATTCTGGCTCACGGTTCAATCCATAACCAGCCAATATTCATAATCATACAAAGCCATTACGGCCCATAACAAAACAGCACTTCCACCATTCAACATCATCAAATTCATAAAATCGGCATTTAAGCCATAAATCACATTGTTCTCAATTTATTTCACTTTGAAATAAAGTTTCAACTCTTTTTAGCCTTGGCTTTAAAGATCTTGTTTCTCAAATCATCTCAGGCTCATAAGCCACTTTTACTCAAGGTAAATTCCCCTTTTTAAAATAATGCCACTCTCGGGATCCTCTTTCCAAAACTTCCATAACCATGGAAAGTTAAGATTCATTTTAAAACATTCAAAATCATCCATCTAACAATGGAATTTTATAACAAAATTTTTTGGCAGAGTCCAAGTCTTTAGGGGAGAATAACATAACTCATTTCGCCAAATTTATTTAAAATCATTAAAACCTTGGCTTTTGATGAGCGGATAATTTGTACGCTTTTTGGCATTGTTTTTAGTCTACTTTTAGTAGGATTTAGTTAGTTTTTAGTATATTTTTATTAGTTTTTAGTTAAAATTCACTTTTCTGGACTTTACTATGAGTTTGTGTGTCTTTCTGTGATTTCAGGTATTTTCTGGCTGAAATTGAGGGACCTGAGCAAAAATCTGATTCAGAGACTGAAAAGGACTGCAGATGCTGTTGGATTCTGACCTCCCTGCACTCGAAGTGGATTTTCTGGAGCTACAGAAGCCCAATTGGCGTGCTCTCAACGGCGTTGGAAAGTAGACATCCTGGGCTTTCCATCAATATATGATAGTCCATACTTTGCCCAAGATTTGATGGCCCAAACCGGCGTTCAAAGTCACCTTCAGAATTCCCAGCGTTAAACGCCGGAACTGGCACCAAAGTGGGAGTTAAACGCCCAAACTGGCATAAAAGCTGGCGTTTAACTCCAAGAAGAGTCTCTACACGAAAATGCTTCAATGCTCAGCCCAAGAACACACCAAGTGGGCCCAGAAGTGGATTTTTATGTCTTTTACTCATCTTTGTAATTCTTAAGCTACTAGTTCCCTATAAATAGGACCTTTTACTATTGTATTTTCATCTTTTGATCATTATGATTGAACCCTCTTTGGGAGGCTGGCCGCACGGCTATGCCTAGACCTTGTTCTTATGTATTTTCAACGGTGGAGTTTCTACACACCATAGATTAAGGTGTGGAGCTCTGCTGTACCTCGAGTATTAATGCAATTACTATTATTCTTCTATTCAATTCAGCTTGTTCTTATTCCAAGATATCACTTGTTCTTCAACTTGATGAATGTGATGATCCGTGACACTCATCATCATTCTCACCTATGAACGTGTGACTGACAACCACCTCCGTTCTACCTTAGATTGGGTGAATATCTCTTGGATTCCTGATACACGACGCATGGTTGATCGCCTGACAACCGAGCGCTCGCCTGACAACCGAGCCAGCCATTCCGTGAGATCAGAGTCTTCGTGGTATAAGCTAGAATTGATGGCGGCATTCAAGAGAATCCAGAAGGTCTAAACCTTGTCTGTGGTATTCTGAGTAGGATTCAATGATTGAATGACTGTGACGTGCTTCAAACTCGCGATTGTGGGGCGTTAGTGACAGACGCAAAAGAATCACTGGATTCTATTCCGACATGATCGAGAACCGACAGCTGGATAGCCGTGCCGTGACAGGGTGCGTTGAACATTTCCACTGAGAGGATGGGAGGTAGCCACTGACAACGGTGAAACCCTTGCATAAGCTTGCCATGGAAAGGAGTAAGAAGGATTGGATGAAGACAGTAGGAAAGCAGAGAGACGGAAGGGACAAAGCATCTCTATTCGCTTATCTGAAGTTCTTACCAATGAATTGCATAAGTATCTCTATCTTTATCTTTTATTCATATTTCATCTATAACCATCTGAGTCTTCCTGACTAAGATTTACAAGGTGACCATAGCTTGCTTCATACCAACAATCTCCGTGGGATCGACCCTTACTCGCGTAAGGTTTATTACTTGGACGACCCAGTGCACTTGCTGGTTAGTTGTGCGGAGTTGTGATAAAGAGTTGAGATTGCAATGAGCGTACCATGTTGATGGCGCCATTGATGATCACAATTTCGCCCACCAGCTTTCCGATTTGAGTAATAAAATAGGATCTAAGCCAAACTGAGTCACGTAATCATTTACTTCTTTCAAAGCTGTTTCCTTTACTTAGGCAAAACCAACTTCAACCCCATGATAAATTCTAAAGCGTTTCAACTGTTAAAAATTGTTTTAGTCTTGCAAGAATTCAGAATTCAAAGAGTACTTAAACCTTTCCCAAAACATTTCAAAATGAAACTTGTCAATAGACATTCAGGTTCTTTCAAAGTCATTGAAACTCCTCTAATTGAAACCCTCAAGTCAAATTCAAAGGCATTGCCCTTGTCACATTTAAAACAGCCTTAAAACATAAGTTTCATTCTAAATAACTTTCTCCTGAAAGAGATACAATGCCTTTCTTAAGAAGCAAGACTAAATCACAATTTCCTCTTTAATAATTCATTTCAAAAGCATAAGTCACCCCTTTCTTGATAATTCAGATAAAATAGCAGAAGCCGTTAACTCATAAGTTTTCAAATAACATTTCAGTAAAGTCCCGGATTCTACCGAAATTTCAACAGCACCTCCCCTAAAACTTGGACTTTGCCACCCGGTTCAGGTCCCAACAAAACAACCCACAATCCTTTTCAACAGTCCAAAATCCAAAATCAGTTCAAGGCAAGCCAAAATTCAACAGTCATCTCAATTCCATGTGATGAGTGGATAATTTATACGCTTTTTTGCATTATTTTTAGGTAGTTTTTAGTAGGATCTATCTACTTTTAGGGATATTTTCATTAGTTTTTATGCAAAATTCACATTTCTGGACTTTAGTATGAGTTTGTGTGTTTTTCTGTGATTTCAGGTATTTTCTGGCTGAAACTGAGGGACCTGAGCAAAAACCTGATTCAGGCTGAAAAAGGACTACTGATACTGTTGGATTCTGACCTCTCTGCACTCAAAATGGATTTTCTGGAGCTACAGAACTCTAAATGCGGTGCTCTCAATAGCGTTGGAAAGTAGACATCCAGAACTTTTCAGCAATAGGTAATAGTCCATACTTTGTTCAAGTTTAGATGATGCAAACTGGCGTTCAACGCCAGTTCCATGCTGCATTCTGGAGTAAAACGCCAGAAACACGTCACAAACCAGAGTTAAATGCCAAAAACACGTTACAACTTGGCGTGTAACTCCAAAAGAAGCCTCTGCACGTCTAAAGCTCAAGCTCAGCCCAAGCACACACCAAAGTGGGCCCCGGAAGTGGATTTCTGCACTTAGACTTATTTTTGTAAACCCTAGTAGCTAGTCTAGTATAAATAGGACATTTTACTATTGTATTAGACATCTTTGGATTATTTTTGGATTACCTTATGATCCTTTGATCACGTTTATGGGGGATGGCCATTTGGCCATGCCTGGACCATCACTTATGTATTTTCAATGGTGGAGTTTCTACACACCATAGATTAAGGTGTGGAGCTCTGCTGTACCTCAAGTTTTAATGCAAGTACTACTATTTTCTATTCAATTCATGCTTATTCTTATTCTAAGGTATTACTCGTACTTCAACCTGATGGATGTGATGATCCGTGACACTCATCATCATCTGTCCCTATGAACGCGTGCCTGACAACCACTTCCGTTCTGCAAGCAAAAGCTAAAGTGAATATCTCTTGGATTCCTTAACCAGAATCTTCGTGGTATAAGCTAGAATTATTGGCGGCCATTCTTGAGAATCCGAAAAGTCTAAACCTTGTCTGTGGTATTCCGAGTAGGATTCAGGGATTGAATGACTGTGACGAGCTTTAAACTCACGATTGTTGGGCGTAGTGACAGATGCAAAAGAATCAATGGATTCTATTCCGACATGATCGAGAACCGACAGATGATTAGCCGTGCTATGACAAGAGCATTTGGATCATTTTCACTGAGAGGATGGGAAGTAGCCATTGACAATAGTGATGCCCTACATACAGCTTGCCATGGAAAGGAGTATGAAGGATTGAAGGAAGGCAGTAGGAAAGCAGAGATTCAACAGGAACAAAGCAGCTCCATACACTTATCTGAAATTTTCACCAATGATTTACATAAGTATCTCTATCCTTATTTTATGCTTTATTTATTATTAATTTTCAAAAACCATTATAATCATTTGAATCAGCCTAACTGAGATTTACAAGATGACCACAGCTTGCTTCATACCAACAATCTCCGTGGGATCGACCCTTACTCACGTAAGGTTTATTACTTGGACGACCCAGTGCACTTGCTGGTTAGTTGTGCGAAGTTGTGAAGAATGTGAGTGAACCATAGTAATGTGTATCAAGTCTTTGGAGCCATTACTAATAATTGTTCAAGTTATGAAAAGAGTAAATCCCAATTTTGCGCTATCACCATGTTTCAAGAAAACCGTTTCAAAAATCAAATTATTATCATCCGAATAAACTTATTTCTAAAGTTTCAAAGAAACAGTTCAGTAATAATCATTTATCAAAAACCGGATCATATAAAGCAAGCCAAGCTGAATTCAAGAGTGTATTCTATTTTCCACATTATCAAGAAAATCAACTCAACTCAAATCAATTCCCAACGGATTAAACTCGATTTTAAAGCTTTAAAGGAATCAACTTCAAAAGCATTTCATTTCACAAAGCCACACAACAATCCAATCAAACAAATATTCATAATCATTCGAGACAATCAATAATACATAAGGCTACTACAACCACCAAATACACATTGTCTCACATTAGTATCCATATGTAATAATTCCATACATAAAATATGGTTTTTAGAAAGCACCCCTACCTCAAAACGCAAATTCCATAATCCAAACGCCTCATAAGTTCTTTTTGCCTCAACTCGAAATCAAAGGCAGCTTCAAAGCACAGGCCCACACATTTTCGCAGCAGCATAAACAGCTCTAAATTACAACAAGCAGCCTCAGTTACCAAACTCTAAGAACATTAATACCATAAAGGCTTTAATACACATACAGGACACTAATGTAGGGCTTTCGAAACATAATTTCTTACCAGAATAACAACACGAAGCAGCTGCGATTTCGAACTGACCCCGACAACAGCTCCGGTGGATCAACTATAAAAATTGCGCAGTATCAAAACCTTCTCAAGATCCAAAATGACCGAAACCACAAATTAAAACCCTTACCGGCAGAGTTCTCCAGCGATTGAGCTGCATTCTCCGGCGGCAGAGACGGCGGAGCAGCTCAAACGGCCAGCAGTAGTGACGGCACTAACCAGCACCAACATCCACCACTGTCACCACCTACCTCTCCAGTCAGATCCAACGGTCGCAACTCAGCCACAGCAACGATGAAACGGCAGCAAAAAGGGTTAGCCCCAACCCGCGATGATGGTTTTCCGGCACGACACCAGCCATAACAGGAACGGCGGCGGTGAGACCCCAACAGCGACGAGTTTCCCGACGACAGAAAAAGCAGGACTGGCGACGAAAAGGAGGCCCGGCGACGGTGACCCAGGCGGCGATGGTCTCCCCTATCACGCTCTCCCTCTCTCTGCTGTGCAAACTCCCATCTCCCTCTCTCTTCGTGCTCGCCGGCAGAAGCAAGATGGCGGCGACTCAGCAAGGATGAGCTCCTCTGGTTCGGTGACAGATGCACGACTCAGGCTCCAGGGACAGGACGACAATGGTGGCGACGACACGGCTCAACAACCGTGTGGTGATGGCGCGAACAGATCCTTCTTCTCCCTTCGGCTAGCAATGGTGACGACAGTGGCAGTGGCACCCACCGCGCCACCTCTCTCTTCTCTCCCCTCTCCTTCCTTCTCCGTGGATTCCTCACCCCACTCCCCCTTCGGCTTCATTTTTCTTTTAGGGAACACAAAGGAAATTTTGTGTGTTGTTGCTGCGCAGTGAAGGCAGTGAGGAAAGGGGTTGCGCTGTGCAGCGTGGAGGAAGGATGGAAGGGAATGGGTTTAGCAAAATTAGGGTTAGGGGTATTATGATAATTTCACCTAAAATTTGGAATAATATAGTAATTGAAACTCAATTAAATCCAACACTAATTATATATAGAAAATTCTGTTTGTTCATCACTTTTACAAATTATTTTCAATAAAATGCCCAAACCCAAAAATTAGAAATAATACACTTAATTTCTTCATTTTTTCAAAATAGCAGTATTAATATTTAAAATGTTAATTATTTAATTCAAATCATATAAAATTCATATTTTTTCATAACTGCTAACTTTATAATTTAAATATAGAAAATAACCCAATAATTATAAAATTGGATAATACTCATAACTCATCTCAAATTCAATAAATCAAGACTCGCCTTAATCATCTTTAATAAAATAATTATTGAAATTAAGGCTATAAATAGTTATATGATTTGAGACTTGGTCGTAATAAGACTTTTCAAAAGTTATGGGTTTTACAATATCTCTCGCCAAAGTCGTCTTCCTAATGCAGTCTTCTACATCTCTTGCCTCGTTCACCAATTCCGAGAAGCCCCTAATCTCCAATGGAGCCACAACACGCATGATATCTTCCCTTAGCCCTAGTTGGTATTTGATGCATTTCCAACCCTCACAGGACTCAGGGGCACCCTGACCTATTCTCGAGAACCTACAGAGTTTCTCGAATTTGCTGGTGTATTCAGCTATAGTCATAGACCCTTATTTCAGCTGTAAGAGCTCCAACTCTCTGGCCTCCCTTATTGACTCATAAAAGTACTTCTTGTAGAAAGCTGTCTGGAATAACGCCCATGTAATATCGACGTTCTGTTGGTTTAGCAGTCGGCGCTCTCTTTATAACCATTGCTGAGCTTCTCCCATTAATTAATAAGCCACATATTCCACAAACTGGTCATACGGTATATATTGAATTTACAATGCATGCTCCACAGCTTGGAACTAGTTGTCTGCTTCAGTAGGGACTGTCGATCCATTGAAAATCGGCGGGTCAACTTTCAAAAAAGCAGCTAGAGTTCTTGGAACACCACCTAAGCTGTTCTCAGCACCTTCTCCATTTTCGTTTTTCGGCTGATTGCCTTGTCTTCCCCAAAGCATGAATAGTCATAGCAATGCTCACTTGAATCGTATTAACTAAGTTAGTCATTGCTGCCATGAGTTCAGCGTGATTGTCCATTGACAAACCCCAATTTGAGGGTTTATCTTGTGTTGAATTTAGAATATTTTGATAACCTTTTGTCACATTTAGCCTAGGAATTAGTATGGTTTTGTTATCTCTCCCATATTTGTGCCTAAGTGTAAAAACATGCTTTGTAAGCCTTATTTTGATGAATTCTAATTTCTCTTTGATTCCATAAGATGCCTTGATGTGTTTGCTAGTAATCTCAGGTTGAAATAGGCTAGGCATGGATCA
Source organism: Arachis stenosperma (assembly GCF_014773155.1). Taxonomy (NCBI): domain Eukaryota; kingdom Viridiplantae; phylum Streptophyta; class Magnoliopsida; order Fabales; family Fabaceae; genus Arachis; species Arachis stenosperma. The sequence continues at coordinate 99,335,644 of NC_080382.1, forward strand.
AAGGAAGCAAGGAAGGAAGCATGCAAGTGGAGAGAAGCACAAAAAGCCAAAGAGTTGATCTCGGCCAAGCACGCGTACGCGCACAAGGCGCTCGCGCGCACATCGCAGAATTGGCAAGGGACGCGCACGCGCACTGTGCGCGCACGCGTCGAAGCCCGCACGTGATTCTTTTATTACAACACGTGTCTGGCGATTTTGGAAGAATTTAGCAACCAACTTTGGCGCCAAAATGCATATAAGAGCCAAGGATTGAAGGGGATTGACACACATTACAAACTTCACTTGACACATTCACACCCATAGACTAATTGTAGATCATTAGGTAGATATTTTTTTAGTTAGTTACATTTGTAGAGAGAGAAACTCCAACTTCTCTCTAGGATTCATCTTCATTTTCCCAATTCTCAACCATTCCTTGGTGAGATCTATTACAACACTCAATCTACTTTGTTCATGTTGTAGATCATCTTCTCTAATCTCAATTAGTGTTTGTAATTGTTCAATTCTTGTAGATCTTAGAATTAGTTTTGTTGTTTTGGATTCTATTGATTCATTAAAGATCTCATTTTCATTGTTGTTCATTGTTGATTGTTGTTAATCTCTTGTGTTGAATTGCTTTAGTTCTAAATCTCTTCTCAATTTTACTATGTCTTTCATTCTTGCTCTCCACATGTTTGAGAAAATGCCAACTTTAGATATGGAGTAGAATTCCCTCACTTGGCCTAGTGGTTGAGTCGTTGGAGACACTTGAATAATGGATGTCAATTGTTGATTAAGAATTGAGGATTGCTAATTGACTTAGAGTGCACTAAAGCTAGACTTATCTAGGGTAAGACTAGGACTTGTGACTTGAGTTAATTACTTTTACTTGACTTTCCTCTATAATTAGGGGTTAACTAAGTGAAGCAATACTCCTTTGTTATCACAATTGAAGGAAGCTATAGTGATGGGACTTCCAATGCTCAACCTTGGCCAAGGCTTTTAATATTGATTGATTGTTGTTTTCTTTTATTCACACTTTTATGCCACACTCTTCAAACCACAAAAAGACCACTTAACCAATACATGCATCCTTGTAGCATTCCTAGGGAAGAACGACTCGGGACTAATACTCTCGATTATAGATTGTAGATTTGTTTGATAAATGGATTTTGCGTCGGTTTAGACTATACTACGATTGACTACTTAATAATTTCTATACCGGCAAAAATTCATTCGTCAAAATGGCGCCGTTGCCGGGGAGTGCGCATGAGTGCCATGTTTTTGGTTAATGTAAATATGTGAATATTGTGAATATGTTTGTGTTTTGTTTGATTGTTAGTTTCCATTAGTTTTAGATCTCTAATTGGTTTTGTTTCTATTTGCCGCTATGAATTCTCATCCTTGTGGTTTTGGATATAACTATGACTATTTTGTAGGCGATGAAAACTTGAATGATGGCTCACATTATGGGATAGATGAATTTTCAGGAAGGGAGCCATATCCATATGAGCAATCATCATGGCAACCTTCCCCTTCAAGCTACTATGATGGTGATCCTTCCTATAATGCATATCATCCCTATGAATATGACGATTCTTATCATGGTTATACCTCTCAACCACCACCATTCTATGCACCATACTCTCAACCCACATCTTATTTCCACCAATTGCCTACATATGATCCAAATCTATATTCCCCCTATGCATACCCTTGTGACGATTATGAACAAGCGACCCTTGAATCACCGCCACTCCAACATTTTTACCCTCCAACCCAAGTCCCCATGGATGATGCACTTGGCATCATTCTTCAAGAGCAAGAAGAGATCCAAACCGCCCTCACTAGTTTCACCTCCACCCTCCAAGAATTTACGTCCCGTATAATTTCACCTTCTACCAATAACCAAAATGACTTCCCACCTCAAAGCTTTGATGAATCTTATTTCCAACCATATTATGATTTCTCCTCTCCGCCACAAACCTCCATGGAAGCATATCAATGTCCATTAATCCAAGAGCAATATGATCCTACTTATGTTAGTAAAGCGGAACAAGAATTAAGGGGTCATTTCAAGGAAGAAATGGATCGACTTCAAGCAACCATCCGTTAAAAGATAGATTCTTGGGATTCATATCACAACCGAAATGAGTTCACGGACGATTGTAAGAAAGCAACCAAAGAGGGAGGTATGAGAGAGACTTTAGAGTCTCAAGTTGAGCACAAGGAAATGGAGTGTATGTTGCAACAAGCGGAGGAAATGGAGATTGTTGAAGATAAAGAAGTGGAAGAAGACCTAGAGGAGGTTGAACAAGAAGGAAGTTCCATCAACGAAAATAACTCTACATCAAGTGACAATGATGATCTTGTTGAAGCTTCCCCCTTCGAATGTGAAACCAATGTTGAGGAGGGTGCGCAACCTCCAACACATAACTTGATCAATGATAAAGGTTTGAAGAAAGTTAGCAAACAAGAAGAATTTAAAAAGAGTTATCAAAAGATGGAAATCATCATGGAGGAGCCAAAGGAAGTGGAACCTACAATGTCAAGATCATTGAATACCTTCCTTGCTAAGTCACCGTCCCAATCACAAATTGAGTGGGTAATCATCTCATCCTTTAATTTTCTTGGCCCATATCAATATGCGTTGTTAGAAACGGACGGTCAACTTAGAACTCTTTGCGAGTTAGAGAGTAAGAACGGATTAGATGTTGGTGGACAATTTGAATCAAGGAGCATAAGGGATGGAAGATCAAACTTAGAGTTTCAAAGGTTGAGTGAAGCCAAATTCAATGGGTTTGAGATGATGAGTATGAGTCACAAGGAGAATTCAATAAGATTGTCACCCTATTGGAAGCATGAAGATCAAGAAGAAAAGGAGTTGACAAACAAAGTATGGGACCCCGGAACATACATAGATCACTATCAACTTAGGAGCCTTGTTACTTGCTTAGGCCCCCTTAACGGCCTTGTACGTTTAAATTGGGATCCCGGAGGCTATTGGAAGAGCAAACATTGGTGGGGATTCGAAGAAGAGTTCAAGCATAAGCCACCCTAGCAAGGACTCCACCAAATGTCCAACTTAAGGACTTTAACTAAAAGTGCTAGGTGGGAGACACCCCACCATGGTAAACTCTTTCCACACTCTTTTAATTTGGTTTAATAAGTGAATTGAGTTACCATTGTAGATAGTTTTTCACTTCATAATTAGCTTGTTTGTGTACACTAGTTGCTAGAATATTAACATGTATGTTGTGATTAGTAGAAATAGAATAAATCTCAAAATCAACTTGCATTTTAGAAAGTGTAGGTTTTTGACGAAATAAGGAGTTGTAGGCACCATGGGGAGCCTTTGGGCAATTAGAGTTTTTAGGCATTTCAAAAAAAAAAAAAAAAAAAAGAAAAGAGAGAAAAGGGGATGGACGCGAGCGCACCATGTACGCGCACGCGTCCCTGTATGGATGCACCATGAGCCACACTCCCGAGAGTTGGGCCGCCCTTGGGCAACCATCATGCCTTGAGCCCAACGCAATACACGCGGACGCGCACAACATGCGTGCGCGCCGTCGTCAAGCATATGGACATTCGCGCAGACGCGCACCTGCCGCGTCCGCGCCGTTTACTGCTGCATCGATTGAGCCAATCCACAGAGAGTTGAGCCAGTTTTGGGCCAACCTTAAGCCCCTGGCCCAACATGCTGCGCGCGGACGCGTACATGCCGCGTGCGCGCCGATCTGATTGCGCGACTTCCAGGCCATTGTCCAGAGAGTTAGGCCTGCGTTGGGCCAACTCTAAGCCCCTAGCCCAACTCCATGCACGCGTGCGCGCACTATACGCGCACGCGTCCCTTCCCATTTTGCTCACATACGCTCAGGCGCGCTATACGCGCACGCGTAGACCTCAAGTTTTCTCAATCGACGCGGACGCGCAAGGTGCGCGCTCGCACCGATTCAAAAAATGGGAATCCTAAGACGCGAAGAGCGTTGCGCCGCAGCGCACTCCCTTCTTGCCCCTCCCCATTTTCTTTTTCTTCTTCCTCCCTCCATAATCGCCGCTGCTCAGCCGGTACCACCACCACAGCCAGAGCCTACCGGTGTACCTATCCTGGATCCTCAGGATTAGCATCGAGGACGATGCTTGATCTTAAGTGTGGGGAGGTAGCCGGTGGCATCATTAGATACCGGTGAACATTTTAGCCACTTTTCTAGCTATCTCACTTTGCACACTTTTTGTGTATATTTGATGTATTTTGAGTTTATTTTAGATACTTTTACTGCTTAGTCAAACATTGAGATTTTCCAAGAAGTTTAAATAGAGGGCATTAACCCAATTGATTGTAAGAAAATTTTTGGTAAAACTTGCTTGAATTTTATACCTTGTGAAGCATGCATTGAATTGAGAACACAAGCTTGTGAGGATTGAGCCTATTGATGTGGTTACATTTTATAACCACTTATTTTCCATTCTTGTGTGAAATTGTTCTCTTTCTATGATTGTGATCCTTGATTTGCTTGATTCTATATGTCCATTTATTTCTTGTATTTATGCATTTATATGATTGAGGCCATCACTTCATTAACCACTTACCCAAATAGCCAACCTTTTACTCTCCATTGTTAGCCAATTTTGAGCCCATGCTTAACCAACTCATTTCTTAATTTAGCACATTACAAGCCCAAGGCGAAAAACCAAGAAAAGTCCTTGTTTGGATCTTTGATTAGCCTAGGCTAATGAGAGTGTGTATTATTCAAAGTTGGTGAGGCCTGGGAACATTGGATGGGAAAAAGGGGTAATACACTTTCATGTTTAGGAATTGGGTACATACTCATGTATTGATCAAATGAATAGACCTTATGCATTGATGTTTTTGTATATAGTTGACAAAAGAAAAAGAAATGAAAAGAAAAAAAAAGAAAAGAGAAATAAAAGTGAAAATGAGAAAAACAAAAGAAAAAAAATATATAGAAGAAAAAGAAAAAAAATATATAGTAAAGAGGGGACAAATTGCCCCAAAGTAACGTCAATAAAAAGGAATCAATGCATAGGTGTTATGAATAAAATAAGAATGTATGAGTATGCAAGAAAAAGTGAAGAATGGGTAGTTAGAATAGTTTGAATATGTATAGGTCGTTATATAGGTTAGGTGGGAAAGTCTATGCTAATCAAAGATTCAAACCCTAGTCCACTTAACCATAAATGACCCTACCTTGACCCTAACCCCATTACAACCTAAATGAAAGACCTCATGATGAATGTATGCATGCATTGAATAAATGTTGATTGTTAGAAGGAAATCAAATTTTGGAAAGCTTGATTAGAAGAGAATTGAGTGATTAACCCTTAAACACTTGAGTGAGTAGAGCGGATACACATATTCGGTGAGGGTTCAAAAGTTCAATTACATGTATTCATCCATATTATCTATATTCTTGCAAGTTTAAATTCTTTTTGGTAATTCAATACAATTGTGGTTTGGAATTAATTCCTATTACCTAGCCCTTGTGCTTACACATGCTCTCTTGGCAATTTGATGTGTTTGAATTAAGCATTTGCATTTACTTTAGGTAGTTGCATTTAGATAGGACTCACATAGTTTAGTTGCATTCAATAAGTGTCATAACCTTTAATTCCTTCTTATTTTAGCATGAGGACATGCTAAGGCTTAAGTGTGGGGAGGTTGACAAACCCCAATTTGAGGGTTTATCTTGTGTTGAATTTAGAATATTTTGATAACCTTTTGTCACATTTAGCCTAGGAATTAGCATGGTTTTGTTATCTCTCCCATATTTGTGCCTAAGTGTAAAAACATGCTTTGTAAGCCTTATTTTGATGAATTCTAATTTCTCTTTGATTCCATAAGATGCCTTGATGTGTTTGCTAGTAATCTCAGGTTGAAATAGGCTAGGCATGGATCAAAGGAAGCAAGGAAGGAAGCATGCAAGTGGAGAGAAGCACAAAAAGCCAAAGAGTTGATCTCGGCCAAGCACGCGTACGCGCACAAGGCGCTCGCGCGCACATCGCATAATTGGCAAGGGACGCGCACGCGCACTGTGCGCGCACGCGTCGAAGCCCGCACGTGATTCTTTTATTACAACACGTGTCTGGCGATTTTGGAAGGATTTAGCAACCAACTTTGGCGCCAAAATGCATATAAGAGCCAAGGATTGAAGGGGATTGACACACATTACAAACTTCACTTGACACATTCACACCCATAGACTAATTGTAGATCATTAGGTAGATATTTTTTTAGTTAGTTACATTTGTAGAGAGAGAAACTCCAACTTCTCTCTAGGATTCATCTTCATTTTCCCAATTCTCAACCATTCCTTGGTAAGATCTATTACAACACTCAATCTACTTTGTTCATGTTGTAGATCATCTTCTCTAATCTCAATTAGTGTTTGTAATTGTTCAATTCTTGTAGATCTTAGAATTAGTTTTGTTGTTTTGGATTCTATTGATTCATTAAAGATCTCATTTTCATTGTTGTTCATTGTTGATTGTTGTTAATCTCTTGTGTTGAATTGCTTTAGTTCTAAATCTCTTCTCAATTTTACTATGTCTTTCATTCTTGCTCTCCACATGTTTGAGAAAATGCCAACTTTAGATTTGGAGTAGAATTCCCTCACTTGGCCTAGTGGTTGAGTCGTTGGAGACACTTGAATAATGGATGTCAATTGTTGATTAAGAATTGAGGATTGCTAATTGACTTAGAGTGCACTAAAGCTAGACTTATCTAGGGTAAGACTAGGACTTGTGACTTGAGTTAATTACTTTTACTTGACTTTCCTCTATAATTAGGGGTTAACTAAGTGAAGCAATACTCCTTTGTTATCACAATTGAAGGAAGCTATAGTGATGGGACTTCTAATGCTCAACCTTGGCCAAGGCTTTTAATATTGATTGATTGTTGTTTTCTTTTATTCACACTTTTATGCCACACTCTTCAAACCACAAAAAGACCACTTAACCAATACATGCATCCTTGTAGCATTCCTAGGGAAGAACGACTCGGGACTAATACTCTCGATTATAGATTGTAGATTTGTTTGATAAATGGATTTTGCGTCGGTTTAGACTATACTACGATTGACTACTTAATAATTTCTATACCGGCAAAAATTCATTCGTCATCCATCGACGAGTTACCCTCATTCTCTCTTTGAGTATGTATCTAACCTCATCCGCGAGACGACATTCAGGGTCCTGTCCACAAACAATCGATATCAAGGTGATCAGTCTCAATATCAAAAGCCTAGTGCTTCAATTACCCCAAAAAGGCACTCACAAATAAGCATGCTATACATATATCAAGCAGATAACATAAATAGCATGAAAGAAAAATGACCCAGAGTATGCAATGAAGCACAATCGGTCCATCCCTCAGGCTCACGAGGACGAACCACTCTGATACCACTAAATGTAACACCCTAATTAAGCTAAACCTTACCTCATGCCGTAAAGCAAAGGTTAATCAAAGGTTACACAATTTCAAGGCTTATACATAATATATATAGAAGGAAATAATAATTCTAGAAGTCCGATGAAGAAATAAGCTCAAAAACAGAGTTTCAAAAGCGCGAAAAATTCACACGAAGCTACAAACTTAAGGCACGAGATATAGATATAAGATGACAAAATATAAGAGTATAATAATCATAAGGAACTAGCCTCAGCCCGCAGAGTTTAAGCCGACTAGTGTTATACAGACATACAGAATTTTGAAACTTAAAACACCATATACAGAATATCTCTCTCAAAGTAAGCCTCTAAGGAAAATATAAATACAAAAGTGAGAGAAATTAAAACAAAAATAGCCAAAAGACTCCAAAACATGATAAAGGTCATCCGCTCTGTCACCATCAAGCAACTCGCCGAGGTGGGTTGCTGATAAACCCCATTTGTAGGGTTTATCTTGTATTGATTTTAGGAGATTTTAATACCTTTTTACCCATATTTATTCAATGAATTAGCATGATTTTGTGATTGTCTCCTTATTTGTGCTTAGATGTGAAAATATGCTTTTTAGACCTTAAATCAGTTAATTTTAATTCACCTTTGATTCCACTAGATGCCTTGATTTGTTTGTTAGTGATTTCAGATTGAAAAGGCTAGGAATGGATCAAAGGAGTGAAGAGGAAAGCATGCAAAGTTGAGAAATCATGGAAAAAGCCAAAGATTTGAACTCGCCCATGGACGCGCGCGCGCACCAGGCGCTTACGCGCACCTAGCGAAATGGCCCATGGACGCGTACGCGTGCTGTGCGCGTGTGCGTCAATGCTGATACTTAATTTTTAAGTGAATTCGTACCCAACAAATTCTGAGAGTTGTGGGGCCCAATCCCAACCAACTTTGGCGCTTAAACTGCTATTTAAAGCCAAGGATTGAAGAGCAAAAGGGATTCCAATCATTCACACTCATTAGGATTAGTTTAAAGTTAGTTTTAGAGAGAGAAGCTCTCACTTCTCTCTAGGATTAGGATTAGGATTAGGATTAGGTTTAGTTCTTAGATCTAGATTTAGATTCATACTTTCTTCTTCTTCTACTTCTCAATTTCTTGTTGTTACATTCATCATTCTTCTATTCTTTTATTGTAATTTCCTTTATGTTGTTTCTATGCTTTGTTGTAGATTTACTATTGTTCCTTCTATTTTCTTTCAATTCAATTAGAGGTAATTCACAATAATTGTGTTCCTTTTGATTGTTGTTGTTAATTCATTGTAATAATTGTTTTTAGATTTTGTTCTTGTTGTTGATTTACTATGCTTTTCTTTTGTGCCTTCCAAGTGTTTGATGAAATGCTTGGTTGGATTTTAGAGTAGAATTTTATGCTCTTGGCTTGGAAAGGTAACTTAGGATTTCTTGAGTTGCTAATGTCCAAGTAATTGATGATTGGAAGCCATTGACTCTAGTTCTCACTAATTGAATTAGTAGAGAGTTAGGACTTATGGATTAGGATTGATATAGAACAATTGACTTTCCTTTACTAGTTAGAGGATGACTTAATGAGATTGATCCTTGCCAATTCTCATATTGTGGTTAGTGATAGGGATAGAGATCCTTGACCACCAAATCTTGCCAAGACCTTTTTAGCCATTAGTTTACTTTCTTGCCATTTATCTTCCATGTTTCTTATCAAAACCCCAAAAATAACTCATAACCAATAACAAGACACTTCATTGTAATTCCTAGGGATAACGACCCGAGGTTTAAATACTTCGGTTTATAATTTTAGGGGTTTGTTCTAGTGACAAACAAATTTTTGTATGAAAGGATTATTGCTTGGTTTAGAAACTATACTTTACAACGAGATTTCATTAGTGAAATTCTAAACCGTCAAAAATCCAATCATCAGTTGCGACCTGCATCTGAAAAATAACAACAAAGTATGAAATGAGAACCGGAGGTTCTCAGTATGGTAACAGTGCCCAGTAATGTAAGATATAAGACCCCAGGACAACAGAGACAATCCTAGAGCTTCATATCCATCATGAGATTTAACTTAAAGCATTGCTAAATTAAAACCATAACTTTAAATCCTTTATGAAACGGGGTAACTATCCTAAGGGATTTCTAACTATCAGTTGACCGCTGTCTCACAACCTTCACCAGCCTAACCACCATGCAATCCCATCGCCACCGCCTTCCGAACCTCTTCAATCCCAGCAGAAAACACAAGTAATAACAATGCAAGTAAGGCACAAGTATAGCATATATATCAAGAAATTCAAGAAGCAATTAATCATGTTATACAATTAGGCATGCAATTCAAGTCGGTAAAATAGATAGAAGATGCACATGATGAATGCCTGTTTTATTTGGCTGTGATATCACATTGTCGGTTCAATTGCCAACCTGACACATCTCCATGGAGATGTCACCCTTCGGTCTCAGAATGGAAACCCCTGAGATATCGTGCCCGGAACACGGTCCAGCATATAGTGCCTGCACACTCTAGTGACTCCGAAGGGTTGCAAGAGGGATAATCCTGCCACGGACCTCACATCTCAATGTAAGCAGGATAAACTAATCGTCCTTAAGCCGCCGTCGCAACCTCGACAAGTGGGATTAACCAACCGTCCTTGCCAGGCGCATAACGTCTCAACAATCTCAATATAAAACAGTATTACAGTGATTTTCAAAAATCATTTTTAGTAAAGAGTCCACTCTGAGTCCTAGACTCATCTCAAATCATCATCATCTCCATAACTCCACAATTTCATCATACCAGTCGTCTGTACAGTACCTACCACTTCACTCAACTAATCCACCCTCAGTACTCTAGAATCCTAAGTCTCCATCTTCTATGTTCATGTAAATTTCACCTAATTAAGTCACCAATTCTCTTCTATTAATCCTTAGGCCTAAATACATGATATTACTCTTAAACTGCAACTTAAGGAAGTTTGGAAAGTTGGAGAACCCTTAAAAACAAGAAAAAAATCATTTTTCAGCAAAATAAGGGTTCGCATACGCATCCTCTGCCTCGCGTATGTATACTATTGAAAAAGGGTGGTCGCGTACGCAATTCTCCACGACATGGCTAACCCGAATGGGTTACTCGTGTCGCGTATTAAAGTTTGCATACACAAGGGTTCATTTTTGAATAACTTGCGTACACATGCAGTGTCCGCGTACGCATGCAGTGCCTCGCGTACACGAGATACTCAACCCGAATGGTTGGTCGCGTCGCGTGCACCATGTCGTGTACGCAACCCTCACCAGACTCAGAAAAATTTCAAAGTTGCAGAATTCAGTTTTTGGCACCAAACATTAAACAGTCATAAGTCCCTCTACAACAATTTATTTTCATCCAACTTTACATCAATTTAAAGATCTTAAAACAACCTTTAATTTAAAACAAATTTCAACCAATTTCAAAAACTGAGGCTCAAGTTATGATCCGTCTAAATTCGGTAAAACAAGGTTCTCAAATATTCCAAACTCCTAACCAAAACCATTTTATAAATATTCTATTGCACATCAATTCTTACCATTCATGTCCACAATCATAATCATATGTCTCCCCACTTACCAATTAACCTCCTCCATCAATTCAACCCTATTTCAATCAATTTTTCCAACATAATTCAACAAACTCTACAAGTTCTAAATCAATATCTCAACATTCCCAACCTTACACAATTCAACTTTTTACCAACATAATTCATCACATCTCATCATATTGCACATAGCTATCATTATTCATTTCAACATCAATAATTATCATCATAATTCATCAAAATCATCACAAGCATCAATAAATATAAATTCACTATCAACCATTCAAACCTATCCTATAGTCCACTAATCTAAATGTCCAGAAATATTATATATTACATAGAGAAAACCGAAATCACACATTGACTGATTCCCAATATTTGCTAGACACCAAAATTTGTGTCCAACAAGCTTTCAACCACCAACAAATCATCAATTCCAGTCCAAATGCTTCCAATTAGCCAATAATTGCAAGAACTCAAACTAAAATCATACCAAATATCGCTAATCAACCTAGAGTTACGAAAATCACAAATTCACAAAGGCAAAGATCTTTCTTACCTTCTCTAAGGGTGTTTGGGGCACAAACCACTAATAGCCCAACCTTAAATATCACCTAATTATCAATCAAAACACAAAAACTCACTCAAAACCAAAACCTAAATTTTTGAATTTCTTAGGACAGAAAACTGGGCAGAGATTTGTGAGAAGCTTACCACAATATCTAACTAGAAGTGACGGATTTGGTGAGAGCTTTGCGTAGCCGCAAACGGCACGCAAATCGAAGCACTGTAGCTCAAGTTATAGTTGAATGAAGTTGAAGATGAATAGTATTTTATGGAACCCTACCTCTCTTCTCTCAATTTCACGTTGCTGCTGCTACTTGGGGTTAAAAGTGGCTGAAATAGCCACTTAAATGGCTTTATATATGTTGGGTTTGGGCCCAACTTGGGCTCAATCTAACCTGTTAGTGTTTTTGGCCCATTTCGCCCATCTTTGGGCCAAACTTTTAAATTAGCGCCCGATTTTTAACTTTAATTTATTTCCTCACTTTTTTTTTACTATTTTTATCATTTTTGCATAGTACCGGACAAACTTAAGGCGGTACTGCCAGTTAATTTATCGGTACGCATTTTTACGTAATTTTTCAAAGAAAATTATATTTTCTCACTCAGAAAAATCTATTGAGTCCAATTATCATATTTATATTATCTAATTAACATTCTAAATCTTTTGGATCCTATTTTGAGCAATTAATTTAAATTAATTAAACGGTTAATTAATCTCGGTTTTTATAGTCAGCGTGTCCTGTATCGTGTCCCATATTCGTGTTAGTGTCCGTACATCATAGATTAAAACTAAACTAATTAAATCCAATAGTAACAGAATTTTCCATAACTTTGACTGAAATTGCATCTTCCAGAAGATGGATCTTGATTGACATTGCACTTGAGCTTGTAGTGTGGCACGCTAATTTATTGTGGGCATCAAGGCATTACACGCCTAGACTTGGCGTGACACGCCAACTTGATTGGGTTTGGAGTGTCTTGCACGCCACTATGTGCATGGCTCTCAGGGCTTTAAGGCGTTACACGCCAGCTTGGAGAGCTTCGAAGGCGTTGTACCCCTTAGTGGCGTTGCACGCCAATCTTCTTTTGCTTGGAGGGCGTTGCACGCTAATTTGGTGTGACGTAGGGACGTTGCACGCCAGTTTTAGGCGTATAACTTGAAGTCTTGGGCACTATTTTGCGACTTGAAAGATGATAGTCGTCCGTGGCTCAAATTAAATGTTCATTATAGACATATGTATATTGTTTTGAAGTTATGGATGTTAGCTTTTTAATGCCACTAAAATTGTCTCATTTAAATCTCTATAACTCAAGTTATGATCACTTGAGTATGAAGAGATCAGAATTAATAACATTCGTAAATTATTCTTTAGTTGTAAAAATATAACTTGAAATCACAATAATTTTAAAATAATTCTAAATTTATGATTAATCATGAAAACTTCATTTAAAACATAAAAATATAAAAAAAACTTTAATTTAAATAATAAAAAAATTATTATTATTATTATTATTATTATTATTATTATTATTATTATTATATATATATATATATATATATATATATATATATATATATATAACTAAAATGTCAAGATCAGATACATTAGAAGCTTGGATAGCGAGTACTAACCACTGCGTCTAACAACCAATAACTTAAAAAGATGATAGCAAGATGTAACTAATAATTAATCTATACAATAATATATATGTTAATTACACTATGTAGGATCCTCATGTACTGTACGTCTTTTTTATGCATTCAATCATGCAGTAGTGTGGTGATTGATGTGATCATACATAAGCTAGAAGATGTTTCCTTTGGTCCGATGATATTATAGGAATGATTGATTAGTTTCTAGGAAGCAATATTTTCCTAAGTTTTTTGTTATATTATTTGAATTGGTTATGTACTTATGTTTGTATATCATGATGTATGCCTAAAAACTCAACTAATAAGGAATCAAAACGTCAAAGATCGTAACCAATCTCACTACTAAAATTTAGATATTTGCTAACATTTTTTATCTAACATTTTAGAAAATATTAGCTATATTAATAAAATTATATTTTTAGTAACATCTATTCTATTATATAAAAATCGGATGTCTGCATTTAATGATGAAGCTGACGTGGCATGTTTCGGAGAGTGTTTCCCGAATTAATTGTTTTAACTCATTCAATACAATTTATTACACTGACTTAATTATATCAACTAATTGATTTGATTAGATATTTAAATATTTCTTTTCTTAATATAATTTATTATAATTTATATTACTTAATTAATTATACTACATTAATTATAATTCGTTATATTAGTGAATTAATCTTCTCATTTATAAAGTCTAAAATAAAATAAATAAATAAATTGTTATTTATTCTAATTAAATTTGTTTATATACTATATATGAATTAACGTCTAATTAACGTCTATTCTATTATATAAAAATCGAATTTCTACACTTAATGGTGGAGCTGACGTAACATGCTTCGGAGAGTGTTTTTCGATTTATTTTTTTTAACTCATTAAATATAATCTATTATGAGATTAATTATATCAACAAATTGATTTGATTAGATATTTAATTTAAATATTACATAATTATTATAATTATATCAATTTATTTTAATAGTATTTTCTAATTTATTTCTTTTAATATTCTGGTAGTATTTTTTAATTTATTAAATCAAATTAGGTATAAATTATGTATATTAATTAATTGATTTGATTAAATTATTAATAATTAAAATAATAAATCTATAAATAAAATAAGCAAATGAGATATTTTTAACTAATAATTAAATCAAATTAAATTATATGTATTGAGTCAAATTCAAATCATGTGAATTAAATACTAAACTAAAATATGATCATTTCTTGCTTATTCAAATCAAATGCAATAAATACAAATTAATTTTATTAGATAATTATGATTTTCTGGTCTTCTATATATAGACAGCCAAACAAAATGATAAGAATCATCATTTTTATCGCCCTTGCTATTTCAACTCTTCTTTTCTTCTTTTTTTTTTCTTGATGTAAAATTTCTTTTATGGATAAATGAAAAGGTATAGATGAATAATATTTCGTTGATTGTTTGTTTATAACTCAAAAATATCTCAATTTAAGCCTTATCGTTGCTGATGGAATTGGATGGCAATGTGCTCGGCATACTTGTGGCTTAAGAAATCAGGTCATGTGCTCGAGGTGCACCGATGCAAACTTTTGGAGCACTGCCGTTGAATTCATTGTATAGCTACAGCAAATTATGATATAGTTAAAAAACGTTTATGCATGCATGCTATTCTTCTTTATATATGTATCCCTTTATTTTTACAATTCACATCTTTATATATTAGATTCTTTTTGACATCTTTATAATAAATAATTATTTATTTTTTATAATTACTATTTATAAAATTTATTACATAATTTTCTCCTCTTAATATCAATATTTAATGAATATAAGATACAAAATATTATTTATATTATTTAACATACAAAACAAATATCTTAAGTCATTATGTAGAACAAGAAGTATAATAGTGCAAATACTTACTTACTTATTTATTCTATTTATCTATTCTATTATATAAAAATTGGATTTCTACACTTAATGATGGAGTTGACATAGCATGCTCCACAGAGTGTTTTCCGATTTAATTATTTTAACTCATTCAATACAATTTATTACAATGACTTAATTATATCAACTAATTGATTTGATTGGATATTTAAATATTAATATAATTTATTATAATTTATATTACTTAATTAATTAGACTACGTTAATTGTAATTCATTGTATTAGTGAATTGATTTTTTCATTTATGAAGTCTAAAATAAAATAAATAATTTATTGTTTATTCTAATTAAATTCATTAAATTGGATGACGCATAGCAACGCATACGGTGGCGGAACAGACACAACAACGGTAGTGACTGAGCAGGTGGAATAACTGCAACGAGATGGAAGTTGCATGTTCTTCTCTACTGCATTCGAAAGCAAGTCAAGCAATATTCTATTCTTCTGAATTTTTGGGAGTAAGATCACAGAATTGAGAGCAAGAAAAGTTAGGTGGCTATTTAATTTTTCAAGGCTTTTTTTTGTTCTAGATTTCTAAATACCTAAAAGAGCACCGTGTTAAAAATTATATATCCTTCATTTCTTTCTTTTTTTTTAATGTAGATAAATATAAAATAGATTAAAAATTGTGTACAAAAAAGTTAAATTAAGTTAGACAAATATATTATTATTATTATTATTATTATTATTATTATTATTATTATTATTATTATTATTATTATTGTAATTGAATAAATTAAAAAAATTAATTAAAAAACATCGTTATCCTTGAATTTAACTCTATCTATTATGCAAAATCTCTATTTATATGATTTATTTCTCATTATATCTAGATTACATCTCATTAATAATTATAGATAAAAAAATTTTATTAATTGCATTTTAAGTTTTCAATTATATGTCGGAATTAATTTTTTTTTAATCTAAAGTTAATGTAAAAAATAAAAAGAAATTCACATCAAATTATTTAGACTCTAGAGTCATTAATAAGTTTTTTGACCAATAAGATGTCATTAATAATTTTCTCTAAAAGTTTAAGTTGCATAAATATAATTAGATAATTTTAATAAGAATAATATTATGCATTTAAATTTATCTATTCTATTATATAAAAATTGGATTTTTGTACTTAATGATGAAGTTGACATAGCATGTTTCTGAGAATGTTTTTCGATTTATTTCTTTTAACTCATTAACTATAAGTTATTACGATAAATTAACTATATCAACTAATTAATTTGATTAAATATTTAAATATTATATAATTTATTATAATTTATATCAATTTGATTTGGTAGTATTTTTTAATTTATTTATTTTAATATTTTGTTAGTATTTTTAATTTATTTCTTTTAATTTATTAATCCAAATTTATTGTGTGTACTACTTAATTAATTTGATAAATTTATTAGTCATTAAAATAATAAATCTATGAATAAAATAGGCAACTGAGATATTTTCAACTAATTATTAAATCAAATCAAATCAAATTATATATATTAAACTAAATTCGAATCATGTGAATTATGGACCAAATTAAAATAAAATAATTTCTTACTTATTCAATACACTTTTTGTATTTATAAATAAATTGTTGTCTACTTCAATATATGAAATTTATATGAATTTTTTATTACGCAATTCACTTTAACACAAATAAATTAATTTATAAAAATTTAAACTTGAACGCTTGCTATGATTAAACTCAAACTTTAATTTATTTTGTCATATTATTATATAAATATTAAATTTTTTGATTAAACACTTATTTGATTATGAAATGATATTATATATTACTTTATATTGACAATTAAATTTCAGTTACTACACAAATATTATATTTTAGGTAATTGTATATTTTTTTGTTATATTAAAAATTATTATATAATTTTAAGATCATTTAGTTATGTTTATTTTTTTAAAAGTATTGTCATTATTGGAGAGTAACTAATGTTTGTGATAGTATAAAATTAAAAAATAAAAATACAAAATATTAATAAGTGTGTTTTTGAAGTATAAATCTTGAAGTAAATATATGTAATTATAATTAATGATCATAATTAAAAGTCTTTATTTTATTTCAATTTGTTCAGGACATGTTTATCTTAAATTTTATTTTTTTATTAATTAGTATTTTTTTGTACATTTAATTATCATTAATTTATATAAATCAAAATGTATAACTTAAAAAGATAGATACGTGTCTAAAAAATAAAAAAATATATTTTTTGTTCGTTAGTAAAAAATGTATGTCGTTTTATTTTTTTTTTTGGCATCAAATTTTACATTTTTACCATAAGTTAGAGTAAATTATTAAATATAAATTAGATTTATTACTTATTATCCTAATTCGAATTCATTATATTCGATTTATATGGAAATGTAAATGGAGGCAACTAGATAACGTTATTGGGTTTAGGGGATTCAGATAATTTTAGGGTGACTTTGGTTTATCAACATAAATTAGCCTAATATGTGATATTAGTTATTGTTATATATAATAGAATAGATGACATATTTATGCATTGTTTAGATTAAAAGAATTTGTAGAGGAATAACATGCTGGACAAGAAAATGGATGGAAAAATTAATTTTTCATTATTTGGTTCAACAAAGAAATTGAATGAAAAACATAAAAGTGTATATGGATAAAAATACAGAGTTAGCATTTGAATTATAATTTATATATAATATATAAAAACATTAATATAATTTTTCTCTATTATGATTTTTTCTCTTCTTACTTTTCCTTCCATTCAAGCAAAAGAAATTTTTTCCTCTATTTTCTTTTCATTCATTTTTTTTCATCTAAACAACACACACAAAAAATATACTTTTCTTTTCATTTTCTTTCCTCTTATTTTTTTATCTTATATCCAAACAATAGTTTAGTGTTTATCCATTTATCTTTTATTAATATTATTATAATAAGGATACATGTAACTTTATAAAAATGATATAACCTAGACTTTGATTATCTGAGAATTTATTGAGTGGCTAGAATAGCTCCACGTCATGAACCAATGAATGCTAGCAATAAGGATGATCACAAAAACAGCCGAAACGGATATTTGCAGGAATTACTCGCGTTTTGGAGCTAGATGGGGACTCTTGAAATCCTCACGACCTGCCATGCGAAAATAGATGGGGACTAGGAGTGGCAAACGGGTCGAAATCTGTCAAGCTGGTCGCATAACCCGCCAAAAAATGCGAGTTGGGCTGGAAATTTATGACCACCAAACTTAAAAATCCTGCCTACCCTGCACCGCCTAATCCACGGGATTTGGCGGGCTTCGACGGGACGGGGCAGGCTTTTTCGCTGGGCCAAGCTTTTATTTTGGTAGAGACATTTTTTTTACAAATTTTTATAATGTTATTGATCTACAAGAGGATGAAGATGATAATTGAAGAAGTTTTAAGTTATATTTTGGATTATGTTTATGTTTGATTGATTATAAACTTGAAGATGTTTAATTATATATTTTGGATAATATTTTTTTTTTGCTTTGGACAATGCTGGTTTTATTATTTTGTTTCAAAAAAATTGATTTATAAGTATATTTATTACATATTTATAATTATAAAGACGTTAATGTGCGTGAATTTAAAAATTATAATTTTTTTATGTTTTTAGAAATTATAAATTTATTGAAATTGTTGTGAAATTATATATATTGTTTAATATTTAATGGTTTATAAAAAAAAAGGAGATCCTGCTAGCCTACCATTAGGTAGGCGGGGAAAAATTCAGAACAGTTTTACTAGGCGGGGCAGGCTTTTGGCGAGACAGGGTGGACTTTCCCGTTTGCCACTCCTAATAGGAGCACGAACATAAGTACCCGCCCCATGAAACTTATTAAATATACGCGAATATAAAATTATTAATTTATCCTATTTTATATATATGTAAATCTATTTCTTGAATTTAGTAACCTTAATTTCTGCCTCCAATTTGAATTTTTCCTTTTTCTTCCAGACTCATTCTCAGCCTTGATCCTCTCTCTCTCTAACTCACTTTCTCTACCTCTCATCAAGTCCGTCACTATGTCGCTCAGTATCGTCCTAAAAAATTATGTTATGTTATTATGTTGGATTTTTTTATGTTTTCTCCTTTTGAAATGTTATTTTTCATAACGAATATGTTATAAATTGTGTTGAATTATATAGAATTGATTATTTTATGATTTATTATATTATGTCTTTTTGTGTTAATTTTTTAAAAAATTTTCAAAGAATATTACTAGATACCCGAAGAGATCTACGTTCTCTTAGGAGTAATTAAATAGGAACTTACAATGACGGAGAAAGAACAGAGATATTTTTTTTAAATAGGAATGAAGGATGAAAAGTGGGTTTCTCACGCTCCCCTGAGTCCTCATTACCATATCTAACTAGCAACGGAGATCCAATTTGAGCCGATTTAAGAGGGAACGCATGGACTTCATCTGCATTGGGTCTTTAAGGTAATGAACTCAAGTCAGATTTGAGACCCTAACAATAGATTTTAGTTGATCTTGCTTGCATTGAGGTCTTACCAGGTTCAAATATATCTTAAATTAATATTTTGAGTCATTGTTATAGCAAATACCATACTATTTAATATTATAACACTTAGTATATATAAAAGTTAGATATATTTGCAAGACATTTTTTAATTCAAATTAAAAAAATTAATTATCTCTTTTTTAGTTTTAAATATTATTTTCTAATGTAACAAAAAAGTGAAAATAACAATAATCACTCACATAATTAAAATAGAGAATTTTAATATATACATGACACTATATATATCAAGGATTATTATATATGATATATAATTTTTTTCTTTTCTGTAATGACTATTTATATAATTTATTGAACAATTTTAATTTTTCATCTTAATATTTAATAAATTTAACATACAAAATAAATAACTTAAGTTATCATCTAGCACAATAAGTATAATAGTGCAAATATTTATTTATTTATTAGTAGTAAAAAATATATAAATAGTATAAATTGATATTTGTTTAGTATAAAAACAATAATAAAGATTATTAATTAAGTTAATTACATAATTAAAAAATTATGAAGAATTTATTAAATAATAATAAAAAATAAGATTACTATTTTCACATATTACAAATTTATAAAAAAAAATTGGATAATAAATCAATCCTCAATAGATTATATATTAATTCTGTCAAAAAAAATAAATAATCAATACATTGGATATTATTATTTACGTACTAATATATATATATAATCGATTATTAAGTTTATAATTAATTTTTAATCTAATTTTTGGTAATTAAAATTTAAATGACTGAAATTATTAAATGATGAATATTTTGCATCTAATCAATTTATTTTTATTGAAATTAAAAAAATGATGAGTTGTTAATCAATTCTAAATTTAAATTTAAATTTGAGTAAGAAAATAAAAAAATATTTTACATTTTATCTCACTAACCAAAATTAATTTTAAGATAAGAAATTACTTTGTACATCATATATATTGTAAGATAGTATGGTCATTTGTTATTTTTTAATAGTAAATATTGGCAAATAAAATGGTGTAAGAAATTAGAAGAAAATGTATTTACAAGTTTAGAAAATATTAATTTATTTTTCAATAGAATAAATTATATATTGAATAACAAAAGTTGTTATCGGTTTCTTTTCACACTAACTAATACTCAACGATGGTATTTCGATACATCATAATACCAAAAAATATTAATCGATCTAATAACTTTTGTAATGACATAAGTTTATGAATTTGAAAATTTAAAAATTATTTCATAAAATGTGAAGTTTTAACAAGTAACAATGTTGATCATATTGTTTTGATTTCAAGAATGAATACGATAGCAATAAATAAAATTGTCCCAAGAAAATTTCAACAAAGACAAAAATTCATAAGTATTTCTATTAATGAAAAATTAATCTATTTTAAAGACAAATACAATTTTTTCTACAGATTTTTTAACTTGGCGAGTCGAGAATTAATCCACCACATATTGATGTTCTATTTATTAAGGGTCTGTCGCTAACTAATGGATTGTGATACACAAGGCGAGATTCGAACTCCAAATACTTGCTTAAGCGGGCAAATGAGATGACCATTCAATAAATTTAAATTGATTAAAATAAATATTAATTATTTTTAATATTTTTAAGTTGTAAAATATTTATAATAATAATTACTATGTATATTTTTATTTAAATTTTAATAAAAAATTTTATATAATTTTATGTATTATCTCGTGTAGGACACAGGAACATACACTAGGGATAAAAATCGGATGTCTGCACAAAATTTAGATCTTGAATTACTGAATAGCATAAAATGCTCTGGTTTGCCTCCATATAAATTAATACTCAAGGTTGGTGATCCGGTGATGTTACTGAGAAATATTGACCAATCCAGTGGTATTTGTAATGGTACATGGCTACAAGTTAGGAAGCTTGGAAATCATGTCATAGAATGTGAAGTCTTAACGGATATCAATGTTGGTCATATTGCTTTGACTCCAAGAATGAATATGGTACCAACAAATGAAACCGTCCCAGTTAGATTCCAACGAAGACAGTTTTTCATAATAGTATCGTTTTCCATGACAATTAATAAGTCTCAAGGACAAACTTTATCTCATGTTAGATTGTACTTGCCCAAACCAGTTTTTACACATGGCCAACTATATGTGGCACTTTCAAGAGTTAAGAGTAAGAGAGATTTAAAAGTTTTACTTATGAATCACGTAGTCTATAAATTTAACTATCAATGTTGTTTATAGAGAAGTCTTTGAAAAAATAATATTTTAACATAAATATTTTAATTTTATTTTAAATTCTGTATCAATGTATAATTATTTTACTTAAAAAAAATGTAAAATAATTATTACTCACTATTTTTAAGTTAAACTTTAATTTTGAGAATAATTTTATAAATTTCTTAACATAATAATTATTTTATGTTTTTTTTAAAATATCTAAACATATAATTTTTTTTTACTTTTATAAATTTTTCCGTGCTGAGCACGGGTTCATACACTAGTTTATAAAATAAATGTTAAAAAATGTATTTTTTTTAAAAAAAAAAAAGAAAAAGAAAAACTAGATCTAAATGTTACCAAATGTGTAAACATGTGAAAATTATACTAAGACATCATTTTTTAATCTCTTTTACGTTCTTCACAACGGAGAAACCACTTCCAAAGTTCCAAGTTCCGTCGCATCTCCTTCCTCTACACTTCATCTTCTTCCTCGATCTCAATCGCAATCTGAATCTTTCTCCAGATTCAAATTCTCTTCTCAATTTTGGTTATCATTTTTTCTCTTCTCAATCGCAATCTGAATCACTCTGTTCTTCAATTTCTCATCTCTTACTGATTTTGATCCAGATCTGAATCATGACATAATTTCTCGCCTCTGGGTCATCCTCTCGTCACCTGCACTGCCGTTGTGCCGTCCTCTTCTTGCCTACGCCATCGTCTTCTCGCTGCGCAGTCGTCTCTTGCCGATTTCATCATTTGCTCATCCCACGGCTTGGTGAGTTTCAATTCTTTTATTCAGTTATCTTCTTGCTCCTTTAGTATCCTCTTTAATCTTTACTTGATAATTAATCTGTAATTAATTTGTTGTATAATTATTAGTTAATTTAGGTTTTTAATTGGTTATTTAGTAGTTAGATTTTGAATTTAGGTTTTGATAAAGTTGTTTATTTGAATTTAGGTTTTGATTAAGTTGTATATTTGAATTTAGGTAGCATTATACTAGTATTACAATGATTTCTTGTGGCATGAATTGGAGAACTGTGCTCCAATCGTAGAGTGAAAACGTTCATTGAGAAATTGAACAGCTTCTCTGGTATGAAAAGATACTATGTGTATGCTTGCATTACTCTTATTTTTGTATATTAATTTCTTCAAAAGAAATTGATTGTCTCTTGAACCAACTTTACTTAAAAAGTTCGTTTGTTGTAGCACAATTATTTAACAAATTTCCGAAGCCTTGAATCTACACTTTTTTACTAAATTTTATTGATGTAAAAATGATATTATAGAGTTGTATGAATTATTTTTATAGTTCCTCAGTTGGATGCAGAATAAATTCAGTGAAAATCAAGGGAGCACAAAACCAAACTCATGTACAACTACTACTAAATGTAAGTCTTCATCTATAGTTTAAACAAGCATGTTAGCTATACACATCAAATTAGCTACTAATTTAATTTGGTGCTTTGATTTCATTGAATAAAATATCTCATCAATAAAGTTGAATATTAATTTGATTCATTATTCATTCACCAGAATGTGCTTCCATTCAACATTATCTTTCGTGAATGAAGAAAAGAATGAGAATGGGGAGAAGAAGATTAAATTTTTTTATACAATATTCATTTGCATCACATTTTTCTTATTTGTTATCATATATATCATCACTCATGCATCATCAGACAGTCCCGGAAACTGTTTGATCAAGATACCATCTTTAGTGTTCACATCCTTGGCTAACAAGTTATACTAGGGTTGGCAAATTGAGTCATGACTCATGAGCCTACTAATCTACATCCATCTAATCCAATTAAGGCAAAACCCAAACCAATATAGTTTCTAGGAGTAACTCATCTATAAATAGAAAACACAGACACATTAGTAACTAAAGGAATAAAAATGCTCAGCTTAGCCACTAAAAATTAATAAAATTGGAGATATTAGTGCTTTATAGGGACTCATGAATGGGCTCATATGAATAACATTTTCAATTATCAAAGACTATGTAAGCCATTTTGATTTTTCAGGAACTAAATGGATTGTGATCTAATTTCTAAGCGGATTGATTCCAAGGTCCCAAATGCAGTCTCACATAAAACGGTACAAATACAATGCAAATCCCATTTCCAAGTTGGTAACCCATGAATTTGATTGGTTTAAAGTTGGTATCTTTGAGCAGTAGGGAAGTTACCAGCATCTCAGGCTAATCCTGAAGTGGTCTCTGCTTTTAGAAGAGAGGAAAAAGAACAGGCCATGAAGTTTTTGGACAATTACTTGAGAATTCACCGTGCAACTAAGGTATTCTTTTGATGCTGATTTCTGCTTGTTCATTTACCTTATTATGGTAATTTTTTTCTTAGTTATATTTCTAAAGGAGAACTACTTTTGTCGCCTGGGAAATGTGGCTCAGGAATCAATCATATTGAGCAAGACCTATCAAATCTCAGGAATCAATCATATTGAGCAAGACCTATCAAATCTTATTGGCTGCCATTCTGTTTTATGTATTGTAGCTGCAGAATATTTGAATGATTATAACTGCCTTAAATGTATGTGTTGTTAAAATGTTCGTTTTAGACAAATATGTGATATGCAAGCTGTGGGAAAGAGATCCATTATCGACGGTCTTCATGTAATTTTCTTTCCCAGGTTAACACAAGCTTTATGATGACGAAAGTTGATCAAGTCCAGAAAGGTAGTGAAATGAAGACCTTGTTGGTTGCGAGCGGTGAAGATGATGGTGCCGGTTTCGTCGCTGATGAGGCACTCGGCGATGAGAGTGGGGCAAACAGAAGAAGGGGTGGGTCTTCCTTTGTGGAGAACAGTGTTTGAAGATAAAACATTAGCGACCAAGTTGTGACCGGTGGTACCAGGTTTGAGCTGATCCACTTTGGTGAGCACTAGTTTTCTCTTAGTCGGCTTCTTATTGTTGTGTTTGCTGCTGTCACTTCCTTCTTCCATTGATTTCAGATTCTGATAGAGATATGTCAACCCTATGATTTTTTTCGTTCTAGGTAATTTCATACTCTCAATTCCCTTTATTAATAACTATTTTGTTGAATTGTGAGAATTCTATAACAGTTTTTTAACACAACTTATTATATCTTGGTTACCATTTTTTAGAAGTGCATGCTTATTATTGCTGAATTATGAGTTCTATCTTTCAGGTTCTCTATTTAAGAAAATAGAACTGAATGAGTCCATCAGATATGCTTCTGGGAATCCCATAGAGAACTGGCTTAACACTCTACTACGCTTAGATGTTTCAAGTGCCATCCCTAATCTTAGCAGGTTATTTCCAGTGTTTTTCATATCATATTGGAAACTTCTTTTTTTTCCTCTCTGTTTATGGTTCTTCATTCTGCAATTAGGTTACCTCCACCAATGAGTGTGATCTATACTATGTTAATCGGGACGCCCTCTTTTTCTACCATAAAGATACTGAATTGTTCTTGCAGGTAAAACCTAGAATTATCTGATGATTTTGGCTGGAATGATAAATAATTATGCCTGCATTTATTTGTTGTACTAATATATTGATATTCTTGCAGCGAATGATGGCCTTGTATATTGCTTCACATTACAAAAGTTCTCCAAATGATTTACAGCTGATGGCAGATGCTCCAGCACACCACTTATTTGTATTACTTGGTATATTTGGTTTCCTTTCTAGTTATTTTTTTTCTGTGTTTAAATTGATGTGGCTTGAACTAGATATATAATACTATTTGAATTACAGAACCTGTTAGACGAATCAAAGAATCAACTTTCTAATATCTTGGATGTCATCCGGGTTTGCATCTTTGGCATAAATTATCCTTGTCTTTTTTTGTTACATTTTTTCACATGGTCTGTTTTGACATAACCTTAGGATCTTCAATTTTCTCCTTATCATCTATGTATATGGAAGGAATGCACAAAATTTTGTATGTTATATATCAAAAGTTTCCTCTTATCACAGTACATGTGTTTGACAAGTGGAACATATGTATAGGTAACTCTGTTGTTTTTGACTTAATATCTTTAATTGCATAAGAAGGGAGTGATGGGTTTTTTCAGGTTTCTGGTCTTTGCGTGCTGCAGGAAGCTGGGGAGATTGAGTTAGTGCTTCAGAGTTTAGATTGCCAATTACTCATGTTTTATGTACTTGTGTATCACTTTTCTTATTTTTTTTATATATATAGAATATTCGTAGAGTTTAAATGCTATAAGTATTTTTTTCTCATTTTATTTGTATCATGAAGCAAACTTGTACAATGATTATTGATTAATAAAAGAGGTTATAAAATTTTTATTTTGTGAATTTGTGAATTCATATTGTAGTAATTAATTTTAGTATATTTATAGTGTATAATATAAAATAAAAAATGGTATAATATAACTAAAAAAAATGTTATTAAAGATCTTTTGTAACATTTTGAAAGTGTTACAAAAAATATTTATGGTAATATTTTTTCAAGTGTTACAAAAAATATTTATGGTAATATTTTTTCAAGTGTTACATAAAATATCTATTGTAATATTTTTAAGTGTTACACAAAATATCTATGATAATATTTTTCTAAGTGTTACAAAAAAAATCTATTGTAACATTTCTCTAAGTGTTACCAAAAAATATCTATTATAACATTTTTTATAATATTACTATAGAATATCTTTTGTAACATTTTTACTAAATGATTAAATCTTTAGAAGAATATTAGTAAAATTTTTTAGTAACATAGGGTATATTTAACATTTTAATATAATTTAGTAACATATTTTTTAAATATTAGTAAAAATTAATTATATAGTAGTGTCTGGCCTTACTACTTTTGTTTGAAACTAAACCCACTTGTTTCAATTTTTATTATGATTATTGGGTTGACTAAAGATTATATTATTCCCCGTTCAGATATTTTCGTTAACAAGAATGAATACATAAGCATATGAATCATGAAAAATGCTAATAAAAATTAAAAGTGTGTCACTTTCAGAGTGGGTCAACAGTCATAGTCCAGGATTCCTCATCATGTTGGTCCATGTCCACTTGGATGCGGTCCATCTTTTTATCCATTCAGTGTCCATTACTGGGCTTTGCCTTGCTTGCTTCTCGGCATAGTAAAAGGGAAGGTTAGAGTAGCTTCCAAGTGTTAGGTATTCCTTATTCTTATATAATCTTAGTCAGTCGAGAGATTCGCAAAAAGTTATTTTTTAGTTTAGTATGTTATATTTGACTGATTTATTATTTAATAATTTTTAATTATCAAAATTACATATGAGTTTTGTATCGTTGAAAACTCTAATTTGTTTGAATAAGATTATAAGAAAATCTATATATGTCTTTCATTAACACTAATTATACTGTTAGATCTTGAAATTTTTCCACATGCAGTTCATATATCATTAACCAATAGTTGGTTGGCATATTTGTAAGTAGATGCACTCATGGTAATATTTGGGTGCCAAAATTCTTTGTAAAAATTTAATTTCCTTAACTCATTCTTTATGAGTAATGTGGCAATCTTTAGATTTTGCTAATGTTACATAATGCTAATAAATAACAACTATATATACATCTGAAATAGCGATAAAAATTTGGCGTTTGCATAAATATCTTGACAGTTGATGTTTTATTGTTTATGCTTGGATCCTGAAGTTCATTATTTTCCCTTTCGTGCTTATTATGAGATATTATATATTTTTGGTTGGAAAAAAACATTCTAATTCTAAATGGATCCTAATTTTAGTTTATCAAGAACCACAAAAAACGGTTTTTGCAAGGTGCGTGGTGGGGCTGGGGAATCTATATCCATATCCCTTTGTACTATTGTTTCATTGCATAATATGATGGATACATAAGGGAGAGAGACTCGGAGAGAGAAAGAAAATAATATGCACGATTCATTATTTCCTACATTGTTGGCGGGGAAATTATTTGCATATAGGCTACATCATATGGACCCATTCCCTTCATTAATTAAATGTTATACTTGTCTAGGGGAGTTGCAGTAGTACTAAATTGCTGATAAAGACCTATGTGATCGATCGAACTCAACCAAACCACAACAGCGCATTTTTAATTTCATGCAATGGTCAACTCCGCAAATATGCTATTGATCTTAATCTCTTGAATTGACAGTGGTATTTGGAGGTTCTGAATGCACTAAAAACTCAATTAAATGTGAGGAGCGTATATATACATAATTAGAATAAATATTTAAAAATTTTAATTTTAATATATTGATAATATAACGATAATTCAGTTATATAATATTCATTTTTTTAGATAACTATTTATAGTTAATATAAAATATTATTTTTACTGATATAGTGTTATACACGTATAAAACTATTTTATACTGATGGTACATCAAAATTAAATTAATTCTCTACAAAATGACATAGGATTAATCTGTTCGCCCAAAATAACTCTTGAGAATTTTTATAAAAATTTTATTAAGTGCTAAAATGTTTTCATGATCAATTTAGCTATCTATTCTAAAAAAATTAATAATAATAATAATAATATTGCAAAAAGTGTGTGTATTTATTTAGTTTATATTTTGATTTTTGGTATTTTTAGTATTTTTTTTAGATTTTATAAAAAAATAGTAAAAATAATACAATTTTATTTTTTATTTTTATTTTCTATCTTTTTTATTTTTTTTATAAAAATATAAAAACAAAAAATATTTAAAATAAAAAATAAAAATGCAAATCAAACGCTCCCCACACCAGTTTATTCCGAGTTTTGTGTCTCTCTCAAGGGTCACCAATCACCATTTCCTCTTTGGACCTTTTACATAAAGCGATGTGATGAGCGATCTACTTTAACAAGTTGCATATATATAATATATGCATCACATTCTTACTATGTAACTAATTATGGCAGAAGTAACCGGAACATATATAGACGTCGTCTCATAAAATTAATTTTTATGGTTAGAGATAGATATATAAATTCCTAACTATTTAGCGCTTTAGAGAATTAGTTAATGATGTCATTTTTGTTAGTTCGGACTTCGGACTAATGTTGAAACTTGAAACTTGCAAGAGTACCTTTGCTTCCCTTGTAATATAAGTTATTGACCAATGCTCTGCTGTTTGGGTTTCGTGATTATGTCTATCTGCATTAAAATGTGTTGTTCTGTTGTGTAGTTCAGGTGAGTAATTTAATAGCCAGTGAGAAGCGTAATCTAATTAGCTAAATAATTTTTCCAAACCTCAATAATTAATTTAATTTTTTCTTTTGACTTTGGCAAAGAGTATAAGGTAATTAAGCTATCCATTTGGAGCGTAATAATATGACCATTTCTAATTGTGAATTATATGCCACCCTTCACTCAGTAGAGTATATATATGGGTCACATTTGTGTCTAATAATAATGGAAGAGTCTCAATAATTTAAAAAAGAGGAGTTGAATTTATGATTCTTTTAATTTTATATACTTTAAATTAGTATTTAAGATTTTGCTGTTATAAGATCTGCAATTTTAATTATGCAAAAAACAAATTTATTTTGCCTCTCATGAATCGAAGCAATAAAAAGAAGTTAATATTCTGTGTTGTTGTGACTTTTGTGACGTTGATTAAGTTGGAGACAATTTCATTTTGTCTTATACGAGTGAAATAGAAAGAGTAGAGAAAAAAAATAAGTGGTAACAACACAGTCATATATTCTAATTCAACCACTATGTGTAATGTGATTCATATCTAATCTGTACTACAACCTTCAGTCAAATTTCTATTATCTTGATCAAAGATTTACAAAAGCCAATTCTCAAGAATTCAATATAATCCTATTAGGGACAAACTAAATTTCTAATTAAGTTTGATTTGTGTTAGTTGATATAGGTGTCGCTCCAGCCTAAATATTTATGGAAGTAAGCTAGTGAATGGTTAGTTAGAAAGTAACTAAGTTACTGTAGTTAGATGTCAATTAGTATGAGTTAGAATTAGCCATAGTTAATTGAGCATAGTTAGTCAGATGTATAAATACTGCATTGTAACACTTTTACAAATGTGACTCTCTATTATTCTTCAGCAACTAAACTTCATTCACTTTCATACCTTCTCTCTGCCACTCTTCTCTCACGCTTTCTTCTACTTGTGCAAACTCCTCCCAGCTCTAGATTTTATCATGGTACAGTGAGCGTGGAGGTTGCGAGTGTGACGAGAATTTGAGTTAGCAAGAGGAAAGAGAGGTTGTTGTTGAGGGTTCCCGATTTGGCCCAACTATGGCAAATGAGGAACAAATAGTGAGTCCAGGTTCGATGTCGATGGAGAATGAGTTTTCCGCCAGCGAATTTCAGAAATTTACGAGATTCATGAATCAGTTTTCCAAATTTCAAGAATTTCATAGGAGAATGGATCAATCTCCGGTGAGGAGCAGAAGTGCGATCTTGGATCCAGAAAGCCCCTTCTACTTACATCCAGGTGAGAATCCTGGTAATTCCATAGTTAATGTGACTTTGAATACCTCCAATTACCATTCTTGGGTTAGGACAATGAGATTAGCACTAAAATCAAAGAATAAATTGGCGTTTATTGATGGATCTTTACCGAAACCTGATGAATCGGATGTGAACTTTTTGGCTTGAAAAAAATGTAATACCTATGTGATTGCTTGGCTAAATTTATCAGAGTATGATTTGGAATGAAAATGCCTGTGATATGTGAAACGAATTGGAACATAGGTATCATCAGGGAGACATATTTAGAGTCGTTGAATTAGAAGAGAAAATGTATACCACTAGGCAGGGGGATCTGAGTATCACTGCTTATTTCACAAAACTAAGAATAATTTGGGAAGAGATTGAAACATTGTTACCAATTCCAAAATGCTTATGTGGTTCGGAATGCGTCTGCGGCTTAGGAACTGTGAGGAAGTATCGAACACAAAGACAATTGGTGAGATTGTTAAGGGGACTAATAAATGACGAATATAGCACAGTTTAATAACAGTTGATGCTTATGGCACCACTACCTGATGTCAACAAGGTATTTTTCCTTCTCACTCAATAAGAACGACAGTTACATTCACCCGAAATTAGCGATGCAAGAGCTCTTATGAGTTCATCTGATGTTATTGAGGGTGAAAGGTCCCAACACTACTCAAATACTGCTGGCTACAGAGGTAGAGGACGAACTGGAAGAGGAAGGAATAGTAGAGGAGGCAGAGGACCTCCCAAGCTGTGATCTTATTGTCACAAAACTGGACACTTGGTGAATACTTGCTACAAGAAATACGGACCACCATCACACATGAAACAACCTCTTAGAACTATCAACTGTGCAGCTGCCTCACTTGGAATGGAAAGTGAAGAATCCAATGGGGAATTGCAATTTTCATCCCAGAAAGGAGACAATAAGACATCACATCTTTTACTATCTCAAGATCAAAAAGACACCTATATCAGCTAACAATTTGACTAGATTTATTGGCTAGACTTTCAACACTAAATTCTTACCTAACTTAACAAGAGAAACCTTTCATGTTCATGAATACAAAACAGAAATGATAATAAAAGAATTTGACATAATTTCTGATTTTTTTCAATGCAAATTTACTCTCTTTACTTTTTCTCTCATTAACTTTTATTGATATCTCACACATTTGCCTTTTTTCATTGATTGAAACAAAGAAAGATAAAATGAAGAACAAAATTTTTAATATAAAACCATAAAAGAGAGAAGAAGATATAGCTCAAAAGTTATGAAGACCCCAAACAATGTGCTTACTCTCCTTACTTCAATTTCCGTCCGTCCATTTACCTTTTTATATAAAAGTGAAGCTTTTAAAACTTAAGCTTGACTAAATACCTTTTGACTTTGTTCTTCTTTTCCAAAAATCATATTAAAGAACGTAGAAAAGAGATGAAACAACAATAGATTTTTATGGCTGATAAAGTTTACTTGGCTTCTGATCTTACTGTTTCTTGCTCTTTCTTCTTTTTTCTTTAACTTCAAAGATCTAAGTCATTGATCCATTCTTTGGTTCCAAATTTTAATTATAACCTTTAATTTACAGTAAAAAAAAATAACTTCTATTTTCTTTTTTTACTAAAAAATATGCGGCTGAAAGATAATAACTTTAACAAGTTAAAGTAGTTGTACAAAAATAATAATTGAACTTCTTTAATTTCCTTCTGTATCACATTAGGTTTGATTTTTTTCTTTTGTTTCCAACTTTAATTTTTTCCTCTTTTTTCTTTTTAATGCTAAAACTTAGTGATTCATTTTAATTTTTTACTTTACTTAAATTCATTTTTAAACATATCTTTAAGTCTTGTGAAACATCTTTTCACTCTTGATTTAGGTGCAGATGTGAATTTTTTGTGTAACACCCTACCACACAGGGCCTTACGCTTAAGTCGTAAAGCAGAGGTGGCAAGGTATTACGACCTCTAAAAGAAAATGAAATCTACATAGATGTAGTTGGGTGAAATCATATCTAGGAGCCTTGAAGAACAAGCTAAACAAATTAATAAACAGAAAATCGTGACACACTCGCATGGATATTCGTAAAACGGACAGGTAAAAGCGAAAGATAACTGAACACATATATATACATATCAGAGTTCCAAAACTCAGATAGCAAGCTCCAGACTCGACTTGTGAAGCTAAGGCCGACCAGAGTACATAATTATGTATATATACAACCCAAAATAAAACTCAAACCACAAAATAAACCCCTGTATCTCCAAGTCGACCTCTAGGAGGGACAAAACACAAAATATACATGCGGAGATTCTATAAACATATATACATAGCCTAAAACAAAATATGACAGTCCAAAAGACAGTTCTTCGCTCGTAAGGAGGATACCCAAACGCTCAACAAGGTGTCTCTCGACCTGCATCTTCGTACGGAATCAAAATATTCAAAACTCCGGAGAAGCTATCTGACTGAGCTATCGAAGAAGAAAATGTCCAGTATCGTCTATGTCTCCTAAAACGGATTAGATTTTTTATTGAAGTTACGAATTTCAAGAAATTGAAGCCGGAAGTTCCGAAGGATTTACGTTCTCTCTCGGTCTTCTCTCTCCGTGTTCTTTCCTTTTTTTTCCTCTCGCATACGTTAATGATATATATATGATTAATACAAATACGCCGCCTTAGCTTTATTTATATTTTATATACACTCTATGAAAGGAAATTATAATAATAAGTTATACTTATATAGAAGGAAGTAAGAACGAATTATAATAATATAATATTATATTACAAAACTTATATCTATGAAAGTGACCGAGTACTCTTTCTTTATATATATTAACGTAACTTATAATGTTACAATATCTAATTGTGTAACTTATAATATTATAAAGTTTCCTTAGTAGAACTAGCAATGAATAACGCTAGCTATAATAATAATAATAATAATAATAATAATAATTTATATATAAAGTTAATAATATATGCGTTATTAATCTAAATGACATTAGTAACTTAAGAGTGAAAGATATTTAGTGAAACATTAACAAAGCTAAGTTTGATAATAATATTATTAACTAAACTCTATTTTTAAATTAAAATATTAATTACTCAAATTGAAATATAGATATAAGTTTTATTTCTTATAAATAATTAGAATTATAGTTTTAATTATGTAAAATATTTCATCATAAAATATTTATATATATAAGAATATGAATTTGATTGAATTCAAATAGTTATAAAATTAGTTCAATTACTGATGATAAAATAATTTCTAAAGGTAAAAAAAAAACTCAAATTTATGAAATAAATTATAACTTATTTATATTTATATTTTTAAAACTGAAGGTCGCTACATTTTGAATTACTAAAGTAAAGAGAGAATTTACAATAAAATTTTGCACCTTGATTACAGGTTAGAGGAGAGAAAAAAATGTTGACAAATCAATTGAGCTTATTTATTTTTTTTGCATATATAATAACACTACAATAATATAGACTATTTTTTAAGATTATTATGTGTCAAAAAGAATTAAAATTCGTCAAAACAACAAATTTTGACACTATTTTAACTGTGAAAATATGTTAATAAAAATTTTGTCAAAAATAGTATTTTTGACATATAAGTAATTGTAAAAAAAGTTTAAATCCTATTTTGATAAATATTGGCCGTCAAAAATAATTTGTTAGAAAAATTTGAGAATATATTTTTTGTGATACTTATTAATCGTCAAAAATACTATTTATTTTGACACTTATTAACCATAAAAAATTCTCAACAAAAATTTTTAACAAAGAATAAAATGAGATCTTGAAACTGAAGAATAAACTGAGGTTTTGAAGATGAAGAATGAGTAATATGATCCTAAATTGAGAGTAGTGTGATGTCAAAATTGATGGAGCTCAACGAAGAAAAAGAATACGGAGTAAGTTGAAAATAAATAAGTGTCAAAATTGAGGAGTAATTTTCTACAATCAAATTATTTATAAAAAAAACATAGAAAATTTGACATTTGTGATATTTGTCAAAAATATATATTAATTTTTACATTTAACTATGGCCGTTAAAAAAAAATTATGTTAAAATAGCTCTCTTTTCTTGTAGTGTAATCACATACATTATCAAAATTTTTGGACTTTTAACCAAACTAATAATATTTTATTATCATCAAATTATTATAGATTCTCCTTAAAGTCAACAATAATTTTTGTTAGTATTATGTTAACTTTGTCCGATTAAAGTTAACTTCTAACTTAACAATATCTCTCCCTGTGTATATGCTTTTGTACTTTGATCTCAAATTTTTTTAATTAAATTTAGATAAAATCATTTTTTTCTTCTATTCACAAAATGAACACTGTTTATATGTTAAGTACTTAACTAAAATATCCTTTAATAATTATTAAAATTATACATATAAATTAATAACAACTTTATGACTTATTGAAATAATAATAATATATTTATTGTTGATGTAATAAATTTATTTTATTTTAATAATCTATTATTAATCATGAAATATATAAAAAGTTTTAAATTTAAATACTTTTTGAAACAACAATTTAAGATATTTTATATTATGTGATAAAATATAAAAATAAATGAATTTTATTATGTAGACGAAAAAATAAGTTTATATATATATATATATATATATCGTTTAAATATCTCATAAAGGAAATGTATGGTTTTCTCTTACATTTATGCTTTTAAGTTCAAAAATACTATATATACAAAAACTTAATTATTATATTTTTGTGTATAAATATATATACATCATTTAATTTATTTTTAATATATATTTTATATTTTAACAAATATTCTATACGAGTAATTGATTTAGTGACGGTTTTAATTTATGTAAATATAACATCGTTGTTTTAATTTTATATAATTAATTAAACTAATAATTTTCATAAAAATATTATACACATAAAAAAATTAATCACTAAATTTATTATTATATATTTATATATAAATATATATTATTTAATTTAATTTTAATATATATTTTATATTTTAATATTTATTATTATAAATATTGTTTAATTTATTTTTAATATAAATAAAGCTATATATTTTAATTTATTTTTAATACATAAAAAATTGATTTTTTTTTTTTTTAATGTCCATTTAATATGATTGTAATTTTAATTTGGAAAGCGGCGAGATTGAAAACCTGGGGAGCATGACCACCGTACGTGGCCTTGACACTTGATAGACGTATGGACATACATGAAGTCATTATATTCATGGAAATGCGGTGGAAGGTGGTTGGGCCCGCAAGGGTCCGCCGCATACGGTTGATGAGGTGCCAGCAGTCAGCAGAGGTAAAAAGTATGAAAATATATAAATGCTGTTATTTTCAGTTATTATTTCTAGTTGTACAGAATTGACCCATTGCAAGTAAATCAATATTAAAAACTAGCTAGACACATAGATATGAAGTGATGAACAGTGTGTCCTCTATATGGCTCAGTGCAAATTTAATTAAAACATATGTTAAATAATGATGAATAGTAGTCTTAAATCATACAACTCTGGCTCTTATTAATACAATAATACTATGTCGTTTATTATAATGATAAATATAATGCCATAACGTTCAAGTTATCAGGTTCTATGCAGCGGTGAAGGTTTCATGGGGGAAACATTTGATCCTTAAAAGTTACGTTAAGCCCTCAGCCTTCAACTTTATCTTTTATCATATGATGAGAATTAAAATTTGTGCTGCTTAAATTATTCTATGAATGATACTATATATTGCGAACGTGGTAGAGGTGTCAAAAATTTTTAGGAGGCAAGAATCTCTGCGAGGACTGCTCCGTATGGAGTTCTGATGGTGAGAAATTTTTTTCGTGAAAATGGGGATGGAGAGCAAAATTCTCCCGAAACAGACGCGGGGACCCGAGCGGGGATCCCTGCTCCATCCCGATAATTCTCCGAATGTTTGAAATTTCTTAAATAACCTTACTTTATTTCTAACATAGGGATATTTTAGTAATTTCACTAATTAAAAAATTCTAACCCTATTATTCAGTCTTCCTTATTTACTGTGTTGTTTGTTGTGCCATCTACTCTCTATTCCCAGTCCCAACTCTCTTCCATTTCTATTTTGTTCAAATTCCAAAACTTCTACAACACCATACGTTGTTCTCTACCACAGTCCCAATTCTCTCCAGTTTCCACTTGATGTTAAAGACTATATCTTATTGTTTTTTTAGAATGAAAATTGTATTTTAAAATTTTATTTTATGGACTATAATTTATTATGCTGTATTTGTGGACTTATAATCTTGGATAAGATATGTTTGTGTGTTTGTAATAGTATTTTTTAGTTTATTTTTTATTTTTTTGATATTTTTTACTATAATTTTTATATAAATATTAAATATAAGGAGATAGGAAATGGAGCCCTATAGGAAATACAAAAAATACAAAAAATAAAAATAAAGACAATTATTCTTCCACAGCGAAAATCGAGACAAGAATGAAAATTAATTCTAGAGACAGAGACGGAGAACATGAAGGCATCCCCGCCCCACCTCGACCCATTGACATCTCTAGAACGTGGTACTACCTTAAGTAGCATATTAAAATACTGCATCGCGGCTCTACAATAAACTAGAATTTAGTTTTATTTTTATTTATTTAAAGAAATTCATAGTGCTCCTTATCTCATTGGTTTGGTAAATAGATTTACGATCCACTACACAATAAAAGTTATAACACTAACTTGATTACTCATAATGAATTATAACTCGATTTTAATTATTATTCTATTTACTCTTAACTTGTGAACGAATATCTTATTAATAATCATCATTATCGACTTAATGAATGGTCATAACATTAATGATATTCATCAATTTGTTATCTATATAAATCACTTTTTACCAAGGTTGCGAGAACCGGACCGGTCAATAAACCGGTGAGGTCACTGGTTTAATGGTTTACTGATTCGACCGGGGTTGAACCGGAATTCAACCGGTTTAATTAAATATTAAATAAAATTATTAAACTTAATAAAATTCAATAATTTATAACTTAATAAAATTTAATATTTCACATAATAAATTATCCATTACTTAAGATTAGAGGTTCACAAACAACTTCAAACATCAAAGTTTATAACTAAACAAAAAATAAAACGTACATAATGACAAATCCATAGTGTTCTACATTCAAAAGATACAATTACTAGCAAATTTTTAACTAATCAAAAGTGCAACTCATCAAAAATCATAATTACCAATCTAGAGTACTTGGATTATGAATCATCGGCGAGTGTAGTTATATAAATTATGACAATTTATTCTTGGACAATGGACAGCCACTAAGGAGACATGTCAATCAGATTTGGAGCTTTAATCAATCAAAAGTTCAATATCTACTAATATACAATAAGTCTATATTGGATTTTTTTGCATAATTTTTAGTTAAATTCTACTTTAACAGTCTTGAAAGGTCACTTTTCACAATAGGTCTGCACATTAAAGAGCTTTCATTCCACTAAATAGTTTTCCTCAACATCTGCAGTATGGCTTCTGAGTCTCTTATTTCCTGGCTTTCTTGTGATTCATCAAGCCCTTGAGAGAAATCAGCATTAGTGTAAGTTCTAATTCCAGGACCATGTCCTCCACTATTAACCAAACCACTGATCTAATTTCAAGCACAAACTCTTTACAGAATCAGAACATGAACAAAATCAGAACATGAACAGAGTAAACAAAATTCACAGGAACATGAACAGAATCAGAATCAGAACATGATCAACCAAATACCATGAATAAACAGAGTACACCACTTTGTGCATACAGAAATAAACCATGAACAGAATCAGAACATGAACAGAGTAAACAGAATACACAGAAACATGAACAGAATCAGAATCAGAACATGATCAACCAAATACCATGAATAAACAGAATACACCAACGAACATGAACAGAGAGCAACATGTTTTCTGTGATAGAGAAGAATAGGAACAAGAACAGAACCATGAACGGAGGTGGAAGGAAGAGCATTACCGGCGAGCTGGGCGAGGTGGAGAGCTAGGCGACGACGGTGGAGGTGGGGAGCTGGGCGACGGTGATGGAGGAGGGCTCGGCGACGACAGTGGAGGTGGGGAGCTGGGCGACGGTGATGGAGGAGGGCTCGGCGACGACAGTGGAGGTGGAGACCTGGGCGACGACGGTGGAGGTGGGAAGCTGGGCGACGGCGATGGAGGACCGGAGCTCTGCGACGGCGATGGAGGAGAGGTGCGACGGCGATGAGTGGCTGTGGCCTGTCGGAGGGTGAGAGGGTGAGAGAAACTGAGTGGCTGAAGAGGGTGAGAGGGTGAGAGGGTGAGACGGTGATGAAGAGGCTGAAGAGGGTGAGAGGCTGTGGCTTGTGCAGTTGTGCGATTCAGGGAGGATTAGGCCATTAGGGTTCGTTGGTGATGAAGCTACCTTTTCTTTTTTTTTTTTCTTCAAAACGACGCCGTTTTGAAGTTTAATTTTCAAACCAATAAACCGTAAAAAAACCGAACGGTTCTCCCGGTTCACCGGTTAACCGCCAGTTTGACCGGTTTTTTCACCGATTTTTTGCAAACCGGTTTCTTACCTTACCCGGACCGGTTAGGTGACCGGTTCCCGATTTTTCCGGTTGAACCGGCCGATCCTGTTCGATTTTCAGAACCATGCTTTTTACCTCTCAACAAAGGATATCCACCAAATTCATATATTGTGTTTTTATGATCTTAATTCTAATATTTTATATCGATTATGCTATATATACATTAAAATCAGTTATTAATATAAAATATATATTAAAATATAAAATATACAATAAAAATAAATTAAACAATACATGTATTAAGGATAAATCCAAAAATTTAATAGAAGAGAAACCAAAAATTAAAATATTATATAATAAATATAATATTATATTAGTAATATATGTAATTATGATTAATATTTTTTTAATTAAAAAATACTAATAAGTACTTGCCATATAAAAAAGTTTTTTATTATTAATTAGTTCTTATAAATTATTTTTTTATTTTAGATTTGATAAAATATAAAAATTATCTATTTTTAATTAATTTATTTTATTAAATATTATTATGACAGTAGGTTATTTTTTATATTTTATATCATAAAAAATATTATAAAATAATATAAATAAGTTGTTCTAATAATTTGTTATATATATTTAAAATATATTCGTAAATAAAATATAATTATTTTAATGAATTTACTTAATATGTTTTAATTCTAATATAATGTGAAAAAAATTTTAAAATAATTTACTTTTTTATGCATGTATTATAATATATAAAGATTTTTTTAGTTATTATAAATATTAAAAATATTTTTATATCATAATGGGTGTAAAAATTAAAAGAAAAATATTTAAAAAAAGACAAAGTTTAATTGTTTAAATATTTAAAAATTTATTTAATCGAAAAGTGATTGACTATAATATCTTTTTCAATTTAAGAATTGTTACGTACATTATTTTTTAGTTTAATAATTTAATTATTATTTATATAAGACAATCACTTACTCTATTTTTTAAATAAAATTATATAATATATAATAATTTTATATACTTAAAATTATTAATTTTTGTTCAAACAAATTAAAGGACCAAGACCTATGCTTACTCTCTTAAGTCTGTCCCTACATATATTTATATACAATATATAATATTAATTTTAATAACTAATTTTAATTATTTATAGAATTATTATACCTCTTAATAAACATTGATTGATTTGAGCATTAGAATGTATCTTTTGCAATATCCTACCTTTTCTTGATTTGGCTACAACTGAATCATAGCTCCAAGTCATCACTTTACTTCAATTAGGTATTCTACGGAAAAAAAAACTTCAAACAACAAATCACATCTTCAATAAACTATACATCAAAGGATTTGTTTACATCATTCTTATATTCATTTTTGACATAATTTTATTTATAGAATTTCATAATAATTTATTTCAATTTTTTTATATATATCTCTAAAATTTTAGAGTAATCATTGAGTTGTCTCTGTTTGATTTAAAAGTTATAGATTCAAGTTCAGAAAATAAATAATTAATGTAATTATCAGATTATATTATGTATATTATATTTTTTGAGTGTAGTTTTTTTTAGATTCTGCATTAATGCTAAATATTTGTACCCTGATTTTTTTTTCTTTTTACACAGTCATCTATAAGGTAAAGTATTAAATTAGTACGCGTAATCCTGTTTTAGTCCTTAAGATTTAAAATATTTTATTTGAATCCAAAAAAATTTTATTTAGCTTCAATGTATTCCCACCGTGAAGTCAAAGTTAAATAATTAACGAAATGTCCTACATGACAGCAGTATAAGAACAAGGTCGATAATCTAGAGAACAAGTACAAGCTCTAAAGGAACAATGCATCTCCATACGCTTATCTGAAATTCCCACCAATGAATTACATAAGTATCTCGATCTTTATTTTATGTTTATTTATCCTTTAATTATCAAAACTCTATAACCATTTGAATCCGCCTGACTGAGATTTACAAGATGACCATAGTTTGCTTCAAGCCGACAATCTCCGTGGGATCGATCCTTACTCACGTAAGGTTTATTACTTGGACGACCCAGTGCACTTGCTGGTTAGTTGTGCAAAGTTGTGAAAAAGAGTTGAGATTACAATTGTGCGTACCAAGTTGTTGGCGCCATTGAGATCACAATTTCGTGCACCACTATGGTGCCACATTCTTGCTGTTCTTTTACATTTTCGTGTAATAGCAGTGTCCTCACAATACACTCTATCCCAATAGAGTAAGAATGTTAGTCGGAAACACACATACATCAGGGGTAGCCTTGGCATGGACTGTTCTGACGATATCATGACCATTTTTAGGGAATTGTGTTCTGATTTTTACAACGTCGCTTAGGATTTCGTGGCTACTCCAGAGGTTTCTGCTATATTGCATGATGAGATGGACAGTGCTCGGCACAAGCTCAAAGAACACAAGGAATCCGAACATCAAGCTGCACATGTACCAAGTGCAATTAACTCCCATACGTGTGATGAGTGTCCTGTTTGCATGAATGAGTTGCGAACCCACGTCGTGTTTCTACGCAAGGTCATCCAACGTC
Organism: Arachis stenosperma; assembly: GCF_014773155.1. Lineage (NCBI taxonomy): Eukaryota > Viridiplantae > Streptophyta > Magnoliopsida > Fabales > Fabaceae > Arachis > Arachis stenosperma. The sequence continues at coordinate 99,377,101 of NC_080382.1, forward strand.
CACCAGACTTGGGGCAGATCTAGAAAAATATATTAAAAAGAGGGCTCGTAAAACACAAGAACACTCACAATCACAATAAGGTAAATATGAGATTTACCCCTTTTTCACGTTATTTGTTTATTTTTAGTGTGTTGTGGATGATAAGTTAGGATGTTATTTTTCAATATGATTTGTGTGTTCAAGGACCTAATGATAATGCACAACCATCTCCTACCAATGCAGTGGGCTTGTTCAGAAATGACAGACAATTTGGCTATGCACACTACAAGATTTATATATATTTGTGGGTATTTTTTAGAGGGAGTTTTTAAAAACCTTTGCAATTTATTTTATATGTGGCATTTTGATAAACTCCCACCAAATACTCAACAATAAAATCCTACTATTATCAATTATCACCACATAATTAAAATTTCTTCAAAACCCAAGAAACACTCGAAGAGAAAGAAGAGAAGGGTGAGAGTCACCGAAACCCTAAGCTCACGATCTCCACCGCCGTCTCCATTGCCGCCGTCGCTGCCGTCGCCGCCGCTAAAGTTAATCTCCATTCTGCTTTTGCTATAAAGCTACTGAGATCGAGCCAAGGCGCTTCCTTCATCAACGCGTTTTCAGATCTAATTGCAACGCCCAAGCCTCTGAGATCGAGAGAAACCGCTTCTTCAGTTAAGTTTTCTTGGGCAATGACGCTCGTGTTCTCCATCGACATTCTATCCTTTCTGTACGCTCTTCTTTTCGCTCATTCTCAATTTCTGGTTCTCCTTCTCTTTTTCTTTTTTATTCGTTTTCTTTGTTTTTAATTCTCAGATTCTGCATGATTTGTTATGTGATATAACATTCGATGAGTTTTATTATCTATTGATTGATAACATTGTTTCAAATTCTCAAGCACTCCAAGTGTTCGATGAATTGTTTATTCTCTTAATTGAAATCCTGATAGATACTGATTATGGTTTCTTTCTTATTTAATTTGAAGTTTGTTGTTTGAATTTTCCATCATCAATGTATCTCTATCTAGTTTATTTTGATATATTAGTATTTGTATATATTTTATTTTGTAGGCTGTTGTTTTCACAGATATTAGTCTTGAGAAAGCTATTGAGTTCAATGATTTTTGCCACATTCATCAGCCTCCTATTGCTTTTATCAAAACTGAAGTTAGAGGTCTTTTTGCAGAAGAAAAGCCAGTTCTGGACTCGGAACTTTGGCATGCATGTGCTGGTCCCCTTGACAATGCATTAGTTGCTTCTTGCAGGAACTTGGCATCAAAAGGATTTTCCGGAACACTTTCTCCCTCAATTGCCAAATTGAAATACTTGGTTAGCTTGTATGTTGTTACTGTCATAGATTCACATTTTTTATGAGATTTGATAATTCTAATATTGTACGAATCCAAGAATCAGATTACCATAGCTTATCTCAAGTACATTTTCCTGTATGCTATAAATGGTATTATTCATATATAAAGTGTTCACCAAGTGTTTGATCAAATGTTAGTGACTTATTGGTACATAAAAGTAACCTGGTGGGATACTCTTTCTACATGCAGGGAGTTGCAGGACAACAATCTTGCAGGCCCTTTACCTGACTACATCGCCAACTTAACGATCATTGAATATGTCAAAGCTTCCTGAATCCGGTGAGTCATATTGGTGTTTGCACAAATCTCATTCATACCGTGAGGTATGCTTGCACGGTATTTCATTGTTTTTTTTATATATTTGGTTATAATTGTGAACTGCCTTTTTTAATTTGGATTTGGATTTGATTTCTTCCAAGTTCCAATTTTGATATTTTCCCTTTTTACCCTGTTTACTGAAACAGGGCAATTCAGTCAATTCCCGAATTTCAAGTTCCAAGCTTTCAATGCTTCATATTTTTTTTCTTGTGTGTATTGTTTACGCAGCTGAGTGTTAAAGTCGTTATCTTTCTTCTCAATTTTGATTTTGGAATGCATTGTTTATTGCAGAGGTTCCTCTTTGCATTTTCTGCTTCTGAGAGGTGAGTTTCTGAATAACTGTTTCAGCGTTTCTCTTTTTTATTAATCTCAAATGGGTTTTCAAATTCAAATTGTTTCTGGCAGCTAGTTTCATTGGATTCTCTCTGTCTGTCTCTTAATCCCAAATTCCCAATTCAACCATTTTATAAAATTTCAAAAAGATTGTAACTTTGTTTCTGTGTTTCTCATGGTGCATGTGGGTTTCTTGACGGGTATATTTTTTGATCTTCTATCAGATGCTTCTTGACGGGTATATATTTAAATTTAAATGTGCCTTTCTGTGACTCTCTTAATAATCAGGTAATTTCTGCTCGAAAGGGAGAATTTGAAACTGGATATGAGGGAGGTGGACAAACTCATGAACTGTCCAGCTTGCAAAAACATTGGGTGTTACTAAGCTGCTTCTTGTTGTAAATATTTGAGATTGTATATTTGAGATTTTTATGTAATTAGATGATATTTTTTTAAAGAAAAATAGTAATAGTTATGTAAAACAATTCAATATGCAATTATGTTTGTAACTATTGACATTGAGAATGTTTTTTATATAGAGTTTTGTTTTATATTGAGGAATTGTATTATAAAAGGTTTAGTTTTTAAATTTTGATATTAACAAATAAATTTTTAATTTGAGAGTATGTAAATGATATGAAATTAAAAATAAATAAATAATTACAGAATTTGTGGAGGTTTGAAAATTTTACAAAATAATTTATATTAAATTAAAAAATTAATTTGTGGGGGTTTTAAACTGCCACAAAAATGATTTAAAATTGTCACAAAAGTCTAATATAAAACCCCCACTAAACACATACAAAACCCCCACTGAATAGATTATGGAGGTTTTTAAAAACCTCCACAAAAGACCTCGTGGCACCTCAAATTTTGGGGGTTTTAGAAACTCCCACAAATCATTTGGTGGGGGTTATAAACCTCCACAAATAAGAAAAAAAACCTCCACAAATAAACAAAAACCTTGTAGTGGCACTCTGGTTCGTTCACATCACTATTGAATTTATTCCATAATGCCGAATAATTGTGTATGTGTACCTTGTGTTTTTTCATCGCATTAATGTCATGTCCATTTATTTATTGTTTTCTCTTTGTTTTTTTTTTTTAATTTTCTTCATAGGAAGCATTTTTTGAGGATTCAAAGTTTAATGGCACTACATATCATAAGCTTTAGAGTTTAGCAACTACTTTCTACTTTGGTCATCTTTCAACTTTATTTTACGTTATCATGATTTGGTGGTTTATTGGGTTGGTTTTATATATATTTTATATACTCAATTTTATTTTATCTTATTACAACTTCATATACCATTATTAAACAAAATATAATAATAGACTTGGACCACTAATATACAATCTTTTTATTTTTTTAATCTTTTTTACCATTATTATTTCTTACTAATATTTAAAATAATAAATGTTCAATTGATCATTTGATCATTATGATAATTTGGTGCATTACATGAAATTTAAACTTGAATTTTAAAAGTATCTCATACACAATAAAATTTTTATTTCATTATTTAAAAAATTAGCCATACAAAAGACATATCCAGGCATGTATTTTATTTACATCCAGTAACATCCTCTAATTTTTCAGAATAACAACTACGATCGACAATTTATTGTTTGGGCATAGATATTTTTAACTGGCTGTTAAATATAGATAATTTTAAAGTTCAATTAAAAATTTTTTCATTAGATATACAAAAAAAAATTCAAAGTTTAATCAATGTGTTCTCGATCTGAGCAAAAATAAGCCAAACACATATAAAAAAAGCTAAAAGAACACAAAAACAATTTTTTTCATATATAATTTTTTTTTGTGATATTGAATTCTTGTGAATTTTTTTTCCTATGCAAATCCAATAATATTCGCAAGTATTTCATCATAAAATTCAAAAAATCCTGCAATCATATTAATAGTAAATACACACAGCAACTCTATTCATGATTAATTGTTTGTAGATATATTTATCCTGCCGTCCATTATAGGTAACTTTTTAAAAAGATGCATATGTTTTTTGTTTAAATCCAATAACAACCATCTGTATTTCATGATAACATCCATAAAATTCTGAAATCAAATTAACAAAAAACACTCACACACCAACTGTAATCCCAAGTTATGGCTTATAGTTCCGTTTAGCTTTCTTAGCCCGTTCCGTTTATGATTTTTGGGGCACAAATTTACAATATTGTATAAGTGTATAGTGTAGTGTTTAGATTCGTGAATGCTAAAAAGATAAAATGAATACAGTTTAAGCAGTGTGACAGAGATGATATTACTCTTACTTTATAATCACTTATCTGTTCCCCATTCTACACTTGAATTAAAATTCTAAAATAAACAAAATCTCCTCTTCAAGCGAAATTTTTTAGACGCATACATAAAAAGATTTATTAGTTGAAGATATTAGAACAACAATAAAAAAGAAAGCTTGGCTTTCTGTTGTGCCTGTTTTTTATGGAATGTTATCTGCGTATATCTCTTTCTCATAAACTTTTATTCATATTCTTTATTTTTTCTTTCTCATAGTAGAATTGACAAAGAAAAAAAAAGGAAAGATACCAGAAGCAACAAGAGAGATGCCCTCAACAAGAATGACAAGACCAGAACCAAGCCAGGCTAAAATGAAAGCGCTTTTGTTCTTGCTCTGCTCCTTCGCCTCAGCTTTATCTTCTTGAGACACATATGCAAGCTTTTCCAGTGGAGTCCTCCGAATTACAGAGACAATTTGAACCAAATGGCTACTTTACAATTGACACATTATTAATCCGTTAAAACAAAGTATAACACATAGCAAGAAAAATAGCAAATCAAACAACGGTTGAACAGATTAAAAAACAGGAGAACTACTATAACACCCTATAAAAATCTCATTGTTGATTATAAAAATGAACCCGCTTTTTTTGAAGTCTTCCCTATATCTCCACCCCCAAAACGCCATCTTTGCATGTTTTTTCCTTTTTCCAAACCCATGAACGTGAGATAAAGACTAAAACTTTTAGCGTTTACATCAAATCCAGACACATGCAACAACTGATAATGAAGCCCTAACATGCCAATTAATCGAAACCTGAAACTAGATAACATACCTATAGGAATCAAAGACAAGGCTGTGCGATACTCCGATGACGAAGGCTGCTAGGTTTTCTCTTCTCTGTGTCTTTTTCGTTCTTCTCAGTTGTGGGCTTATGGTTCAAATGAAATTGGGGGAAAGAGTTTGATCTTTCACTCAAGTTAATGTGATAGTGGTTTCAGATGTTAATCTATTATACCAAAATTACATTTTAATGGATATAAATGTAAATAAGAAAGGTTAGGAATTTGATTTAGAAAAAACTGAAATAAATTTTGAGAATAAAATTAATTACTTCAAACATGCAGAAGAAAGTTAAATGATAAGTGGATCATTGATAAGTAAATGTACTCTAATCGCTTATCATGAGAGTGACATTTATTTTGTTATCTCTCTATTATACATTATTATTTAATTACCTAGCATTACTCTATATTAATATAGATGGTTACATAATCTCTAGTATTTGACTCTTCTTAGTACAATTTTTTTTTTTTTTTTTTCTTAATCTTGTTTTAAGTGAGGGATGTATCTTCTTAATAATTAATAATGCATTTGCGTATTATCATCCTTTTAATTATAAATAATAAGACAATTCATTTATCACTGGTCAATGTGCTAAGAAGAATAATATTTGATGATGAATCCTATTGAAAATAACGAAACAAGCTAAGAAAAAAATTTTAAAAAAATAGACTAAGCAATTATTTTATGAGCTAAATTGTTAAAGAAATATTTCTAAGTCCTAAAATTACGGAAATAAAAGTAAAAGAATTACCGTAAATCATATTAACATTTTCTACTTTCAAAAATAGCATCGTAGACATAGCTTGAGAAAATTATATTCAATGGTGTATAATAAATTAGAGAAAGTATATGAGAACATCGTATATAATAAACAATGCAAACAACAGATTAAAAAACAAAGATTAAATTAATTTTAAATTTTAGATTTTTAATTAATTATTATCAGATTTTAAAATTTAAAAAATTAGAATTAACACCCCTAAATACATTCTCATTACGTATGGTTCCTCCCATTTTTTTTCCACCTCTGCCACGCAGTCTAAACAGTGTTGCCGTTCCACTCTCACATCTCACAGTCGTCGTCAAAAGCAGCCATAGCAGTGCTTGTCTTTCCGAGAATGCCGCTGTTCTGCAGAACCCGCGCAACTGCAATCATAGTTGATTCATGTTCCCGTTCTCCCGCCTTTGCTAATGTTTACGATCCCAAGACTGCCACCATCGTTGTTGTTCACGTCCTCAGAGCCGCCATTGCTATTGTTGGCTCGTGATCAAGGAGCGTGTTGTCGCTGATGCTATAACCATAAAATTAACATTGTATGCAAAAAGGGGGAACTTTGATGCAAATGGGATCAGGGTCAACTTCATGATAAGGTATGTAGTGGAAGTTTTATATTTTTGCGGGTATTTATTTTTTATGCAAATGGGATGTTTATTTTACGGATGTTATTTTTCATGACCAGGGTCTTCTTGGTACTACTGCTCAGTCTATGGCATCGATGAAAGGTGGCGGCGCAATTTCGAGCACGAGTGCGGCAATGTACGTCAGAGCAGGGGTGCGACAACGATCTTTTGATTGGCAAGTCGACATAGCACTGATGACTTAATGGAGAAGAACCTCGACTGCGGTGAGACTAGCTGGTGAGGGAGGCAACGACGTCGTTGAGGCTGGTTGGTAAGGGAGGGAGTGACGGCGCAATTAGAGTTTGGGGAGTTGAACTGCGGCGGTAAAAGGGTTACAAGGTGGATGGTTAAAGTGTAAAAAGTGAAAATAGAGTTATTGGAAGGATAATTTAGGGGCAGACGACTTTTTTTTCACCCTCTGTGGGCTGGGAGTGCAGCCCATTGTTTACGTTGTTTATAATTTCCGTGGTCTACCTAGCTGAATTAAACTTCAAGAGTGTTTAGAATTATTGATTGTAGGACCAACCATGGGTAGAATAGGATAGAGTTTAGACTCTATTCTAATTCTATTTGCGAATTTAATTTTTTTCTGAAACTCAACCTTATTCTACTCACACATTGAGAATCTCTTTACCTTAATTAATGTTACCTATACCCTAAAGTTCACACTCAATCTAACTTGACTCTGTCCGTAACAAATTATTTTTTCAATCAAGCGAAATATTTAATAATTCTATATTTTATAAATATACTAATAAAATATAAAATGTAAAATTAAATTTATATTAAAATTAAAAACAACACAATCATAATGAGATTCACGTTAAAATTACTAAGGATGGGACATCAAGAGCATTCCACCATCCTTCATTACATAAGAGAAGATCAAAGAGTCATGAGGGAAGAACAAAGAGTTATGAGTGAAGAACAAAAGAGGTAGGGGCGTGACATAAAGGAGATCAAGCACTCCATTGGATCTTCCAAAAAAAGTGGTGGTTGCCCTCACTAAGGTGGATTCGTTCCCTTTACTCCCCTGTTATTTATGTTATTTTTTGTTTTTCATGTATTTTATTTCATTGTCTGTTTCTAGTGCATGATCATCTATCTTTACGTCTTAAAGTTATGAAATATTCCATGCATCTATCACCTTGCTTAAAAGAAAAATTATTTTATTGAAAAAGAAAAGTAATATGCATGAATTTTGAGTTATATATTAAGAATAGTTCAATTATTTTATGTGGTGGCATTGCTTTTATTTTGTAAATGTATAAATAAACAGTGCACATTTGATGTTGGGGTTAAGAATGTTGGCTCTTGAAAGAATGATGATGAAAGTGAAGTGTTATTGGTAATCTGAAAAATCCAAAAATTAATTCTTGAAGTAAGAAAAAGCAGCAAAAAGCAATAAAAGAAAAAAAATATAATATGCAAAAAAATCAAGCAGAATAAGAAAAAGCCAATAGCTCTTTAAACCAAAAGGTGAGAGCAAGGATCCAAGGCTTTGAGCATCAATGGTTAGGAGGGCCTAAAATAAATATCTTAGCCTAGGCAGTTCAAATGAGCTGCTTTCCTAACTATATGCTTGTGGTGTGAAGGTGTCAAGTGAAAAACTTGAGATTGAGCAGTTAAAGTCGTGGTCCAAAGCAAAGAGTGTGCTTAAGAACTCTGGACACCACTGGCTAGAGATTCTAGCAAAGCTAAATCACAATCCGAAGGGGTTCACACAGTTAAAGTGTTTGTGGCATTTATGTATCCAGTGGTAATACTGGAAAACAAAGTGCTTAGGGTCACGACCAAGACTCTAAAGAAGCTGTGTTCAAGAATAAAAAAGAACTGAACTAGGAGAGTCAATAATATCATCTGGATTCTGATTTTCTAAAGATGTCAATTATTCTGAGCTTCAATGGAAAGTGAGATGCCAAAACTATTCAGAAGCAAAAAGCTACTAGTCCCGCTCATCTAATTGAAACTAGGCTTCATTGAGAACTCTGAGATTTATTGTATCCTTATCTTCTTTTTATCCTACTTTATTTTTGGTTGCTTTGGGATAAGAACAGTTTAAATTTGGTGTTCTAATGAGCGGATATTTTATATGCTTTTTGGCATTTTTTTCATATAGTTTTTGGTATGTTTTGTTAAATTTTTATTAAGTTTTCATAGGTTCTAGTGCAAAATTCACATTTTTGGGTTCTACTTTGAGTTTGTGTGTTTTATCGTGATTTTAGGTATTTTCTGGCTGAAATTGAGGAGCTTGAGCAAAAGTCTGATTCAGAGACAGAGAAAGGACTGCAAATGCTGTCAAAATCTGACCTCCGGCACTCGAAGGATCTTTTCTAGAGCTAAAGGAGTATAAATGGCGCAATTTCAACAACTATGGAAAGCTAACATCCAGGGCTTTCCAGAAATATATAATAGTCCATACTTTGTTTCGGAATTGAAGGTCCAAAACTGGCGTTCAACGCCAGTCACCAGCCCCATTCCTGGCGTCCAACGCTCACAAGGTAGCAAATGGAGTTCAACGCTCAAAAGGGGGTCCCTAGCCAGCATTTAACGGCCCTAAGGGACATTAACACGTGGGAAACACTTAGGCTCAACCCAAACACTCACCAAATGGGCCCCATAAGTAGATTTTTGCACTATCAACTTAGTTTATCCTATTTCTGTAATCCTTAGTCATTAGATTAGTATATATCGGAGAAGATCACCCATGTTTAGGATCTTATTCCTCCCCCTTTTTCTATTTTTAAATTACATTGTACAGTATGAGTCACTAACCTACTAAGGTTAAGGTTAGGAGCTTTGCTGAGTTTCATGGATCAATAATATTACTACTTTCATTCAATATGTCTGATTCTATTCTCTTATACAACATCGTTCTTCATCTTATGAATTGAGGATGACCCGTAACAATCACCCTTGTTCTACATGGATTTTGTGCAATTTCTGACCCGGATAGCGTTGAACTAAAACTAGAGATTGTATTGCAGATTCCTATAGAGCATCTGAGCAACTTTGGATATGTGACATATAATCCCATTGACTATAGGTGCGTGAAGTTTCTGTGGCGTTAAGGCTAGAGTCAGAGAAGCGGCACTTTCTGATCTGGAAGATCTGCCTTGTCTGTGGCACCTTGAGTTGGATCATTGATAAACCCAAATTTTATGGTTTATCTTGTGTTGAATTTAGGAAATTTTATCAACTTTTCTCACATTTATTCAATGAAATAGCATGATTTTGTGAATGTCTCATAATTTGTACTTAAGAGTAAAAACATGCTTTTTAGGCCCTAAAATGGATAATTTTAATTCACTTTAATTCCATTCGATGCTTTGTTATGTTTGTTAAGTGATTTCAGGATTAGAAGGCAAATATTGGGTTGAAGGAATGAAGAAAAAGCATGCAAAAATGGAGAATTTGTGAAGAAATGAGGATTTGCTGAACTGAAGGCCACGCGCACGCGCCACCCTTGCGTACACGTGATTTGGAGATTCGCTAGCGATGTGCACGTGTCACCCTACGTGCACGCGTGACCAGGAAAGTTGCCAGCGACGCGTACGCGTGACCCATGCGTACGCGTGACAAGCGGCACGTGACCTCACTAAAGGCAATATGCTGAGGGCGATTTCTGAGTTCAAGGAGGCCCAAATCCAACTCATTTCTGATACTTTTGAACCCAAGGATTGCAATGGAATGGGAGGGGGAGTGATAGGATAGTTTTCATCATGTTGTAGGTTAGAATTCTAGAGAGAGAAGCTCTCCCTTCTCTCTAGAATTTAGGGTAGTTTAGGTTAATTCCTCTTAGATCCAAGTTTAAATTCTTGTTTTGATTTCAATTCTCTTTATATTTTAGTGTTCTATTGTCTTAATCTTCTTAGTTTCTCTAGTTAATTTCATGTTTTGCTCTCTTTTATGTTTATGAACCCTTGTTGGATTTAGTTTTCTTTTAATGCAATTTTATGTTTTCATGTCTTTTTATGTTTATCTTAGTCGCTATTGTTAATTTTTTGCTTATGTTAGTCATGGGTTTCATTAATTCTTGCATTTTACGATGTTTACTTTTATTGCACTCTAGGTGTTTGTTAAAATGTTTTCACTAGTTTTAGAGTAGCTTTCTTTACTCTTGGCCTAGGCTAACGGAATTGGGTGACCTTGAGTCATTGGGTCTCATTGATTTGGTGATTTGAGAACCCTTAGTGGTCAATTTGATAACCATTGACACTAGCCTACTACTAAGTCAATTAGTAGCAAGGTTAGGACTTATGGATTGATGTTGATCAGGCCTATTTGACGTACTTCAAGCTTTGAGGTAGATATTGTACGTACTTCAAGCATAGAGGTAGACTTAATGGGTTGGTCCCTCATAATTGTCAACACATGGTTTGTAGATAAGGATGGTGATCTCAATTCCCAAGTCTTAGCCAAGAGTTCTTTTCCTTTCTTTTATTAGTTATTGTTGTTTACTTTTTTGCTTTTATATTTCCTTGCCAATTACAAATCAAACCCCCTTGGTTCCTTCATAGCCAATAATTAAACACTTCATTGCAATTCCTTTTAAGACGACGCGAGGTTTGAATACTTCAATTAATTTTCATTGGGGTTTGTACATGTGACAACCAAACATTAAAATTTGATGTGGGAGTTATTAGTTGGTTTGGAACTATGCTTACAACGAAGTTCTTATTTCTATTGAGAAAATTCTAGACCGACAATAATTCTCATATCAATCGTGAAGGGAAGTGGATTACTTAGAGCTTCATCTTCTGCTATAGTGAGAAACCTAGAGGTGGCTTGATGAGAGGACACGAGTCATCTCAACGTGGTGGATTGCTGTAGTAGAGGAGGTTAACTTGATGAGAAGACATGAGTTAATCACTTACGGCGGCTATTGAAGGAATCAGAAGGTTATTGAAGAAGACAGTAAGAAAAGTTAATCCGGAAAGACAAAGCATCTCCAAAGCCGCAACCGTTCTATCACCATTGGATTCTTGTATCATTAGTAACATTTTATTTAATTAATTTGTTTTATGTTTTTCCGTGACAACTTATAATTTTCTATCCGCCTAATTAAGATCTGCAAGGTGTCCACTTCTTGCTCAAACCAACAATCCTCGTGTGATCGACCCTGACTAAAGCAAGGTGAATGCCACGAGGACCGACCTTGCTTTGATACCAAACTGACGCCGGGACGTCGCTTGGGCTCACCAATCTTGCGAGGTTAACAACTCCATTATGGTGACATAGTTTAGATTCATTAATCTTGGCGAGGTTAGCAACCTCACTATGGTGAAAATAGCCATAAACCCACCTTGGTTGGCCAAGCCAAGGATGCAGCTCTTACTCTCAAAGAGCCTAGAGGAAAATAAGCACACAGCTTATTTTATATTCAAAATCAACTTCAACTCTATTTCATAAATAAAAGGTACATAAGTTATTTATATTAGTAGGAGAAGGAAAAACATTCATAACTTGGACGATGTGGGACTAAAACATAACACAAAGTTCACTATCCTAAACAATATGGGATTTGTATTCCCTTATTACAATTAACTAATATAATTAACTTACTAACTCTACTTGCTCCTGCGTCATTCTCCCTAAGAACTCTTGCATGGAAGGACTTGTGATAGCAGATGATCAATCATTGATGAATCCACACCAAAAGATTGATCAATCTCATTGATGAATCCACACCAAAAGATCCTATTGGTGACTCCACACCAAAGACCCGCACTCACAAATCAGATAAAATTTTACAAGACCCGTGGCAACTGACGATCTCATTAACGAATCCACACCAAAAGATCCCATTAGTGAATCCACGCCAAAAACCTACACCACAAATCAAATAAAATTTCACTAAAGCAAGGTAAAGGCCACGAGGACCGACCTTGCTCTGATACCAAACTGATGCTGGGACGTCGCTTAGGCTCACAAATCTTACGAGGTTAACAACCCCACTATGGTGACATAGTTTAGATTCAGTAGAGCGAGAAGAGTTGTGCTCCTTATTGGCTTGTGAACCTTTTAAAGGACTCACCTTAGAGGATTGTTGAGGAGTCCATTTCTGCTTTGGAAGATTAACCACCCCCTCACTTTTGAGAAGCGATTGTTCTTCTTCTGTGTTATTTGCCTTTCAACCTTTAACGCTAGTCTTATAACATCATCCAACGTCCAGAATGGTTGTAGTTGGACAATGTTTGCAATGTCCTCATTAAGCCCTCCGAGGTAGCGATCAACAGTTTGTTCTTCAGGCTCTTAAACATATTAACTCCTAACAAAAGTTGATACGACACCATGCAACTTGGAGTGAGTTTCTACAATCTTTTCCATTTCTCCTTAAGCACAAATATGGGACTCAAAATAAGGTTGCCGATACCTTAAGCCAACGACACACTCTCCTTTCCACTTTACAAATTAATGTTGTTGGCTTTGAGGTTGTAAGGGAGTTATATGAGAGAGATAAAAAATTCGGAGAAATCTGGATGTGCTGCTTGCAACAACCCTATCAACAATTCTTCATTCAAGAAGGTTATCTTTTAAAGGAGAATCAATTGTGCGTTCCCCGTTGTTCACTACGCCGATATTACCCGGAACTTCGCAGCAGACAATCCGTACTGATGACGACTCGTACCAACAGCGAACGAACCGCACTAAGACCGTACCCACGAACCAAATAAAATTTTACTAAAGCAAGGTGAATGCCACGAGGACCGACCTTGCTCTGATACCAAACTGACGCCGGGACGTCACTTGGGCTCACCAATCTTACGAGGTTAACAACCCCACTATGGTGACATAGTTTATATTCACCAATCTTGGCGAGGTTAGCAACCCCACTATGGTAAAAATAGCCATAAACCCACCTTGGTTGGCCAAGCCAAGGATGCAGCTCTTATACTCAAAGAGCCTAGAGAAAAATAAGCACACAGCTTATTTCATATTCAAAATCAACTTCGACTCTATTTCATAAATAAAAGGTACGTGAGTTATTTATAATAGTAGGAGAAGGAAAAACATTCATAACTTGGATGATGTGAGACTAAAACATAACACAAAGTTCACTATCCTAAACAATATGGGACTTGTATTCCCTTATTACAATTAACTAATATAATTAACCTACTAACTCTACTTGCTCTTGCGTCAGCTCCTTATTTGAAATTGTACCTCTATTTATTTGTTTTGCCAGATTAACTAGAACTTTATGCTATCTCTGTGCTGCCCTTTGATTTTAGGCCTTTCATTTGTATTATTATTTTTAAATGAGTTGTGTTGATAGTTTTTTTAGTAGAATTGCAGCATCATGCTTTACTTTAATAAGGATGTTAAGCTAGCTTGATTGAGTTTATGAAATCATAGGCACAGTGATGATCTCTTGAGCATATTTTGTTTACCATTATTCTTTTAAGTTGATCAATTTTTCTGCTTTTTTTATCTGAAGATTCTGAACATGAGAATCTACTTTTCAGTTTTAGATTTCTAGACCTTAGCAAGTTCAGTCCTATTGCTCAACATACTGATTATTGCTTTGAGATGTAGTTTGACTTTGACAGGGGGATATTGTGGGACCACACTCAATTATGATTCTAGCTTTATTGCTGGGAAGCTTTCTTCATGTCCACTAAATTGCCTCCATGTGTGAGGTTGATTGTAATAATGTTAAAGTATTATATTTTCTATTAACTATCTGCTAATGCCAATGTAAGATTTAATCTATTAAGTAATTTAAGATCGCACATAGGATTTGATGCTCCATGCATAGGCTAGCCGACATATAAGGTATAAGATGCAACCTGGTAATTATGTCATTTATAAGTTGATCTTTTCAATTGTATACATTGATATGCCTCTTTGTTTCAAGTCTAGATTAGATATAATTTGGGAGGTTTATTTGATTTAATTGTATGAGACTAATGATCTAATTCACATATAGAGAACAGAGTTTAATCCAATTCCGAATGAGTTGATAATTAATGATGTAGTGACACCTATTATTATAATTTATCTTACAATTGAATTAATACTAATGGGTATTTTTTTAACTAAAAGCCTAATAAATCCATGCATCATACACTATACTATATATACATTAGTCAATATAATCAATGCACATTTCTTCTATTTTAATATTTAGTTAAGTTTAAGTTTATTTTTGTTCAAGCTTTCGATAGTTATCTATCCACTACTGCTGCCACTTCTTTATTCTGCTGCTCCTATGGTACTATAATTATGTGCTACTGAATAGCTATTCGCTGCCGCTGCTACCTTTCTAATTCTGCTTCTGCTGTGCTACCACTTTGCTGTTGTTGTGGTATGAACTAAGATAGTAATTAAAGTTGGTTTATGTAAATTTCACTACATCTATTAATTTGTTATTGATGTTATGCGTGTAACTTAGTGCTTTCTTGAGGCACTCATCACTTTAGAACCTTCTTTAAGTATTGCTGAATTTTTTTTTTTGTTATTTTATGTCTAATGCCTTTAAATTAATTTGGAGGCTTGCACAACATTGTCTCTTAGTTAATTAGAAAGCTAGATTCGTAGTTAGTGAGACTAATAGTAAGGACTTCAATCTACAAAACTTAGCTATCTATTTGAAATATATAGGTTTTCGATGGATGTGTCCAAGGGCTGGATGGATACACCACGTCATGAGAAAGAATATCAAGTTGGTGTAGAAAGATTTTTACACTTTGCTTTCTCATCAACGAGAGTTCCTCAAGGGGATGAAATTCAATGCCTATGTGCAAAGTGTTGTAATAGACTTTGGATAAGGAGAGATGACGTATATGATAATCTAATATGCCATGGTTTTGTAGAAGGTTATAGGCGGTGGTTTAATCATGAGGAATCACTTATTTCTATGGATATTAATAGTGACATAGACGGTGAATATAACTGCAATGATAGAATTGATGAGTTACGTGATAGATTTAGAGATACTACACAAGTTGACGGATAAAACTGGGGTCCAACAAATGTACAAAGGAATTTTATAAATTGGTAGATGAGGCAAGCCAAGAACTACACCTTAGGTGTAAAGGATTCACAAGATTATCATTTATCTTCCGTCTTTACTTATTAAAATGCTTGCATGGTTGGAGTAATGCGTTGTTTACTTCTCTCTTGAAATTATTGAAAGAAGGAATGTCATATTTGAATATTCCTACTTCTTTTGATAAAACCAAGAATATGGTGAAGAACTTGGGTCTTAACTACCAAAAGATCGATGCATGTCGCAATGACTGCATGTTATATCGGAACGGGTATGAGAATGACTCATCTTGCCATGTCTGTGGAACATCCCGTTATATTTAGCATCATGTAGAAGAGGATGATGTTACCTGACAAACGGATTTTTGCGTGGTTTAGAATTTCACAAATATATTCTCGTTGAAAGTATAGCTTCTAAACCAATAAAGAATCCTTTCGTGCAAAAGTTTTGGTTGTCACAAGTAACAAACCCCCTAATAAAATTGATAATCGAAGTATTTAAACTTCGAATCGTCTCTCAAGAAATTACAGGGAAGTGTTCTTGTTATTGGTTATGTAAAGGTATATTTTAGGGTTTTTAAAAGATAAGAAGCAAGAATAGTAAATGGCAAAAGGAATAAACTAATAACTAAAAAAGCTCTTGGCAAGGTATGAGAACTGGATGTCCTATCCTATTTATCCTTATCAATTGTGATGAGAATTATTCATTGCTCCCACTTGGTCAACCTCTAACTATGAAGATATGTCAAGTGGATAAATCAATTTGATTTCCCAAGTCCTAGTCAACTCCTATGGAAAGACTAGAGTTAGTGGAATTCAAATCAACTAGCAAACATAACAATTATCCATCAACAAAGGAGTTTGATAACTCAAGTGTCACCAATTACTCAACCAAAGCCAAGAGATTCAATAATAACAAATGGAGAAACAAACAATAAACATGAAATACCTCAAATTGCATTAATAAGAGAAATCAAATATAACATGAGAATTCATAAATTAAAGTAATAGAATAAATAAAAGTAGAAGAGAAACTAAATAAAAGGAACATCGAACCTGGAATTGGAAAGAAATAAACCTAAAACTAAGAGAAATCCTAAATCCTAAAACCTAGAAAGAGGAGAGAGCCTCTCTCTCTAGAAATTACATCTAAAACCTAAATTTGTGTGAATGAAAAGTTGTCTGATGAATGAATGATTCCCCCACTCTGCAGCCTCTAATTTATGTTTTTTGGGCTGAAAATTGGGTGAAAAGTAGGCCAGAAATTGCCCCCAGCGATTTCTGCAGTCACAGTACGTCGCGTATGTCACGCGTACGCGCCAGGTGCGCGCCGACAGACTTTTCGCCAATGTGCGTATGCACGTCAAGTGCGCGTGCGCGTCGCATAGCTTCATGGCCACTATAGCAAATTATATATCATTTTGAAGCCCCAAACATTAGCTTTTCAACGCAACTGGAACCGCCTCATTTGGACCTCTGTAGCTCAAGTTATGATCGATTGAGTGCGAAGAGGTCAGGGCTGACAGCTTTGCAGTTCCTTCAGCTTCTTGTATTCCTTCCACTTTTGCATGCTTCCTTTCTATTCTCTACGCCATTCCTGCCCTGTAATCTATGAAAACACTTAACACACATATCAAGGCATCGAATGATAATCAGAGAGGTTTAAAATTAGCTAAATTAAGACTAAAGAAACATGTTTTCAATCATAGCACAAAATCTGGAAGAAAAATGTAAAACATGCAATTTACATGAATAAATGTGAGATTAGTGGATAAAATTCACTCAATTAAGCACAAGATGTACCACGAAATAGTGGTGCATCATTACCTCATCTAGAAAGCCTCGCAAAGTTGCTGCAAAAACTCTAAGGCATTTTCCTTTAATTCCCATACTTCAACGGCTTTTTATGTGCACAAGAACTATCGAAGCTATGTCTTGGAATCATAATGAGCGTGTTAAAGACGGGTCGTTAAGGCATCCTGCTGATGGTGAATCTTGGAAAGCATTTGACAATTGACATGAAGATTTTACAAATGAGCCTCGTAATGTGAGACTTTGGTTAGCAAGCAACAGATTCAATCCATTTTGAACTTTGAGCAGTACACACAGTACATGACCTGTTGTTCTGATGGTGTATAATCTACTCCCTTGGATGAGCATGAAGCCTGATTATTTTATTCTATCTTTACTCATTCCTGGACCACAATCATCGAAAAATGACATTGATGTCTTTCTTTAACCATTGATTGAAGAATTAAAAGAACTATGGAGTCAGGTGTCGAAACATATGATTTCAAAGAAAACAAAACATTCAACATGAGAGCATGTCTTTTTTGGACAATTAATGACTTTTCTACGTATGCTATATTATCTTGATGGAGTAAAAGGGAAAAATTGGCTTGTCCATGCTGTAATGATGAGACTTCATCTATCTATCTGAAACATAGTCACAAGACTGTCTATATGGATCACTGAAGGGTTTTACCCATGAACTGTCCATGGAGGCATAATAAAAGATCTTTCAATAGAAAAATTGAACTCAGGTCTTCACCGCAGTTGTTAGAGGGTTCAACTGTATTTGATATATTGCCGGAGGTAGATAATTCTTTTGGGAAGAAGCAAAAGAGATCAAAGAATGGCATATCAAATTAGAAAAAGCGGTCAATCTTTTTTGATTTACCATATTGGAAGTACAACATGTTTAGACACAATCTTGATGTCATGCACATAGAGAAGAATATAGTTGATAGCATAATTGGAACTCTTTTAGATATTTCCGAAAAGACAAAAGATCATACAACTACTCGTTTTGACCTTAAAAACGTGGGTATCAGGAAAAACCTTCAACCAAAAGATACGAAGGATGGTAAAAAAACTATGTTAGTAAAGGCATGCTTCTCAATGACTCCAGCAGAGAAAACAATCTTTTGTAGTGTGTTGAAAGCGGCAAAATTACCAGAAGGTAGCGCTTCCAATATTGCTCGATGTGTGCATGAAACAGAAACGAAAATTTCTAGTTACAAGACCCATGATGCTCATTTCATGTTGCATTACTTGTTCCAAGTACCAATTAAGAGCATACGTCCTGACCATGTTGTCATCGCTCTAGTTCGATTATGTTCATTTTTTGCCGAATATGTCAGAAGGTAATTAGCCTATATGAGATAGTTAACTTAGAAGCAGAGATTGCTGAGACATTATGCTAATTGGAAAGGATTTTTCTTCCTAGATTTTTTGATATAATGGTGCACTTGCCTATTTATTTGGCAAATGAAGTGAGGTTAGGTGGTCCAGTTCAACATCATTGGATGTACCCTGTTGAACGGTATATATACATACTAAAATCGTATGTTTGTAATAGACGTTATCCAGAAGGATCTATTACCGAAGGATATGTGGCTAATGAGTGTATAAATTTTTGCTCAAGATATTTGCATGAAGATGTTCAGACAATATTCAATAGAATTCCTCGAAACAATGATGAGTGTGTTTCAGATGAGTTGTGAACTCCTAGTTTGTTTCCAAGCAAAGGATGTCCCCTTGGTGAAAAAATGGGAGGTGAAATTTTTTCAAGGACAGCCTATAGGTCCAACCAAGGAGATTGTATCTGACCTCAACCAACTATTGGGCACAATAATTAGAAACCCTTGTTTTATGACTTTGCTATATACTAGTTGGCATGGTGTGCCTAAAAAACTCAAAGAGGACATGTAGGAGTATGTCATTGTATGTAAATATGGCATTATGGATAATCTCTTGTTAATTTATTTGTCACATTATTTGTGCTAACCATTGACATTCTAATGTGTTGTGTTGCATAGCAAAAGTTCGTTCTTCTCACAAGTTCAAAGCCGTGGGTAATGCGGAAATTTTGTTGTGTATGAAAAAAATACAAGGGCGAAATAAAAAAAAGAACATTTCTTGAAGTACAACACAAAGAAAGAAACGATAAAGCACCAACCATTAGAGATTCCCGAGGTTCAGTTTTGCAAACTAATTCGGTATTGGAGTCTTCTAGCTATCAAGATAATATTGTCTTTTATTTCTTCCTATGTACCATCAAACATACTATCATTGATTTTTCATGTTCCTAAACTTAGGTGTTTTGAAGAAAAGTGACATGATGTCTTGTAAGAATTATAATATCTCTTCTTCATGTTTATATTTAGGCTATCTTTGCTAAGAACACTGAAAATAGGTCAAAGCAAACATGTCTTCACCGAATGGGATCCACAAAGTTTGGAATAGTGCATCAGCGGCTGGTAATATAACTTATTTTTTTGTGATTTCTCTTTTATATATATTCATGGTGTAGTTGTCTAGTTAGTATGCTTCATGTAAACTTTTCTCTATGTACTCTAGAGCAATTCTAAAGAGAACAGTGAAAAATCATCAAGGACTGAAGTTTTCATAGCAACTCGCACAAGTAAAAAAAGAAAATAAATTGATGCTAAAACACAAACTACAATTGTGAGTTATTTGTATTTGTATTTAGATATGTACAATATGAATTATAAAGTGATTTCTATTTATATTGAGTTAACGCGACTTTGTATTTTATTGGTTGTTGCTTTTTGATAGACTGAACTTCAGAACCATTTAGAGGCAGGAGAAAATGATGAAGATGCATATATATGAGTGCTAAGAAAGGACCAACCAGGTCAAGTTCGTTGTTATGGGGCTTCGATTACAAGAAGCTCTCTTAAAAAGGAT
This sequence comes from Arachis stenosperma, assembly GCF_014773155.1. NCBI lineage: Eukaryota > Viridiplantae > Streptophyta > Magnoliopsida > Fabales > Fabaceae > Arachis > Arachis stenosperma. The sequence continues at coordinate 99,397,327 of NC_080382.1, forward strand.
GAGGAGATTCGCCACATAAAAGTTGAATACAACACTAAGATCTCATCATTAGAGAAGAAGATGGACGGTGTATGTGGTTTATTAAAGGTATTGGTGCACCAAATCAATCCTGGAATGAGCGATGAAGAGATAGCAGCCTTAGTGCAAGCTGCCCAAAATTCTCCTTTGGATACCTCAAGTAGCAGAGTAAGAAATACCCCTCGCTCCTCCGAATCAACTCACATTCCACACAAAAATGATTTAAGTAATCTTTTCCATTTTCTTGTCATAGAGATATACTAATAAAAAGAAAAAAAACAATGGTTACTGTCATGTTGCTCCAGATTTTAGAATTTCATTTTTCATGTTAATTTTTTTGTTTATAAATCATGTTATTGTTGCTGGCTGAATAAGCATTGTTAAAATACTATTTATTTTTGTAAAATACCAATTATATGTTATATAAAATTGTTGGGTTGTGAAATCAAATTAGTATAACAATTTTGCCTTTTTAATATTATACATATTTAAATGCGACCAATTACCAATAAAATGATATATATTGCATGCATTTATGTATTGAAAGGAACATTTTCTTTTTTCCTTATATCTTACTAAACTAGGATGCATGAGATCCCTTAATAATATAAACAAATTAGTGAGTATTAGAAATTCATGAACTTATGAAGGACCTGAATCTGCCGTACGAGTCACTACTTTAGCACTAACAAAATTCACTCAAGTTGGTGAAATTAATTGAGTTTAATTTTTGTCTAAGTGCTTGATATGATACAATACACATCCCTTTAAAGTTACTACCTAACATGCATTGCCTTACATCTTGAGCTGCTAAAATTGAAATGTTAAGTTACGTTCTGAAAAAGTTGTAGGTGTTCATTTGTGTTTTATATTTTGGAGGGCAGTGGTCAAAACAATCTCGTTCACAATGGATGATACATGAAGTTTTATATTTTGTAATGAAGTACAAGAAGTAGATAATATAATAGTTGTTGGAATCCTAATTCATGTATTAGGAATTAATGGGTAGTTGTTATTTTGGTATTTTGTTAGAGCATGTTATGTGATTACACACTTTTTTTTGTGACAACTTTATGAAAGTTGGATTAGTTGATTTAAAATTATTGGTCATTGACTAAATTATAAAATTATCTATGAATTTTGTAAGATTTTATTACAAAGATTAAAAAGAATAATTAGGTTATTGACCAAACTTATAGCCACGCTTTAAAAGCGTGGCCATATGGCCATATCTTTGTCTATTGCCACGCTTTTCAAGCGTGGCCATATCTCCTCTATTGCCACCCTTATAAAGCGTGACCATATCTCCTCTATTGCCACGCTTCTAATGTGTGGCCATATCTCCTATATTGCCACGTTTTAAAAGCGTGGCCCTATCCTCCACATACGGCTACGCTTTAAAAGCGTGGCCATATCTTCTATCTACGGCCACGTTTTTAAACGTGGCAATCTGTAAAAAGCGTGACAAAAAAAGCGTGGCAATAGAGCAACCGTCACTCTTGCAGACGTCACCTTTTCATCAAAAGTATGACGGTAGTTCAAAAAACGTGGCAAAAAGTTATCACCACGCTTTTTATAATTTTTTTGTCACGTTTTAAAAGCGTGGCAATAGAATTATTTTCTTGTAGCGAGAGAATTACAAAGGAAAAGAATATATAACGTTGTTTTTGAAATAGTTATAGGGACTATGTCAATCTCATTTTTGAAACAATTACAAGAACTAATTTGTCCATCTCGTTTTTAAAATAGCTACAGAGATTGATTTATTCATTTTGCTAGAGACATAGACACTTAATAACTATGTGTACAAATTAACATGTTATATCAATAATTATGTTAGCGAATAATGAGTAATAATAGAGAAATCTGGCCAAAGACTATGGTATCTATTATCTAATGAAGATAAGTGTTGGAATCGAATTGTATTGTATATTAAATTCTTTTGAATACTAAAGTGTTTCCTTTTAAAAAGTTTATTAGAGACTGATTTAAAAATTATTCCATTATAAAAATTTAAAATACAAGCGTAATGTTATTTTTATTATTTTTGTATTTTTTTAATGGTACACCTATAATTTTTAAAAGTGAATGATAAAAAATAAACAATATTAACAAAATAAAAAAATAAACAATAAAAATATATAGAAAAAATAATGCAACTATCATTTCTCAATATATAAATTTGTGATAGGGAGGTGACCCCAGCAAAGCAATGCATGATGCATCAGCTTTCCAGTTGTTGTCCCTACCTGTACCACTCCTTTAAAACCTTCCTTCCGCACATCAAATCTCCAAATTTTCCTTAACTACATTTATCTTAAAACGGAAAAAATATAGAAAAAAAAAAGATGGGCAAAAAAATGAAGCTCCCCTCTCTTCTCAAGAACACTTCTGCTTCTTCTTCTTCTTCTTCGTCTTCTTCTTGGGCTTGGCCTTCATGTCACCAACCAAAAACCCACTCTTTCAGAGCCACCAAAGAAATCTTCAAGACCTACTTCGACGCCACCGTCACCGCCATGGACACGCTACTTCTCAACACCTCCGAAGACTCCTTCTTCACCGTGTCTCCGGACTCCACCAGCTTCTCAACCACTTCCGACGACGACTACACACCGTCAACAAAAGACGACTCATCTCTCGAGACCGTCATTCGCGGCTTGCGCCACCGCTCCGACCGCCTGTTCTTCGACCCGGACGACGGCAGTTCCATCATAGAAGCAAAATCAGTAACCGCAACGGGAACGGCGGGAGCGTCGTGGTCGTTGCCGTTGTTCAAGGACAGCGTGGCGTTGTCCATGGAGTCACGAGATCCTTACGTGGATTTCAGAAAGTCCATGGAAGAAATGGTGGAGGCTCATGGAGTGAAAGATTGGGAAGGTCTTGAAGCGCTTCTTGGTTGGTACTTGAAGGTTAATGGGAAGAGCAATCATGGATATATAGTTGGTGCTTTCGTTGATTTATTAGTCTCTCTTACACTTGCTTCATCTTCTTCTTCTACTACTTCATCTTCTGATTCTCCTTCTTCTTCTTCTTCCTATTCTCCTTCTTCTCCTTTGTCCTTTTATAGTTCTTCACTCTCTTCCTCTTGTGTTTCTTGCTTGGAGGCTGAACAAGAACCACAAGAGGTTGATGATGGTGATGATAATCATACTCCTCCTGCTTCTTCGTCTTCGTTGTTGGAGCAAGATAAGGAGAAGATCAAATATGAACATGTTGCTTCTTCTTCTTCATCATCTTCCTCAAAAGTCTAAGTTTTTGTTTATCATAAAACTATTCATCATCAAAGGTTAAACTTATTAGACAGATATATGTATCGAAAAGAATTGTATTATTGTTGTGTACTTTTTAGGCTCCAAAAATTCTATTATTATGTATCTCTTTTTTGGAATATATCCGAATTTTATTATTCGGATGGACTGATCTGACTCATAGTAGATTGTATCTGCTACTCTTAACACGATATGTGGCTTCTAGCAGAATTGTAATTTATTAGTATAAGTAACAATTTCTTTTTCATGATTTTCATGGCGAGCTAATTTCTTATCCAATATATGTGCGCTGGCCTTCATGGAGGGGAACTTGAGAGTATTATCACTTTCTATTTTTCCCAATTTAATTATGAGAATGTTTTAAAAACTAAGCTTACACAGTTAATATTGCAGTCAATACCAACGTATATACGAAATACAATATTGAAATTAGGAAATTAGTTGCTTTAATATTATTTCTTATCATTCCACTTTAATTATATATGTTCCTGCATGAAAGACACATACATAGGGGTGGAAAATCCTATTTTTGTCTTAATCTTTATTATGCTTCGTTCACTGCCATTTATGTAAAAAATATTATCTCTTATCAAATCTAATTTATATATATGGTTAAATGACACCAAAATTCTCAACCAATTAATTGCATTAATTAAATTTCATTACGCAGACAGTGTCACTATTTGTTACTGAATTTGAAAATAGTTTTGCTTAGCAAACATTAGGTTATTTGTAGAAATTAATTCATAAACGTGGTAGCTAGAAATACAAGAGAGTTAGCTAGTTAGGTTAGTGCTTTGCTTCAACGGCATTGTGATATTTATGACATTCAGAGTTTCATGCGAGTAACTTGTTGCTATAGCCATACCTTTTAGGCTTTTACTCTCTTGTTCCGTACATGTTTGAATTTGGAAAAATTAATATGCTAAGCAGAGACAAGAAAAAAACATAACATTTTACCTATTGAGTATGGTGGCTACTCACATAAAGTTATCTTTACGCAATATGTGATGAAAATAATATATAAAAATTATTATATAATAATTTAATCAAATATATTAAATTATTTTATTATTTTTATTTGAAAATTTTTTTAATTTTTAGTAGTTTTGATCATTATTTAACTGGTATAATATTAAATTACTTTTTAATAAATAAACTTTATTAATTCGTATGTATAAATTTAAAATATGAATATAAATTACATTAATTTATGTGTACAAAATTTTGATAAATATATGTGTAAATTATATATTTTTTATGTATAAAATGAATGTAAATATGAATGCAAATTATTACTTGTCAAGCGTTGATAAAAAATAATAATATTTATTAGTCATGTAATATTGATCTTTTTATTTGTCATTTTCACATAAAAATAATTGGTTTAATTATTCTGTTGGTTTCTATAGTTTTGCGAAATTTTTAATTAGGTCCTTATACTTTTTTTCCTTTTAATTAAGTCCCTGCATTAAATTTTTTTTTCAATTAGGTCCATCTTAGTAGTAATTGGCTTAATTATATAGGGACTAAACTAAAAAAAATTGTGCAGGGACTCAAATAAAAAGAAAAAAAATATAGAAACCTAATTAAAAATTTCGCGAAATTATTGAGACCAACAGAATAATTAAACCAAAATAATTTCATAGAAGTGATCTCCATTATTAATATTATCTTGGATATAAATTATTTATGATAAATAAATAATAGGGTTGAATTTTCTAAAAGATTTTCATGTGTTATTAATTAATGTAATGTCTTAATTAATAATATCTACAGATTAAAGAACTAGTTAATAATAATCCAGTAGCACTTCTTGTGGAAGGTCCACCGTTTGATACTCTGCACTTGTATTGATCAGAAGTGAAATGAAGAAGGAGATCAGAGCCGTTAGTTTTAAATTGGAAAGTCATTATCAAATGATGTATACAAATCCATGGCAGAATTTTGGCGTGGTCCTGCTTAAACTCATATACTGTGCAACTGCAGCAACCAGAATTATCTTAGGCATTTTCTTAAAAAAAAAATTGTTACTTCTCCTTTAAATTCAGCTTTGAGTTAATTTTTTAAGAATTTATTATTATTTAATTAATTTAAATATCCATTTTTACGTATTAATTGTTTAAAAAATAAAAAAATTAATTATTTTATATTTTTTTTTCTAAAAGCCGAATAAAAGATAAAATTTAAAGGATATATAGTTAGACTAAAAAAACAAACAGTGAAATTAAATTTCATTGTCTTGGACCATAGGGATAATAATAAGAAGGATTTTGTTTTAAAAAAAAAAAAGAAAAGAAAAAAAAACACCAAAATGATTGTGTGTGTGAATTTCACTTATATATACATATGTACTAAAATATATTTATCTATCTAGTACATAACATATGCTTGAGTTGAAAAACGTTGTCTTATGTGGCTATGGTGTAAATTTTGGAATATACTTCATGTCCTGGAGAAACCAACATTAGTGGCTAAGAGATTTAGGAAGAGTACAAAAATTAAATCTGTCACACTTTGCAATATAATAGCCAAAATCACAACTACTGTTTCGAATTTAAGATGCATGTGTAACTTGAAAATTTATAACATTTTCCGTAGTAGTATATATGTTAATAATTAATATAAAGAATGTTTATTAGGATGTGGTTGTCCCTAATATTATTACCACGCACCTCGTAGGTCATAATAATAGCATAGCATATTGGAAGTTAAAATCATTGTCATTCATCACTTTGAAGCAAACTAGTGGTTGTTGGAAAAAACAAGAGAGGAGACATGTTGAAGAGAATGTCATGCACTCACTCAATCTATGGTCCCTTAGGAATTAATAGAAACAATGAAATGATATTTTGCCAAATCCCCTGTCACTATGAGTCCCTCTCCATCCTCTATAGTCTACACCATTACCATTTATTCAGATTCATAGATATATATACCACTTCTTTTTTTTTTGGGTGTCAATGCATGTGTTTGAAGGGTGGGAAAATAATTGATTTGTAGTTCCTGATTTAAATTTTCTTGTCAGCTCTACAAATAATGACAAAGACGTTACTACTGAGTTTTAATGAATAGTTGTAATTCATTTAAAAGTTTGTTGGACCTCATAGATATTACAATTAAATACATACACTAATTGCATCACTCGCCATGAATGAAGAAATGATAAAAGAACCATATATACCGTTGTTAATTTCCGGAGAAGGGTCATTTCAAATCAAATATACATACGACTCTTTAGAAATGAATTATATATGCATGCATTTAATGTAGATGAGCAGATCCATATGTGTAAACCTAACTTATGCATTGAGATATATAGTTAATAAAATCTAAGAATTTTATAAAATATAAATGAAACCTATTTTACTGTTTTCTGGTTATTAATTGGGATTCCCAATAAATTTCTCTCATCTTCCATCATTCACCTATTGGGACAAAGAAATCCATATATATTTATACTAGAGCTGGGACCAAGTCTTAAAGTCAAACCTAGCTAGCACTAATAAGTGTAGTAAGAAGTGATAGCTAATAATAATATTATTGCTATGCAGCTCCAAACTCTCTATTGCAATCTCTTACGTATGTCTATATATATATATGTCAAGTTGCATTATTATTATTTAATGAATATATAATTGAATATACAACATATTTTACAAAGATCAAAATAAGGAGCCTTTTAAGCATAGATTCCTGCCTGATGATTCCTCTCTGGCACCGAAGCTTCTAAACATGAACAAATTAAATAATAATTTCAATTTTCATGGATCGGAGTACGGCACACATTTTGATATTTCTTGTCTATCTATGGCTTATGTTATGAACTAAAAACCAGACACTGTAGGTGAGCATAATAGATAATCTTCTTAAACGAATTAATTATTGCTCTCATGAAAATTAGTACTAGCTAGCTAGCTCGTAGGAAGTACCAAAAATCATACATCACCTTCATGATATATCGTTATGGGATTTGCGTATGTCAATACTCCTATATTCTCTTAATTAAATTTTCTATGTATTATTTATTAGTTATAAAGTTTTTCATTTTTTAGTTCCTATAAAAAACATTTTTGGATTTTGATTAAAACGTAAGAGTATTTATTTTAACCATTATTATTGTTAAATATACAGTCATTCATGTAGTTTCTTTTATCAATTTAATTAAAAAAAATTTATAATCTAAACAATTTACAATTCAATTTTAATTACTCTAAGAAAAAAAAGTTTAGCTTAAGGCAACAAAAAAAATTACGTAAAACCTAAAGAGATTTTTGTGTAAAAAAATATATTAAAGATATAATCGTATATTTCTCCTCCAATAAACTTAGTTTAAATTTATAGAAAAAAATATAAGATTTTTATTAAGGACTTTGATAAGTATTGACATAACATATTTTTTTAAAGCAGAAAATAAAATTAATTAGATAAAAGATCTAAAATATCTAAATAGACTAAATTACATATTTTTAACGGTGTTTATACTTATTATGGTAATACCATTTTTGAAAGGATGGTTACATGATGAATTGAACACAAACTAATAAAACAAATTTGTATGACCAAAATAAAAAGGAAGGGATATTTTATAAAAACTTATTTAAAATTTATTTATTTTTCCGGTTTTCGACAAATAAACAGACACACCGCAGGTTTTTACTTGTCTTACAACTTAGGGGAAAGCAATCCGGGATGCAAACTTTAAGGCCATTAATTAATGCTAACTAGTTTACTAGTATTTAGTGTGATAAATGATAATGACCCAACAATGAGACCCTCATTTTCCGATAAATAAATTCACTAATTAATTAACTACGAGAACTGTGACCAAACACAACTTGTTTAACTTGTTGTGTTCTTGCATTAAATGCACTATCTGAGCCCAATTCACCTTCCCAGATTGGACCCTTTTCTGTTTGGAAATTGCGCATCAGTCCTCATTCATTGCTGCACTGCCTACTGCTTACTCATTCATTCAAATACACTAATATGCCAAAATAGAAATCGAAAATAACCCATGCAAATACAAAATTTCATGATCTATATTATGTTTGCTAGTAGTAAAATAATTTCATAAGAAAAAAAATGAGATAATGCCTATGTTTGTCAGGGGAAATGAGAATATCAGAAGTGTATGCCTGGAAAGTCAGTGATTGTTTTTTATCATTATTTAAGCATACTTGAGCATTTCAAATTTGAATTTCACATCTCAGATTAGAAGTTATTAATTCTCACTACAATTAATTTAGAGTCGTTTGAATTACGTTTTTATTTTCCATATTTTTATTTTTTTAGTATTTTATAAAAGAAAATTAGTATTAATAATAAAATTCAGTTGTTTATTTGCACTTTTTTAATAAGATTTTGAAAATAAGAATACTAAAAATAAAAGAATCAGTATCTGAAATCAATTTATAATTAATTAGTATTAGCTAATTTTTTATTATAAAATTATTTTTTTGAGGGTATAGAATTTAAAATTTAATTAAAATTTAAAATTAAATAAATTGACCCCTGTTGGTTAAAAAAATAATTTTTTAGTTGAACTTAAAATTAAAATTAAAATAATAAAAAGACTCAATTCAAGCATATCCTTGACGTACTTCTACGTCTTACGTACATTGTCAATATTCTTCAACTAAAAAAAAAAAAATCTCCTTTCATTTTGAAATGAATGTTGGTTTATTAAATAAAGTAATAATTGAAAAATAATATATCAAGAGATAATACTAAACAAATATCCTATATAAAAATTTTATCTAAAATTAAAATTTTAAATAAATTAAAGTATTACCATATCAACAAAACACGTACACATATATTTGAAATCAATTATTCTAATAATGAATTATTTTTATTTAGTTTATTTTTTATAACAAATTTTAAATATTTAAAAATTATTTATTTTTATATTTTATAAATTAAATATTAATTCTTAATTTTTAATAAGTTAAAAAACTCTTTTCAGATTTTTAAGTACTATAACAATTATTTATATTTTATGATTATAGGTGAATAATGTTGTAGTACTTAAAATGTGGTACTTACTTACTAAAAAAAGTTAAAAATTAATATTTAATTTAAAAAATATAAAAATAAATAATTTTAAAAAATCAAAATTTATTATAAAAAATAAGTTAGACAAAATTTAAATATCAATTTATAAATACCATAGGATTGACCATGATTATATTACTTGCTTGTATGCGCTTATGCAATTCTACCTTTTGGTTTTTTTTTTTTTTTTCATGAAAGCCTTAAGTTTCATGATAGAAAGTTAAGAGTTGAGACGAGGGACAATGCAACTTTTGCATGAAAATGTGAACTGGAGCGTAACAAGCAGGTAATGCCCAGATTAGCATCTTTTAAGAATCTGAAAATCATGAATGAAAGTGATCTATCTATCCATCTTTCTCGTGATAAAAAAGAAAAGAAAAGAGGTTATATATTTGCTAAATAAAGATTAAAGAAAGTGATATTTCAAGTCGTGCAGATTGTGACCTATGCTATATGCATATCAAGACTCTTAATTTCCAAACAAAATGTACTCTATCAATTAATTATCATCATACTAGCTACTACCCATTCTACACGTAACAAACTAATTAAATAATAAAAAATTTTCGGAGTTAACTTTTTTCAACTAAAAAAAATTTCATTTTTGTCCCATATCTATCATGGATCTTCGTTTAGCTATGAGCCAGAGGGGTGTATATTCATGGGTATTAAATAAAATTAAAAAAAATAATATAATCCAACTGAAAATAAAATAAATTTATAAATATTATCCAAATTTAACGTCCATGAGTTACTTCCAAATTCCAACTCCTGGCTTCATTATTGTTGTATGTTTCCAAAGAAAAGGTTTAGTTAAGATGAGTAAAACATCTAAATAGAAAATTTTTATGCTGACATACACTACTAAAAAATTAGTTATTATAGACGGATATTTTCGATGAATTTTATCTCACGGAAATACAGACGGAATTTTAGAGGGATTTTTGTCAAAAAATAAAAAAAATGAATTAGCATAAATTATAGACGGAAAAGAGAATTCGTCGATAATTCTGTCGGAAAAATTAATTTTTTTCGTGAGAAATGATTATAGATGGAAAATCCGTCAATAATTAAATGGACAAAACGCTGCAGTTTTATTAAATTATTACAGACAGAAAATCCGTCTGTAATTTAAAATTTTTCGTCGGAAATATTAAAATAAAGTTTTGGAAATCACGTTCTTCTCTCCGTTTTAGTTCCCACTCCCGTGCCTCTACACTCATTCAAAAGGTTTTTATTGATGCATTGTTTCTTGTTTCCGTGTTTTTGCTGAAGATTGATTGGCTAAACAAGTTTCTTGAATAGCCTTACCTTGATAAGGTATTTGCATTTTGAATAAGCTTTGATCATTTTTTATTTTTGCTTTTTACCTTAGTTGTTTGTTTGTCGTAGTGTGTTAATTGTTCTTTTGTTTAGGCAATTTGCAAGATAGAATTAGTTATACACTATACACTAAAAGAATTTTGATTTCAATGCTTAAACTACTTTAACTGTAGTAGGCAGATAAAATTTCTCTTTCTTTTTTAAATATTATCCGATTCTGGAAAGTGGAAGCTTGGTTCTTTTACTTGTCATAAGAAACATATCAGAGACTCTAGCTAGTTCTTTCTTTTTGCTGCTTTTCAAAGATTCTATCTCTGAATGTGCAAAGCAGGACAAGATGGAAAGTAGAGGGAGCAAAGCAATGCTTGCACAGAAAAATGGGCGTTGATCGAATCGAGAAAGGAAAATGGCTTTGATACAAGATGTATGTGATAATTTATTAGTGAAATAAATTTTCAGTACATAGAGTAAATTAATGTTTTCAAACTTGACAGGTTGATAAGTTGAAGAGAAAGCTAAGACATGAAGAGAATGTGCATAGTATACTTAATACTTGCTTTCTTTCTTGTCAAGTCTAAAAAAAAACAAACTCACTCTTACGAAGAAAGTATAATTAGAAATTTAGGATGGATGAATTAAGTTTTAACTAAAAAATAATGTAGTAAGGTTACTAGGATCTTGCACAGAAGGTATTTGTGGATTTGACGAGATGGTGGCAGGGAAGGAGAGGAAGTATTACATGTTTGGTGGGAAAGGGGGTGTGGGAAAAACAAGCTGTGCTGCCTCCCTTGCTCAGGTATCTAACGAGACCAAAAAAATCTTTTCATTGTTTAGTTTAGTAGTTCTTCAATATGGATAAAACTTTAGAAGTGTAATGCTACAATCTCGTTAGGATTTGACAGGTGGTAGGCTTGTTCCAGTTGAAGGAGTGGAGTCACCATTATATGCTCTCGAGGTACTCATTTTGATTGAAAAAGAATTGAATATTAAACTAATAGTGTATCGAAGGTTTAATGATATCATCGCAATGTACACTTTATTACAATAGCTACCAGTGTTAAGAGTTTCAAGTAAAGCTTGAAGACTGTTCTTGTTGAAATTGAATAAGCTTAATGAGAGAATGACTTAGAAATAGCAAGAAGCTAGTTTCTTATTCACCTGAATCACCTTTAAGATAATACTTTGATAAAGACTTCTTTGTTTAATGTTGTATGATTTGTAATATAACTCTTTTCTATAAAAAACAATTAATATTTTCCAGCAATATATTTTCTGGATACCTGTTCAATGTTTTGATTTAGATTTTCCCATTTTTTAATTATGACGACAATTTTATGATACAGGGTGTTTATTATTATTTCTATCAAATATTCAAGAACAAAGTCGAAGTGGCTGCACTAGAACAGAAAAGGCTAGGCATTGGCGATGGATCAGTTGGAATGTTCTTCTCACTTATTATTGCTATTTCCTCCGTGTAATTTTAATTTACTTTGCTAAAAGATCTCCTATAAAAATTGGTCAAATGGAATAATAGATTATGTAATGCCTCAAGTTGCTTAATTCATTCCTCTTGTAGGTGTGTTAATGTGCTATTGACAAATCTCATATGGGTAGTTGTGACGCGCATGCAGGTAATTCGCTAGTTGATAGTCAATTTCATTCACTTTTTTTATTGCATCCCCTTTTCTTGTTCTCTTTGCTTTCCTTTTCCTTTCTCTTTTTGGTTTTGATTAAGCTCTGAATGTCGAATTGAAACATGATACTATTTTACTTCTATAAGAAGGATACTGTTTTTTTTTATTTTAGAATTTGCTTGATTAAAAATAGAAGGATTCGTGAACAAAAGGATTCATGAACCTTTATGCTTGTCTCTTTACTTCCTTTCTAGCTTACAAAACAACTAATAAAAATTTTTTTTGCATATAGACGCACAGAAAAGAGCAAAACTCTGCCTGGTGATGTGTTGTTAAATGCCACTGGACAAGCATTAGTTCCTGCAGTTGACCCTCTTGCTTATGGAACTAGCGATGTGGTAGGTAAAGTTTATCTTTATGGATAGCCTCTCTTCTTATCTTTTATCCTTATTATATAAGTACCAATCACATGGCGTTGTTTGATCCATGTAGCTGAACTCACTTAGTGAGATAAGACTTTGTTGTTATATAAGTACAACTTAGATGATGCCTTCGGTAGCTATTTAGAGAAGTTATGTAAATTGATTATTATTCTGTGTTAAGCTATCCATATGCAAGAAATTTTCTGACAAACTTATAATTTTGTTGTTTCTTCTTTTCATGATTCATAGAATAGTTCAATAGATAGAAAAAATTCAGCACTGGTTCTTCTGATGAAGAAACCTTTCTAGCCTTCTAAATAATCACCGTGTAGCTACCTTCCGAGCTTGGAACAAATTCAGCACCATAGCTTACTTCCCACCCTATAACTCTCATCTCCCAAGAAAGCAAACATTTCTGCAGGTTCCAAAACAAAATTAAACTTTGGATTGATAAAAAAATAAGACTATAATAATACTTTAACAGTTGTATACAGTGAATGATTCATTTAACCACTGCACGAGATTTTCTTTTATAAAGTGATTTATCCTTTACATTGTATCTGGCTTATAATAGTCTAATATTTTTTTTTAGATATATAAAAAAGAGGTGTAGAGTTTAAGTATGCATCCCCCATAAATGGATCAGCATCAATGTCAACATCACTATCATCATTAGGTAGAAAGAGATCATATTATTGTAGCTTGTGTTGAAAATTCTTTTTTCTTGCAGAGACTTATTTTCTTACTCTTGAACATAACGCTTTTTTATTTTTCAGTTAAGTATTTTTTCATGTTTCATTTTTTACTCTATTATTTCAGTTTGGGTGTTTGAGCCGTGTTTGTAACATCCCAAAATTGGGGAAGAAGGACAAGCTGAGAAAGGAGTCAGGGAAGGAGGATCTAAGGTTCTCCAAGTTCTGTTGCAAACTAGCCACATTATCCCTTAAAGCTTTATTTTTTAGCTTTAAAATAGTAGGATATTCTTGTTTAATTGATTTAGTTGAATGCATGTGACTATAGGCTAATTAGCAAGTAGGTTTGGTTTTGGCTGGGTAGGAAGATCAATGATTCTTGTTTTAGTTGAATGTATATTGGTCTAGGATAATTATTTGTGATTATATGTCTTTGCATGTTGTAACACCCTAATATTCAAATCCTTATGCTCGAGTCATAAGTCAATGATATTACGGTGGTACGACTCTCAGGTGGATTTTTAATATATAAATATAGGTAATTTCGAAAGGAGTATTAATCGAGAAGCCTGAAAAGAGTAGAAATAAAATCGCAAAGACGTATCACTCACGTTTCGACAACGAAAAGTTAAAACGTGAAGCCGAAAGCGATATACGGACAAGGCATAAAGGAGATTAAGAGACAGATAACAGATAGATATATATAACATAAGTAAATAGCCACTAGTCGCGACCCGCGAAGTTTAGGCCGGCTAGGGTACAGTATGAAAGTAGTTGACAACAATATATCCTAATCTCTCCCAAAGGAAACATAAGAGCCTCTATAGGCAAGTTCCAAAAGAGTTCAATACATGATATAATCTTTTCAAAACAAAGGTGGAGAGATTCTAAGCAAAACACAAAGTAGAGAAAATAAATATCTTCGCCGTCTCTCAGACAAACCGCAGCTCACTTTTGAGCACCTGAACCTGTATCTGAAAAACAAGAGATATATACGGAATGAGAACCCCGGGCCCATGGGTTCCCAGTACGGTAAAAGTGCCAAATAAATACAATGCACTGCAATAAAAACTCACTAAGCATCCTAAACTCCTTTTCACCAAGTATCCAGCCTAGATTCTCACTAATCCATAAATAGGCATCTGACGTAAGGGGATACTAAATCTAGTTCATATTACACATTTTTCCCAATTCGCTGATTCTTCCACGAATCAGACTCAGAATCATAAGCAAAACCATTACCAGTTGTTCTGCCTCAGCAACTTTATATCAATACATCATACCCTCGCCTGGAGCTAGTGAAATCACATCACTGCGTCTACCCAGGGGGCTCAAATGATCTCATTCAAAAATCATCATCATCATGCAATCGCATTATCAATTTATCTCATCAAGAATAGCCCCCAACATCTACCGACACCAACATGAGGAATCTCTCAGATGTACAAACACAAGCAATACATGCAAGTAATACACAAATAAGGTACAAGTAGAACAAGTAGCACATAATCAGGTAACATAGCATATATGATGTAGAAATCCAAAACAAATAGGCAAACCCAAACAATTCAAACATATACAAATGATGTATGCCTGCCCTATGGCTGATGATATCATCTGTCGGTTATATAGCCAACCCAACACGTCCTGGTAGCTAACCATGGACAGAAACACCCCTTGCGGAGCAAGTAGGTTTGAGCTACAACCCTCTTGCTACTACCCGCTCAACCCAGAGCCAGTGTAACAACCACTACTGCGGCTACTACCCAGGCGGGTGTTTAAAAGCTCAACCTGGAGCGAGTGGATTCACCACTACTATCGCTACTACCCAAGCGTCACAATCTCTGACCTGGAGCAAGTGGGACGAACCACAACCCTTGCTACTGCCCAGGTATCTCAAGCATTAACCTGGAGCAAGCAGGACTAACCACAACCCTTGCTACTGCCCAGGTATCTTAAGCATATATTCATTCAATCTCAATTCAAATTATCAATCCTCATTGTTATCAAATCTCAAACATTAACCTGGAGCAAGTGGGACGAACCCCAACCCTTACTACTACCCAGGTATCAGAATTACATTCATTCAAAACTCTATAATTAATTCATTTATCATAAACATCCTTTTCCGTCTCATACCTGGAGCAAGTGGACAACGCCACTGCCTACTACCCGGGGTTACACATCACATTTCAACATTTTCCATTATTATCCATTCAACACATTCATTCATTAATCATATATGCATTTATACTCAGCCATAATCAATAATGGCTTTGCCGTGACCCGGCAATAACTCAGCCATCCGGCTCATGGTTCAATCAAGAACCAGCCATTTATCAATAGATATAGCCCTTCGGCTCATGGCATACACGGTACTCCTACAGTCATCCTCCATATCTCATATAATCATCGCTGATCACCATTGATCATAACTTTTTCCCTTGCTTCACTCGCAAGTTACCACATCCCCTGGTTCCTTTCTCATTACTAAGCATATCATAATGATTTAATACATAAGGGGTGAGATCGGAGGCTTAGAAGTATGAGATTTGGCTTTTAGAACTCAAAAATCAACTTTGGCATGAAAGCAGGGCCACGCGTACGCGTACTCCACGCGCACGCGTGGATGCCCACAAAGCTCATCGACGCGTATGCGTCATACACGCGGACGCGTGGATTGAAACACAGCCAGACGACGCGTAAGCGTCAGCCACGCGTATGCGTGGGTGCATTTGCGCCCCAGGCACAAAACTGGCACAACTCTAGCACAACTCTCGGTAAAATGGCTGGGCATTGGGTGCAGCGCATCGACGCGCACGCGCACACCACGCGCTTGCGTGGATGGTGCCTTCTCGAAGAACGACGCGTACGCGCCAAGTGCGCCTACGCGTGGAGGGTCATTCTGCTAAAAATTTTCTAAGTTAAAAGCTGCAGAATTCACAGATTCAACCCCCAATCTTCCGACGGACATAACTTTCTCATTTTAAATCGTTTTTCGCCCATTCTTCGAACGGCATGGACATCCCGGATCCAATTTCACTTCTAAACAAGTTTGGCACAAAACGAAGATCCAGAGTCCAAGTTATGTCCCATCAAAGTATGCCCAAAAACCATGTTTTTATACAAAACCACAAGGTGCCCTTTTCAAAACAAGCCATTTTCAACCCTTTTTAAAATCAACCAAAACATGCTAGTTTCAACCCTTTTTGAAATCAATTAAGATATACCAAAATCAACATCAAGCCTCCTCAACTCATACATTAACGCTTTGCCACGATTCACAAAACCGCCATATAACCATTTTTACCCATTTCAAACAAATGGCTAAATTACAAACACATTAACATGTCATACATCTTTTCCCATCCCAATTTCCAACAATAATATTTCCAATCAATCATCATTACACATAATCAATATTGTACTCACTGTCACATGGCTTCACCCACAAATCAACCTTAATCATTTCTCAAGTATATGTCACAACATACATATCTCTTATGCACCATCATGCCATCAAGGCATCAATAATCATGATCACATACATGACCACATAACATACCTCAACCAAAACCAAACATACCTCATCTATATAATTTCACCCAAAAATTACCAATTTCCACACTTCTACTCCTCAAACCTCATCATTCAATAACCAACCCAATCATTCATATATTCATTATCTAAAATCCATCCAATCACTTGTGTCATCATACAATGCACACATCAACTTACCTTCCTTACCTCTTACCGGCATCCGGCCCAAAATTTACGGTCTCTGGCCCAATTTCACAATTTAAATGCATAAACCACAAATCAATACTCATTACCCAATACATCAAATTTTCAATATACCAAACATACAAGGCCACACAATTCTCAATCCAATCATTAATTTCACATTACATACCAACTATGCATATTAGCACCAACCATTTACACAATCCAAACTTAATCCTAGGGGCATCTAGCCTAGGAATTCTCATCACACCACACGGTACTTAAATGAAACTTAAACCGTACCTCTTGTAGCCAAATCAATTGAGCCTCTTCTATGGAAGTCTCCACCAACCCTTAGCTCCAAGCCTCACCAAAGCTCCACAAGCAATACCAACCTCCCAATCGTGCACCAAGATCATCAAATACACTAACATAACCAATATCACATACATACATCAACCTAGGGCTCATAAAGATGATAAATCACAAGGGTTTGAGCACTTCTTACCTCAGCCCATATGAAGTAGGGATAGAACCCACTTAGAATCCATGTTGGAGTATCCCTAAACACCCAAAATCACAAGATTTCAACACTAACTTCCCAAAAACGTGTAACAGTGGGGAATTTCGAAAACTGGGCAGAGATGAATAGAATACTCACCACAAAACTTAGATAGAATTGTAGAGGATGAGAAGAGCGACGCGTGGCCGCAAACGGCTCGTCAATCGGAGCTCCGTAGCTCAAGTTATGGTGGTTTGAAGATCAAAGAGAGTTAGGTTTTCTCTCTTCTCTTCTTTCTTCTTAATTCAGCGCCCCAACCCTTCTTTTTAGGGTAAAATGAGCTGAAATGCTCATAACTAATGTTTATATATGTTGGGTCTTGGGCCCACTTAGACCCAGTTCACTTATTTTTGTCCGTTGGCCCAATTTTGGACCCAAACCTTTAAGATTAGCGCTCTAAATCGCACTTCAAATATTTCTACCTCCCCTAATTATAATTCCTCATTTCTTAATCCTATTTACTCATAATCAATTTTCTCAGCTGCAGTACCAGACAGGTCTTAGCCGGTACTGCCGATCAAAATTCCACTGCGCGCTTTTACGCAGAAAACTATGTCTTCCGACTCGGAAAAATTCACTGAATCCAAATATCATATTGAAAAATCATCAAATTCCAATTGCCAAATCTTCCAACCATATTCGCTCCTACTTAACTCATTATTTAATTAATTTCGGTTAGACCGGGTATTACACATGTGATGTTTTACAGCTTGATTATTGATTCACTTTTGTTGGATTATCTGGTTTATGTTGATGATGATAGTAGTTGCTAATTTGGATTAAATAGACATTTTTCTAATTTGGATTAAATAGGCAAAATCATATATATGTTACTAAAACTCTTTATTAAATAAACATTTTCTAATTTTTATTCTTTTATTATTAGTATTTTATTTGGATTTTTATTTTTTATTATTAGTATTTTATTTGGATCGTTCCTAATGGTTTAATACTTTAATTGGGCTAGTTAATCTGAGTGTTCTATTTCAAGTATCAATACTTCAATAGCAGAAAGGAAAAACAAAATTGGGTGATATTTGTCAAAAAGAGAGTGTATGTGTATGTGTGTGGCAATTGTAAGTACCTTATTTTTATTTTTTTCACTTTAGCATTGAAGACTTAATGAGTTCCCAAATCTAATGAACAAGGGAGAACTCTTTTTTGTTTGATTGCTGTTCCTTTTTCCGAAGCATAGTGAAAAACGATATTTCTCCTTGCATTGTATATTAGAATTGTTCCTGGCCAGCTAATATATGTGCATTATTCTTCAGGATGCGACTCTCTTGTAGCCAAAAGCTTATTGCTACTAGCATATTCTTAGAGTATGAAGTGAGGCAGCTCAAATGGTATATAGATAATTATATTTATAGAAATTAGTATATAGAAATTAATTTAAAAAAGTAAAGACTTGAGTGTATAATATAAAATTAATTAAGTAAAAATATTAGTAAAGAAATAATTAAAGCTTAAATTTATCACATTATTAAAAAGAATTACATATGAAATCACTAAATAATTTTTATTTTATCAATCACATATACAATATATATACTTTTTCAAAATCTTGAAGGAGCCGATGTCACTATTTGTGTAACATCCTAATATTCATATCCTTATACTCGAGTAATAAATCAATGATAATAAGGTGATACAACTCTCAAGGTGAATTATAATATATAAACAAATATATAAGTTGAAAGGAGGTATTAAATGAGAAGCCTGAAAAAGTAGTAAAATAAAATTGCGAAACAGAACACTCACTTATCGATAACCATAAGATAAAACATATTTGGATAGCGAGACATGATAAGGTACAAATAACAAGGAAGAATAGAATAAAGACAAGGTATATATATAAGCACAATAGCCACTAGTCGCGACCTACAAAGTTTAGGTCGACTAGGATATAGAAATAAAATCAGCTTGACAACAATATTTTCTATCTCTCCCAAAATATACATCAAAGACTCTATAGACAAGCTTTCTAAAATGATAAATACATATAAGTAAGTTTTTCAAGATAAATACGGAGAGATTCTAAGCAAAGTAAAACAGGAGTCCAATGATCTTTGCCATCTTTTAGATTAATCACAGCTCACTGCTGATAAAAGTACGGTAAAAATGTCAAATAAAACAATGCACTATAATAGGAACACACCAAGCATTCTAAGCCTCCTTTAATCAACTATTCACCCTAGGTTCTCACTAATCCATAAATATGCCACTGTCATAAGGGAATACTAAATCTAATTCATCTTTCTCATCTTTTCCAACTTTCCAACTCTCCAACATAACAGAACCATAATCATGAATATAACCATCACCGGCTACTTTGTCTCAATAATTCTGTATCAATACTTTATATCTTCACCTGGAACAAGTGAAATTACTTTACTACGTCTATTTAGGGAGCTAAAATCATCTCATTTAATATTCATCATTATTAATCAATCATTTCATCATTTCATTTCAATAAGAACAGTCCTCAGCGTCAACCGACACCAACATGAGGGACCTATCAGTTGTACAAATACAAGCAATGCAAACAAGTAATACACAAGTAGATTCAAGTAAGGCAAATAGCATATAATCACATAGTATGGCATATTTAATTAGGCAAACCAAATACAAATAAGCAAACCCAAACAAATCAAACATATGCAAATAATGTATGCCTGTCCTATGGCTGATGATTATCTGTCGATTACATAGCCAACCCGACATGTTTTGGTAGTGAGCCATTGGACAGTCCCTACGAGTGCGCAGCCCCAAGCTCAAAATCATAATCATTCAAAATAAAATATCCATGGGAGAGAGCTCATCCGGAAAGGTCTAAGTGTCTGGCCACTCTTACGATACAGGGTCAATAGAATCTTGGATCTCAACCTGGAGCAAGTGGAGCCGATCCACTGCATCTACCCAAGGAAATCCAAAACTAAGATAATTTCTTAAATCTCAAATCATTCTTGACTGGGAGCAAGTGGGGGGCTAACCACTGCATCTACCCCAAGAGACTCAAACCAAACCTAGAGCAAGTGGATCAATGCCACTGCATCTACCTAGGCAGGCGTATCATAATCAGGATCATATTCAATATCAATCTCATAATCATTATCATTCTCATTATCAATCTCGTAATCATCATCATTCTCTTTATCAATCTCATAATCATCATCATTCTCATTAACAATCTCATTATCATCATCATCATTTTCATTAATAATATTATAATCATCATCATTCTCACTTAACATCGTGTTCATTTCTATCAATTTTATTAACTCAATGCATTTGGCTTTATCCCTAACTCCTCCATTCTCAATTCTGCCGGCTCTAGACTCGTATCGAAGTTTATAAAGGTTTAGAGACCAAATAAATAGTTGAAAGCCATAAAAATACATTTTTCTAAATTCTGGGAAGTGTGCGTATGCATACATGTGGTGTGTGTACGCACAGGCTGAAAACTTGGGATCCGTGTATGCATGCAAAGGTCCGTATACGCATGAGTTGAAAATTTATTAAGTCGCGTAGACCGCGTACGCATCCATATTAGAAAACGAAAAATCTGATATGTTGCAAAAATCAGCTTTTCAGTCCAATTTTCAAACCTCATAACTTTTTTCACAAAATTTTTTTCAACCATTCTTGAACTATTGGAAAGATCGATCAATGAATTTTCATAAAAATATAATTTTGAAAGTTTTCCAACTCTGAGGACTGAGTTACAGCCCACCGAAGTTGGCCAAAAATCTATTTTTACCAAAAACACACATTTACCAATTTTCCAATGATTCACTAGCCTCAGTCATTTTCAACCAACAAAATGAAGTCAAACCAACTCTAGTTAATTATTCACACACAACCAAATCCAAACCTACTCCATCTACACATTCTAACTCAAATACATCCATTCCACATTTTGAAAATCTCATTTTTCACTATTTCATCAATCAATCAAATTCTCATACATTCCATACCAATTTTTCATTCAATCTCATACATTATCACACAATTCAATCATCACTTACCGTCTTTACCTTTTTCTGGCCCCCGGCTCAAAATCTACGGCCTCCAACCCAAATTCACAATTTCAATGCATATTTCACAAACCAATAATCATTATCCTATTTATCAAATTTCTCAACACACCAAACATGCAATTTCACACAATTTTCAATCCAATCATTAATTTACACAACATATCATCTATACATATTAATACCAACTATTTACACAATCCAAACCTAATCCTAGGGGCATCTAGCCTAAGAATTCTCACCACATCACACGGTACTTAAATGAAACTTAAACCGTACTTTAATGACGGAAGTTCACACCCAAACACATCATAACTTAAGCTTCCAAGGCTCTCAATCATCACCAATAAGTTTTAGCCACCAACACCTTGTTCCAAGTTCTCCAAATACAACCAACAACACTAACATAACCAATTTCACATATATACATTAATCTAGGGTTCACAAAATTTGATAAACTACAAGGGTTTGAGGATTTCTTACCTTAGTCTATAGGAAATAGAGATAGAATCCACTTAGAATCTATGTTAAAATATCCCTAAACAACCAAAATCACAAGATTTTAACACTAACTATCCAAAAACTCGTAACAGTGAGAAATTTTGAAAACTGGATATAGATTTCAGATTTTCATACTGCAATACTTACATAGAAATGGAGAGAACGAGGAGAGCGATGTGTGACTGCAAACGGCTCATTAATCGGAGCTCCACATAAAAAGTTATGGTGGTTTGAAGTTTGATGGAGTTAGGATTTTCTCTCTTCTTCCTCTCTTCTCCATTTCAGCACCCCACTCACTTTCTCTAGGGTTAATGAGCTAAAATGCTCATAAATAAGATTTATATATGTTAGATCTTGGGCCCACTTGGTTCCGGATCACTTGATTTATCCCGTTGACCCAATTTTGCGACAAAACCTTTAAGATTAATGTTTTAAATCGCGCTTTAAATATTTTTATTTTCTAAATCATAAATTCTAACTTTTTAATCTCTCTCACGCATAAACTATTTTTCTCAACTGTAGTATCGGATAGATCTCAACCGGTACTGCCAGTCAAATTTTCATTATGCGTTTTCACGTAAAAATCTATGTTTTCCGACTCAAAAAAATTTACTGAGTCCAAATATCATATTTAAATTTCCAAATTATGATTCTACATTTTTTAAACCATTTTTGTCCATATTTAATTTATTATTTATTTAATTACGATTTCACCGGATTTTATAATTTGTCCCCCTCTTGGATCTGTACCTTACGGGTAGGGTGTCTCATGCTCTCAATTGCTTTGTATGCTTAAATTTCAATGCTGTCTTTTCTATCCAGATTTTTTTCACTCTATATATGTAGGTCTTTCCTCATCATCCATTCTTCTAAATTCTAACTACACACAATAATTTTCTATTAATATCCAACATTATATTACGAACAAAATTTATTTTGCTTATTCGATAAAAACTTAGCTATTAACCAACAACAGTTCATAATTTTTTTTTTAAATATTGAAGAACTTTTTATTCTATTTTTTAATTTTTTGACATTAATAAATGTTGACTAGGTAAAAAAAACTTGATAGATATTTTCAGAATACAAAAAAATGTTATTCTAACTTATCTTTTAGTTAGGTTAATTGTCTCTAATGAATTAGAAAATTTAGTTTTCATTGTTGGTTATTAGAATAAACCTAGTAAAATGAGCATGTCAGATTACAATTTAAAATGTTGGATAATATAGTTTTCAGTATGGACTATTCAAATAAACCAAGTGAAATGAGTAAATTAGATTTCAATTTGATAAATTGGTTAATAGGGACGTTGGTTTTCAGGTGTCAGCAATTTTTGGTGGAAGTGCGAACTTTATTTGAAAAATCTTTCTGGTTCCATTCAATAACTGATAAAATTAATTTCAAATCCACTTATCTTGTATCGGATGGCTTGTCAGTGTATATTGGATTGTTACTGACAATTTCATTAATTGAAATTGATTTTCACAAATGGGATCTTGCAATATCGAGAATGCAGGCAGTGTGCACGGCAAGATAAGGGATAGGAATGGGAATAGAGAGCATGGGTATAATGAGGATTTTGACGATACATATGATGTCGGTGCCGCAGACACTGTATCTGATGAGGATACATCAGACTACGGTAACGTTATCGGATTGAGTAACCAGTAGATAATGAGGGTGCCTATGAATTTTATTATAAATTTGGTAGATGCTATGGATTCGGTGTGCGTAAAAGAGATTATGAGAAGCATGACGATGGAAATTTGATCCGAAGAATGTTCTTTTGTAGTAAGGTAGGATTGAGAGATGAAAAACACCTTCGTAGATTGGATAGACAAAGGGGTCACCTTTGTATTATTATATTTTAAAATTTCAACAATTATATTAGCTAAACATATTAAAAAATTTTACCAAGGATCTACGAAAACAATTCTAATTAAACACTAAATTTTATCATCGATTTACAATCGTTACAATACAAAAATTTTATCACGTATCAAAAATGTTATCATCAAAATAAATCCTAAACAAACTAAAATTAAATTCTAAATACTAAACCATTTTATTCTTATGCACTATTATAATTTTTTTATAACATAAATTATTCATCCTACTACAAAAATTAACCATAACTAATAATAAAATCATAACTAATGAACGATTATACTCTAAAACGTTATTAAAAATAAGATTATTAAGAATATTAGAATAAAAATAACATGTGAAAATAAGACTAAATTAACATTTTTAACACCACAAAAACATATCTTCACAGAAAAAAATGTACACTTTTCATAAAAAAATAACACCTAGATCCAAACAGAAAAAATTAATGAAGACCCAGGCCCAAAAACAAACAACCAAGATCCAAACCTACAATAAAGTATGTTTATTATTTTCCTTTTGTATAAAAAAAATCAATTAAGACCCAACCCAGATAAAAAATTTGGCCAGGCCCAAAAACTTATCTCCATAAAAAAAACCAAAAACCAACCCTTTATTAACATTTATAATGGATAACTTATTACACCTTTAACAACTCTATATTATTAAATATTTTAATTCACCCAGTGCATGCAGTCCTTTTTAAAATTTTTTTCACTGCATTCAATGCGTTAAAAACTAAAAAATAAAATTTCTATTAAAAGTTTTTATTTATAATATAATATTCTTAACAGTTAACAAGGGTTCTTAATTAAGATACTAAGTAAAACTTATTTTTTAATAAAATTTTTTTAAATATTTGAGATATTTAAAAAGTAAACAAATTCTCGCAGAAAAGCACAATCACATGTTAAAAAGATGATGTTCACCATGTATGAGCTTGAATTGACATCAATACTCAGTAGACAACAATGGCTGATACTGATAGTAAATGTTACTTCTGAGTGTCACATTCATTACCCTTGGTTATATTTAGAAAGTGTAAAAAAAGACAGAAGCATTTCTTTTTAACATAAAATTTGAAAAAGGTTATATTTAGAAAGTGTAATATATGTAATTTATCTTAATAATTATATTAGTGATTATTTTTACAATTTGAATTTATAATTTTAAAATCACATAGAGATAATTTAATTATTATTATTCTAAGGTTTTCTTTTATCAAATGAAAAAAAAAAAAGAGAATATGATAGTATACAAATGATAAACGTCTAATTAATTATGTCCAACCCTGAAAATTAAGATGTGTTAAGTATATTTTACAATAAACATATTATTTGTATACCAAAATTATTCAGTAACATTAATCATTGTGTATTTTAATATAAATATATATAATTTAATTATTTTTAATGTGTATTTTGTATTTTAATATATACACTATTTATTATAAAATCAACCATATTAAATGCAAAATTAGTCTATATATATATATATATATATATACACGAACATATATGAAATAATAATAATTGGATATATGCTTTTTTGGCAAAGTATAAACAATAATAATAATGATTATTAGGGTAGTAAAGGGAGACAAGCTTTAGGAAGTGATAAGTGTGTGGCAATAAACTGAGTGTTTCTTTAGTTGGAAAATCCAAAATGCCAACTCAGTGATTGAAAGATAAATGAGATAGTAGTTTGCTTTTCTTTGTTTGGACAAGACCAACGTCTTTCCTAAAACAGTTTCTTGGGTTCTCCTAACAGTTGATAAGATCATAACACAGCTTCAAAGTTCCACTTAAGGCAACAAATCATGTTAACCTGCCCCTACTCAAGTACAAACATTGTCCCCCACTATCAGAAATCCAAAGGTGACCGGATAAAATTTGTTCATCTTTTATGTCTTCCAATTAATTAAATAATGATATGATGCTATATATATACCTGCCTCCGACCTATCAAAAGGTATTCATGATCTAAGAAAAATTGGTATCTTTGTCTATTCCTCGTTATGATTCCTAAGGCTTCAATATAATAATCTAAGTCCCTCATCATCAATCTTAATTATTAAGCTGCTTAAGTAGACATAATTCTCTCACTACTATCTCCATTATTTCAAAAGATTGGTGTTTATCATAAATAATAAATAGTATTAGGGTTTTTTTATGATCTCTTAATCTTTAATTGTGTAAAAATTAGGATGTAAATTTATTTTGATTCTTTTTAATTATTTAATATTGATGATTTCTGGATGACAAGATCTACCTAAAAGAATTTTAAAACATGCTTAGTTTATGAATACTTGCATCAACAGATATTAAGATATAAGGAAGATAATTTATTTGAACGATTAATTAATAGATATTAGAGTAAGGTATTATTTTAGTTGTAAATGTTTTATTTTATTCTATTTTAATTTTTTGGTCAAAATTAATTTTTTTTATTTTAAAAATATATATTTTTTTATTGTTATCTTCTTTTTGTTTTATTATAATATTATTTTTGCTCTCAAATTATTGTAATAACTACTATGATCACTATAATTATAATTTTTATTATTATTTAAAAAAATCATAATAAAATGATATTTTGTCCAGAAAAATAAAATAAGACAAAATAAAATATTTAAAATAAAAATAAAATATTTTAAATATTAAATTAAAAATTAATCTAAATATTAAGAACTAAAATAGTACTTTTTATTTATGTATTAACATAAGCAGAAAGATATATTCTATAATCTAGGTATTAACATAAGCAAAAAGGTATATTCTATGATGCAAAGGACTTTTTTACAATTACAATGGAAAACAAAGCAGCAGCAACAACAACATTAAGTGAAATATTCATTTTCTCATAAATTCATTATAAAAAAGGAATCCCCAAAGAGAAAATCAGGTCAAAAGAGGTTAAAAGCGTGGCAAAAAAAAATGTGTCAACAGAACTTTTTTCTTGTAGTAAGATTTTCTGTCTTGTTTTAGATCTTTGGCTCCATAAATTAATTCATAAAAAAAAACTAAACAATTTTTTATAATTATTTTAAAAGATAACGAGGTCTTTAATTAAAAAAAAATAAAAACTTTTTTTGCTTCTTGATCTTTATTTTTATGAAATTGATTAATTTTTTTATCAATATTTTCTCTCTGTATTATCAGAATAAACTTATATAGCATGTTAAACTGTTGATTTATTTATTAAAAATTAATTACGATTAAAAAATATTTTTATTAGGAGCGCGCGAGTTTCATTGTCTTTTAAGGATAATTATCAAGACTGTTTAGTTTTTATTATTTTTTTAAATATATTAGCTAAATTTAGTGTATAAAATTAAAATATATTAATATTTTTTAAATTGATTTTACTTATAAAACTTAAATAGAAGATATATTAGTAATTAACATATCACATAAGTATGTTTTAAATATACATTATTGACAAATGATATATTAGTAATTAATGTATTAAAAAACAAAAAAAAATATTTTTTTTATTTAGAGGGCTCATAATTTTTCGAAAAAATTATGAATTGGGTATTCGACTATTCGCTCTTAATCCATCCGATGATAAGCTTCTGATCTATATGCATAACATTTGGTAACCTGAACAAAATAGTATATTAAATTAATAAACATAATATGTTCAAACCATTTTATATTTTTTTCGAATTGGCAGATATTTTGAAACAAATTGAGTATGGTATATATTTTGTCCTTATGCTAATAGATAGACATAACTACATAAGTGGAGAAATTTATCATATGGAGTGAAAACACAAGACTTGGAAGTTGGAATTGAAGTTGGGAGCAATGAACATGTTGATGGGTGCAGCAATAATTTTGATGAGGCTGACAGCTTGGTATAACTCTTGGGTTACATAAATTCAATTAAATTATCAAAAACATTAATGAGTTGTGGTCTGAATCTTGCTTTGAATGATAATGGCCCTCTGGTTTCTGTTGCCATGAAAGATCACTGCTGAGTTGACCAACACTTCAAAGTAGACCACATATAAGTCATGATGTCTTTTATATTATACAAAGACAGGCACATCACATAGGAAAAAGCTTGGTGGGCTTTCTTTTTTGTTGTTTTTTGTTTGTAGATTGAAGATTGAAGTACCATCATGATGAAATTAAAGTGCTCATAAAGGAAAATCTCTGTTTTTTATGCTTTTCTCCTCTTCTGTGTTTACATGCTATTGGAAGCAAGTGTTATCATCCTTTTTCATTTATCAATAATAGAACAAATTTGCATCTCACAATGACAATGTATACAAACTTTTATTGGTAGTCTTGTACTAAATTTTTTTAAAATGAGAAAATTATTAAAGTAAATAGTAAGAATTTAATTACTCTTAAATTAAAATAATAAAACTCTCATATACATGATAAAAATTATAAATTTAAATAATAATTAATTTTTATTTTATTATTTTACAATTCTTTTTATTTTTGAAGATTCCATAAATTGAATGCTTTCATTAAGCTCAATTGGACGATTTAAAATGCAGAAGGATCTGGGTATTGAGTGCTCATGAATCATGATATGAACTCAAATAATTTAGCTGAGTTATGATATATTTACTTTTGAAAAATATCTTTATAATACATAAATTAAAGACAAAACATTAAATAGGTCTTCTCTGGAATATATTTTTTCTTTTGATAAATACTTCTATAATAAATATTTTGTCATGTTTTTTTAATCTCTCACTTGATTGAATATATAATAATGAAGAAACTTAAAAATTAAAGATAAAATAAAAATAATATTACTCAACAACTCCTAATTTATAAAAGGAATAAGAGAATAATTTTTAATACCTTAATAGATTATAGGTATAATTTATAAACAATAATAATTTGACAATTTAAAAAAAAGTGAGAATGACAGATATAATGGAAAAAAGCAATTAATATGAAAAAAATAGATATAATAAAAAGTATTCCATCTTTCTCAAGATAAGTATCTCTTTTGAAGGAATTTTAATTAAGAAAGTTCTTATACAAATTAAGGAATTAGCTTACAATAGTACACTTGTTAAGGATAATAAAAACTAATTTTTGATTTTTTGAATACATTTAATTCATTAAAAGCATATTAAAATTATTAAAAATAATTTTTTGATGAGAACTTTTTCTTTTTGTTCCCTTAACCAAACTTAAAAATAGAAGAAAAACAGTAACAATATTTTGTTGAAAACTAAACTATTTGTTCGCTCAATATTTTTTCTTAAGAATTAACTAAGAGAATATATCACTTTTCTTTATTAAATTTATTTAGAATTTAATTAATATGTATCTTTAGAACTTATCAGTGGCTGAGTTACATACATGCGAAGGAGGGCAATCCCCTCCCTCTCCCCCTTCTCAAAATAATTTTTTTTATGTATTTAGTATTATATTTTTAAAATATGTTTTTAAAGCATAAATTAGCAAACCTCGGAAATATTAGTATACTTATACTTCTACACGAAAGTTAAGGGATTTCCATTGACCTTGAACAATTAATTTAGGTTTAAAATTGAAAGATAGTATTTAAGTTGGTGTTAACTAATCTAATCTCATTGTTAACAGGGTGGAAAATAAATGTCTTTTCAGCCAGAGTTTAATGCTTCTTGACCTTTATCACCCGTTGGAACCTAACTCCCTTGCCGGGGTTTAAATACAAATTAAAGCAGCCTGCAACTACATTATCATCAATGCTTAAGTATAAATAGTAAATACAAAGTCGAACTAAATGCGAGCGATATAGTAATGGGAGCTGAATGAAATAAATGATGGAAAAAATTAAAAGAGATATCATTTTTGTCGACAATTTTTTAGGACTAAATCCCTATATTAATAGTCCCTTATATTTATGACAAAATTTATTACACTGCTCCTCGAAATTTAGTTCCTAACTTTATATTAGTCTCTGAATTTTTTTGGGTATTGAGTTAGCGAACATGATACTGAAGTAGTTTTAATTTACGTAAAACTTGGTCAATCATAATTAATTAAATAATAAATTAAATATGAGCGAATATGGTTAAAAAATTTAATAATTAAAATTTGATAATTTAAATGATATTTGGATTTAGTGAATTTTTTTAAGTCAGAAAACATAATTTTTTACACAAAAATACGCACTGAAAATTTGACAGGTAATACCGGCTGAGATCTATTCGATACTGCAGCTGAATAAATTAATTATAAGTAAATAAGGTTAAGAAATGAGAAATTATAATTTGAGAAGCTAAAAATATTTAAAATACGATTTAAAACTCTAAACTTAAAAGTTTTGGCCTAAAATTGGGCAAATGGACTAAAACAAGTGAACCGGACCCAAGTGGATTCAAGTCCCAATTTATATAAATATTAGTTATGAGCATTTCAGCTCATTAACCCTAAAGAAAGGGTGTGGGGCGTAGCTATGGAGAAGAGAGAAAGAAGAGAGAAAATCCTAACTCCATCAAACTTCAAATCACCATAACTTTTGATCCGGAACTCCGATTAACGAGTTGTTTGCGGCCACGTGTCACTCTTCTCATCCTCTACAATTCTATCTAAGTTTTGTGGTGAGTATTTGATGAGTGGATAATTTATATGCTTTTTGGTATTATTTTTAGGTAGTTTTTAGTATGATTTAGTTAGTTTTTAGTATATAATTATTAGTTTTTGTGCAAAAATCACATTTCTGGACTTCACTATAAGTTTGTGTGTTTTTCTGTGATTTCAGGTATCTTTTGGCTGAAATTGAGGGACTTGAGCAAAAATCTGATTCAGAGGCTGAAAAAGGACTGCAGATGTGTTGGATTCTGACCTCCCTGCACTCGAAATGGATTTTCTGGAGTTATAGAAGTTCAATTGGCGCGCTCTTAATTGCGTTGGAAAGTAGATATCTTGGGCTTTCCAGCAATGTATAATAGTTCATACTTTATCCGAGATTTGATGGTCCAAACTGGCGTTCCAAGTCAGCATAAAAATTCTGGCGTAAAACGCCCAAACTGGCATAAAAGCTGGAGTTAAACGCCCAAATTGGCACCAGAGCTGGCGTTTAACTCCAAGAAAAGCCTCTACATGTGAAAGCTTCAATGTTCAGCCCAAGCACACACCAAGTGGGCATCGAAAGTGGATTTCTGCATCATTTACTTATTTCTGTAAACCCTAGGTTACTAGTTGATTATAAATAGAACTTCTCTCTATTGTATTAGTCGTCTTGGTTATTCTAGTTCCCCCTTTGGGGCCGAAGCCAATGAACACCATTATCACTTATGTATTTTCAATGGTGGAGTTTCTACACACCATAGATTAAGGTGTGGAGCTCTGCTGTTCCCCATGAATTAATGCAAAGTACTATTGTTCTTCTATTCAATTCAAACTTATTCTTATTCTAAGATATTCACTCGCACTTCAACCTGATGAATGTGATGATCCATGACACTCATCAATATTCTCCCTTATGAACGCGTGCCTGACAATCACTTCCGTTCTACATGCTATAGCTTGAGCGTGTATCTCTTGGCCTCCTACTTCACGATGCATGGTTGCCTCTCTTGACAACAGAGCTTCCATTCCGTGCTATCAGAGTCTTCGTGGTATAAGCTAGAATTACATGGGCAGCATTCTTGAGATCCGAATAGTCTAAACCTTGTCTGTGGTATTCTGAGTAGGATCTAGGATGGGATGACTGTGATGAGCTTCAAACTCGCGAGTGTTGGGGGTAGTGACAATGTGCAAAAGGATCAATGGATCTTATTCCCACATGATCGAGAACCGACAGATGATTAGCCATGCGGGAAACCTTAGAGGACCATTTTCACTGAGAGGATGGATGGTAGCCATTGACGACGGTGATCCCCCTACATACAACTTTCCATGGAAAGGAGTATGAATGATTGGATGAAGGCAATAGGAAAGCAGAGGCTCAAAGGAAACAAAGCATCTTCATACGCTTATCTGAAATTCCCACCAATGAATTGCATAAGTATTTCTATCCTATTTTATGTTCTATTTCGTTCTTTTAATTATCGAAACCCCATAACCATTTGAATCTGCCTGACTGAGATTTACAAGATGACCATAGCCTGCTTCAAGCCAACAATCTACGTGGGATCGACCCTTACTCACGTAAGGTATTACTTGGACGACCCAGTGCACTTGCTGGTCAGTTGCACGAAGTTGTGTATCACGATTTCGTGTACCAAGTTTTTGGCGCCGTTGCCGGGGATTGTTCGAGTTTGGACAACTGTCGATTCATCTTGTTGCTTAGATTAGGTATTTTTGTTTTTATTTTCTTCTTCAGAATTTTTAAGAATGAATTCTAGAGTTTCAGATGATGCTTTTATCATCATAAGAGCCAGCTGATTCCCATCAATTTGGCTGTTGTATGTAATGTCCTGCTGAAGCTTGTTTAACCCTGTCTAATCTTTTTAGAATGAAGCTTTATACTAACATTGCATGGTTTCTGGAATTTTTATTAAAAATTTTGAGTTTCTTATTTCCTTCTTCAAAATAATTTTTGAAAAAATACAAAAAAAATCATAAAATCATAAATATTTTGTGTTTCTTGTTTGAGTCTAGAGTCAAAATTTAAGTTTGGTGTCAATTGCATGTTTTTATCTTTCTTGCATTTTTCGAAAATACATGCATGGTGTTCTTCATGATCTTCAAGTTGTTCTTGATGATTTTCTTTGTCTGATCTTTAAATTCTCTTGTTTTGTGTCTCTTGTTGTTTCTCATATACATTCTCAATTTGTTAGTATCTCTAGTATGAAAATTTCTAAGTTTGGTGTTTTGCATGTCCTTCTTTTCCTAAAAATTTTTCAGAAAAATATGTTCTTGATGTTCATCTTGACATTCAAAGTTTTCTTACATGCATTGTTTATTTGATCTTAGTTTTTCATGATTAGTTGCATTTTGTTGTTTTTCTCTCTCATCATTAAAAATTAAAAAAATTTTAAAATTATGTCTTTTCAAGTCAATTATACAGAGAATTGAAGATTCAGAACATACAGTAGATGAATCATAGAGAAAAAGCTGAGCATTCAAAACGCCTAGTGAAGAAAGAATTCTAGCGTTTAAACGCCAGCCAGGGTACCTGGCTGGGCGTTTAACGCCCAAAAAGGTAGACAAGTGGGTGTTAAACGCCAGAATGGATACCATTTACCATTCTGGGCGTTTAACGCCAGGATAGCACCAAGGAGGAAATTTTGTTTTCAAATCATATCTTTTTCAATTTTTCAAGTTTTAAAACTGATTTTCAAAATCTTATCTTTTTCATATCTTCTCATATCAATCATATCTTTTTCAAAATCAAATCTTTTTTATTTTTTTAAATTTTTTTCAAAAATCATTGCTAACAATTAATGTTGTGATTCAAAAATTTCAAGTTTGTTACTTTCTTGTTAAGAAAGGCTCAATATTTGAATTTTAGAATCATATCTTTTAATTTCTTGTTAGTCAAGTCATCAATTTTAAAAATCAAATCTTTTTCAATCATATCTTTTCAATCATATCTTTTTAAAATCAAATTTTTTCAATCATATCTCTTTTAATTTGATTTCAAACACTTTTTTTTCTAACTTCTTATGTTTTCAAAATTATTTCCAAACCTATTTCAACTAATCACTATTTCTTATCTTTTTCAAAACCACCTAACCACTTTTTCAAAAAAATTTTAATTAACCAATTATTTTAATTTTAAAATTGTCAAAAATTCCCTCTCACATATCCTTCTATTTAATCACTAACACTCCCCCTCTCTTAATAATCCGAACACTCTGCCCTCTTTATATGGTCGAATTCTTCTTTATCTACCTCATCCTTCTATTCTTCTTTTCCTCTGACACATCAAGGAATCTCTATATTGTGACGTAGAGGATTCTATACTTTCTTTGTTTTCTTCTCTTTCATATGAGTAGGAACAAAGATAAAGGCATTCTTGTTGAAGCTGATCCTAAACCTGAAAGGACCCTGAAGTGAAAGCTAAGAGAAGCTAAAGCACAACTCTCTGGAGATGACCTGACAGAAATCTTCGAAAAAGAAGAAGACATGGCAGCCGAAAATAACAACAATGCCAACAATGCAAGGAAGGTGCTTGGTGATTTTACTGCACCAACTCCCGACTTCTATGGGAGAAGCATCTCTATTCCTGCCATTGGAGCAAACAACTTTGAGCTTAAGCCTCAATTAGTTTCTCTGATGTAATAAAATTGCAAGTTTCATGGACTTCCATTGGAAGATTGATAAACCACTATTTTATGGTTTATATTGTATTTAATTGAGTGGTTTTATCAAGCTTTTCACCCACTTATTTATATGATTTGCATGATTTTACAATTCCTTCCTAGTTTAGTTCTATGATTGAAAACATGCTTCTTTGGTCTTAATTTAGCTAATCTTAATCCTCTCTTATTACCATTCGATGCCTTGATCTGTGTGTTAAGTGTTTCAGGCTTCATAGGGCAAGAATTGCTTAGAGAATAAAGAGGAAGCGTGCAAAAATGGGAGGAACACAAGGAATTGAGGAGATGACCAGCGAAAAGTCACGCGGTCGCATGGATCACGCGACCATGCGAAATGGAAGAAATCAGAGTGACGCGTTCGCGTGCCTGACGCGACTGCGCGGATTGGAAGATGCACGAACGATGCGAAAGCGTGGACGACGCGCACGCGTATTACGAGAAATGCAAAGTGACGCGAACGCGTAGACGACGTGGACGCGTGACGTGTGCGATCTGCAGAATTATAAAAGTCGCTGGCAGAGATTCTAGGCCGCATTTCAATCCAGTTTTTGGCCCAGAAACATAGATTAAAGTCAGGGAACTTGCAGAGACTCAGGAGGCTTTCATAATTCATAATTTGTAGTTTAGATGTAGTTTTTAGAGAGAGAGGCTCTCTCCTCTCTCTTACGATTTAGAAATTAGGATTTTTAGAAATTAGGATTTATTTCAACTCTTCATCAGGTTCAATATTTCCTTTACTTTATATTTATCTCTTATTTTCAGATACTTTAATGCTTTTATTGATATTTGATTTATGTTGCCCAATTGGCTTATGAACTTTTCATGTTAGGATTATACATTATTGAGATGTTTTCAGATTTATGATTTCAATTCAGCTTTCCACATTCTTGGCTTTGGTTAGGAAATCAGTAACTCTTGAGTTATCAAACTCAACATGATCGATAACCGCTATCTTTACTAATTAGCTCAAACTTCTATAATCCCAATCTTTTCCTAGGAATTAACTAGGATTTGAAGATCAAACTAATTAGCCACTTGACCTTCCTTTGCAACAGCAGAGGTTAACTAAGTGGAGTCAAGATTCAATTTTCGTCATCATTGATAAGGATAACTAGGATAGGCCTTCCAATTTCTCACACCTTTCCAAGAGTTTATTTTACAGTCAATTATTTATTTTACTTACCATTCATCATTATTGTTCTTCATTGTTAAAACCCCTAGTTTACAAAACTCATAACCAATAATAAAAACACACCTCCCTGCAATTCCTTGAGAAGACGACCCGAGGTTTAAATACTTCGGTTATAAATTTATTTAGGGGTTTGTTACTTGTGACAACCAAAACGCTTGTAAGAAAGGTTGATTGCTTGGTATAGTAACTATACTTACAACGAGAGTTTACTATAACTTCTAAATCATCAATCTTCAGTTCTTCAAAATGGCGCCGTTGCTGGGAAATTGCAAACGTGCGCCTTATTATTGGTTATTGTAAATATTTTTTTTCAAAAAAAAAAAACCACGCACGCGACGCGGCAGCGTCGCTGACGCGTCCGCGTCACTAGTGCGCTGTGAAGAAAAGAAAGTGAACAGAGAGTCACGCGAAAGCGTGGCTGGAGGCGCGCTTTAGGCTCAAACATGCCCACGCGTCCACGTCACCCACGCGGCCGCATCATATGGAAAATAAGCCTCCCACGCGTCCGCGTCATCTACGCGACCGCGTGGCCCTATAAATCGACGTAAAAAAAAGTATATGGCCAAAAGTTGAGCTGGAATTGGGCTGGATTCGTGCTGGAAGCCCAAGCCCTCCCACGCGAACGCATGCCCCACGCGTCCACGTCATATTGAAAATAAAGCCATTCACGCGATCGCGTCACCCTAAAAATTGGCAAAAAGAGTTTCAAACAGAGAGTTGCGCGACCGTGAGGCTGCCCTCGCGCCAATCGCACAAATCAGGTCACGCAATCGCGTGATCCACGCGTCCGCGTCACCTGACCTTATCGCGCACCACGCGACCTCGTCACTCATGCGTACGCGTCACATGCGATGCACAGCTTATCCAGATCAGTGCCAATTATCTTATCTTTTCTTTTCTAATCCTAATTTCTTCTATCTTTTCCTCTTTCTTTCTTACTTTATTTCTTTCACTTCTCATTCTTTTTCACCTTCATTCTATTTTTCTTAATTTATTTGCATATTTCATTCATTGCATTTTAATTTTGTGCATATTTTTCTTTTCTTTTCTAAATTTATTATTTTTCCATCGGTGTTACTTGTTCATATTCAACTGTTGTGTCTTTTCTTGTATTATTTTGGTGCTCAGTGACTTATTTTACACTGTTGGGTAATATTATTTAAATCAATGTTAATCTTTTATGATACTTGTATTAATTTTGCATTGACATGAATTTATATTGTCTTTCATTACCCACACTCTTTCCCTATGTTGCAAATTTTTGCACTCTTGATTTGCCATGTGCTTCTCCTGTTTTATCACTTACATGTTGAAGCTTTCATGTAAATGAGACCCTTATCAATTGGCATTAACCCACACATACTTTATTTATTTTCTTATCTTTATTCCTGGGTTACTTTTCTTCCCTTTTTCTTTCAGGATGGCCACCCGAAAGGGAACTGGAAGACGTTTACATGGGGAGATAGACAAGTCAATCTGCACAATCTATAGCGAAAGGCATCAGTTGGAGCAGCCCGTCCACTTATACATCTTAGCATGCACCGAGGACGGTACAATCTTTAAGTGTAGGGAGGTCGATACCGATCTCCATGGGTTAGTTATTTTCTGACTCAACACCAATGTTTAAACTTCTCTGTAGTTAGTTCTTGCATTTGCATGTTTGATTGCATTATAGTTAGATTTTGTGCATATTTTACCACTACTTGGTTGAAGTAATATTTTCTTTTCAAGAAATTTTTATAGTATTTCACTAATTTGAATAAAACGTTTTGAAAAAATTGTTTGAAAAAATCTTATTCTGGAACATGGTTTAAAGCTCGAACACACAAAACCAGTGAGATTTTGAGCCTATTTGATTGGTTGCATTTTATCAACCAATATTTTATTTTTGGTGTGTGTTTTTCTCTCTAAAATTGTGATCTTTGTCTTGCTTAATTCTATATTTCCATTGTTTGATGTATTCATGCACTGATATGATTGAGGCCCTTGTTTCACCAAGCTTACATACCTATATGGCCTTACCCTTTCATTATCCTTTGCAAACCAATTTGAGCTTAATATACCCATTTGTTCTTTACTTTAGCTCATTACTAACTCTAAGCGGAAAACAATAATGTCCTTAATTTGAATCCTTGGTTAGCTTAGACTAGTAAAAGTGCTCATGATTTAAGTGTGGGGAAGTTGGGTTTGAAAATATTTGGTTTGAATAATTGGGTGTTGTATATTTTAGTGAAAATGTGCAAAATAATAGTTGAGCACATATTATTGCATTCAATACTTTAATCATATGCATTGAGAAAAAATAAAAAGAAAAAGAAAAAAATAAAAATAAAAAAAAGTGAAAAAGAAAAAGAAAAGAGCAATTAACAAAAGGGGACAAAATACCCCAAAGTAAGTGTTGGTATCAATGCATATGTACTAAACTCAATTTTAGGATGCATGAACATGTGGAAAGCACAGTTAATGGAAAGTTAGATTTTGCATTTTAATTAAATGGATTGTCTTAAGTTAGGTGGAAAGTTTATGTTAATTAAGGATTCAGATTTTAGTCCACTTGACCAAATACAATCCTACCTTGACCCTAACCCCATTACAACCCTTAAAAGACCTCTTGATTTGTGTATTGGTGCATTAAATTTTTGTTGATTGTTAGATGAAGAGCAAGCTATAGAAAGCAAGATTAGTAGAGAATTGAGAGAATTGACCCTAGACACTTGAGAGTTAGAATGATATACACTACCAGTAAGGGTTCAGTGCTTAATTCTATGTTCCCTACTTTCATGAGCTATCTTCTTCTTGCAAGTTATTTGTATTGTATTTTGTGATTTGAATTAGTGAAATCCAGTTCATATTTGTTCTTGAAAGATTTAATTACTTTTTCACCAAGTAGGTAGAATCATCTTTGCATGTAGTTGCATTCACATTCATAGGTTGCATTGCATTAGTCTTGCCTTTCCCTACTCATTTATTTGGTCTCCTTGAGTTTAGCATGAGGACATGCTAATGTTTAAGTGTGGGAAGGTTGATAAACCACTATTTTATGGTTTATATTGTATTTAATTGAGTGGTTTTATCAAGCTTTTCACCCACTTATTATATGATTTGCATGATTTTACAATTCCTTCCTAGTTTAGTTCTATGATTGAAAACATGCTTCTTTGGTCTTAATTTAGCTCATCTTAATCCTCTCTTATTACCATTCGATGCTTTGATCTGTGTGTTAAATGTTTCAGGCTTAATAGGGCAGGAATGGCTTAGAGAATAAAGAGGAAGCGTGCAAAAATGGGAGGAATACAAGGAATTGAGGAGATGACCAGCGAGAAGTCACACGGTCGCATGGCTCACGCGACCGCGCGAAATGGAAGAAATCAGAGTGACGCGTTTGCGTGCCTGACGCGACCGCGCGGATTGGAAGCTGCACGAACGACGCAAAAGAGTGGACGACGCACACGCGTGATACGAGAAATGCAAAGTGACGCCAACGCGTGGACGACGCGGACGCGTGACGTGCGCGATCTGCATAATTATAAAAGTCGCTGGCAGAGATTCTGGGCCGCATTTCAACCCAATTTTCGGCCTAGAAACACAAATTAAAGTCAGGGAACTTGCAGAGACTCAGGAGGCTTTCATAATTCATAATTTGTAGTTTAGATGTAGTTTTTAGAGAGAGAGGCTCTCTCCTCTCTCTTAGGATTTAGAAATTAGGATTTTTAGAAATTAGGATTTATTTCAACTCTTCATCAGGTTCAATATTTCCTTTACTTTATATTTATCTCTTATTTTCAGATACTTTAAT
This sequence comes from Arachis stenosperma, assembly GCF_014773155.1. Classification (NCBI taxonomy): domain Eukaryota; kingdom Viridiplantae; phylum Streptophyta; class Magnoliopsida; order Fabales; family Fabaceae; genus Arachis; species Arachis stenosperma. Next base: position 99,436,675 of record NC_080382.1, read on the forward strand.
GCTTTTATTGATATTTGATTTATGTTGCCCAATTGGCTTATGAACTTTTCATGTTAGGATTATACATTATTGAGATGTTTTCAGATTTATGATTTCAATTCAGCTTTCCACATTCTTGGCTTTGGTTAGGAAATCGGTAACTCTTGAGTTATCAAACTCAACATGATTGATAACCGCTATCTTTACTAATTAGCTCGAACTTCTATAATCCCAATCTTTTCCTAGGAATTAACTAGGATTTGAAGATCAAACTAATTAGCCACTTGACCTTCCTTTGTAACAGCAGAGGTTAACTAAGTGGAGTCAAGATTCAATTTTCGTCATCATTGATAAGGATAACTAGGATAGGCCTTCCAATTTCTCACACCTTGCCAAGAGTTTATTTTACAGTCAATTATTTGTTTTACTTATCATTCATCATAATTGTTCTTCATTCTTAAAACCCCTAATTTACAAAACTCATAACCAATAATAAGAACATACCTCCCTGCAATTCCTTGAGAAGACGGCCCGAGGTTTAAATACTTCGGTTATCAATTTATTTAGGGGTTTGTTACTTGTGACAACCAAAATGTTTGTAAGAAAGGTTGATTTCTTGGTTTAGTAACTATACTTACAACGAGAGTTTACTATAACTTCTAAACCATCAATCTTTAGTTCTTCAAAGATCCTCATCAGTTCTTGGCTGAATTTTTGCAAATCTGTGACACTGTTAAGACCAATGGAGTTGATCCCGTGGTCTAAAGACTTATGCTTTTCCCTTTTGCTGTAAGAGACAGAGCTAGTATATGGTTGAATTCACAACCTAGAGACAACCTGAACTCTTGGGAAAAGCTGGTCAATGCCTTCTTAGCTAAATTCTTTTCACCTTAAAAGATGAGTAAGCTTAGAGTGGAAGTTCAAACCTTCAAACAAAAGGAAGGTGAATTCCTCTATGAAACTTGGGAAAGATACAAGCAATTGATCAGAAGGTGTCCTTCTGACATGCTTTCAGAATGGAGTATCATAGGTATCTTCTATGATGGTCTGTCTGAGTTATCCAAGATGTCATTGGACCATTTTGCAGGTGGATCTATTCATCTGAAGAAAACGCCTACAGAAGCTCAGGAACTCATTGAAATGGTTGCAAATAACTAGTTCATGTACACTTCTGAAAGAAATCCTGTGAACAATGGGATAACTCAGAAGAGGGGAGTTCTTGAGATTGATACTCTGAATGCCATATTGGATCAGAACAAAATATTGACTCAGCAAGTCAATATGATTTCTCAGAATCGGACTGGATTGCAAGCTGCATCTGGCAGTGCTAAAGAAGCATCCTCTGAAGGAGAAGCTTATGACCCTGAGAATCCTGCAATAAAAGAGGTGAATTACATGGGAGAACCCTATGGAGATACCTACAATTCTTCATGGAGAAATCACCCAAATTTCTCATGGAAGGATCAACAGAAGCCTCAACAAGGCTTCAACAACAATAATGGTGGAAGAAATAGGTTTGGCAATAGCAAGCCTTTTCCATCACCTTCTCAGCAACAGACAGAGAACTCTGAGCAGAATCGCTCGGCCTTAGCAACCATAGTCTCTGATCTATCTAAGACCACACTAAGTTTCATAAATGAAACAAGATCCTCCATTAGAAATTTGGAGGCGCAAGTGGGTCAAGTGAGTAAGAGAGTTACTGAAACTCCTCATAGTACTCTCCCAAGCAATACAGAAGAGAATCCCAAGAGAGAGTGCAAGGCCATCCACACGTCCAACATGGCCGAACCTGTGGAGGATGGAAAGGCAGTGATCCCCAGTGAGGAAGACCTCATGAGACGCCCATTGACCGCTAGGGAGTTCCCCTCTGAGGAACCAAGGGAATCTGAGGCTCATACAGAGACCATAGAGATTCCATTAAACCTACTTCTGCCATTCATGAACTCTGATGAGTATTCTTCCTCTGAAGAGGATGAAGATATTACTGAAGAGCAAGTTGCTCAGTATCTAGGAGCAATCATGAAGCTGAATGCCAAACTATTTGGTAATGAGACTTGGAAGGACGAACCTCCATTGCTCATTAAAGAACTAAGTACATTGGCTCACCTAAAGATACCTCAAAAGAAACCGGACCCTGGAAAGTTCTTAATACCTTGCACCATTGGCACCATGACCTTTGAGAAAGCTCTGTGTGACCTGAGGTCAAGTGTAAACCTCATGCCACTCTCTGTAATGGAGAAACTAGGGATCTTTGAGGTACAAGCTGCAAGAATCTCACTGGAGATGGTAGACAATTCAAGGAAATAGGCTTATGGACTTATAGAGGATGTCTTAGTGAAGGTTGAAGGCCTTTACGTCCCTGCTGACTTCATAATCCTGGACACTGGAAAGAATAAGGATGAATCCATCATCCTTGGCAGACCCTTCTTAGCCATAGCAAAAGCTGTGATTGATGTTGACAGAGGAGAATTGGTCCTTCAAGTGAATGAGAACTACCTTGTGTTTAAGGCTCAAAGGATCTCCTTCTGTACACATGGAGAAGAAGCATGAAAAGCCTCTCTCAATACAGAGTCAAACAGAGCCCCCACATTCAAACTCTAAGTTTGGTGTTAGGAGGCCACAACCATGCTTTGAGAATCTGTGAGGCTCCATGAGAGCTCACTATCAAGTTATTGACATTAAAGAAGCGCTTATTGGGAGGCAACCCAATTTTTATTTATCTATGTTAAATTTCCATTGTTATTTTATGTTTTCTTTAGGTTGATGATCATGTGGAGTCACAAAAACAACTGCAAAAATCAAAGAAAATTCAAAAATAGCATTAAAAACAGCACACACTGGAGGAGGAGCTTGCTGGCGTTTAAACACTAGTAATGGTAGCAGAATGGGTGTTAAATGCCCAGTCTAGCACCATTCTGGGCGTTTATTGCCAGAAAAGGGCACTAGGCTGACGTATAACGCTAGAAAAGGGCACCAAGCTGGCATTAAACGCCAGAAAGGGAAGTAAAGTTGGCATTCAACGCCAGAAAGGGAAGAAATGCTGGCGTTAAACACCAGAAATGGGCAGCAACCTGGCGTTTAACGCCAGGATTGGCACTAGGAGGGCGTTTACACGCTAGGAATGGTGCAGGAATGAGAAATCCTTGACACCTCAAGATCTGTAGACCCCATAGGATCCCCACATACCTCAACTTACTGTCTCTCTTCTTCACACATTCCAATAACACCCTTCCCCAAATATCCCTCACCAATTACCTCAATTTCTCTTCCTCAATACCCTTCACCAATCACCTCCATCCACTCTTCCCTAAACACCCCACCTACCCCACCATTCAAAATTCAAAAAAAACTTTTCCTCCCAAACCCAACCCTCACACACGAACCCTACCCATCTCTCCACTCCTATATAAACCCCTCATCCCTCATTCATTTTCACACATCATAAACACTTCTTCCCCCCTTGGCCGAACCACTCACACCTCTCCATCTCCTTCATTTCCTCTTCTTCTCCATGGACTTCTTTTTCTCGAGGACGAGCAAACATTTTAAGTTTGGTGTGGAAAAAGCGTTGCTTATTGTGTTTCCATAACCATTTATGGCACCTAAGACCAGAGAAACCTTTAAAAAGAGGAAAGGGAAGGCATAAGCTTCCACCTCTGAGTCATGGGAGATGGAAACATTCATCTCAAAGGTCCATCAAGACCACTTCTATGAAGTTGTGGCCAAGAAGAAGGTGATCCCTGAGGTCCCTTTCATGCTCAAAAGGAATGAGTATCCGGAGATCCGACATGAGATCCGAAGAAGAGGTTGGAAAGTTCTCACCAACCCCATTCAACAAGTCGGAATCTTAATGGTTCAAGAGTTCTATGCTAATGCATGGATCATTAAGAACCATGATCAAAGTGTGAACCCGAACCCAAAGAATTGGCTTACCATGGTTCGGGGAAAATACTTAGATTTCAGTCCAGAAAATGTAAGGTTGGCATTCAACTTGCCAATGATGCAAGGAGATGCACACCCCTACACTAGAAGGGTCAACTTTGATCAAAGGTTGGACCAAGTCCTCATGGACATATGTGTGGAAGGAGCTCAGTGGAAAAAAGACTCCAAAGGTAAGCTGGTTCAATTGAGAAGGCATGACCTTAAACCCGTGGCTAAAGGATGGTTAGAATTCATCCAACGCTCTATTATTCCTACTAGCAACAGGTCTGAAGTGACTGTGGATCGGGCTATCATGATCCATAGCATCATGATTGGAGAGAAGTAGAAGTTCATGAGGTCATACCTCTAGAACTATACAAGGTTGCTGACAAACCTTCCACTTTGGGAGGGTTGGCCTTCCCTCATCTCATTTGTCACCTATGTAGTTTAGCTGGAATTGTCATAGAGGAAGACACCCTCATTGAAGAGGACAAACCCATCACTAAAAAGAGGATGGAGCAAATAAGAGAACCCACTCATGGACCTCAACAAGAGCATGAGGAAATTCCTCATCAAGAAATCCTTGAGATGCCTCAAGGGATGCATTTTCCTCCACACAACTATTGGGAGTAACTCAACACCTCTTTGGGAGATTTGAGTTCCAACATGGAGTAACTAAGGATGGAGCACCAAGAGCACTCCATTATTCTTCATAAAATTAGAGAGGATCAAATAGCCATGAGGGAAGAGCAACATAGGCAAGGAAGAGACATAGAGGAGCTCAAGCATTCCATTGGATCTTCAAGAGGAAGAACCAGCCGCCATCACTAAGGTGGACCCATTCTTTGATTTCCTTGTTCTTATTTTTCTGTTTTTCAATTTTTATGCTTTATGTGCTATCTATGTTTGTGTCTTCATTACATGATCATTATTGTTTAGTGTCTATGCCTTAAAGCTATGAATAATTCCATGAATCCTTCACCTCTCTTAAATGAAAAATGTGCCTAATTACAAAAGAATAAGAAGTACTTGGATTTTAAATTTTATCTTGAAATTAGTTTAATAATTTTGATTTGGCAATACTTTTTATTTTCTGAATGAATGCTTGAACAGTGTATATTTTTTATAGTGAAGTTTATCAATGTTAAAATTGTTGGCTCTTGAAAGAATGATGAACAAAGAGAAATGTTATTGATAGTCTGAAAAATCATGAAATTGATTCTTGAAGCAAGAAAAAGTAGTAAAAAAAAGGGCAAAAAAGAAAAAGAAAGAAAAAGAAAAAGCAAGAAGAAAAAGCCAATAGCCCTTTAAACCAAAAGGCAAGGGTGAAAAGGATCCAAGGTTTTGAGCATTAATGGATAGGAGGGCCCAAAGGAATAAAATCCTGGCCTAAGCAGCTAAATCAAGCTGTCCCTAACCATGTGCTTGTGTCATGAAGGTCCAAGTAAAAAGCTTAAAACTGAGTGGTTAAAGTCGTGATCCAAAGTAAATGAGTGTGCTTAAGAACTCTGGACACCTCTAATTGGGGACTTTAGCAAAGCTGAGTCACAATCTGAAAAGGTTCACCCAGTTATGTGTCTGTGGCATTTATGTATCCGGTGGTAATACTGGAAAACAAAGTGCTTAGGGTCACGGCCAAGACTCATAAAGTAGCTGTGTTTAAGAATCAATGTACTAAACTAGGAAAATCAATAACACTATATAAAATTCTGAGTTCCTATAGATGCCAATCATTTTGAATTTCAAAGGATAAAGTGAGATGCCAAAACTGTTCAGAAGCAAAAAGCTACTAGCCCCGCTCATCTAATTGGGACTAAGTTTCATTGATATTGTGAGATTCATTGTATATCCTCTTCTTTTTATTCTATTTTGCTTTCAATTGCTTAGGGACAAGCAACAATTTAAGTTTGGTGTTGTGATGAGCAGATAATTTATACACTTTTTGGCATTGTTTTTAGGTAGTTTTTAGTATAATTTAGTTAGTTTTTAGTATATAATTATTAGTTTTTGTGCAAAAATCACAATTCTGGACTTTACTATGAGTTTGTGTGTTTTTCTGTGATTTCAGGTATTTTTTGCTGAAATTGAGGGAACTGAGCAAAAATCTGATTCAAAGGCTGAAAAAGGACTGCAGATGTTGTTGGATTCTGACCTCCCTGCACTCGAAATGAATTTCCTGGAGCTACAGAAGTCCAATTGGCGCACTCTCAATTGCGTTAAAAAGTAGACATCTTGGGTTTTCCAGTAATGTATAATAGTTTATACTTTGCACGAGATTTGTTGGACCAAACTGGCGTTCTAAGTCAGCATAAAATTTCTAGCGTAAAACACCCAAACTGGGATAAAAGCTGGAATTAAACGCCCAAACTGGCACCAGAGCTGGCGTTTAACTCCAAGAAAAGCCTCTACACGTGAAAACTTCAATGTTCAGCCTAAGCACACCACTTGTGTTCTACATGCTATAGCTTGAGCGTGTATCTCTTGGCCTCCTAGTTCACGATGCATGGTTGCCTCTCCTGACAACAGAGCTTCCATTCCGTGCTATCAGAGTCTTCGTGGTATAAGCTAGAATTACATGGGCAGCATTCTTGAGATTCGAAAAGTCTAAACCTTGTCTGTGGTATTCCGAGTAGGATCTGGGATGGGATGACTGTGACGAGCTTCAAACTCGCGAGTGTTGGGCGCAGTGATAGTGTGCAAAAGGATCAATGGATCTTATTCTGACATGATCGAGAACCGACAGATGATTAGCCATGCGAGAAACTGTAGAGGACCATTTTTACTGAGAGGATGGAAGGTAGCCATTGAGGACGGTGATCCACCTACATACAGCTTGCCATGGAAAGGAATATGAATGATTGGATGAAGGCAATAGGAAAGCAGAGGCTCAGAGGGAACAAAGCATCTTCATACACTTATCTGAAATTCCCACCAATGGATTGCATAAGTATTTCTATCCTATTTTATGTTCTATTTCGTTCTTTTAATTATCAAAACCCCATAACCATTTGAATCCGCCTGACTGAGATTTACAAGATGACCATAGCTTGGACGACCCAGTGCACTTGATAGTCAGCTGCACGAAGTTGTGTATCATGATTTCATGTACCAGTATTCCACTGTTTTCTGCCTAGTTTTCGTTTTCTCCCTTAAATTCGAGTTTGGTTATGGGTGTTGGTAATTTTATGATTTTGGTTGTTTGGGAGTGTTCTATTATTAGCCACTGGTGAGTTCCATCAATCAATTTTATGGGTTAAGGTAAGGAACCCTCTAACCCTTGTGATTTATCAATGTCATGAACCCTAAGTTGATTATAAGTGTGAAAATTGATTATGTTAGAGTATTGAGTGATTTTGGTGCACAATTAGAAGATTGATATTGCTTGTGGGGCCTTGGTAAGGCTTGGAGCTAAGGGTTTGTGGAAACTTCCAAGAAGAAGCTCAATTATTTTGGCTACAAGAGGTACAGTTTAAATTTCATTTAAGTACTGTGTGGTGTGATGAGAATTCTTAGGCTAGATGCCCCTAGGATTAAGTTTGGATTGTGTAAATGGTTGGTACTAATATGTATAATTGATATATAATATAAATTAATGATTGGGTTGAGAATTGTGTGGATTTGTTTGTTTGGTGTGTTGAGAATTTGATGAATTGGAGAATGAATATTGGTTCGTAGAATATGCATTTACATTGTGAATTTGGGCCGGAGGCCGTGAATCTTGGGCCATGATGCGTAAGCATCTTTCCTATCTTTTCCTAATGAATTTGTATCTAATTTGTTGAGTTTAATGAAGAATTAATTATCTTTTAGCCAGTATGGATGCTACTTTAAGTCTTTTGTAATTTTGTTTATTTTAGGTAATATTCGGCTGGATTTGGTAGAGTTTCTGCAGCACAATAATCAAAGGAGATGGCAGCGAAGAGCGATGTGTGCACGTGACTGACGCGTACGCGTGATTTGAAGAATTGCACAGCGACGCGTGCGCGTGACCGACCCGTCCGCGTGACTTGCAAAGAAGACCAGCGACGCGTACGCGTGACATGCGCCACGTGCAAAAAACCCAGAAAAATGATGGGGGCGATTTCTGGACTGTTTTGACCCAGTTTTCAGCCCAAAAAATACAGATTAGAAGTTGTAGAATGGACAAAACATGTGGTCCCCACCCATCAACTAAAGACCTGCTGATTATTTTGATTTAAATTCAAATTTTATGTTTAGGAAAAGATATTATTTTTAATTTTAGATAATTAGATTTTAAATTAATTAGTATTAGTTATAAAAAGGGATTCCATTAGTTAACTTTACAGGCCATCAGATTAGAACTTTGTACATTTTATCACAATCCTAGTTTTTCTCTGAACCATGAGCAACTAATCCTCCATTGTTAAAGTTAGGAGCTCTGTTTATTTGTATGGATTGATTTTATTACTTTTTCTATTTAATTCATGTATGGATTTATAATTTAAGAATTGTTTTCGCTCTTTATTTTATGAATTTGGGTGGAACGGAAGTATGACCCTCTTTCTATTTGAGTTCTTGTAAAACCTGAAAAAGCTCTTTACTTGAACAACAGCTTGAAAACAATTTCTCCTAAATTTTAATTATTTGGATTTAACGGGATACATGACATATAACCCTCTTATTTTTGAGTAATTAGAATTTTTGTTTCATATAAACTGGAATTTGATCATCGCCCTCTAATTGGAATTAAATGACCAAGGAATTGGCTATTGATGAATTTCAGAGGAGGCTAGAAAGGTCTAAGGAATTAGGGTCTAGTCACACACAGTTTATCATAAATTAAATCCTACATGATTAAAATAGTTAGTAAGAAAAGTTAATTCAGAAAAATAGATAACTCTAAGGCCTTAACTGTTTCTCAAATATTTTATTTTCAACTTATTTACTTGCATGCCTGCCTTATGATATTTTCAATTTAAACCTTTTGAATATCTCAAAACCCTTTTCTACTTGCCTAACTAAGCCAATCACACAACCATTGTTGCTTGATCCATCAATCCTCGTGGGATTGACTCCCACTCATCTGAGGTATTACTTGGTACGACCCGGTGCACTTGCCGGTTAGTTTGTGGCTTATAAAATACCGCACCAAGTTTTTGGCACCGTTGCCGGGGATTGATAGTGATTAAAAACTATTAGTTGTTTGATTGCTTAGATTAGGCGTTTTAGTTTTAATTTTATTTAACTTTTTCTTTATTAATTTTGAAAAAAAAATATTTTATCTCTTTACACAGGTTACCTCATTGGGAATTCTCTGCACTCTGACGTAGAGATTTCCATCTTTTCTTGTCTTCTGTTTGTTTATGCGCAGGAATAGAGACAAAGAACATCTCTTAGACTTTGATCCTGAACCTGAAAGGACTTTTAGGCGACGTTTACAGCAAGGAAGACTTTACAAGGCTGCAAAATCCATTATGGATCCTAACGAGGCTGCTAATGCCAATGTGGCAAATTCGAATGGAAATGAGCAACAAAGGAGAGTGCTTGGCTCTTATTCTGCTCATACTGCAGATCTTTATGGAAAAAGCATTGTGGTGCCTCCTATAGTTGCGAACAACTTTAAGTTGAAGCCACAACTGGTCACCCTGGTGCAACAAAATTGCCAGTATCATGGTCTTCCCCACGAAGACCCAAATCACTTTATTTCTAGTTTTCTGTAAATCTATGATACTGTGAAGACAAATGGAGTAAACCTAGAGGTGTATAAACTCATGCTTTTCCCATTTGCTCTGAGGGATGGAGCAAAGCTATGGCTAGATTCCCAACCCAAGGAGAGTTTGGATACTTGGGACAAGGTGGTTACTGAGTTTCTCGCTAAATTTTTCCCACCAAAGAAGCTGACTAAGCTTAGGGTGGAGGTTCATACCTTTAGGCAGAAGGATGGTGAAACTCTGTATGAAGCTTAGGAGAGATACAAGCTACTGACTAGGTAATGTTCTCTGGACATGTTCTCCAAGTGAACCCTACTAAATATCTTTTATGAAGGTTTGGGTGAAATGTCCAAGATGTGCTTAGATAATTCTGCAGGAGGTTCATTGCACAAGAAGAAGACACCGGAGGAGACTATTGAGCTTATTGAATTGGTTGCTAGCAACCAATATTTATACTCATCTAACAGGAATCTTGTAAACTCTGAGGCTCCTCAGAAGAAGGGTGTCATGGAAGTAGACGCTCTTAATGCTATTTTTGCTCAGAACAAGCTTATGTCTCAGCAAATAAGTCTACTTACTCAACACATGGGTGGCATGCAAGTCTCAGCTATCAACACCCAAAATCCACCTCAAGAGGTCTCTTATGACATGACAGGTAACTATGTGCAAAATGATAATTATGATTATGCTCAACCTTCATCTGAACAGGTCAATTACATGGGGAGTGTTCCTAGAAATCCCAATAATGATCCCTATTATCAGACCTACAACCAAGGGTGGAGAAATCACCCAAATTTTGGGTGGAGAGACCAACCTCAGAGACCTCAGAACTTTAACAATAATTCTCAGGGTGGCATCCAACAGAACAATTACAAAAATCGCCAATTTCAATCTCATCAACAACAACCACATCCATAGGCAAATTCTAAATCCCAAGAAGATTCTAATTGGGAAATGATGAAGAGTTTTACGCAGGAAACCAGAGCATCGATCAAGAATTTGGAGATTCAGATGGGTCAAATAGCCACCAGAGTTAATAAAATTGATCAGAGGACCACTAATAGCCTTCCTGGTAACACAATTCCGAATCCAAGAGAAGAATGCAAGACTATCACCTTGATAAGTGGACAAGTGGCAAGTATGGAAGCACAAGTTGATGAGGAGCCAGTTGAAAAAGATTACAAGGTTATTCAACTGAGAAGTGGTAAAGTAGCTGGCTCTGAGACCAAGGTCAATGAAGAGTTTGTTGAAAAAGAAGCTCCAGAGGAGAAGAAGGAAGAAGTAGAGCACGCCCCTCCAAAGCGTGCGGACAACCCATTTCCAGACTCTCTTGACACTTACCCTACACTACCAAAGGCTCCTGAGTACAAGCCTAAGATGCCGTATCCTCAGAGACTTCAAAAGGAGACCAAGGACAAGCAGTTTTAAAAGTTCTTGGAAGTCTTCAGAAAGTTACAAATCAACATTCCTTTTGCTGAGGTTTTGGAGCAAACGCCTATCTATGTCAAGTTCATGAAGGAGCTGTTGTCAAAGAAAAAGCGTTTAAAGGGAGATGAGACAGTAGTCCTGACTAAAGAATGTAGTGTCGTAATTCAGAATAACTTGCTAAGGAAGATGCCAGATCCAGGGAGCTTTCAAATTCCATGCACCATTAGGAGCACAACTTTTGAGAAAGCCCTATGTGATCTGGGGGTGATGAGCGGATAATTTATACGCTTTTTGGCACTGTTTTTAGTATGTTTTTAGTACATTTTAGTTAGTTTTTAGCATGTTTTTATTAGTTTTTATTTAAAATTTACTTTTCTAGGATTTACTACGAGTTTGTGTGTTTTTCTGTGATTTCAGATATTTTCTGGCTGAAATTGAGGGACCTGAGCAAAAATCTGATTCAGAGGCTGAAAAGGACTGCAGATGCTGTTGGATTCTGACCTCCTTGCACTCGAAGTGAATTTTCTGGAGCTAAAGAAGCCTAATTTGCGCGCTCTCAATTGCGTTGAAAAGTAGACATCCTGGGCTTTCCAGCAATGTATAATAGTCTATACTTTGCCCGAGATTTGATGGCCCAAATCGGCGTTGCAAATTAGCTTCAGAATTCCCGGCGTTTAACGCCGGAACTAGCACAAAAATTGGAGTTAAACGCCCAAACTGGCACAAAAGTTGGCGTTTAACTCCAGAAAAAGTCTCTACACATGAAAGCTTCAATGCTCAGCCCAAGCACACACCAAGTGGACCCCAGAAGTGGATTTTTACGTCATTTACTCATTTCTGTATATCCTAGGTTACTAGTTCACTATTAATAGGACCTTTTGACATTGTATCTCTACCTGATGACACTTTACACGTTTCTTATTGTATCTTCTACGGCATGAGTCTCTAAACCCCATGGTTGGGGGTGAGGAGCTCTGCCGTGTCTTGATGGATTAATGCAATTACTACTGTTTTTCATTCAATCACGCTTGCTTCTATTCTAAGATATCACTTGTTCCTAAACTTGATGAATGTGATGATCTGTTACACTCATCATCATTCTTACCTATGAACGTGTGCCTGACAACCACCTCCGTTCTACCTTAGATTGAGTAGATATCTCTTGGATTCTTTAATCAGAATCTTCGTGGTATAAGCTAGAATTGATGGCGGCATTCAAGAGAATCCAGAAGGTCTAAACCTTGTCTGTGGTATTCTGAGTAGGATTCAAGGATTGAATGACTGTGACGAGCTTCAAACTCCTGAAGGCTGGGCGTTAGTGACAGATGCAAAAGAATCATTGGATTCTATTCCAACCTGATTGAGAACCGACAGATGAATAGCCGTGCTGTGACAGAGCGCGTTGAACATTTTCACTGAGAGGATGGGCGGTAGCCATTGACAACGGTGAGACCCTACATACAGCTTGCCATGGAAGGAGCCTTGCGTGCATGAAGAAGAAGACAGTAGGAAAGCAAAGATTCAGAAGATAGAGCATCTCCAAAACCTCAACCTGTTCTCCATTACTGCAAAACAAGTATTTATTTCATGTTCTTTTACTTTTCACAATTAAACCTGAGAATTATCGATATCCTAACTAAGAGTTACAAGATAACCATATCTTGCTTCAAGCCGACAATCTCCGTGGGATCGACCCTTACTCACGTAAGGTATTACTTGGACGACCCAGTGCACTTGCTGGTTAGTTGTGCGAAATTGCAAAAGTGTGATTGCAATTTCGTGCACCAAGTTTTTGGTGCTGTTGCCGGGGATTGTTCGAGTTTGGACAACAGACGGTTTATCTTGTTGCTTAGATTAGAACTGTTTTATTTTTGTTGGTTTAGAGTCTTTTATTTGAGTTTAGTTTCATATTTTAAGTTTGGTGTCAATTGCATGCTTTTGTTTTCTTTTAATTTTTCGAATTTGCGTGTTCTTAGTCCTTTCTTGATCCTTAAAAATTCTAAGTTTGGTGTCTTCTTTGTGTTTTCCTTTAAATTTTCGAAAATTTGTGTTTGATTTTCTAAAAATTTTAAGGTTGGTTTCATTTTGTTGTTTTTCTCTTTCCTCATTTCAAAAATCAAATCTTTTTCAAAATAATTTTCAATCATATCTTTTCAATTGCTAATTCCAAAATCTTTTTAATTAACTAATTAATTTAGTTTTCAATTTGCTTTGATCTTATTATCTTTTAGTTTTCGAAATTTTATTTTATTTTCCATTTATTTTATTTTATTTTTTTCGGTCACTTTTAATTAAAATAAAAAAATTTACTTTACTTGTGAATCCATATCATATTCCCTTTCTCCATCATGGACCTAAGTGGAATTGAGCAGTCCAGAAGCACTTTGGGGTCATATGCTAACCCCACTACAGCTGCATATGGGAGTAGCATATGTATACCTCCCATTAAAGCAAGCAGCTTTGAGCTAAATCTTCAACTCATTATCATGGTGCAGCAAAATTGCCAGTATTCCGGTCTTCCACAGGAAGAACCTACTGAGTTTCTGGCACAATTCTTACAAATTGCTGACACAGTACATGATAAAGAGGTGGATCAGGATGTCTACAGATTATTACTGTTTCCATTTGCTGTAAAAGATCAAGCTAAGAGGTGGTTGAATAACCAACCCACAGCAAGCATAAAAACATGGAGACAGTTATCAGACAAATTTCTGAATCAATTTTACCCTCTAAAAAGGATGACACAGCTAAGGCTGGACATCCAAGGCTTTAAACAAGAGGATAATGAATCCCTTTATAATGCCTGGGAGAGGTACAGAGGTATGCTAAGAAAATGCCCCTCTGAAATATTTTCAGAGTGGGTACAGTTAGACATCTTCTACTATGGGCTTACAGAAAAAGCTCAGATGTCTCTAGACCACTCAGCTGGTGGATCTATATATGAGGAAGACGATTGAAGAGGCTCAAGAGCTCATAGATACTGTTGTTAGAAATCAACATCTATACTCAAGCAATGAGTCCTCTACAAAAGAAGAAGCTATGGCAGTAACTACTGATCCTAATCCTCAAGAACAGATTGTTGAGCTTAATCAGTAATTACTCCTGATGATAAAACAGTTAGCAGAATTTAAAGAGATGCTCCAAGAAACCAAAATTGCTAACAAGAATATAGAATCACAGTTGAATCAGACAAAACAGCGGTTATCTAAACAGATAACAGAAGAATGCCAAGCAGTTCAACTGAGGAGTGGAAAGACATTGAATAGCACTGCTCAAAGTGGCAAAAAGCCAAGAAAGGAACAACTGACAGAGGATAACCAAACCACTGTCCAAAATTCCTCTAAGGACAGTAAGAGCCCAGAGAGGAATACTCCTGGCGTCCAAATGCCAGAAAGGGGGGGGGGGGGGGGAAATTTGGCGTTAAACGCCCATTCCTTGCCCAATCCTGGCGTTCAAACGCCAGAAAAGGGGGAAAAGTTGGTGTTAAACACCCATTCCTCACCTAATACTGGCGTTCAAACGCCAATGAGGAATCAGACACCTGAGAGTGCTGATAGTAACCCCTCTAAAAAGGCTTCTCCAACCACCTCTGTAAGGAATAAACCTGTAGCAACTAAGGTTGAAGAATATAAAGCCAAGATGCCTTATCCTCAGAAACTCCGCCAAGCAGAACAGGATAAGCAATTTGCCCGCTTTGCAGACTATCTAAGGACTCTTGAAATAAAGATTCCGTTTGCAAAGGCACTTGAGCAAATACCCTCTTATGCTAAGTTCATGAAAGAGATCTTAAGTCATAAGAAGGATTGGAGAGAAACTGAAAAAGTGTTTCTCACTGAAGAATGCAGTGCAGTCATTCTGAAAAGCTTACCAGAAAAGCTTCAAGATCCAGGAAGCTTTATGATACCATGCACATTAGAAGGTGCTTGCACCAAGACAGCCCTATGTGACCTTGGAGCAAGTATCAATCTAATACCTGCATCCACTATCAGAAAGCTTGGGTTGACTGAAGAAGTCAAATCAATCCGGATATATCTCCAACTTGCTGATGGCTCCATTAAATATCCATCAGGCATAATTGAGGACATGATTGTCAAGGTTGGGCCATTCGCCTTTCCAACTGACTTTGTAGTGCTGGAAATGGAGGAGCACAAGAGTGCAACTCTCATCCTAGGAAGACCTTTCCTAGCAACTGGACGAACTCTTATTGATGTACAAAAAGGGGAAGTAACCCTGAGAGTCAATGAGGATGAGTTCAAGTTGAAGGCTGTCAAAGCTATGCAGCATCCAGACACATCAAATGACTGCATGAGCGCATACATTATTGACTCTTTGGTGGAAGAGATCAATATGATTGAAAGTCTAGAATCAGAGCTAGAGGACATCTTCAAGGATGTTCAGCCTGATCAGGAGGAACCAGAGGAAACAAAAGAGTTTTTGAAAATTCCTCAGGAAGAGGATAAGCCTCCCAAACCTGAGCTCAAACCACTACCACCATCCCTAAAGTATGCATTTCTGGGAGAGGGTGACACTTTTTCAGTGATCATAAGCTCTGCTTTAAATTCACCGGAAGAGGAAGTACTAATTCAAGTGCTAAGGACACACAAGACAGCTCTTGGATGGTCCATAAGTGATCTTAAGGGTATTAGCCCAGCAAGATGCATGCACAAGATCCTATTGGAGGATAATGCCAAACCAGTGGTTCAACCACAAAGGCGGCTAAATCTAGCCATGAAGGAGGTGGTGCAGAAAGAGGTCACTAAATTACTAGAGTCTGGGATTATTTATCCTATTTCTGATAGCCCCTGGGTGAGCCCTGTCCAAGTTGTCCCCAAAAAGGGAGGCATGACAGTGGTTCATAATGAAAAGAATGAACTGGTTCCTACAAGAACAGTTACAGGGTGGCGTATGTGTATTGATTACAGAAGACTCAATACAGCCACCAGAAAGGATCATTTTCCTTTACCATTCATAGACCAAATGCTAGAAAGACTAGCTGGTCATGATTATTACTGCTTTTTGGATGGCTATTCAGGTTACAACCAAATTGCAGTAGATCCTCAGGACCAAGAGAAAACAGCATTCACTTGCCCTTCTGGCGTGTTTGCCTACAGAAGAATGCCTTTTGGTCTGTGTAATGCACCTGCAACTTTTCAGAGATGCATGCTATCCATCTTCTCTGATATGGTGGAGAAGTTCCTGGAAGTCTTCATGGATGACTTCTCAGTATATGGAGACTCATTCAGCTCCTGTCTTAACCATCTAGCACTTGTCCTGAAAAGGTGCCAAGAGACTAACCTGGTCTTAAACTGGGAGAAATGTCACTTTATGGTGACTGAAGGAATTGTCCTTGGGCACAAAATTTCAAGCAAGGGAATAGAGGTGGATAAAGCAAAGGTAGAGGTAATTGAAAAATTACCACCACCTGCCAATGTTAAGGCAATCAGAAGCTTTCTGGGGCATGCATGATTCTACAAAAGGTTTATAAAGGATTTTTCAAAAATTGCAAAACCTCTAAGCAACCTGCTAGCTGCTGACACACCATTTGTGTTTGACACACAGTGTCTACAGGCGTTTGAGACCCTGAAAGCCAAGCTGGTCACAACACCAGTTATCTCTGCACCAGACTGGACATTGCCATTCGAACTAATGTGTGATGCCAATGACCATGCCATTGGTGCAGTATTGGGACAGAGGCATAACAAACTTCTGCACGTCATTTATTATGCTAGCCATGTTCTAAATGACGCACAGAAGAATTACACAACAACAGAAAAAGAGTTACTTGCAGTGGTTTATGCCATTGACAAGTTTAGATCCTATTTGGTAGGGTCAAAAGTGATTATGTACACTGACCATGCTGCTCTTAAATACTTACTCACAAAGCAGGATTCAAAACCCAGGCTCATAAGGTGGGTGCTGCTTCTGCAAGAGTTTGATATAGAAATAAAAGACAGAAAAAGAACAGAGAACCAAGTGGCTGATCATCTGTCCCGAATAGAACCAGTAGCTGGGGTGTCCCTCCCTTCTACTGAGATCTCTGAGACCTTCCCAGATGAGCAACTCTTTGCCATTCAGGAAGCTCCATGGTTTGCAGATATTGCAAATTATAAAGCTGTGAGGTTCATACCCCAGGAGTACAGCAGGGTGCAAAGAAAGAAATTAATTTCAGATGCCAAGTACTACCTATGGGATGAACCATATCTCTTTAAGAGATGTGCAGACGGAATGATCCGCAGATGTGTACCTAGAGAGGAAGCACAAAGGATCCTGTGGCATTGCCATGGATCACAGTACGGGGGACATTTCGAAAGTGAGCGAACAGCCACTAAGGTCCTCCAATGTGGCTTCTACTGGCCTACTCTCTATAGAGATGCCCGAGAGTTTGTGCGTAACTGTGACAGTTTCCAAAGAGCTGGTAACTTGCCTCATGGGTACGCCATGACTCAACAAGGGATCTTAGAGATTGAATTGTTTTATGTATGGGGTATTGACTTCATGGGTCCTTTCCCACCATCATACTCAAACACTTACATTCTGGTGGCAGTGGACTATGTATCTAAATGGGTAGAAGCAATTGCCACACCCACTAATGATACTAAGACCGTGCTGAAATTCCTCCAGAAACACATTTTCAGCAGGTTTGGTATTCCCAGAGTACTAATCAGTGACGGGGGCACTCATTTCTGCAATAAACAGCTGTACTCTGCTATGGTCCGATATGGAATTAGCCACAAAGTAGCAACTCCGTATCATCCACAGACAAATGGGCAAGCTGAAGTCTCTAACAGAGAGCTAAAAAGAATCCTAGAACGGACTGTAATTGCCCGTAGAAAGGATTGGGCAAAGAGTTTGGATGATGCTCTGTGGGCATACAGAACAGCATTCAAGACTCTTATAGGAACCTCTCCATACCAACTTGTGTATGGCAAGGCCTATCATCTGCCCGTGGAACTGGAACATAAAGCCTACTGGGCAACCAGATTCCTAAACCTGGATGCTAAATTAGCTGGTGAAAAAAGATTACTCCAGCTAAATGAGCTAGATGAATTTATACTCAGTGCCTTTGAAAATGCAAAAATTTATAAGGAAAAGGCAAAGAAGTGGCATGACAAGAAGTTGTCTTCCAGAGTCTTTGAGCCAGGACAAAAAGTTCTGCTCTTCAACTCTAGGCTCAGACTATTCCGAGGAAAACTTAAATCCCGGTGGAGGGGTCCGTATGTGATTACAGGAGTATCACCATATGGATATGTGGAGCTTCAGGATATTGATTCTGATAAAAAATTCATTGTTAATGGACAGAGGATCAAACATTATCTTGAAAGCAATTTTGAGCAAGAATGCTCAAAACTGAGGCTTGAATGAATCTCAGTAAAGGTCCAGCTAAAGACAATAAAGAAGTGCTTGCTGGGAGGCAACCCAGTCATTAGCAGGTTATCTGTTTTATTTAATAAAAGTTTGATACATATTCTCAAAGAGTGATCATCAAAATTGGAGGAATTCACAGAGTTACAGAAGGATTCAGTGCAAAAAACAGAGAAAAGGAGCTTACTGGCGAAAAAATGCCAGTAAGGGGTACTCTGGGCGTTAAACGCCAGAATGGATACCATTCTGGGCGTTTAACGCCAGTAAAGGTACCATTTTGGGCGTTAAACGCCAGAATGGGCACCATTCTGGGCGTTTAACGCCAGGTGTGCAGCATCTTGGGCGTTTAGCAAAACGCCCAGTGTTGAAGGGGTTTCTGGCGTTTAACGCCCAGCCAGGGCCCATATTGGCCAAAATTTGGGCGTTAAACGCTAGAATGGATACCATTCTGGGCGTTTAACGCCAGATAGGTGGGGGACAGAGATTTTACTTTCCACTTCAAATTTTTTCAAACTTTCTTGTTTTGATCCAAAATTTTCTACCCAAACACATTTCAAACTTTCATCTTTCAACTTCAAATTTCAAAAATTAAAATCATTCTTCAAATCTCTTTCAAATCCTTCCCAAATCTTCTTTAAAAACTCAAATATCTTCTCAAATTCTTTCCATATCTTCTCAAATCTCCTTCAAAATTTTCGAAATCTCTCCCCCTCCCTTATATATATACGTTCGGCCATCCCCCTTTTCCCACCATTCGAATTTGCTCTCCTCCTCTCTCTCCTCTTTCCTTTCTTTTGCTTGAGGACAAGCAAACCTCTAAGTTTGGTATGTTTTTCGGTGATCACTAAGCTAAGGCTCATCAAGATCATGGCTCCCAAAGGAAAACAAACCAATTCAAGAGGCAAGAAAGAGAATGCTCCAAAGGATCTTTGGAGTCAAGAGAGGTTCTTAACTAAAGAACATGCAGACCATTACCACAAAATAATGGGTCTAAGGTCAGTGATCTCGGAAGTTAAATTTGATCTGAAAGAAGATGAATATCCGGAGATTCAAGAGCAAATTCGAAACAGAGGATGGGAAGTTCTAACCAACCCTGAGACAAAGGTTGGAAGAAACATGGTTCAGGAATTCTACTCAAATCTGTGGCTGACAGATAAGCAGAGAATGACTGAAATTGCTTTTCATACCTACAGAACCATGGTCAGAGGGAGAATTATTTACTTCCATCTGGACAAAATAAGAGAGGTCTTCAAATTGCCTCAACTACAAGATGATCCTGAATCCTTTAATAGGAGAATAGTGAGAGTAGATAAGGGGTTGGATCAAGTTCTAGAGGACATATGCCTCCCTGGAACCAAGTGGATGACCAATTCAAAAGGTGTCCCAAACCAACTCAAGAGGGGAGATCTCAAACCAGTTGCAAGAGGTTGGTTGGACTTCATAGGACGTTCTATTTTGCCCACTAGTAACTGTTCTGAGGTTACTATCAAGAGAGCAGTGATGATTCATTGCATTATGCTGGGAAAAGAAGTGGAGATTCATCATCTGATTGCTTGTGAGATTTACACAATTGCAAACAAGAACTCCACTGAAGCCAAACTGGCTTACCCAAGCTTAATTTCTTTGCTATGTAAAGATGCTGGGGTGAGGATGGGAGTAGATGAATTTATCCCAATTGAACACCCAATCACCAAGAAGTCAATGGAAGGATAAATGCAAGATAATTCTATCAAAAGGAAGGCGCAAGAGTTCCTCCCTGAACTTCCTGAAATTGACTACTGGACCCGCCTAGAAGCATCTGTTGCCAAGCTGCAAGAAGCTAAGGAACAAATTAAGGAAGAACAGCAGAATCAAAACTGCATGCTCTGCAAATTGCTGAAGGAACAAGAGAAGTAGGGGCGTGAGCTACAGGAGCTGAAGCGCCAGAAGCTCTCCCTTGAAGGGTCAAATACCCCACTAGTTGAGGGAGCATCCACTTCTCAAGATCAAGGTTGTTGAGTTCTAACTCTGTGATAACCTCTATCATTAGGAGTCTACTTTAGAATCAATTAAAATTTTGTTTTCTATTACTATTAGTCCTATCTTATATCTATTTTTGAGTCTTGTTCTTAATTCATGATTAATAAAATTTAAGGTTCATGTCTTAAAGCTATGAATGTCCTATGAATCCATCACCTCTCTTAAATGAAAAATGCTATAATCACAAAAGAACAAGAAGTACAGGATTTCGAATTCATCTCTGAAACTAGTTGAATTAGTTTGATGTGGTGACAATACTTTTTGTTTTCTGAATGAATGCTTGAACAGTGCATATGTCTTTTGAATTTGTTGATTAAATAATGTTAAACTTGTTGGTTCTTGAAAGAATGATGGAAAAGGAAAAATGTTATTGAGGATCTGAAAAACCATCAAATTGATTCTTGAAGCAACAAAAAGCAGTGAAAAAAAATTTAAAGTGATTCAAGGCAAAAAGAGTGTGCTTAAGAACCCTGGACACCTCTGATTGGGGACTCTAGCAAAGCTGAGTCACAATCAGAAAAGGTTCACCCAGTTATGTGTCTGTGGCATGTATGTATCCGGTGGTAATATTGGAAGACAGAGTACTTTGGGCCACAACTAAGACTCATAAAGTAGCTATGTTCAAGAATCATCATACTTAACTAGGAGAATCAATAACACTATCTGAATTCTGAGTTCCTATAGATGCCAATCATTCTAAACTTCAAAGGATAAAGTGAGATGCCAAAACTGTTCAGAAGCAAAAAGCCACTAGTCCCGCTGATCTAATTGGAGCTAAGTTTCTTTGATATTTTGGAGTCTATAGTATATTCTCTTCTTTTTATTCTATTTGATTTTCAGTTGCTTGGGGACAAGCAACAATTTAAGTTTGGTGTTGTGATGAGCGGATAATTTATACGCTTTTTGGCACTGTTTTTAGTATGTTTTTAGTATATTTTAGTTAGTTTTAGCATGTTTTTATTAGTTTTTATTTAAAATTCACTTTTCTGGGCTTTACTATGAGTTTGTGTGTTTTTCTGTGATTTCAGGTATTTTCTGGCTGAAATTGAGGGACCTGAGCAAAAATCTGATTCAGAGGCTGAAAAGGACTGCAGATGCTGTTGGATTCTGACCTCCTTGCACTCGAAGTGGATTTTCTGGAGCTACAGAAGCCCAATTGGCGCGCTCTCAATTGCGTTGGAAATAGACATCCTGGGCTTTCCAGCAATGTATAATAGTCCATACTTTGCCCGAGATTTGATGGCCCAAACCGGCGTTGCAAATCAGCTTCAGAATTCCCGGCGTTTAACGCCGGAACTGGCACAAAAATTGGAGTTAAACGCCCAAACTGGCACAAAAGTTGGCGTTTAACTCCAGAAAAAGTCTCTACACATGAAAGCTTCAATGCTCAGCCCAAGCACACACCAAGTGGACCCCGGAAGTGGATTTTTACGTCATTTACTCATTTTTGTATATCCTAGGTTACTAGTTCACTATTAATAGGACCTTTTGACATTGTATCTCTACCTGATGACACTTTACACGTTTCTTATTGTATCTTCTATGGCATGAGTCTCTAAACCCCATGGTTGGAGGTGAGGAGCTCTGCTGTGTCTTGATGGATTAATGCAATTACTACTGTTTTTCATTCAATCACGCTTGCTTCTATTCTAAGATATCACTTGTTCCTAAACTTGATGAATGTGATGATCCGTGACACTCATAATCATTCTCACCTATGAACGTGTGCTTGACAACCACCTCCGTTCTACCTTAGATTGAGTAGATATCTCTTGGATTCTTTAATCAGAATCTTCGTGGTATAAGCTAGAATTGATGGCGGCATTCAAGAGAATCTGGAAGGTCTAAACCTTGTCTGTGGTATTCTGAGTAGGATTCAAGGATTGAATGACTGTGACGAGCTTCAAATTCCTGAAGGCTGGGCGTTATGACAGACGCAAAAGAATCACTGGATTTTATTCCAACCTGATTGAGAACCGACAGATGAATAGCCGTGCTGTGACAGAGCACGTTGAACATTTTCACTGAGAGGATGGGAGGTAGCCATTGACAACGATGAGACCCTACATACAGCTTGCCATGGAAGGAGCCTTGCGTGCATGAAGAAGAAGACAGTAGAAAAGCAGAGATTCAGAAGATAGAGCATCTCCAAAACCTCAACCTATTCTCCATTACTGCAAAACAAGTATTTATTTCATGTTATTTTACTTTTCACAATTAAACCTGAGAATTATTGATATCCTGACTAAGAGTTAAAAGATAACCATAGCTTGCTTCAAGCTGACAATCTCCGTGGGATCGACCCTTACTCACGTAAGGTATTACTTGGACGACCCAGTGCACTTGCTGGTTAGTTGTGCAGAATTGCAAAAGTGTGATTGCAATTTCGTGCACCAGGGGGCAAGCATAAATCTAATGCCCTTATATGTGATGAAGAAGCTGCAAATCCAAGAGGCACAACCCACAAAGATAGCATTACAGATGGCAGAAAAATCTACGAAGCCTGCATACGGATTCGTGGAGAATATCTTGGTCAAAGTGGGTAAGTTCTTCCTCCCAGCAGACTTTGTGATTCTTGACACGGGGGAAGATGAGAATGCCTCTATCATTCTAAAAAGACCATTCCTAGCCACTGGAAGAGCTCTGATTGATGTAGAAGTGGGCGAATTAGTGCTTAGAGTGCATGATGAGCAACTAGTCTTCCATGTTTTCAAAGATGTACATTCAGCAGGTGAAGAAGAAAGGTGCATGCAGACTGAGCTTATTGATCCAACCCTTCAAAAATCACAGCAGAATCTGCAGTTCAAACCTCCCTTGGTAACAATCAATAAAATTCCTCCTGACATCAAACCTAAGTTTGGTTTTAGAAATGCATCATCACCAAGGAAGAGGTTCCCAAAAAGAAGAAAGTACCCAGAGGATAGAGAAACAAAAAGATCACCGTTGAAGGTTTCTCTCCAGGAATGAAGGTGGTGTTGACTAGCAATCCAAAGTGGATTTATATAGTAACAAGAATCCTCTCTCTGGAGCATATTGAGCTACGTTATGAAGACAGAGGAAAGAAGTTCAAAGTAAGGGCTGAATAGCTGAGCCCCTATGATCCTCCTCCTTAGAGGAGCTGACCGTCAAGCTAGTGACGATAAAGAAGCGCTTGTCAAGAGGCAACCCGATAATTTCGTATCCTTAGTTATTTTTCGTAGTAGTAGTTTTCTTACTTATTAGAATTTTATTGAGTTCTTACTAATTTTCTGATCATGCAGTTATTTTAGAACAGGAGCCGAAAAAAAAGAGAGAAGAGCACCCGACGCGCAAGTGTCGCTGACGCGCACGCGTCAGATGGGTGTGCATAAAAAATAAAAATGCACAGAGTGTTGCGCGGGAGTGGCGCATGAATGATGCCTTTCGAACAAACAAGCCCACGCGTACGCGTACCCCACGCGTGCGCATCATTCGTGATTTTGGCATTCCACGCATACGCGTGACCTAAAAAATCGACGTAAATAAGTGTTTTGGTAGAGAGTTGTGCTGGCTTGGGGCTGGAAGTGTGCTAGAGGCACAAATTTGATCACGCATACGCGTCACTGACGCGTGCGCGTCATCTGCACAAATGGCCATCCACGCGTGCGCGTGCATGACGCGCACGCATCGTATAAAAATATTGGTTCCCAAGCCATGCGAACAAAGAGTTGTGTGTGCGTGCGGCTGGCTTCACGCGAATCGCACAAAACCCAGGGCACGCGTACCCGTGCCTGACGCTTATGCGTCATGAAGAAAATTCCGCGACCCACGCGTACGCGTCACCTGCGCCGCACAACTACACTAGTTCGCCACCCAGTTTTAATTTTCTTTCCCCCTCTCCCAATCCTAATTCTCTCTTGTTCTTTTATCCTTTTCTTTTTCTTTCATCATAATATTTGTCTCTTTCTATTTTTCAGTTCTTCTTTGCTTGAGGACAAGCAAACCTTTAAGTTTGGTGTTGACGCTTCGCTTAAGGGTTTTCTGTTTATTCCTATGGCACCAAAAGGGAGGCGAATCATCTTCACTGAGGAGCACAACCTGAAGAATAAAGTGACCGCTAGGATAACTAAGGTGGTTGAGTTCCTTTCATTTTTTATTTTATTCCTCCCCTCTTTTTCTATGTTATGTTCTGGTTTTCTGCTATTTTGCTTTGTTTGTTGCATGATCCTTTATTAGTTAGAATCCTAGGACTAGTTTAGCTTTCTCTTAAATTGCTTTAATTCTGAAAAGATGTCTCATGTATTACTCACTGAGCTTGAATTCTAATCAAGAATACAGAAGTGATGTATTGCATAAGAAATTGAGTTAATTTTAAGAGTAGTCTTATTTACTTAAATGTGGTGGTATTTTCTGTGATTCTGAATGCATGACATGAACAGTGCAAATTTAAATTTGAATCAAAGAATATTGATGTACAAGGAACAGGAATTTAGAGAATTATTATGATTTTTCTGAAATTAATGAAAGTTTAATCCTTGAAGCAAAAGAAACAACAAAATAAAAATAAAATCAAGGTCCAAGGCTCTGAGCATCAATGACTAGGGAGGTCAGACATGACTAAAAGCTCTAAGAGTTGTTTCTCTAGTTAAATGCTTGTGGTGTTTCTGTGTCAAGTAATCCTTGAGAGAAAATATTTAGAGTCGAGATCAATTACAGAGTACGCCAAAGGCTTTGAGCACCACTGTCTGGGAGTAACTGAAAAAAAATTTAATAATAATAAAAATATTTAGAACTTAAAGAAAGTTCCCCAGTTAAGTACTTGTGGTGTTTCTATGTTAAGTAAAGCTTGAGACAAAACATTTAAAGTCACGGCAAGGCTCAAGGTGCAAAGCACCAAAGAAAAATTGCTGTGTTCAAGGAATAAATTGAGCTACAAAAGATTAGAGAATTCATAATATTATCCGGATTCTAATTCCAGATGATAGTAACATTCTTCTGATTCAAAGGAGAGTGAGATGCCAAAACTATTCAGGATTGCAGTTGTAAACCCCACTATGAGAAGAGACATGAGCTTAATCGAACTCTCATTCTCATGCAAATTCACATCCTAAGCTTATATTAGTTCTGGTTGCTTGAGGACAAGCAACAATTCAAGTTTGGTGTTGTGATGCGTGAGCATCTTTCCTATCTTTTCCTAGTGAATTTGCATCTAATTTGTTGAGTTTAATGAAAAATTAATTATCTTTTAGCCAATATGGAAGCTACTTTGAGTCTTTTGCAATTTTGTTTATTTTAGGTAACATTCGGCTGGATTTGGTGAAGTTTCTGCAGCACAAGAATCAAATGAGATGGCAACGAAGAGCGACGTGTGCGCGTGACTGACACGTACGCGTGATTTGGAGCTTTCCATGGCGACGCGTGCGCGTGACTGATGCGTACGCGTGATTTGAAGAATTGCACAGTGACGTTGCGTGTGACCAATGCGTCCGCATGACTTGCGAAGAAGACCAGCGACGCGTAAGCGTGACTGATGCGTATTCATGACATGTGCCACGTGCAAAAAACCCAGAAAAATGCTGGGGGCAATTTCTTGACTGTTTTGACCCAGTTTTTAGCCCAGAAAACACAGATTAGAAGCTGTAGAATGGCCAAAACATGTGGTCCTCACCCATCAACTAAAGACCTGCTGATTATTCTGATTTAAATTCAAATCTTATTTTTAGGAAAAGATATTATTTTTAATTTTAGATAATTAGATTTTAAATTAATTAGGATTAGTTATAAAAAGGGATTCCATTAGTTAACTTTACAGGCCATCAGATTGGAACTCTATACATTTTATCACAATCTTAGTTTTTCTCTTAACCATGAGCAACTAATCCTCCATTGTTAAAGTTAGGAGCTCTGTCTATTTGTATGGATTGATTTTATTACTTTTTCTATTTTAATTCATGTATGGATTTATAATTTAAGAATTGTTTTCACTCTTCATCTTATGAATTTGGGTGGAACGGAAGTATGACTCTCTTTCTATTTGAGTTCTTGTAAAACTTGGAAAAGTTCTTTACTTGAACAATAGCTTGAAAACAATTTCTCCTAAATTTTAATTATTTGGATTTAACGGGATACGTGACATATAATCCTCTTATTTTTGGGTAATTAAAATTTTTGTGGCATATAAACTGGAATTTGATCATCACCCTCTAATTGGAATTAATTGACCAAGGAATTGACTGTTTATGAATTTTAGAGGAGGCTAGAAAGGTCTAAGGAATTAGGGTATAGTCACACATAGTTTGCCATAAATTAAATCCTACATGATTAAAATAGTTAGTAAGAAAAGTTAATCCGAAAAAATAGATAACTCTGAGGCCTTAACTGTTTCTCCAATATTTTATTTTCAACTTATTTACTTGCATGCCTGCCTTATGATATTTTCAATTTAAACCTTTTGAATATCTCAAAATCATTTTCTGCTTACCTAACTAAGCCAATCACTCAACCATTGTTGTTTGATCCATCAATCCTCGTGGGATCGATCCTCACTCACCTGAGGTATTACTTGGTATGACCCGGTGTACTTGCCGGTTAGTTTGTGGGTTATAAAATACCGCACCAGGCTGTAGGCCGGAAAAAGGTAAGGAAGGTAAGTGATATGTTTATTGTGTGATGTTATATGAGATTGAATGGATATTGAATATTAAGTGTGTTAATAAATGGGATGAGTGTGGAATAATAAGAAATTACGAATTTAGGAGTGAAAGGTGATGAAATTGAATTAATTTGTGTAGATGAGGTAGCTTTGGTTTTGGTTGAGTGTAATTATGTGAATGTGGTTGGGTTGTGGTCATTAGGATGAGGAAAAATGAATTTGGCTTGTGAACACTGGAAAAATCGGTGATTTCTGTTTTTGGGAAAAAACTTATTTTTGACCAACTTTGGTGGTCCGTAACTCGGTCCTCGAAGTTAGGAATTCTTCAAAACCAAATTTTTTTGAAAGTTTATTCAACGATCTTTCCAACGGTTTAAAAATGGTTGAAAAAGAAATTTTGTAGAAAAAGTTATGTGTGGCGGAAGTTGGAAGTTTTAAAATGAAATTCTGCAGCTTTTTCAGACTTAGTAAACTTTTTTAAAAAATGTACTCCAATGCGCACACGCATCATTCATGATTTTTACCCTCTCACGCGTGCAAGTGGCCCGTAGAAAATCCAGAGAGTTGCGCTGGTACTATGCTGGTTTTGTACGAAGAGCACAAAATGCGCGTACGCGTGACTGACACGCACGTGTCGCGCTACCTTTCTGGTTCCCATGCGTGTGCATGGATGGCGCTCACGTGTCACTTCCTTTTTCCGCTTTCCACGCGTGCGCGTGAGCGACGCGTACGTGTGACCCCGTTTTCAGTAATAAATTTTTATAGTATGCCTAGTAATGAAAAGAAGTTAGGACATATGGTGACTTGTGGATGAAGTAAAGTGAGAATCAATGGTGAATGATGAGTAATGATGATTGTATGAGTTGCTGAGGATGATGGTGAAAGTGCTGTGTATAGTATGGGCCGGATGGCTGTGATAAGAATTGAATTATGGCTGAATATGTATATGTATATGATTAATGATTAAATGGGGTAAATGAATAATGATGGAAAATGTTGAATGTGATGTGTGACCCCAGATAGTAGGCAGTAGCATTGTCCACTTGCTCCGGGTATAAGATGGGGAAGGAGGATTATGATAAATGAGTTTAATTATGGAGTTTTGAATGAATGTATGTCTGAGATGCCTGAGTAGTAACAAGAGTTGTGGTTCGTCCCACTTGCTCCAGGTCAAAGATTGTGATGCCTGGGTAGTAGCAAAGTTTGTGGTCCGTCCCACTTGCTCTAGGTCAGAGATTGTGACGTCTGGATGGTAGCAGTAGTAGTAGTGATTCCACTGGCTCCAGGTTGAGCTTTTAAATACCTACCTGGGTAGATGCAGTGGCATTGATCCACTTGCTCCGAGATGTGGTGAGATATTCCTGTTTGGGTAGATGCAGTGGCATTGATTCCACTTGCTCCGGGTTTGGTTTGCAACTCCTGTGGTAGATGCAATGGTTTCCCTCCACTTACTCCCTGTCGAGGTTGATTTGAGATTTGTGAAACTGTCTGTGTTTCGGATTTTCTGGGTAGTGATGATTGAATTTCTGCCGGTATAGAAATCATCAAGTAACTAATCATAGTATAGTCTAAACCGACGCAAAATCCATTATCAAAGTAATTCTACAATCTATAATCGAGAGTATTAATCTCCCGAGTCGTTCTTCCCTAGGAATGCTACAAGGATGCATGCTATTGGTTAAGTGGTCTTTTGTGGCTTGAAGAGTGTGGCATAAAAGTGCTAATAAAAGAAAACAACAATCAATCAATATTAAAAGTCTTGGCCAAGGTTGAACATTGGAAGTTCCATCACTATAGCTTCCTTCAATTGAGATAACAAAGGAGTGTTGCTTCACTTAGTTAACCCCTAATCATAGAGGAAAGTCAAGTAAAAGTAACTAACTTGAGTCACAAGTCCTAGTCTTACCCTAGGGAAGTCTTGCTTTAGTGCACTCTAAGTCAATTAGCAATTCTCAATTCTTAATCAACAATTGACATCCATTATTCAAGTGTCTCCAATTACTCAACCACTAGGCCAAGTGAGAGGATGCTACTCCATATCTAAAGTTGGCATTTTCTCAAACATTTGGAGAGCAAGAATGAAAGACATAGTAAAATTGAGAAGAGATTTAGAATCAAAGTAATTCAACACAAGAGATTAACAACAATCAACAATGAACAACAATGAAAATGAGATCTTCAATGAATCAATAGAATCCAAAATAACAAAGTTAAACCTAAGATCTATGAGAATTGAACAATTATAAACACTAATTGAGATTAGAGAAGAGGATCTACAACATGAACAAAGTAAATTGAGAGTTGCAATAGATCTCACCAAGGAATGGTTGAGAATTGAGAAAATGAAGATGAAGCCTAGAGAGAGGTTGGAGTCTCTCTCTC
This sequence comes from Arachis stenosperma, assembly GCF_014773155.1. Lineage (NCBI taxonomy): Eukaryota > Viridiplantae > Streptophyta > Magnoliopsida > Fabales > Fabaceae > Arachis > Arachis stenosperma. Next base: position 99,466,048 of record NC_080382.1, read on the forward strand.
TACAAATGTAACTAACTAAAAATATCTAAAAAAAACTTGTGGAATGAGTGTGTGGATGTGAATCTCCTTCAATCCTTTGTTCTTATATGCAGTTTGGTGCCAAAGTTGGTTGCTGAAACCCTCCAAAATCGCCAGGCACGTGTTGCAATAACAGAATCACGTGCGGACTATGACGCGTGCGCGCACGGTACGCGTGCGCGTCCTTGGCTGATTCCGCAATGTGCGCGCGAGTGCCTTGTGTGCGTGCGCGTGCTTGGCCGAGATCAATTCTTTGGCTTTTGTGCTTCTCTCCACTTGCATGCTTCCTTCCTTGCTCCTTTGATCCATGCCTAGCCTATTTCAACCTGAGATTACTAGGAAACACATCAAGGCATCTTATGGAATCAAGGATGAATTAAAATTATCAAATTAAAGGCTTAAAAAGCATGTTTTTACACTTAAGCATAAATACGGGAGAGATAACAAAACCATGCTAATTCATAGGCTAAATGCGAGAAAAGGTCATCAAAATACTCTAAATTCAATACAAGATAAACCCTAAAAATGAGATTTATCAACTTTCCCACACTTAAACCTTAGCATGTCCTCATGCTAAAATAAGAAGGAAACAAGGGGTATGATCTTTATTTGATGCACTAAACTATATGAGTCATATCTAAATGCAACTACCTAAAGTGAGTGCAAATGCTTTGGTCAACATAACTCAACTTCCAAGAGAACATATATAAGCATAAGAGCTAGAGCAATAGGGATCAAGTCCAAACCACAATTGTATTGAATTATCAAAAGAAATCTAAGCTTGCAAGAATACAGATAATATGGTGAAGACATGTAATTGAACTTTTGAACCCTCACCGGATGTGTATCCACTCTATTCACTCAAGTGTCTGAGGGTTAATTCACTCAATTCTCTTCTAATCATGTTTTCCAAAATTTGATTCTCTTCTAACAATCAACACTTATTCAATGCATACATACATTCATCATGAGGTCTTTCATTTAGGTTGTAATGGGGTTAGGGTCAGGGTAGGATTATTTATGGTTAAGTGGACTAGAGTGTAGATCTTGGATTAGCATAGACTTTCCCACCTAACCTACATAATGATCTATACAAATTTAAGCCACTCTAACTACCCATTCTTCACTTTTTCTTACATATTCATGCATCTTATTTCTTGATTCATAACACTTATGCATTGATTCCCTTTTATTGAGCTTCACTTTGGGGCATTTTGTCCCCTTTTTGTTGCTTTCTTCTTTCTGTTTTTTTTTCTATATTCTTTTTTTTTTCATTTTATTTTTCTCTTCTTTTTTTTTCTTTTCTTTTTTATACTTTGTATAAGGACATCAATTGCATAAGGTCTTATACATTCAATCAATACATGAATATGTTCCCAATTCCTAAATATGAAAGTGTACTACCCTTTTTATCCTATCCAATGTTCCCAAGCCTCACCATCTTTGAATAATAAACACTCTCACTAGCCTAGGCTAATCAAAGATCCAAACAAGGACTTTTTATTGGTTTTTCGCCTTGGGCTTGTAATGTGCTAAAATGAGAACAAGTTAGTTAAGCATAGGCTCAAAATTGGCTAACAATGGAGAGTAATATTTGGGTAAGTGGGCTAATGAAATAATGGCCTCAATCATACAAATGCATGAATACAAGAAATAAATGAACATATAGAATCAAGCAAATCAAGGGTCACAATCATAGAAAGAGAACAATTGCACACAAGAATGGAAAATAAGTGGTTATAAAATGTAACCACCTCAATAAGCTCAAGTCTCACAGGCTTGTGTTCTAAGCTCAATACATGCTTCACAAAGTATAGATTCAAGCAAGTTTCACAAAAAAAATATTTTTTTTCTTTTTCAATCAATTGGGTTGTGCTCTCTAGATAGGTTCCTTGAAAAGTTCTATTATTTTGACTAAGCATTGTTGTGATTAAAAAAAAAATGTTCCTTAGTTTTCCTTTTCTATTTTCAATTCAAAACCAATTTCATATGTAAAAGGGTTGACTACGTCTTAATAATTCCAAAATATTTTCTAATCACAACTACAAGCTACTAAGAAGATAACTATATAGAGGAAAATCTACTAATATCTAACATCCAAAATAAAAGAGTATGCAACAACCAAAATGTGTCCAAAATATCTAACACAATGTTAGGAAAATATAACTAGGAAATGCGCCCAAAATGTGGTGCCAACGGTGACCTCCCCACACTTAAGATTAAGCATCGTCCCCGATGCTAATCCGGAAGGTTAGGGCGAGATCTAGAGGTTTGTGGAGCATATGCTTGAAGTGAGGCAAGAGTAGGTTTTGGTGTTCTCTTCCTCTTTCTTTTGTCCGACATCCTAAAAGTAGAATATGGTAGAATATAAGCAATTGAACAAGTAGTATGAAGCAAATAGGAGCATATTCAGGATGCAAGATGGATGGCAAGTAATCAAGATGCGAACTTAAAATAGAAAATTAGTTTGCAAGTAAGCCTAGAGAAATTGGAGACATAAACCAAGAATTCAGGATTCCAATCAAAGTGTCACAATTCTCAAAGATTAGGCATATGCACCATCATACCTTAAGGGAATGGTTAAAAGGTCATGTGTAAGTAAGAGTGAAGTTAGCGGTTAAAGAATCAGTAAGTTAGAAAAGTGAAGTTGGTGTCAAATTCTCTTCTCTTTTTTTTTTAATGACGCGCGCGCGCATGGTGTGCGTCCGCGTGTATCGATAGATTTGGGGATCGACGCGTACGCGCCTTACGCGCTTACGCGTGGGTGGTGAAAGTTGGTAAGGATGCGTAAGCGTACGGTGCGCGCATGCGTGCAAGGAGTTGGGCTGGAGGCATGGTGCTGGCCCAGAGTAGGTGCAACTCTCTGGACTTGGCCTGGAAGTTGCGTCACTAGATCGGCGCACATGCGGCATGTGCGCGAGCGCGTGCATTCTCGTATAAACGCATGTGCGTGCAGGCGCGCAGTGCGCGTCCGCGTGCTATCCTTTGATGGTAGAAAGGGCGCACACACACATAGTGCGCGTCCGCGTTGTACGAGTTAGGCTAGAGGCACAACGTTCGCCCAAGATAGGCCTAACTCTCTGGAAGGTGTATGGTGGTGCATCCGTTCATGGGCGCGTGCGCATACAGCGTGCGCGCGCGTCCTCCCTTTTTTTTTTGAGAAAATGCCTAAAAGCTCTAAATTTCCCTAAAGACTCCCCATGGTGCCTACAACTCCTTATTCAGTCAAAAACCACACACTTTATAAAATGCAAGTTGGTTTCTAGATTTATTCCATTACTACTAAGCACAACATACATGTTAATATGCTAGCAACTAATGTACACAAACAAGCTAATTATGAGATGAAAACCTACCTACAATGGTAACTCAAATCACTTATTAAACAAAATTAGAAGAGAGTGGAAAGAGTTTACCATGGTGGGGTGTCTCCCACCTAGCACTTTTAGTTTAAGTCCTTAAGTTGGACATTTGGTGGAGTCCTTGTTAGGGTGGCTTATGCTTGAACTCTTCTTCGAATCCCCACCAGTGTTTACACTTTCAATAGCCTCCGGGGTCCCAATTTAAACGTACAAGGCCTTCAAGGAGGCCTAAGCAAGTGACAAGGCCCCTAAGTTGATAGTGCTCTATGTATGTTCCGGGGTCCCATACTTTGTTTGTCAACCCCCTTTCTTCTTGATCTTCATGCTTCCATTTGGGTGGCAAACTCATTGAATTCTCAATTAGGCCTCCAAACATTCTCCTAGACCCATGCAATTTGGTTCTACACCACCCATTGCCATTCAACTCTGAACAAGAACCCATCGTGAACTTAGAGTGATGTTTCCAACCACTACATGACTTTTTCTTACTCCCCAATCCGCAAAGAGCTCTAAGTTGCCCATCTTTCTTAAGCAAACCATATTCAAGTGGAAAAGTAAAGATTAGAGATAAGAATTTTACCCGCTTGAATGTTATGTTGGATGGTGACTTAGGAAGGGGTGGTCCCAATGATCTTGCAAGCTCCATTCCCTTGTACTCTTCCTTCATTACCTTCACCTCTTCATAAGCTTCTTCAATTTTACCCTCTTCCTCTTGGTGGCTTCCTTCCAATTCAATCTCTTCTTCATTGCTTACCAACGGCATGAGAGGTTGTGCATCTTCTTCCTTGATCTCAATTTTAAGCCCAATGGGCGGGGATTCAATTGTAGATAAGAAATTCTCAATGATTGAATCCATCTCTTGATCAACCTCTTCCAATCTTTCATTACTCATACTATGCCTTGGAGGTTGTGCATCATCCTCCTCAACATCATTTTCAAGTTTAATGGGAGAGACTTCAACAACTTCCACAAGATCATCAACAATATCACTTGGTGTGGAAGTGTTCTCAAGCTTGAAATCCACTTCTTGTTTAACTTCCTTTAACTCTTCAACCATTTCTTCTTTCTCAATGATCTCTTCCTCCTCCACTTGTTGCAAGACATATCCCATCTCCTTGTCCTCGTGTTGGGATCCTAAAATCTCCTTCATACTCATCTCTTCGGTTGATTTCTCACATTCATCCGTGGAGATGCTTTGCTTGTTGTATGAATCCCAAGAATCCATCTTTTGACGGATGGTTGCTTGAAGTCGATTCATTTCTTCCTTGAAACGATCCCTTGATTCTTGTTCCGCCTTACTAACATAAGTAGGATCGTATTGCTGTTGGATTAATGGATATTGGTATGCTTCCATGGAGGTTTGTGGCGGAGAGGGGAAATCATGATATAGTTGGAAAGGAGGTTCATCAAAGCTTTGAGGTGCGAAGTTATTTTGGTTATTGGTAGAAGGTGGAATTATACGGGACATAGATTCTTGGAGGGTAGAGGTGAAACTAGTGAGTGCGGTTTGGAGCTCTTCTTGCTCTTGGAGAATGATACCAAGTGTATCATTCATGGGGACTTGGTTTGGAGGATAAAGATGTTGGAGTGGTGGTGATTCAAGGGTTGCTTGTTCATAATCGTCACAAGGGTATGCATAGGGGGAATATAGATTTGGATCATATGTAGGCAATTGGTGGAAATAAGATGTGGGTTAAGAATATGGTGCATAGAATGATGGTGGTTGAGTGGTATAACCATGATAAGAATCATCATATCCATAAGAATGATATGCATTATAGGAAGGATTACCATCATAGTAACTTGAAGGGGAAGGTTGCCATGATGATTGCTCATATGGATGCGGCTCCCTTCCTAAGAATTCATCTATCCCATAATGTGAGCCATCATTCAAGTTTTCATCGCCTACAACATAGTCATAGTCATATCCGAAACCACAAGGACGAGAATTCATAGTGGCAACTAGGAATAAAACAAAAAGAGATCTAAAACTAATGAAAACTAACAAACAAACAAAAGACAAACATATTCACAATATTCACATATTTACATTAACCAAAAACATGGCACTCATGTGCATTCCCCGGCAACGGCGCCATTTTGATGATTGAATTTCTGCCGGTATAGAAATCATCATGTAACCAATCGTAGTATAGTCTAAATCGATGCAAAATCCATTACCAAAGTAATTCTACAATCTATAATCGAGAGTATTAATCTCCCGAGTCGTTCTTCCCTAGGAATGCTACAAGGATGCATGCTATTGGTTAAGTGGTCTTTTGTGGCTTGAAGAGTGTGGCATAAAAGTGCTAATAAAAGAAAACAACAATCAATCAATATTAAAAGCCTTGGCCAAGGTTGAACATTGGAAGTTCCATCACTATAGCTTCCTTCAATTGTGATAACAAAGGAGTGTTGCTTCACTTAGTTAACCCCTAATCATAGAGGAAAGTCAAGTAAAAGTAACTAACTTGAGTCACAAGTCCTAGTCTTACCCTAGGGAAGTCTAGCTTTAGTGCACTCTAAGTCAATTAGCAATTCTCAATTCTTAATCAACAATTGACATCCATTATTCAAGTGTCTCCAATGACTCAACCACTAGGCCAAGTGAGAGGATGCTACTCCATATCTAAAGTTGGCATTTTCTCAAACATTTGGAGAGCAAGAATAAAAGATATAGTAAAATTGAGAAGAGATTTAGAATCAAAGTAATTCGACACAAGAGATTAACAACAATCAACAATGAACAACAATGAAAATGAGATCTTCAATGAATTAATAGAACCCAAAATAACAAAGTTAAATCTAAGATCTATGAGAATTGAACAATTACAAACACTAATTGAGATTAGAGAAGAGGATCTACAACATGAACAAAGTAAATTGAGAGTTACAATAGATCTCACCAAGGAATAGTTGAGAATTGAGAAAATGAAGATGAAGCCTAGAGAGAGGTTGGAGTCTCTCTCTCTACAAATGTAACTAACTAAAAATATCTAAAAAAAACTTGTGGAATGAGTGTGTGGATGTGAATCTCCTTCAATCCTTGGTTCTTATATGCAGTTTGGCGCCAAAGTTGGTTGCTGAAACCCTCCAAAATCGCCAGGCACGTGTTGCAATAATAGAATCACGTGCGGACTACGACGCGTGCGCACACGGTACGCGTGTGCGTCCATAGCTGATTCCGCAATGTGAGCGCGAGCGCCTTGTGTGCGTGCGCGTGCTTGGCCGAGATCAATTCTTTGGCTTTTGTGCTTCTCTCCACTTGCATGCTTCCTTCCTTGCTCCTTTGATCCATGCCTAGCCTATTTCAACCTGAGATTACTAGCAAACACATCGAGGCATCTTATGGAATCAAGGATGAATTAAAATTATCAAATTAAAGGCTTAAAAAGCATGTTTTTACACTTAAGCACAAATACGGGAGAGATAACAAAACCATGCTAATTCATAGGCTAAATGTGAGAAAAGGTCATCAAAATACTCTAAATTCAATACAAGATAAACCCTAAAAATGGGATTTATCAGGTAGATGCAGAAGGTCGGCTCCACACTTGCTCTAGGTTGAGATTCAAAATTCTGTTGACCCTACGTCATAAGATGTGGCCGGACACTTATACCTTTCCGGATGAGCTCTCCCCCATGGATATTTTATTTTGAATAATTATGGTTTTGAGCTTGGGGATGCGCGCTCGCAGGGACTATCCAATGGTTAGCTACCAGGACATGTCGGGCTGGCTTTGTAACCGACAGATGATATCATCAGTCATACGGCAGGCATACATCATTTGCATATGTTTGACTTGTTTGGGTTTGCCTATTTATTTTGGATTGCTAAATTGTACAAACATGCTATGTTACCTGATTATGTGCTACTTGTTCTACTTGTACCTTATTGCGTATTACTTGTTTGTATTGCTTGTGTTTGTACAACTGAAAGGTCCCTCATGCTACTGTCGGTTGACGCTGAGGGTTGTTCTTGTTGAGATTGAGTAATGATATGATTGATTTAAAATGATGATTTTGAATGAGCTAATTTGAGTTTCCTGGATAGACGCAGTGAAGTGGTTCCACTGCTCGAGGTAGATAATAAGATAATTTGAGCTCACTGGGTAGACTTAGTGAAGTGATTTTTCTTGCTCCATGTGAGGATATGAGGTAATGATATAGAATTGCTGATACAAAATAGCTGAGGATGGTTTTGTTTATCATTCTGATTGTGAATTATTGGAGAGTTAGAAAGTTGGGAAGCATGAGGAATATGAATTAGATTTAGTATTTCCTCATGACAGTTGCATATTTATGGATTAGCAAGAACATAGGATGAAAATTTGGCGAAAGAAGTTTAGGATTCTTAATGAATTTTTATTACAATGCATTGTATTTATTTGGCACTTTTACCGTACTGAGAACCCATGGGTCAAGGGTTCTCATTCTGTATATATCTCTTATTTTCAAATACAAGTCCATGTGCTCAAAAGTGAGTTGTGGTTCATCTGAGAGACGGCGAAGATCTTTATATTCCCTACTTTATATTTTGCTTAGAATCTCTCCACCTTTATTTTGAAAAGCTTATATTATGTATTGAACTCTTTTGAACTTGCCTATAGAGGCTCTTATGTTTCTTTTGGGAGAGATTAGGAGATTTTGTTGTCAATTACTTTCATACTGTACCCTAGCCGGCCTAAACTTCGCGGGTCGCAATTAGTGGATATTTACTTATATTATATATCTATATACTGTCCTTCTCTTACCCTCCTTTATGCCTTTATCTGTATATCGCTTTCGACTTCACATTTTATCTTTTAGTTATCGATACGTGAGTGATACGACTTCGCGATTTTATTTTTACTCCTTTCAGACTTCTCGATTAATACTCCTTTCAATTTTACTTATAATTATGTATCAAAAACCCCCCTTGAGAATCATACCACCTTAATATCTTTGACTTATGACTCGAGCATAAGAATCTGTATACTAGAGTGTTACATTATTGTATAAGAGCAGTTCGTCCTCGTGAGCCTGAGGGATGGAACTATTTATGCTTCAATGCATACTCTGTGTCTGTGCTTGTTCTTGTTAGGGTATCTAACCGATACATCTAGCATGAAGTCCAGGAGTGTACCTTTGGTAACTTGAAGCACTTAACTTAAGATATTGAGTCTGATCACCTCGATATCGCTTGGCTAGTGTGGACAAGACCTGAATGGTGTCTCATGGACATGAATGAAGTAATCAGGGAGGAATTCCCAAAAACAGACCGGTGAGAGCACGCCGAGATAGGAATTTTGATAGTGGTATGAGTGATATGTGTTGGTTTTGCCTAAAGGCGAATGGTTAAAAATGATTGGTTTTATTAGGCTTGAATCGATTGGATCTTGGTGATTGAGAATAGAGAAGACTTGTAAATAGTATTAATATATTTTGGATTCGAGCAAATGTGTAGGAATGGGATAATGACTATTGTTAGAAAACTGATGTTATAGGTTTGAACGATTAGCTAATGTGAGTATGGGGATCAAGGATTATTAAGAGGTTGTGATTGAGTCTTAAGAACAGAGTTGCTAAAGAGTGTGTAAAAAAGGTGGCTGCAGAGAAAGGAAGTCATAGGGAGCACAACCAAGGATTCACACTAAGGGGTCAAGAGTTTAAGGAGAGAGAATACACACAACACTTTCTCCAAGAACGGAATGACTTTGCAACGAATGAGGAGTCCCAAGGGAACGGTAAGGGAAAACAGACAGCGGCTACTTCAGATGTTTCGAGCTGTCAGAGATGTGGAAGTTATCACCTAAATAGGTTGTGCCGATTGAGGTTAGGTGTATGTTACAAGTCTGGGTTATTAGGTCATGTATCAAGAAATTACCAACAAGGAGAGAGTCAGAATGTGGGCCGATTGCGACAGTAAGATTGAGGTAATTGAAATAATCAGGCTTAAAGGACAGTGTAGGATTTTATGGATTTTATAATACCACCTTTACAATAAAACTGGTAATATCGAGCTTAGTATTAGACTTAGAACCAAACCGGATGGTCCAAGTAGGGGTTTGCTTTAAACAAAACTGCTTTGGGCTTTGAATACCTGATAAGTTTAGCAGATTAATACAAATAGATAAATGCCTGTGATGTAAACGATTTTCTGTTGAGATTGATATGTTGTGTTTGTTATTTAATTGGTTGATTTCTGGATTTTTGGTGAAATGGATTGAATCTGTGACTTTTAGTTTTTTTGATTTAAATAGATAAGGAATGGTCCTAAATGATGGATTTGGAAATGTTGATTTGAAATGTTGGTTTTGATTGATTTGAGGTTGAAAGGAGGGGACCCGTGACGAGTGGCAAACTCCAATTTTTAAGGTAGGTGCTGTCGAAATTTTCCCAAAAATTTGAAAGAGTGTTGGTTATGGGTTTCAAAATAATTTTTTATTTGAGTAACTTTAACAAAAGAGATATGTTTCAAATGCTTTTATAGATTATTAAAGAAAATCGGATTCTTATGATTTTATGAAGGAAGGGTGTTTTGATTAATTAGTCAAAGACTTTAATACAGTAATTTATATATAAATTCGAGGGTTTGTGAATAAGAAAGTAAGTCTAGAGGTTATGCTTGGAGTTGAGCTGTGATTAGTGGTAATTGACTTGACAGAGAGAGAGAGAGAGGATAGTGATGAAGTATGATTAAGGTATGGTGATGATTTTTGGTTGATTATAGTGATGTGGGATGATGACATTATTTGAGATATAATAAGATGTGAGTTGATGAGATGATAAAAGTAATGAACGAGGCTATTGGTCGGTGTTGGATGAATGATCGAGATTCTCGAAGATAAAGGAATCATAGCACGGCAACGGAAGCGCACTGAGTAAAAAGATCTTGGAACTACTATGCATTGGATATAATGGCAGACTACGCTCACGTACCCGTGGTGGCGAATGGAATTTTCGAGGGTAAAATTTCTGTTAAGGGGTAGAATGTAAAATCCGGTCAAATCATAATTAATTAAATAATAAATTAAATAGGAGCAAATATGGTTAGAAAATTTAGCAATTGGAATTTGATAATTTAAATATGATATTTGGACTTAGTGAATTTTTTTGAGTCAGAAAACATAGTTTTCTATGTAAAAATGCGCACTCAAAATTTGACCGACAATACCAGTTGAGATCTATCGGGTACTGCAGCTGAATAAATTAATTATATCTGAATAAGGTTAAAAAATTAGAAATTATAATTTGGGAAGCTAGAAATATTTAAAATACGATTTAAAACTCTAATCTTAAAGGTTTTGGCGCAAAGTTAGGCCAACGCACTAAAACAAGTGAACCGGGCCCAAGTGGGCCCAAGACCTAACATGTATAAATATTAGTTATGAGCATTTCAGCTCATTAACCCTAAAAAAGGGTGTGGGGCACAGCTATGGAGAGGAGAGGAAGAAGAGAGAAAATCCTAACTCTATCAAACTTCAAATCACCATAACTTTTGATCCGAAACTCCGATTGACGAGTCGTTTGCGGCCATGCGTCGCTCTTCTCATCCTCTACAATTCTATCTAAGTTTTATGGTGAGTATTCCATTGTCCTTATCCCAGTTTTCTTTTTCCCCTTAAATTCGAGTTTGGTTATGAGTGTTGAGTAATTTTATGATTTTGGTTGTTTATGAATGCTCTAGTATGAGCCATTGGTGAGTTAGATCAACTAATTTCGTGGTTTAAGGTAAGGAATCCTCTAACCCTTGTGATTTACCAATGTCATGAACCCTAGGTTGATTATAAGTGTGAAAATTGATTATATTAGAGTATTGGGTGATTTTGGTGCACAATTGGAAGATCGATATTGCTTGTGGAGCCTTGGTAAGGCTTGGAGCTAAGGGTTGATGGAGACTTCCAAGAAGAAGCTCAATTATTTTGACTACAAGAGGTATGGTTTAAGTTTCATTTAAGTACCGTGTGGTGTGATGAGAATTCTTAGGCTAGATTCTCCTAAGATTAAGTTTGGATTGTGTAAATGGTTGGTACTAATATGTATAGTTGATATGTAATGTAAATTAATGATTGGGTTGAGAATTGTATGGATTTGTCTGTTTGGTGTGTTGAAAATTTGATGAATTGGAAAATGAATATTGATTTGTGGAATATGCATTTGCATTGTGAATTTGGGCCGGAGGCCAGAAAGACGTAAGGAAGGTAAGTGATGTGTGTATTGTGTGATGTCATATGAGATTGAATGGATATTGAATATTGAGTGTGTGAATAAATGGGAGGAGTGTGAACAATAAGAAATTAGGAATTTAGGAGTGGAAGGTGACGAAATTGAATTGAATTGTGTAGATGAGGTAGCTTTGGTTTTGTTTGAGTGTAATTATGTGAATGTGGTTGGGTTGTGGTCATTTGGATGAGTGAAAATGAATTTGGCTTATGAACATTGGAAAAATTGGTGATTTCTATTTTTGGGTAAAAAATAATTTTTGACCAACTTCGACGGTCCGTAACTTGGTCCTCGGAGTTAGGAATTCCTCAAAACTGAATTTTTATGAAATTTTATTCAACGATCTTTCCAACAGTTCAAAATTGGTTGAAAAAATAATTTTGTAGAAAAAGTTATGTGTGGCGAAAGTTGGAGGTTTGAAAATGAAATTCTGCAACTTTTTCAGATTTAGTAAAATTTTTTAGAAAACGTACTCCGACGTGCACGCATGGCCAACGCGCACGTGTCACTCAGGATTTTTACTCTCTCACGCATGCGCCTGGCCGACGCGTACGCGTTGCTGTATTGATGCAAGTGCCCCATAGAAAATCCAGAGAATTGCGCTGGTACTGTGTTGGTTTTGTGCGAGGAGCACAAAACAGACCCACGCGTACACGTGACTGACGCGCATGCGTTGTGTTACCTTTCTGCTTCCCATGCATGTGCATGGATGGCACTCACGCGTCACTTCCTTTTTCTGCTTTCCACACGTGTGCATGGGCGACAAGCACGCGTGACCCCGTTTTCAGCAAAAGCTGATTTTTGAGTTTTTAAAGCCGAATTTCAAACTTCTAAACCTCCATTTTCATCCTTTAAGTCCTAAATTTTTATAGTATGCCTAGTAATGGAAAGAATCTAGGATATGCGGTGACTTGTAGATGAAGTAAATTGAGAATCAATGATGAATGATGAGTAATGATGATTGAATGAGTTGCTGAGGATGATGGTGAAAGTGTTGTGTATAGTATGGGCTAGTTGGCTGTGATAAGAATTGAATTATGGTTGAGTATGTATATGTATATGATTAATGATTAAATTTAGTAAATTAATAATGATGGAAAATGTTCAATGTGATGTGTGACTCCGGATAGTAGGCAGTGGCGTTGTCCACTTGCTTCGGGTATGAGATGGGGAAAGAGGATTATGATAAATGAGTTTAATTATGGAGTTTTAAATAAATATATGTTTGAGATGTCTGGGTAGTAGCAAGGGTTGTGGTCCGTCCCACTTGCTCCAGGTCAGAGATTGTGACGTCTGGGTAGTAGTAGTAGTAGTGGTGATTCCATTGGCTCCAAGTTGAGCTTTTAAACACCTGCCTGGGTAGATGTAGTGGCATTGATCCACTTGCTCCAAGATACGGTGAGATATACTTGCTTGGGTAGATGCAGTGGCATTGATTCCACTTGCTCCGGGTTTGGATTGCAACTCCTGGGGTAGATGCAGTGGTTAGCCCCCACTTGCTCCAAGTCGAGGTTGATTTGAGATTTGTGAAACTATCTGAGTTTTGGATTTCTTTGGGTAGATGCAATGGGTCGGCTTCACTCGATCCAGGTTGAGATCCGAGATTTTGTTAACCCTGCATCGTAAGATGTGGCCGGACACTTATACCTTTCCGGATGAGCTCTCCCACATAGATATTTTATTTTGATTGATGATGGTTTTGAGCTTGCGGATGCGCGCTCGCAGGGACTGTTCAATGTTTAGCTACCAGGACATGTCGGGTTGGCTTTGTAACCAACAGATGATATCATCATCCATAGGGTAGGCATACATCATTTGCATATGTTTGAATTGTTTTGGTTTGCTTATCTTTTCAGAATTGCTAAATTGTACAAACATGCTATGTTACCTGATTATGTGCTACTTGTTCTACTTGTACCTTATTGTGTATTACTTGTTTGTATTGCTTGTGTTTATAAAACTGAGAGCTCCCTCAACCCTCATGCTGGTGTCGGTTGACGCTGAGGGCTGTTCTTGTTGAGATGGAGTAATGATATGATTGATTTAAAATGATGATTTTGAATGAGATAATTTGAGTTTCCTGGGTAGACACAGTGAAGTGGTTCTACTGCTCCAGGCAAAAAATAAGATTTTTGAGCTCCTTGGGGATCCAAAGCATTTATTAAAGTTAAAAGTTCCATGATTTTCTCATTGAATCTACTATTTAACTCTTGTTTTTTAGAGTCAATTGCTGCCAAAAATACATCTACCCGATAATGATGCTCAACTGTTATCTTTGGTTAACGAGATTGACCTCTTCCAACCGTGTATTATATACTCATATTAGGGATGTCAATTTCATGCTTCTCACAAAACTTCTTAACAGTCTCAAATAAATTGCACTAACCATTATCCCTCAATTTCGGAAGAAGTAGTTTTGTTGTGGAAACAACATGCATTGCATTTAAAATATCTTGGAATTTTGATGTAATGTTTGGCACAAAATATTAATAATCACCATAATTTCCTTCATCAAATGTAATAAAAAATAAATAAATTCAAACGAGGATAACACTTTATTGACACCATAAGTCTTACCTCTTTGAGTAGAAGTTGTACCATCATCTATGAATAGTTAGAAATATTCTTATCAAGCTACAAACACAATGAAAGTAAAAACTCCATCTTCTATCTCTAGCTCTTTGCAAAGTGGCCACTTGATTTGCACCTTGACCTGTTTCTAGCTCATCATTGGCAATCAATTTTGCAATTTAAATTTTTTTAAGCTTCTTGTAGTTGATCGTGTCGTTTGCAAGATGTACCAACAATGTTGACAATAGTAGTCAATTGTGTAAAAATAATGGACATAATATACTTGTCGACAATCATTGAGAAATAAAGCTTGTAAACTACTCCATTCCCCTCTCATATTTCTATCACCATCATATCCCTGATCTTGAATATTTTTAATTTGGAATTTTAAATAGAAAGCACAGACATCAATTCTTTTTTCAAAGTCAAGGCACTAGTATCATTAACATGTATAAGATTAAAGAAGCGTTCACGAATAAAATCATTTATATCAACAAATCTCAAAATAATAGCCATTTATTTTTTTTAGATTCATCACGAGCTTCATTAATAATGTTACAAAATTTGGCATCTCCAATATCTTTTATAATTGAGCTTTCCACCATTGTAGCAAGAACATGTAGAATTTCCTTCGGAACATCATTTGAAGATTATGTAGCAAATCTAAGAGCATTTTTCAAAACAAGCTTTTGAACATTACTATTGTAAGACCCCAAAAACTTTAACAATTCAATAAAGTTACCTCAATTATCTGTACTCGAGTTTTTATCATGGCCTCTATAAGCACAACCTTGAAAAGTCAACCATCTAATACAATCAATAGATTCTCTAAGTCTACATCGATTATTCTCAATTTCCTGTGATGTTTGTTATTTTATAAGTGTATCAATACGTTGTGATTGCTTCGTCAAATCATCACATCATTTCGTTGCCTTGTGATGGAACGAATTTGGACCTTTGCCAATGTGATTCAAAAGAAGATGACATTTTCCACTATTTACCTTTTTCCAATTTTTGAAGCCATTTTCAATGAAGGTATTTGAACCTGTGATGATTGAACATTCCTTAGCAAATAGGTAGCATGGTAAACAATATATAGTATCATCTTCAATAGAATACTCTAACCATGAAGGTTATATTTCAAACCAAGAATCTTGAAAATGACGACGATGGCTTGTATCGTTCAAGAAAGGATAATGATCAAGTATTGGTTGCTTCAGTCTAGCTTTAAGATAAGCTCAACAAATTTCATCTCTTTTACTTGGATGAAACTTCCAAATCATTGGTCGAATTTCCATATCTCTTATCAAATAACATACTTCCGTTTGTTTAGGATTAAGTCGTGGGTGCTTTGACTTTGAACTATCTTAATGAGAGGCTAAAGTATTCATGTTTGATGCCTCAAGTATTGAAGAGGTTGGTATTGATATAACAATATTAGAAACATCTTCACCTTTCCGGCTAGTCATTTTTTAAAAAAAAAAGTGTCGATTGATTTCATCTTACCCATGATTCAACTAAATTCCTGTAACACCCTACCACATTGAGCTTTACGCTTAAGCTCGTAAATCAGAGGTGGTGAGGTATTACGACATCTAAAGGTAAAATACGTACATAGATATATGAAGGGAAGTTTAACTAGAAGCCTTGAAAGAAAAAGTTAAACGAAACACCAACAGAAAAATGCATCACTCTCGATCGGATGAATGCAGAAAGGTAGATAAGATCGAATGGAAAGGATAATATCTATATAAGATCATAGTTCCAAAGATACAAATAACAAGCTCCAGGCTCAACTTGCGAAGTAAAGGCCGATCAGAGTATACATAAACATTTATACAACCCCGAAGAGTTTCCCAAAACGCAAGTTACAAAACCTGTTTCTCCAAGTCAACCTCTAGAAAGGACAAAACATAATTTATACAAAGTGGAGAATAATCTATACATATATACCTAGTCTAAGTACAAAAGATGAAAACCCAAAATAAAATCTTCGCTTGTGCAGAGGATCTCCAGAATACTCAGTGAGGTGCCTTTTGACCTGCATCTGAAAAATAGCAGAACATGTATGGAATGAGAACCAATAGTTCTCAGTATGGTAAAGGTGCCCACATAGATATTATATAAGGTCCCAAAAAAACCAAAGGCATTCCTAGAACTCCGGCACTAATATCAAAGTTAAAATTTATTCTAAACCAAAAATCTCAGTAATCTATCTAAGGGATGCCAATCCTAATCTAACTTTTCACCTTCTGTCTCCTTCAAACCTCTTAATCACCGGGTGGAACAACCCTCATCACGCCTCCACCATGAGGGGTCTCTCATATACATACACACAAAAAACAGATAAGGAAAGCACATGTATAGATAGTAGTTACTACAAACAGATCAGATAGCAGTTAATCACAGATAAGCAATTAGGCAAGCTAAAACAAAATAATAGTCAAACAAATCATACAAATGCATATGACTCAGGCTTGTCCTATTGGCCATAAGCTTACGTGCCGGTTATTTTGCCAGAACTCGACACACCCAGTGCTAACTTGGATATCGTCTCTTTAAAATGCATCCACACTCTTGGGATATAAAGCCTGCCACACTCATGGGATATAGTGCTCGCTGTATTTTCCGTGATAAAGTTTTTTCACACTCTTGAGATATAGTTCCCGCCACACTCTTGGGATAAAGTTTCCGTCATACTCATGGGATATAGTGCCCACCACACTCTTGGGATATAGTGTCCGCCACGCTCTTGGGCTATACTGCCTGACACACTTTACAAATAGAGAGAATATGATGCAATATAAGCAGAATAGATTATACACACTCTTTAACATACTCAAGATCAAGCATATTCAAGATCAGAAACAAAATCACAACTCAATATACTCATTTCTCATTCTAATCTCATTATAATCATGATCTCCATATATCATCATCACCCTTATTCATATCTCATACAATCACAATTCCATATTTTATTAGTTCAATTATTCACTTCACAAATCTCCCTCACTGTCAACCTAGCTCCCTTAATAGGTTTTCTCTCTTTCCAAAGGCTAAAAGCTAGCTATCGGACCTTAGATAAGGGTTATGGAAGTTTACAAGCTTGCCGAGAAGGTCAAATAGTTAAAAACAGAGTTTTATGTGAAAAATAGGGCTCATGCGTACGCATCATTGCTGTGCGTACACACGCACCAGACGAATTTCCTAGCCTGTGTGTACGCATCATACTGTACATACGCATAACTTGTAAAACTTCTAGTGTGTGCATGCGTACACCTCTCATGCGTACGCACGAGTCTCAATACACGCTCTGGTCTGTGCGTGTGCACACATACAAGAATTTTTGTTTTTTGCAAAATTTTGTTTTTATATCCAAACTTCAAACGCACATAAATTTTTTGTTAAAAGTTATTTTTTATCCGTTCTTCAAACGATATAAACTTCACAGACCCAACTTTCATTTAAAATAAATTTCTCAAAATTTGAGAGACCGAAAGCCAAGTTTTGGCCCGCCGAAGTTGGTCAAAAATTAATTTTTATCCAAAACATAAAACCTCTAGTTTTACCAAAGTCCTCAATTCATACTCAACCAAACCACCACAATTTTTGTACCAATGACCTCTAATCACTTTTCATATCTCTCAATCATTTCATAAATATATCAACATCCAAACCTTTTAATTATTCAATAATTCCATGCATGATTTTCTATCAAACTCAACATATGTCACCACTAATCATTAAACATTAACATTTCACATAACTCAACTTATCCTACGGATAATTAACCTAAGTTTTCACGCAACGTTATACATTAATTACGAGAAACTAAAATTATACCTTGGCTGATTTCTCTCTAAGCATAAAACACCTCAAAATCTCTCTTCTTCTCAAGTTTCTAAGCCTCTAAATCCTCATCAATGAGTTTCCAACTTCCAAGGCTCAAATTCAAGCACCCAAATCCACTTATTTGACTCCAATTTACATGAACTCAATCTAATATCATTCAATTTTATCATAATCGATACTAGGGTTCACTAATTCAATAATTCACAAGGGATTAGTAGTTCCTTGACTTATCCACTAATTACATAGACAAAACCCAATGCTAGCTCATACTAGAGCACCCCTAAATCATCAAAATTACAAAATCTCTCAATATTCAAAATCAAAATCATGAAATTGTAAGAAAGGTGAGAAATGGACATGAAATTTAGAATCTCTTACCACTTTGTTGGGATAGAATCGAAGAACTTGAGGAGGATCGCATGGCCGCAAACGGCTCGTCAATCGGAGCTCCGGATTGAAAGTTATAGAGGATTGTAATATGAGGAGATTTGGGATTTAGGTTTTTGGCTTCCTCTCCTTCTTCAGTGTGGAATTGAGATTAAAGGGGAGGAGAGGCTGAATAAAGCTTATATATAGGGGTGGGGTACATGTGCTTGGCCCCCACTTGGGTCTGGTTCACCCGATTTAGCCCGTCGACTCAATTTTGGGCCAAAAACTTTAAAATTAGTGTTTCAACTCTTATTCTAAATATTTTTACTTTTCTAAATTATAAAATTTAATTTTCTAATCTCCTTGGCTCATAATTAATTTAGCTGTTAATTATTTATTAATTTACCAGATTTTACAATTCTTACCATTGAGAATTTACCTATATAAATATTAAGTAACGTAGCTAAACTCAATTAATTTTATTTTTTACAAATTAATAATATCAATGTCACAAACAATTAATAATGAGAGAAAAAATTAAAAAATACTATATGCTAGGTTAACATTATAATTACATAATTATGATCTTCAATTTCTTTCAAAAACCTAAATTATTATTTTAAGATTATAAACTAGATAAATAAATACATAAATTTTTTAAAAAAATTAATAAAAAATAGCTTACAAAAGAAAGAAGAATGAAAGATAATACTGGAAGACCGAAAACTACTTGCTATCTTGTAATTATAATAGAATGACGTTTTATTTTCTATTTGTAAAAAAGAGAGAAGTGATCTTTGCTGACTGCTGTGTTTCACGATGTTGAGAGAGAGGTGATATAAAAGTGTGCCCTAAGAAAATGAAGCCACGCTTGGCAGACAAAGGAGCACGCTTGGCGGATCCCACTTCACTCAATCCATGCCCGACAGACCAAGCCCCACGCCGGTGGCCTTCCCTCACGCCTGGTGGCCTGTCCCTACACCCAGCGGACCCCTCCACGCCTTCAAGCACGCCTGGCGGACTCCCTTGTTTCCTCCTACATGCCCGATGTATAACTCCTCCTGAAAGGTGAATTTTAGGCTTTTTACCCAATATTCGAATATTCTCTAATATAAGACCAGATTAAACATAATTACAACTCTCAAGAAGCACAATTAAGGCTCAAGCTTAATTATCCACAATCCACATCATTAAAAGCCTTAATCACATCCAAAATGTTGAAAACTTTAGAAGATTAGTTATTAATTATTTCCAGAAATATAAAAGATTCGGTTGTTAGATTCAATTTGAATTATTATTTTTGAATTTGAAATTGAAGTCAGTAAATAGTTATCTTATCTTTCTCTCCAAAAGATAAGATTACAATAGTTTGAATTTGAAATATAGAATTTAGGATATAAATAAGTGAACTTAGTTCACGGAGAAGGACATCTAGATCCTTCATAATCTCTTTTCATTGTTTTCTCTTATCAAAAACTGAAATAATTTGAAAGAATATTTGCCATGGAAAGTAGAGAAAGGAGACTGAAAAAATGTTTTACAAAAATGATATGAAAGAACAAATGACCGATAATGAGAATGGCTAAGACTAACTGAGATTTGAAAACTGAGAAAGACGTAGTGATTAGTAAACAAGAACTAAATGATTGAAGGTTCGCCTGGCAAGGACAAGGGTTTTGTCTTGTTTGCCTAGTACACGTACTGATTGATTATTGAACTTAGAAAAACTCACGTACTGATTGATTGTTAAACTAGAAAAAAATCCACGTACTGATTGATCGTTGAACTCGGGGACGCCCATGTACTGTTGATTTCTATTTTCCATTGTGCATATATTATGCCATCTAACTTTGCGATGATTGCTAGTGGTTACGTACTGATGGTGTTCTTAACCATCGACATATATGCATGTATAATACGTAGTAGGAAGCCATATCTGGGATTCGTTCCCAGGTAATGTTGGGTTGTGGAATGTAAACCGACACATGAGCTCATGGCCTGCATAGAATAGACATGCATCATACTTGTTTGTGCATACTTCTCTGTGATATGTGTTTCTATATTCTGTGATTTGTTATGACTGTGCATGTGTGCTTTCTGATTGATTGCCCTCTGTATCTTTGGTTTGTTAAAGTTGTTTGTATTCTGGGGTTTGTTGCTGTTAGCTAAGTATAATATAAAAGGAACCTAATTAACTACCCTGACTCTACTACGGACTCTCCAGTTCTTTCCCCCTCTTTCCACCCTATAGATGGACACAGGAGAACCTTTCTGTGATATACCAGAAGTTTAAAAAAGAAAGAAAAAAAGATGAAAAAACCTAATGGATTTTAAATTTATGCAAAATGCTTTTCTTTCAATTTCGAATTTATAAAATGTCCAAGATATGTTTTACATCTTCTATCCAAAAATATTCTATTTTTATAAGGTTTTCGTGACTGATATTAAAAAGGTCCAATAATGTATGTATATTGGACCTTTTGAGACAATTATAGATCCTGGGAGGATCCCAATCTCATTTGCGTGTATATGCTCCACGACTTGCCAGAAGAAAGGACCATATGGTTTCTGTTGCTTGACAACATCCCGTTTAGTCACATCTAAAGATCTAGAGTGTCTTCCCCTCACTTTTGTAACATTAGAGGGGATTATGCATATAAAGAGAGTTAGGCTAGCTTGGGTACCAGTTTAGGGACTTTGTGGACAGGCCAGGACCTGGAATGTCATATATACATATGTGTATAAATATTATCTAGCTATGCTAGGAGTGTTCTGAGTAGATCCATATGAGGTTGACGACGCATGATTGTGGACTTGAGTCTTATATATATATTGAGATGGTTAACTATATTACTGATATTATATGCTTTACTTTCTAGCCTTCTATAATTTTGTGATGTATGTTTCTGTATTAATGACTTAACATTTTTAAACAAAAATCTACCCATAAATCGACGTGTTAACTATGATCAGACTCATATTTATTAAATAATAGATAATAGTTAGAAAGACAAGCTGATAGCACTCAATTTTCGGTATGATCTAGACATACTGAAAATTGTGCTATTACAGCGCCGCTCCTGATTTTTTGCCCTTCCAGGGTCACGAAGGTGCTGGACTTGCAGAGTGAAGTTTGGCATCCAATTAGGCGCTTGGCTTGGGGGCAGAGACGCCGGTCTTGGAGGCAGAGCGACGGGCTTGGAGGCTCTGGAGTTGGGTCAATGATAATAAGGTGGTACGACTCAAAGTGGACTTATAATACATGTATATTTAGAAGGAATTAACAAATGAGAAGCCTAAAAAGAGTAAAAGAAAATTGTGAGCATACACACACGTATCGAAGAATACAACACATTTGGATAATCAGGATAAACAAAAAACATTTAAAGAAAGTTAGAGTAAAGACATATATATATATATATATATATATATATATATATATATATATATATATATATATATATATATATATATATATATATATATATATTACGAAATCAAGTTTAATCCCAGATGATTAAACTTGAAATAAATCCCTTAGAAATATTAGACAAAAAGAATTTAACCAGTTTTCTGATTTTTTTTTTATAATTAGTTTAAATAGGTAGCTATCATTCACGATTAAGTTTAATGGTGTCCAAAAAACAAGATTACAAATATTAATTGGGACATCTTCGATCCACATTTCATTTGAATTAGTAAGAGTCATTTTTGTCAATTCATGAGCTATCATATTCCCACTTTTTTCACATGAGAAAAAAAATATTGATCTTAAACTAGTTGCTAAATTAAAACAATCAACAATAAAGGATCTAAAATGATTGTTCTCTACCTTTTGTTAGACTTGAGACTTTGGATGACTTCTATATTGTCATTTTTCACAACGACATCAAAGAAGTAACATTGTTGGGCTTTTTCTATGCCCATTAGACAAGCCAATGCCTCAACTTCTTGAGAATTAAGGGATAAATCTCCTTTCCACGTCTTAGCCATTAAGATGTTATCAAAATAATCTCTTGCCACTACTCCAATGGCAACTGTGCCATTTTCACAAGTAGATGTATCAACATTTATTTTAATTTAATTGGAAGGTAGATTAAGCCATCTATCGGAGCTAGTGGAGCCAGGGAGCGGTGATTAGAGCTCGACATCAATGGTTCTCAATGCTAAAAGGAACTCCTCATGCTTTCTTCTTGCTTAATCTGTAGCTTCTATGGGAGAATGGTGAACAAAATTGTGATCATCAATGGCGCCATCGACATGGTACGCTCAATTGCAATCTCAACTCTTTATCACAACTTCGCACAACTAACCAGCAAGTGCACTGGGTCGTCCAAGTAATAAACCTTATGCGACTAAAGGTCGATCCCACGGAGATTGTTGGTATGAAGCAAGCTATGGTCATCTTGTAAATCTCAGTCAGGCGGATTCAAATGGTTATGGAGGATTAATGATTAAAAGACAATTAAAACATAAAATAAAGATAGAGATACTTATGTAATTCATTGGTGAGAATTTCAGATAAGCGTATGGAGATGCTTTGTCCCGTCCGTCTCTCTGCTTTCCTACTGTCTTCATCCAATCCTTCTTACTCCTTTCCATGGCAAGCTGTATGTTGGGCATCACCGTTGTCAGTGGCTACAGTCCCGTCCTCTCAGTGAAAATGTTCAACGCGCTCTGTCACAGCACGGCTATTCAGCTGTCGGTTCTCGATCATGTCGGAATAGAATCCAGTGATTCTTTTGCGTCTGTCACTAACGCCCCACAATCGCGAGTTTGAAGCTCGTCACAGTCATTCAATCCTTGAATCCTACTCAGAATACCACAGACAAGGTTTAGACCTTCCGGATTCTCTTGAACGCCGCCATCAATTCTAGCTTATACCACGAAGATTCTGATTAAGAAATCTAAGAGATATCCACTCAGTCTAAGGTAGAACGGAGGTGGTTGTCAGGCACACGTTCATAGGTGAGAATGATGATGAGTGTCACGGATCATCACATTCATCAAGTTGAGGAACAAGTGATATCTTAGAACAAGAATAAGCCGAATTGAATAGAAGAACAATAGTAATTGCATTAATACTCGAGGTACAGCAGAGCTCCACACCTTAATCTATGGTGTGTAGAAAATCCACCGTTGAAAATACATAAGTGATAATGGTGATCATTGGCTTCGGCCCCAGAGAGGGAACCAGAAGAACCAAGATGAAAATACAATAGCAAAAGGTCCTATTTGTAGAGAACTAGTAGCTTAGGGTTTACAAAGATGAGTAAATGACATAAAAATCCACTTTCGGGCCCACTTGGTGTGTGCTTGGGCTGAGCATTGAAGCTTTCATGTGTAGAGACTTTTCTTGGAGTTAAACGCCAGCTTTGGTACCAGTTTGGGCGTTTAACTCCCATTCTTGTGCCAGTTCCGGCGTTAAACGCCAGAATTCTTGAGCTGAATTGGAACGCCTGTTTGGGCCATCAAATCTCGGGCAAAGTATGGACTATTATACATTTCTGGAAAGTCCAGAATGTCTACTTTCCAACGCAATTGAGAGCGTGCCAATTGGGTATCTGTAGCTCCATAAAATATACTTCGAGTGCAGGGAGGTCAGAATCCAACAGCATCTGCAGTCCTTTTCAGCCTCTGAATCAAATTTTTGCTCAGGTCCCTCAATATCAGCCAGAAAATACCTGAAATCACAGAAAAACATACAAACTCATAGTAAAGTCCAGAAAAGTGAATTTTAACTAAAAACTAATAAAAATATAATAAAAACTAACAAAAACATACTAAAAACGTACTAAAAACAATGCCAAAAAGCGTATAAATTATCCGCTCATCACAACCCCAAACTTAAATTGTTGCTTGTCCCCAAGCAACTGAAAATAAAATAAGATAAAAAGAAGAGAATATGCAATGAATTCCAAAAACATCTATGAAGATCAGTATTAATTAGATGAGCGGGGCTTTTAGCTTTTTGCCTCTGAACAGTTTTGGCATCTCACTTTATCCTTTGAAATTCAGAATGATTGGCTTCTATAGGAACTCAGAATCCAGATAATGTTATTGATTCTCCTAGTTAAGTATGATAATTCTTGAACACAGCTACTTTATGAGTCTTGGCCGTGACCCAAAGCACTCTGTCTTCCAGTATTACCACCGGATACATACATGCCACAGACACATAACTGGGTGAACCTTTTCAGATTGTGACTCAGCGTTGCTAGAGTCCCCAATTAGAGGTGTCCAGGGTTCTTAAGCACACTCTTTTTGTCTTGGATCACGACTTTATTTATTTTTTTCTTTTTTCTTTTTTTCCTTTCTTCCTTTTTTTCGTTTTTTTTTTTTTTGCTATATTCACTGCTTTTTCTTGCTTCCATAATCATTTTTATGATTTTTTAGATCCTCAGTAACATGTCTCCTTTTTCATCATTCTTTCAAGAGCCAATCATTCATGAACAACAAATTCAAAAGACATATGCACTGTTCAAGCATACATTCAGAAGTCAAAGTATTGCCACCACATCAAAATAATTAATCTGTTATAAAATTTAAAATTCATGCAATTCCTCTCTTTTTCAATTAAGAACAATTTTTTATTTAGGAAAGGTGATGGATTCACAGGACATTCATAACTTTAAGGCATAGACACTAAGACACTAATGATCATAAGACACAAACATAGATAAACATAAGCAAAAAAATTTGAAAAACAGAAGAATAAAGAACAAGGAGATTAAAGAACGGGTCCACCTTAGTGATGGCGGCTTGTTCTTCCTCTTGAAGATCTTATGGAGTGCTTGAGCTCCTCAATGTCTCTTCCTTGCCTTTGTTGCTCCTCTCTCATGATTCTTTGATCTTCTCTAGTTTCATGGAGGAGGATGGAATGTTCTTGGTGCTCCACCCTTAGTTGTCCCATGTTGGAACTCAATTCTCCTAGGGAGGTGTTGATTTGATCCCAATAGTTTTGTGGAGGAAAGTGCATCCCTTGAGGCATCTCAGGGATTTCATGATGAGGAATTTCCTCATGTCCATGAGTAGGATCTCTTGTTTGCTCCATCCTTTTCTTAGTGGTATCCTCGAGCAAAAGATGAAAGAAGAGAGTAGAAGAAGAAGAAAATTGAGGAGATGGAGAAGTGGGAGTGATTTGGCCAAGGGGGAGAAGTAGTGTTTAGGTTGTGTGGAAATGAAGGAGTGAAGATGAGTTTATATAGGAATGGAGAGAGGGATAAGGTTCGGTCATGTATGGGTGGGTTTGGGAGGGAAAGTGGTTTGAATTTGAATGGTAAGGTAGGTGGGGTTTTATGAAGGATGGATGTGAGTGGTGAAGAGAATGGTAGGATTTGATAGGTGAGGGGTTTTTGGGGAAGAGGTGTTGAGGTGATTGGTGAATGGGTGAAGAAGAGAGAGAGTGGTGGGGTAGGTGGGGATCCTGTGGGGTCCACAGATCCTGAGGTGTCAAGGATAAGTCATCCCTGCACCAAGTGGCGAGCAAAAATGTTCCTTCTGCCAATTCTGGCGTTAAACGCCGGGCTGGTTCCCATTTCTGACGTTTAACGCCAGCTTCTTGCCCATTCCTGGCGTTAAACGCCAGTCTGGTGCCCCTTTCTGGCGTTAAACGCCCATTTGCTGCCCTTACTGGCGTTTAAACGCCAGCAAGCTTTTCCTCTAGGGTGTGCTGTTTTTCTTTCTGTTTTTTATTCTGTTTTTGCTTTTTCAATTGATTTTGTGACTTCCCATGATCATCAACCTATAGAAAACATAAAATAACAAAGGAAAATAGATAAATATAACATTGGGTTGCCTCCCAACAAGCGCTTCTTTAATGTCAGTAGCTTGACAGTGGGCTCTCATGGAGCCTCACAGATGTTCAGAGCAATGTTGGAACCTCCCAACACCAAACTTAGAGTTTGAATGTGGGGGTTCAACACCAAACTTAAAAGTTAGTTGTGGCCTCCCAACACCAAACTTAGAGTTTGACTGTGGGGGCTCTGCTTGACTCTGTTTTGAGAGAAGCTCTTCATGCTTCCTCTCCATGGTTACAGAGGGATATCCTTGAGCCTTAAACACAAGGGATTCTTCATTCACTTGAATGATCAATTCTCCTCTGTCAACATCAATCACAGCCTTTGCTGTGGCTAGGAAAGGTCTGCCAAGGATGATGGATTCATCCATGCACTTCCCAGTCTCTAGGACTATAAAATCAGCAGGGATGTAATGGTCTTCAACCTTTACCAGAACATCCTCTACAAGTCCATAAGCTTGTTTTCTTGAATTGTCTGCCATCTCTAGTGAGATTATTGCAGCTTGTACCTCAAAGATCCCTAGCTTCTCCATTACAAAGTGAGGCATGAGGTTTATGCTTGACCCTAGGTTACACAGAGCCTTCTCAAAGGTCATGGTGCCTATGGTACAAGGTATTGAGAACTTCCAAGGGTTCTGCCTCTTTTGAGGTAATCTCTGCCTAGTCAAGTCATCCAGTTCTTTGGTGAGCAAAAGAGGTTCATCCTCCCATGTCTCATTACCAAATAACTTGTCATTTAGCTTCATGATTGCTCCAAGGTATTTAGCAACTTGCTCTTCAGTGACATATTCGTCCTCTTCAGAGAAAGAATACTCATCAAAGCTCATGAATGGCAGAAGTAAATCCAATAGAATCTCTATAGTCTCAGTGTGAGCCTCAGATTCCCATGGTTCCTCATTAGGGAACTTATTGGAGGCCAGTGGACGTCCATTGAGGTCTTCCTCAGTGGCAATCCCTGCCTCTTCCTCCTCTCCAAGTTTGGCCATGTGGGTCATGTTAATGGCCTTTGCATTCTCCTTTTGAATTCTCTTCTGTATTGCTTGGAATAGTACTAGGAGGGAGTTCAGTAACTTTCTTACTCAGCTGACCCACTTGTGCCTCCAAGTTTCTAATGGTGGACCTTGTTTCAGTCATGAAACTTTGAGTGGTTTTGATTAGATTAGAGACCATGGTTGCTAAGTCAGAGTGGCTCTGCTTAGAATTCTCTGTCTGTTGCTGAGAAGATGATGGAAAAGGCTTGCCATTACTAAACCTGTTTCTTCCACCATTATTGTTGTTGAAACCTTGTTGAGGTCTCTGTTGTTCCTTCCATGAGATATTTGGATGATTTCTCCATGAAGGATTATAGGTGTTTCCATAGGGTTCTCCCATTAATTCACCTCTTCCATTGAAGGGTTCTCAGGATCATAAGCTTCTTCTTCAGATGAAGCGTCCTTAGTACTGTCTGGTGCAGCTTGCATTCCAGACAGACTTTGAGAAATCATATTGACTTGCTGAGTCAATATTTTGTTCTGAGCCAATATGGCATTCAGAGTGTTAATCTCAAGAGCTCCTTTCTTCTGATTCTTCCCATTATTCATAGGATTCCTTTCAGAAGTGTACATGAATTGGTTATTTGCCACCATTTCAATGAGTTCTTGAGCTTCTGCAGACGTCTTCTTCAGATGAAGAGATCCTCCAGCAGAGCTGTCCAATGACATCTTGGACAGTTCAGACAGACCATCATAGAAGATACCTATGATGCTCCATTCGGAAAGCATGTCAGAGGGACACTTTCTGATCAACTGTTTGTATCTTTCCCAAGCTTCATAGAGGGATTCATGACGTCGGGATTTTTGCCAGTAAAGAATGTCATAAAAACAGTCGCGTTGTAGATATAGTCTCTAAACTGACAGAAATCCCTTCGTACAAACGTTTTGGTTGTCACAAGTAACAAACCCCTAAATAAATTGATAACCGAGTATTTAAACCTCGGGTCGTCTTCTCAAGGAATTGCAGGGAGGTATGTTCTTATTATTGGCTATGGAGATTATAAATTGGGGGTTTTGAGAATTTGGGCAATGGGCACAAGCATATTTTCAAAGCAATAAAAATAAATAAATAACTGTAAAATAAACTCTTGGCAAGGTATAAAGACTGGAGGTCCTATCCCAGTTATCCTTATCAATTGTGATGAGAATTGGATTCTTCTCCCACTTTGTTAACCTCTAACTATGAAGGTAAGTTAAATGGATGAATTAATTCCAATTTTCATTCAACAATGAGTTTGATAAATCAAGAGTTACCAATTATTTAACCAAAGCCAAAAGGGGAAAAAAACTAAATCTACTAGAATAATAATATCCTCAGATTGGGAATAATAAAAAGGAACAATCATAAACTGAAATGCTTCAAATATCATTAAATAAAATATTCAAATCTTAACATGGAAAAGTTCATAAGTCAATTAGGCAACATATCTAATACAAGCAATGAAGTATCTAAAAATAGGAAATAAATATAAAGTAAAAGAACATTGAACCTGGGATCCAGAGTTACTCTTAAAACAAGAAGAAATCCTAAATCCTAAATCCTAATCCTAAAGAGAGAGAGGAGAGAACCTCTCTCCAAACTAGATCTAAATCATGGAAAGTGAATTATGAGTGCATGATAATGAATGGATGCATTCCCCCACTTTATAGCCTCTAATCTGTGTTTTCTGGGTCGAGAACTGGGTCAGAAACAGCATAAAATTCGGTGGTTGCGAATTTAACTTCGCTGATTTTCGTCACTTGCGACGCGGCCGCATGGATCACGCGGTCGCATCACCTAGCGTCAGGGCCACTATGACATATTATATATCAAATCGAAGCCCCGGACGTTAGCTTTCCAACACAACTAGAACCTCGTCGTTTGGACCTCTGTAGCTAAAGTTATAGCCGTTTGAGTGCGAAGAGGTCAGGCTAGACAGCTTAGCAGTTTCTCCAACTTCTTGTATTCCTTCCACTTTTGCATACTTCCTTTCCATCCTCTGAGCTATTCCTGCCTTATAATATCTGAAAACACTTAACACACTGATGAGCGGATAATTTGTACGCTTTTTGGCACTATTTTTTGTATATTTTTAGTATATTTTAGTTAGTTTTTAGTATATTTTTATTAGTTTTTAGTTAAAATTCATTTTTCTAGACTTTACTATGAGTTTGTGTGTTTTTCTGTGATTTCATGTACTTTCTGGCTGAAATTGAGGGACTTGAGCAAAAATCTGATTCAGAGACTGAAAAGGACTGCAGATGCTGTTGGATTCTGACCTCCCTGCACTCGAAGTAGATTTTCTAGAGCTACAGAAGCCCAATTGGCGCGCTCGCAACGGCGTTGAAAAGTAGACATCTTGGGCTTTCCAGCAATATATGATAGTCCATACTTTGCCCAAGATTTGATGGCCCAAACCGGCGTTAAAAGTCACCTTCAGAATTCCCAGCGTTAAACGCCGGAACTGGCACAAGAATGGGAGTTAAACGCCTAAACTGGCACAAAAGCTGGCGTTTAACTCCAAGAAGAGTCTCTACACGAAAATACTTCAATGCTCAGCCCAAGCACACACCAAGTGGGCCCGGAAGTGGATTTTTATGTCATTTACTCATCTTTGTAATTCTTAAGCTACTAGTTCCCTATAAATAGGACCTTTTACTATTGTATTTTCATCTTTTGATCATGTTTTTATGATTGAACCCTCTTTGGGAGGCTGGCCTCACGGCCATGCCTAGACCTTGTTCTTATGTTTTTTCAACGGTGGAGTTTCTACACACCATAGATTAAGGTGTGGAGCTCTGCTGTACCTCGAGTATTAATGCAATTACTATTGTTCTTCTATTCAATTCAGCTTGTTCTTATTCCAAGATATTCATTCGCACTCATGAACTTGATGAATGTGATGATTATGTGACGCTCATCATCATTCTCACTTATGAACGAGTGACTGACAACCACTTCTGTTCTACAAGCAAACAAGGCTCTAATGTTTATCTCTTGGGTTCTTTAACCGGAATCTTCGTGGTATAAGCTAGAATTGATGGCGGCATTCAAGAGAATCCGGAAGGTCTAAACCTTGTCTGTGGTATTCTGAGTAGGATTCAATGATTGAATGATTGTGACGAGCTTCAAACTCGCGATTGTGGGGCGTTAGTGACAGACGCAAAAGAATCACTGGATTCTATTCCGACATGATCGAGAACCGACAGCTGGATAGCCGTGCCGTGACAGGGTGCGTTGAACATTTCCATTGAGAGGACGGGACTGTAGCCACTGACAACGGTGATGCCCAACATACAGCTTGCCATGGAAAGGAGTAAGAAGGATTGGATGAAGACAGTAGGAAAGTAGAGAGACGGAAGGGATAAAGCATCTCCATTCGCTTATCTGAAGTTCTCACCAATGAATTACATAAGTATCTCTATCTTTATCTTTATGTTTTATTCATATATCACCCATAACCATTTGAGTCTGCCTGACTAAGATTTACAAGGTGACCATAGCTTGCTTCATACCAACAATCTCCGTGGGATCGACCCTTACTCGCGTAAGGTTTATTACTTGGACGACCCAGTGCACTTGCTGGTTAGTTGTGCGAAGTTGTGTTTATGCCATGGTATTGAGCACCAAGTCTTTGGGGCCATTACTAGGGATTAATTGAGTTGTGAAAAGTAGTGATCATAATTTCGTGCACCATACACATATCAAGGCATCTAATGGTAATAAGAGAGGATTAAACATAGGGAACTTAAGGCCAAAGAAGCATGTTTTCAATCAAAGCACATAATTAGGAAGGCAAATGTAAAACCATACAAATAGTATGAATAAGTGGGTAAAGAGTTGATAAAAACCACTCAATTGAGCACAAGATAAACCATGAAATAGTGGTTTATCAACCTCCCCACACTTAAACATTAGCATGTCCTCATGCTAAGCTCAAGAGAAGCTATAAAGATGAAGAGGAATGATAGAATGTATGAGATGCAACCTATGAATGCAACTACATGCAAAAATGTTTCTACTTACTTGGTTAAAAGCAAATAAATCCCCAAGAATAAATATGAACTGGATTTCACTAATTCAAATCATAAAAATGAAGTACAAACAGACTTGTAGAAGAAAATAGCTCATGAAAGCTGGGAACAAAGAATCGAGCATCGAACCCTCACTTAGTAGTGTATATCACTCTAATCACTCAAGTGTTTTAGGTTCGATTCTCTCAATTCTCTACTAACCTTGCTTTCTAAGGCTTGCTCTTCATCTAACAATCAACATAAATTTAATGCATAAATACACATATCAAGAGGTCTTTTAAGGGTTGTAATGGGGTTAGGGTCAAGGTAGGATTGTATTTGGCCAAGTGGACTAAAATCTGAATCCTTAATTAACTTAAACTTTCCCACCTAACTTAAACAATCCATGTAATCACAATACAACATCTAACCATCCATTAACCATGTTTTCCACATATTCATGCATTCTAATTTCAAGTATAGCTCATATGCATTGCTTTCACCGCTTACTTTGGGGCATTTTGTCCCCTTTCACTTATTTTGCTCTTTTTTTTTCTTTTTTTATATATATTATTTTTTTTCTTTTGTTTTTCTCAATGCATATGATTAATTTATTGAATGCATGAACATGTCCTAAACATTTCTTTCACATTTTCAGAAAATTCTAACATACTCAATTCTCAAACCAGATGTTTCCAAACCCACTCTTCCCCACACTTAATTCATAAGCATTTTCACTAATCTAAGCTAACCAAGGATTCAAATTAAGGACATTATTGTTTTTCGCTTAGAGTTAATGATGTGCTAAAGTAAAGAATAAAGGGGTAAAATAGGCTCAACATTGGTTTGCAAGGGATAATGAAAGGTAAGGCCATATGGGTATGTAAGCTCAGTGAAACAAAGGCCTCAATCATGTAAGTGCATGCATACATCAAATTATAGAAATATAGAATTAAGCAAGACAAAGATCACAATTTTAGAGATAAAAATACACACTAAAACAAAATTTTTGGTTGATAAAATGCAACCAATTCAAATAGGCTCAAAAATCTCACAGGTTTTATGTGTTCGAGTTCTAAACCATGTTCCAAAATAATATTTCTTCAAACAAGTTTTTCAAAAAGTTTTATTCAAATTAGTGAAATACTATAAAAATTTCTTGAAAAAGAAGAATATTACTTTAACCAAGTAGTAAAATATGCACAAAAACAATTAAACATGCAAATGCAACAACTAATCTACAAAGAAAATTTAAACATTGGTGTTGAGACAAGAAAGTACTAACCCATGGAGATCGGTATCGACCTCCCCACACTTAAAGATTGCACCGTCCTCGGTGCATGCTGAGATGTGCAGGTGGACGGGTTGCTCCAACTGATGCTTTTCTCATCAAGGAATGTGCGTAGGAACTTGTTTGTCTCTCCCATGTAAACGTCTTCCGGTCTCTTCCTGGTGGCCATCCTGAAAGAAAAAGGGAAGGAAAGTAACCCAAAGCAAAGATAGAAAACAAATAAAACAGGGGTTGGTTAATGCCAAAAATAAGGGTCTCAATTACATGGTAGCTACAACATGCAAGTGAGAACATAATAGAAGGACATGGCAAATCAAGAGTGCAAAAAGTTGCAACAATAGGGAAGAGAGTGTGGGTAAGGAGAGATAATATAAATTTATGTCAATGCAAAAGTAATATAGGTATAAAAGATTGGCATTGATGTAAATAATATTACTCAATCAGAATTAAACAAGTCATGAAGCACTAAGAAAATACCAGAAAAGATGTAACAGTTGAATAAGAATATTTGAACACCAATAATAACTTTTAGAAAAATAAAATATGCAATGAATGAAAGTATGCAAATGAATTAAAATAAAATAAAAAGAAAGTGAAAAAGAATGAGAAGTAGAAAAAGAAAGTGAGAAAGGAGAGAGACGGAAGAAATTAGGATTAGAAAAGAAAAGATAAGAAAATTGGCACTAATCTGGATAGGTTGTGCGACGCTGGCGACGCGGTCGCGTGGTGTGCGATAAGGTTGGGTGACGTGGACGCGTGGGGAACGCGATCGCGTGACTCGATTTGTGCTAGTGGCGCGAGTGCAGCCTCGCGGCCGCACAACTCTCTGTTCAAAACCTGGTATTGCCAAAATCAAGGGTGACGCGGTCGCGTGGTCGACGCGATCGCGCGGGTGGCCTTATTTCCAATATGACGCGGACGCGTGGGTGGCGCGTTCGCGTGGCAGGGCTTGTGCTGCTAGCACGGGTCCAGCCCAATTCCAGCTCAACTTTCGGCCATACACCATTTTTACGCCGATTTCAGGTCACGCGGCCGCGTGGGTGACGCGGTCGCGTGGGAGGCTATTTTTCCAAATGACGCGGACGCGTCAGCGACGCGGTCGCGTGGGTCGATTTGTGCCATTGGCACGCCTCCAGCGCTGCTCCTGCGAAACTCTCTGTTCATATTAATATTGTCTCCCATCTCCTTGCGACGCGGACGCGTCGCTGATGCGGTCGCGTCGCATGCTCGCTTTTTTTTTAATCTGAAAAGATGCAGAATGAAGTGTTAATATGAATGTGATGCAAAACTCCAGGTTCAATATAATAAAATAAAATAAAACTCAAAAGCAAATAAAACTAAATAAAAATGAAAAATGAACGATCATACCATGGTGGGTTGTCTCCCACCTAGCACTTTTAGTTATAGTCCTTAAGTTGGACATTTGATGAGCTTCCTGCTATGGTGGCTTGTGCTTATACTGATCCAGGAATCCCCACCAATGTTTGTACTTCCAATAGCCTCCGGGATCCCAAACTAAGCATGTAAAGCCCTTAAGAAGCTTCAAACAGATTCTTAGGCTCCTGAGGTGTTGGATATCAGAACAGATTCCAAGATCCCAAATCTTGCTTTTACACCCGTCTTCGTGTTGATTATCATGATTCCATCCGGGTAGCAAGCAATCTGAATTCTCACTAAAGTGGCCAAACAACTTCCTAGACCCATTCAGTTGAGCTCTATACCAACCTTTGCATTTAAACTTAAAGCTTCCAACCATAATGAACCTTGCAGGACAATTCTTACCACTGGCCATCTTCCGCTTACTCTTAATGTCACAAAGAGCTCTAAGTTGACCATCCGTCTCCAGTAGCCCATATTCAAGTGGAATTAGAAAGCTAAGGGATATGAATTTTACCCACTTGAATGTTGTGAAGGATGATGGCGACTTAGGGGGGTATCTTTAATGAAATTGCAAGCTCCACTCCCTTGTGCTCTTCTCTGATAATTACCACCTCTTTGCAAACTTCTTCAATTTCAACCTCTTTCTCTTGGTAGCTCTCTTTCAATTCAATCTCCTTTTCATTGCTTTCCAAGGGTATGGGAGGTTGTGCTTCTTCTTCTTGAATCTCCATCTCTTGATCAACCTCTTCCAAGTCTTCAACTATGATATGCTTTGGAGGTTGTACACCCTCTTCAGCATCAATTTCAACCGTCTTGGAAGGAGGCTCTATGTCTTGACTTTCCCATGGAGGTTCTACATCTCCTAAGTCTTCAACCACTTCTTTTTCTTCAATAATTCCGGCTTCCTCTACTTGTTCCAGTACAAAGTCATGCTCCGTACTGTTCACTGGAGTTTCTAGTATCTCCTTCATACTACGTTCTTCATTAGATTGTCCACATGAAGCCATGGGGGTTCCTTGAGTGTCTGAACGTTGGGAAGCTAATTGACTCATTAAGAGTTGCCCCAATTGATGAAGGGTTGCCTGACATCGATCCACTGTTTCCTTGAGACGATCCTTTGCCTCTTGATGCACTCGGTTTTCATAAATAGGATCATAATGCTCTTGGATTGATGGATATGGAGATGGTGAATATTGAAGTGGTGGTTCTTGTGAGTAATTGGGCTGGAATTGGGGTGGTTCTATATATGGTTCATATGGCTCATAAGGTGGTTGGTATGGTGGTTGAGGGTTAGGATCATATGGAGGTGAATGGTGGAAAGGGGCTTGTGAGTGTGGTGGGTTGAGGTTGTGTTGAAAGGATGATCTCTGAGCATAGGGTGGGGCTTGTTGGTAGCTACAAGGTGGTCCACAATGTCTATCAGCTTGGGATGCATTGTAGCCTGGTCTTTGTCCATGATATCTAGGATGGTGTTGTTGCCTAAAGGGTTGATTAGATCCTCTTGGCTCCATCCATCCTTGATTGGTCTGACCTTGATGCATATTCCTGCTGTGGTTTCTATTTTCTTCAACAAAGTTAGAACCAAACTCAAAGCGAGAGGGATGAGAATTCATAGTAGTTAGAGAAAATAAAAACAAAAATTAATAAAAAGAAAATATTTTGAAAAAAGATATAATTTTTGAAAAAGATAGGAAGAAATTTTAAATTTTTTTTAAATATTTACAATAACCAATAATAAGGCACACGTTTGCAATTCTCCGGCAACGGCGCCATTTTGACATCGGGATTTTTGCCAGTAAAGAATGTCATAAAAACAGTCGCGTTGTAGATATAGTCTCTAAACCGACAGAAATCCCTTCGTACAAACGTTTTGGTTGTCACAAGTAACAAACCCCTAAATAAATTGATAACCGAGTATTTAAACCTCGGGTCGTCTTCTCAAGGAATTGCAGGGAGGTATGTTCTTATTATTGGCTATGGAGATTATAAATTGGGGGTTTTGAGAATTTGGGCAATGGGCACAAGCATATTTTCAAAGCAATAAAAATAAATAAATAACTGTAAAATAAACTCTTGGCAAGGTATAAAGACTGGAGGTCCTATCCCAGTTATCCTTATCAATTGTGATGAGAATTGGATTCTTCTCCCACTTTGTTAACCTTTAACTATGAAGGTAAGTTAAATGGATGAATTAATTCCAATTTTCATTCAACAATGAGTTTGATAAATCAAGAGTTACCAATTATTTAACCAAAGCCAAAAGGGGAAAAAAACTAAATCTACTAGAATAATAATATCCTCAGATTGGGAATAATAAAAAGGAACAATCATAAACTGAAATGCTTCAAATATCATTAAATAAAATATTCAAATCTTAACATGAAAAAGTTCATAAGCCAATTAGGCAACATATCTAATACAAGCAATAAAGTATCTGAAAATAGGAAATAAATATAAAGTAAAAGAACATTGAACCTGGGATCCAGAGTTACTCTTAAAACAAGAAGAAATCCTAAATCCTAAATCCTAATCCTAAAGAGAGAGAAGAGAGAACCTCTTTCCAAACTAGATCTAAATCATGGAAAGTGAATTATGAGTGCATGATAATGAATGGATGCATTCCCCCACTTTATAGCCTTTAATCTGTGTTTTCTGGGCCGAGAACTGGGTCAGAAACAGCCCAAAATTCGCTGGTTGCGAATTTAACTTCGCTGATTTTCGTCACTTGCGACGCGGCCGCATGGATCACGCGGTCGCGTCGCCTAGCGTCAGGGCCACTATAGCATATTATATATCAAATCGAAGCCCCAGATGTTAGCTTTTTAACGCAACTAGAATCGCGTCGTTTTGACCTCTGTAGCTAAAGTTATAGCCGTTTGAGTGCGAAGAGGTCAGGCTAGACAGCTTAGCAGTTTCTCCAACTTCTTGTATTCCTTCCACTTTTGCATACTTCCTTTCCATCCTCTGAGCTATTCCTGTCTTATAATATCTGAAAACACTTAACACACATATCAAGGCATCTAATGGTAATAAGAGGGGATTAAACATAGGGAACTTAAGGCCAAAGAAGCATGTTTTCAATCAAAGCACATAATTAGGAAGGCAAATGTAAAACCATGCAAATAGTATGAATAAGTGGGTAAAGAGTTGATAAAAACCACTCAATTGAGCATAAGATAAACCATGAAATAGTGGTTTATCAATTCACCTTCCTTCTGTCTGAAGGTTTGGACTTCCACTCTAAGCTTACTTAATTTTTGAGGTGGAAAGAACTTTGCCAAGAAGGCATTGACTAGCTTTTCCCAAGAGTTCAGGCTTTCTTTAGGTTGTGAGTCTAACCATATCCTAGACTTGTCTCTTACAGCAAAAGGGAATAGCATAAGTCTGTAGACCTCAGGGTCAACCCCATTAGTCTTGACAGTGTCACAGATTTGCAAGAATTCAGCTAAAAACTGATGAGGATCTTCCAATGGAAGTCCATGGAACTTGCAATTCTGTTGCATTAGAGAAACTAATTGAGGCTTAAGCTCAAAGTTGTTTGCTCCAATGACAGGGATAGAGATGCTTCTCCCATAGAAGTCGGGAGTAGGTGCAGTAAAGTCACCCAGCACCTTCCTTGCATTGTTGGGATTGTTGTTGTTTTTGGCTGCCATGGGTTCTTCTTCTTTGAAGATTTCTGTTAGGTCCTCTACAGAGAGTTGTGCTTTTGCTTCTCTTAGCTTTTGCTTCAAGGTCCTTTCAAGTTTAGGGTCAGCCTCAACAAGAATGCTTTTGTCTTTGCTCCTGCTCATATGAAAGAGAAGAGAACAAGAAAGTATTGAATCCTCTATGTCACAGTATAGAGATTCCTTGAGGTGTCAGAGGAAAAGAAGAAGGAGAGGGTAGAAGAATTCGAACTTATCAAGAAAGATAGAGTTCGAATTGTGCATTGAAGAGGAGTGTTAGTCCATAAATAGAAGGATGTGAGAAGATGGGAAGAAATTTTCGAAAATAAATTAAAAACATTTTAAAAACATTTTGAAAAATGGTAATTGATTTTTGAAAACTAAAGTTGGAAAAGAAATAAAGTGATTTTTGAAAAAGATTTTTAAAAAGATATGATTGAAAAATTAATTTTGAAAAAGATGTGATTAA
The DNA here is from genome assembly GCF_014773155.1 of Arachis stenosperma. Classification (NCBI taxonomy): domain Eukaryota; kingdom Viridiplantae; phylum Streptophyta; class Magnoliopsida; order Fabales; family Fabaceae; genus Arachis; species Arachis stenosperma. The sequence goes on from NC_080382.1 coordinate 99,504,055, forward strand.
TAACATATGATTGAAAAGTTATGGTTTTAAAAAGATATGATTGAAAAGATATGATTGAAAAACAATTTAAAAAGATTTGATTTTGAAAATTAATGACTTGGCTAACAAGAAATTTAAAAGATATGATTCAGACATTAAACCTTTCTCAATAGAAAAGGTAACATAATTGAAATGTAGAATCAAATCATTAATTGTTAGCAAGTATTATTGAAAATGAAAAGAAATTGATTTTGAAAATATATGATTGAAAAGATATGATTTGAAAAAGATTTGATTTTGAAAAATTATGAAAACTTGAAAAAAAAATTGAATTAAAAACAAAATCTTCCCTCTTGTGCCATCCTGGCGTTAAACGCCCAGAATGGTATACATTCTGGCGTTTAACGCCCAAAACTCACCCCTTTTGGGCGTTAAACGTCCAGCCAGACACCCTGGCTGGCGTTTAAATGCCAGTTTTCCTTCCTCATTGGGCGTTTTGAACGCCCAGCTTTTTCTGTTTGATTCCTCTACTGAATGTTCTGAATCTTCAATTCTCTATATTATTGACTTGAAAAGACATAAATTAAAAGATTTTTGAATTTTTAATAATGAGGAATAATCAAAATGAAACTAAGATCAAATAAACAATGCATGCAAGACACCAAACTTAGAAGTTTGTATACTACTGACACTAACAAATTGAGAATGCATATGAGAAACAACAAAACACTCAAGACAAGAGAATTTAAAGATCAGAGCAAGGAAATCATTAAGAACAACTTGAAGATCAATGAAGACACATGATTAAATTCGAAAAAAATGCAAGAAGAATAGAAACATGCAATTGACACCAAACTTAAAATGAGAAACTAGACTCAACAAGAAACAAAAAATATTTTTGGTTTTAAGATTTTATAATTTTTTTGGATTTTTTCGAAAATTATATGGAGAAGAAAATAAAGAGATTCAAAATTTTTAATAAGAATTCCAGGAATCATGCAATGTTAGTCTAAAGCTTTAGTCTAAAGAAATTAGACATGACTAGCCAAGCTTCAGCAGGACATTGCATTCAAGAGCTAAATTGATGAGAATCAATCAGCTTTGGTGATGATGAAAACATCACCTTGAAACTCTAGAATTCATTCTTAAAAATTCTGAAAAAAAGATACCTATTCTAAACAACAAGATGAACCGTCAGTTGTCCAAACTCAAACAATCCCCGGCAACGGCGCCAAAAACTTGGTGCACAAAATTGTGATCATCAATGGCGCCATCAACATGGTATGCTCAATTGCAATCTCAACTCTTTACCACAACTTCGCACAACTAACCAGCAAGTGCACTGGGTCGTCCAAGTAATAAACCTTATGCGAGTAAGGGTCGATCCCACGGAGATTGTTGGTATGAAGCAAGCTATGGTCATCTTGTAAATCTCAGTCAGGCGGATTCAAATGGTTATGGAGGATTAATGATTAAAAGATAAATAAAACATAAAATAAAGATAGAGATACTTATGTAATTCATTGGTGAGAATTTCAGATAAGCGTATGGAGATGCTTTGTCCCTTCTGTCTCTCTGCTTTCCTACTGTCTTCATCCAATCCTTCTTACCCCTTTCCATGGCAAGTTGTATGTTGGGCATCACCGTTGTCAGTGGCTACAGTCCCGTCCTCTCAGTGAAAATGTTCAACGCGCTCTGTCACAACACGGCTATTCAGCTGTCGGTTCTCGATCATGTCGGAATAGAATCCAGTAATTCTTTTGCGTCTATCATTAACGCCCCACAATCGCGAGTTTGAAGCTCGTCACAGTCATTCAATCCTTGAATCCTACTCAGAATACCACAGACAAGGTTTAGACCTTCCGGATTCTCTTGAATGCTGCCATCAATTCTAGCTTATACCACGAAGATTCTGATTAAGGAATCTAAGAGATATCCACTCAGTCTAAGGTAGAACGGAGGTGGTTGTCAGGCACACGTTCATAGGTGAGAATGATGATGAGTGTCACGGATCATCACATTCATCAAGTTGAGGAACAAGTGATATCTTAGAACAAGAATAAGCCGAATTGAATAGAAGAACAATAGTAATTGCATTAATACTCGAGGTACAGCAGAGCTTCACACCTTAATCTATGGTGTGTAGAAACTCCACCGTTGAAAATACATAAGTGATAATGGTGATCATTGGCTTCGGCCCCAGAGAGGGAACCAGAAGAACCAAGATGAAAATACAATAGCAAAAGGTCCTATTTGTAGAGAACTAGTAGCTTAAGGTTTACAAAGATGAGTAAATGACATAAAAATCCACTTACGGGCCCACTTGGTGTGTGCTTGGGCTGAGCATTGAAGCTTTCATGTGTAGAGACTTTTCTTGGAGTTAAACGCCAGCTTTGGTGCCAGTTTGGGCATTTAACTCCCATTCTTGTGCCAGTTCCGGCGTTAAAAGCCAGAATTCTTGAGCTGACTTGGAACGCCTGTTTGAGCCATCAAATCTCGGACAAAGTATAAACTATAATACATTGCTGGAAAGCCCAGGATGTCTAATTTCTAACGCAATTGAGAGCGCACCAATTGGGCTTCTGTAGCTCCAGAAAATATACTTCGAGTGCAGGGAGGTCAGAATCCAACAGCATCTGCAGTCCTTTTCAGCCTCTGAATCAGATTTTTGCTCAGGTCCCTCAATATCAGCCAGAAAATATCTGAAATCACAGAAAAACACACAAACTCATAGTAAAGTCCAGAAAAGTGAATTTTGACTAAAAACTAATAAAAATATAATAAAAACTAACTAAAACATACTAAAAACGTACTAAAAACAATGCTAAAAAGCGTATAAATTATCCGCTCATCAAAGAATCTTTGTTCTTAAAGACAAGTTAGCAGTGAGATGCTCAAAAAGATAGAAGGTAGTTGTATAACAAAAATTGAAATTAGGATCAAGAAATTCCAACAAAAATTCAATCAACTTCGAAGCATCCATAGATGGATTTCCAATTGTCTGAATTGCCAAAGGGGATTGAAACCAAAACCTTTGAGCAAAATCACAATTCTTGAAAAGGTTAAAAGGTAAGTTTCGAATTCTTCATTCTTCCAATAGTGAGGACATAAGGCAATGCAATTTACATCTCTCTTTTGCAGGTTCACTTTTGTTGGCAGTGATCTATTATAAATTCTCTATATACAATGAATTTCATATGGTGGACTTTTGCTTACCTAAGACATTTCCATCAAGATTTTCTAGGTTTGTTGGTAACCCACTTCTGTTCTGGATTTGTCTTTGCTTTATGACCCTATGGTATGCATCCTTGACTTTGTACTCCCCATTTCTTGAGAATTTTCAATAATATTGATCTTGCTGTGCTATTACTGATAGTGGAATTCTTAGAATTTTTTAGACTTCAAAATCCATGAACATGTTCCTAATATTCATTGCATCCCATCTGTTTTCTTCATCATTCTTTAACTCTCTAACAGTTGCATTCTCATCTAAAGTGTTAATTGGACTCCATATTATATGATTGTTTTATTCTAGTAACCATCGTTCCCCCAAATCTTTACAAATCTACCATTTCCTATCTTCCACAATCTCTAATTTAAGAACTTCTTTTGCATTTAAAATACTTCTCCTGTGTAGCTTGGTGCATGGCATGTTGATGCTTTTACAAAATCGATTCTTGAAAAATATCTTGCTTTTAGGACTCTTGCTGCTATGGACTCAGGTCTTGTCATTAGTCTCCACCTTTGTTTTGGAATTCTAGACCAACTTCTAATTAGCTAAAACAAAGTTTATCCCAATTAATCCAATTTATCTTCTTTTTGTCATTCCTACTTTCCCAGTAAAACCTTCTTATCATGTAGGTGTTGATAAAGTCCTTTGGGAAATTGGAAACATTCCATGATATAAGTAGGAATCGATTATGCAACCACTTTTATTAGTGTCTCTTTACCCACTCTTGAGAGATATTTCTCCTTTCATCCATTGAACTTCTTCCAAACTCTCTCCTGAATAAAACAAAAAGACCTTTCCATGAAAGCGGGCAAACCCAAGTACTTGGAGTATTGTTCTACCGCCTTTATCTCTAACCAGTCTTGGATCAAATTTTGTCTGATAATAGGCACGTTTTGGCTTAAAGAAATTTTTGACTTATCTAGATTAATTCTTTGGCCTAAAAATGTCTGGTATTGGATGAGAACTTCCTTAATACCCTTGATGTCTTGGTCTGATGCTTTGGAGAATAAAATACTATTGTCTGCAAAGAAAAGATGGTTTATTTAGGGGACTTGTTGGACAACTCTAATTCCTCCGATAATTTCGTTGTTTTGGGCCTTGATTAGGAGTTTTGACAGTACTTTTACACACAAAACAAAGAGATCGGAAGATAGTGGGCCTTCCCGCCTCAAGCCTCTTGTTGGAAGAATCGGTTTGCTTAGAATTTCATTAATCAAAACTGAGAAAGTCACTGTCGAGACACATCTTTGAATTAAATTTACCCATTTTTGTCAGAAACTCATTGATATCATGACCTCTTCTAGAAAGTTCCATTCTATTCTTTCATATGCCTTGGCCATGTCTAATTTAAGTCTGATGTACATCGTTTGACATGTCACCTTATTTTTTATATAATGAAAATTTTCAAACGCCACTAATTCGTTGTCAGTGATTAACCTGTCCTGCACAAACGCACTTTGGAACTCTCCAACAAGAATCGTAAGGTTTTGTTTTAGTATATTTGCAATAGTTTTGGTAACTCATTTGAAAATAACATTTCATAAGAAAATAGGCCTAAGAATTTTGGTATTTCTAGGGTCTTTAATTTTTGGAATCATACAAATATGGGTTGAATTAATAGGGGAAGGATCGACTTCATAATTTAGAATATTAAGAACATATGCAGTAAAATCATTACCCACAAATTTCATATTTTCTGAAAAACGAGTGTTGACATACCATCGAGTCCCAGTGCTTTGGTTGGATGCATCTGTTTGAGGGCTTGAATTACCTCTTCTGTAGTGAAAAGCTGATCTAGGAAGTCTCTTTTTTGTGCGGTAACCCTATTCTTCACTACTTCAGCCACTTGTCTTGCTTCATCCACACCCTCTGACCTGAAGATGTTTTTAAAATAGCGCACCATTCCCTCTTCAATTCTCTCCTCGTCTTCATATGTTACTCACGAATCATACTTGATGGCTTTCACCAAATTCTTACTCTTTCTTTGTGAGACTTTAAGATGAAAGAATCTAGAATTTTGGTCTCTATGCTTAAGCCAATTGATTCGTGATCTTTGAGCCCACTAAATCTCTTTTTCCTTGACTGCTTCATCCAAGTCCGCCTCTATTTTTTTTATTTGCAAGATGATTCCTTCCTCCTGTTTTATGGTGTTCAAGTGTTAAGAGTTTGTTTTGAAGTTTTCTTATCTTCTTTGGTATGTTTCCAAAGAGTCCCCCAATCTCTTTAACTCCTTCCTGCAGCTAGCTATTCTTTCTTGTATGGGTCCGTCTTTTCCTTTCCATTCTTTCTCCATGGTCTTCTTGCACTCTTTGTTGCTTAGCCAACATTCTTTAAATCTGAATATGAGGGGAATCTTTCTTCTTCGACTTTTCTCCCCTATCATATCCATTAAAATGGGACTATGATCTGTTTTATATCAGTTGAGGTGTTGGACAATTATTTTTGAAAAGGTTTGTTTCCATTCCATAGTTGCCAAATTTCTATCTAATCTCTCTTGTATATTATCTTCCCCCGATTGGCCATTTGTCCACGTAAACGAGTGACCCAAAATCCAAAATCAAATAGTTCATTTGTTTGGACACTATTTCTAAAGCCTTGAACCTGTGAATAGGTAATTGGATTCCCCCTTGCTTCTCTTCTTGTCCCATTGTTTGATTGAAATCCTCTAACACTATCTGTTCTAAGGGTTACCTGAAACAGAGAGGTCGATCTCGGACGAAATCTTCTGGTACAGTCGAGGCTGTTGTGCCTGATCTATTGGAGAGGGAGGAGTTGCTGAGGGAGGAGTTGCTGATCCTCGTTCACCGGAGGGGGGTGGTACCTGCAAGAGACTCCGATACTTAAGTTAGTACTGACTTTAGGCAGGTTTTTTGTAGAATTGGAGTATGAGTTATACTTGGGTGCTCCAGTGTATTTATAGTAGTGCTGGGCGACCTTCTTTGAGATACGTTTGTTATCTTATCTTATCTTTTGTGGTAAGGTCATATCTTTTGTTAACCGCGTCTTAGTGGGTGACGGTTCTTCGTTTTGGGCCTCCTTGAGCCTCTGTGGCGATCTTCTGATCTCTTTATGAAGGGGTCAGTAATGGGCTAATCTTTTAAGAGGTCGGTCCTATTGTCTTTGGTCAACCCGGACCTTGTAGCTCGAACCAGTGTATGAACACTATCCATGCTATGTTAGAATTTCTCCCTAGCAAGTTTAAGAGATCCCAATTGATGTGTTTATTTTCATTCTTCGATTTTCCATAAAACCCAGTTTCTCTCCACCTTTTCTCAGTTTTCAGCATCACCACCTCCATATCTATGTGATTGGTAGATAAAGATCTAACTTCTACCTTGAGAGTGTTGTCCCATAAAATTGCTAGCTCCCAGCTCTTCGTCTAACTTCACCCTCAGAATCCACTGCCACTATATTAGCCATCCCTCCTTTATATCTTATTCTCATCATTTCTATTTCTTTTCTCCTTGTATCCATGAGGAAGACAGGGTTGGTTCCTTGTTGCTTAATAAGCTTTGTTAGAGCTTAAACTATCCATGGATTTCCAAGTCCACGACAGTTCCAACTGATCAACTTCATGGCCTTTGGCAGGACTGCTAGGCACCCTCTGTTGTTGGAAGTTTGGGGTCTGATTTGATCTTTATCATCTTCACCTCAGAGCTGTCAATGTATATCTCCCCCATACTTTAGTGCCTTCCTCTTCAGTCCTCTAAAATTCGCATTTTCTTTTCCACTTTTTGCTGATGTTGCCGTCTGTCTTGCTTGCTTCTTCCAAGTTTTGTTCCCTTGTTTTGGTGTCTCCTTTGTTGTTTTTGTGTTTGTAACTTCCTCCAAGGTTGTTAATCTCTTCCTTCTTTGTTTCTTTCCTCTTTATTTTTTCTTCTACATTCTCGATGCTTCCATTCTGTTCTGCCTCTACTTGTAAGGGTTCAATGGTCATCATTATCGCTATGTTGATGCTCTATTTTGCTACTTTTAAAGAGATTTTTCATGCTTCTTTTTGTTCTATATATAATTACTTTCTACTCTGGATTGTATTCTAATTGTTCAGCCTCCTTCCTCTTACTATTGGATGATTCTGGACTTTTTGCCATTGTGAATTTCTCTAACTTTTCTAGCATCCTTTCGATAAGTCCTATTTGGGACATTGTGTTCTTTGCTTTCATTTCTTTTGGGTCTCATTTTTGTTGATTTTTTTTTCACCATGTTGCCTATCAAATCGGCGTTCAACCATGAGCCCAGCTCCTTATAATTTTTCTCTCCTTTTTCTTCGTCCTTTATTACTTGTTGACAATTGCTTTTCTCATGCCCTATCTGACCGCAATAATAAAAGAAATTAGTCAGTTTTTGGTATTTGAAATTTGCCCAGATCAACCCATCTTCCTTACTATCGATATTTGTCCCTTTTATGATAGATTTGTTTTTATTCACTGTTACTATGGCTTTTATGAAACACACCTGATCTCTGGTGTTTTAAAAGATATCACACTCTTTAACAACACCCAAAGCGGAGGCTATCTTCCACCCTAATTTTGCAGTTTTGCAATGTTCAAGTAAGCTCTATATTTGCTGTAACACCCTACCACGCAGAGCTTTACACCTAGGATGTAAAACAGAGGTGGCAAGGCGCTACGACCTCTAAAATAAAATACATACATATAATACCACACAGAGCGTTACACCTAGGATATAAAACAGAGGTGGTGAGCCGCTACGACCTCTAAAATAAAATAAATACATATAATAGCAGAAAGAATATAATAAACTAGGAGCCACGAAAAACAGGTAAAACAAAATTGCAATGCTCGAGAAACAAGATTACTTGCTGGTGAAGAAAACTAAGGTTTAAAAGCATAACTAAATAGGAAATAGGAATAGAGAGACAAGAAAACAATATAACAAGCTCCTAACTCAGCCTGCGAAACTAAGGCTGGCCGGAGAATATTTACATACATATATACATATCCCAAAATACCCAAAATACAAAGATAAAACTTTACTCTCCTTAAACCTCTAAGAGGAACAAAAAAAATAAGTTAGTCGGAGAGAAGGCTAGGTACATATATACATAAACCAAACAGCAAAAGAAACCCAGGAACCACTCCGCTTCAGAAGTCCAGATGCCTACCGAGGAGCCTCCTGACCCGCATCTGAAAAACAACAACACAGTCTGGGGTGAGAACCGGAGGTTCCTAGCATGGTAGAGGCAATTCTAGAACTTCGACACTCAGATTATAAAGCTTAAGTACTAAACAGAAACCACAAAGGGGTTGGTGTTCTAAGGAAAATCTAAACTCAGCTTAACTTAATCTTAACCTTACCCTGACCACCTTTCCTCCGTTCCTCCGTCTCTAGTGAGTTTGCACAGACAGATAAATAGACAATTGCAAGCACATGTAGGAGACAAGTAGTGCAAGTAACAAATATAGCAATTAACAAGGTATATACAGTTAGGCACTCCCAAATAATGCCTAGCAAACAAAAAAACATAATGCACATGATGTATGCCTGTCCTATGGCTGATGAGGCTCATCTGTCGGTTATCCAGCCAACTCGACAAGTCCAAAACCATTATATTGTCCCTCGTTGCGCATCCCCATGAGTCTATGCATAGCTTTTTCTTATTTCATTTATACATTCATACATTCATATATAACTGACTCAATGAGGGATATCCTTTCCTTGGAATTTATACGTGCCCGGTCGCCCTTACGATGTAGAGCTAACAGAGTATCGAGTCTCAACCTAGAACACGTGGTGGCAAGCCACGTCTCTGTACCCAAGAAAACTCGTATCTCAAATAACATTAAATTCATAAGCCGCATAATATTCATGACCATTCATATTCATTACATAATCATTCATCATATCCATGGCATCATATAGCCGTCATACATACACATCTTCCTCATACAACTCATCAATTTTAACCTTTACTTCATCCCCAAGTTACCTCTATTTCCTAACTTCAACTAACTACTAGGCTTATTATTATATTTTATAACTAAAAGAATGAAAATAGAAGTTTAAAAGTTTGAAATTCCGTTTAAAAACACAAAATCTAGTTTGGCAGAAAACAGAGGCCACGCGCACACGTTGGTCACACGTACGCGTGGGCGTGCAAGTTTGGTCCAAGACGCGTACGCATTGGCTCGTTCGAGTACGCATGCATGGCAGGCAGTAGCCACCACATGCGAATGAGGGTTCCGCGTATGCAAAAGCCTGAATCCTACAGATTTATCATTTTAAACCCCAAACTTCCGACATGTATAACTTTTTCGTCTTAAAATATTTTTCATCCGTTCTTCAAACGGCATAAACTTCACGGACCTAATTTTCTTATAAAATAAGTTTGAAACCATTTGAGGGTCTGGAAGCTGAGTTATGCCTCGCCGAAGTTCGGCCAAAAATTAAAATTTCACAAAACTTTCAAAGCCTCATTTTCATTAAAAGTTACTCCTAATTCAATACCAAACCTGCAAATCATTAACAAGCATCTCTTCCTCAACACCACCCAATCTCCATAATATACCATACCCCAAAACCAACATAACATAACCTTACTATTACCACAATGATCCTTCCAAGCCTACCATATCTCAACTCAACATATTCATGCATCAATATCTCATATACATCAATAAATTCAATATATTCTTATTCAATATACATGTTTACACATATCACCATCATTTCACCACTTATCATTCATTCCACACACACCAAAACCAGCACATGATTCTTATCAAGGTTACTAGGCATTAAACATACACATACGTTCCAACCTATTCTATGGTTACCTATCCTAAGTTTTCACAGAACATTACATATTAAATACGCAAAACCTAAACCATACCTTGGCTGATTTCTGCGTATAACCTGAGACACCACCAAGGCACCAAAAACAATCCTCAAAGCTCAAAATCTCCAAGGCAAGGCCTCCTAAACTCCACCAAGCCTCCAAAATACTCAATCAACTTCAACATACATATATACAAGCCTAATTCATATATATCACATCCAAATTCAATACCCAAACTCATATAAACTAGAATTTATAGAATTTTGAGAATCCTCATATTATATATGTCTTGATTGAGCAAAGGCCCACAAATTTCTCGAGTTAATTTGAGCCTAAACATCAACACATCGAATTTCAATAACCAAAGCCCCAAAATTTCGAAATTTCAAGAGACTGAGAGGCTGGGGTGAGTGGTATGACTTACCTATAAAATTGATCCAATAGAATCATAGAGCTCGACGCGCTGGACGCGTAGTCGCGAACAGTGCAGCGATCGGAACTCGGATGAAGAAGTTATGGTGGATAGAAATTGGAACAAAGGTTTGAAAACCTTTTTGTTCCCCTCCTTGTGTTTCAGCGTGCTCCTTGCTGAAAAGGGGACGAAGATGAACTTTGGCTCATTTTAAGTGATGGGCTGGTTGGGCCCACGGACTAGTTAGGTTCAGTTCTATTGGTTTGGTCCATTCGGCCTAATCTTGGGTCAAATTTTTTAAAATTAGTGTCAAAATTTTTGTTTTAAAGAGCTCTATCCTATTTTAATATAATATTCACAATTTTAATTTTTTTTTTTAAAATTTAATTTATTGACTAATTATTTACTAATTTAGCAGGATTTACATTTGCACCTTAATGTCAACTCTATTTAATCCCTTCTCCAATGAATCTTCGCTTTTATCATATTTCTTCATGAGAAACCACGAATTTCTAAAATACCATAGACTCCTTTTCAACACTCTATTCAGATTTGTCTCTTACTGAAAAAAAAAATTGGTAGATCTAGGTTTTAACTTTATTTCTCTCAGTCTTTTTGGTTTCTTCCAAATATTTTACATTGCAGATTATATCTATACGTTATTAATACTTTTGTTGGTGTAATTTTTTTCTCAAGTTATTTTCGTACCTATGTAGGTCTTTTCTCAAGTCTTCATTATTAAAAACTATCAAAAAATTTTCATCTTTAGTGTTGGATTGTGTATTGTGTATCTGGTATGTTGTTTATATTTGATATGTTAGTTGTATTTAATGGAACAAGATCTCACCAACTTTTGCTGCACAATGGTAGAGAAATACAATGTGTACAAAAACTTTGTACTACACTTCTTCAAACTCTATGAGAGTATTGGGTTGTGAGAAGAGAGAATGTACCCTTATCTTCTTTTGATTTCTATTATTGATTAATTTAAAGAGTTATAAGATATATCATATTATGATAATATTATAAAAAAAACTTTAAGTGTATCCAAAAACATCGGTATTTCAGTTATTTTAATCATTGATTTTAATTAATATATATTATATTTTTTTTATAATTTAGATCAATAGTTAAAACAATTAGAATATCAGTATTTTTGATACACTTAAAATTCTTCTAATATTATATTGTTTACAAAAAAATTTATTTAATAATTATAAAAAATACAGAAGAAATAAACTAAAAAAATTATGAGATAAATCATATTGTAATCTATGATATAACAAATGACTTGGTAGTTATTTATATTTTTAAATACGCTTTTGATTTAGATAATATATATAAAATATCGTATTAAGGTCACAGAAAGTTTAACAACCTAGTGGTAGTTAGGGCTCGTTTGGGAAATTTTAGAAGTAATTTTTTTTAACTTTTGACTTATGAAAAGTAGTAATATTAATGTCTGGTGCAATTTTCAAAACCAAATTGCAACTTTCTAATAAGCTATTTAGGACCTTATAGAGAAGTTAAAAAAATGACTTCTCTCATAACACTTCTACTTTTTATCACATTTCTATAAAATAAGTACTTTTAGAGTTAAAAATTCAAATACAAAATAACTTATGTATAAGTTACTTTTATCAGAGTCATTTATTGTTTAAGTTATTTTATTAAAAGGAACTTAATTAAGTTGGTTACCCAAAATAACTTATGTATAAGTTACTTTTATCAGAGTCATTTATTGTTTAAGTTTTTTTTGTCTTCTCATATTTTTTCCCGCTTTTCAAACTATGTATAAGTTACTTTTCTCATTGTTTAAGTACACCATTCTTTTTTAAAAAACGGGAAAAAAATATGAGAAGACAAAAAAAAAATGAATAATTGATGACATTAAAATGAGAAAAAAATTAAATAAAAAATCATGAAAACAAAAAAAATGAACAGTCTTTCAACAAGGAAAAGAAACATGAGAAGACAAAAGATCGGATAAGGAAAAGACATGATGATATTGAGAAGAAAATAAAAAAATTAGACAATAAATAATAATAAGAATACCCTTGCTTTTCTTTCGTAAAGCTTGCGCACACACAAAATACATTTTTTAACTTTAATGGGTTGTACTAAATTTAAAAGAAATGATGAGATTTATATATTAGATTTGAAAAAAAAAAATAAAATAAAAGGATGTAGTGAAAAGATTGTATGCTAAGAATGTTAGCTTCATTAGTTTTTTAGAATAGCTTCAACAACCTTCAAATAATCTTTTTTATCTCTATTTGTTGAATTTTGAGATATTTTTGTTTTCTAAAATTTCTACTTATAATGATGATCTCTCTAGATCTTTTATATTTTACTTTTTTTTAATTTTTCATTTTTTAAAGTTTTTTTACCAATTTTTTTTCAAATTTTTTTCCTTGCACTAATTTGTTTGTAATATTTATAAAAAAAATATTTTTTATTAACAAAAAAATTTTAGCGTTAACATATATTTTGGCAAGTATTTTCAATAACAAATTGTGAATAAGTTGAGCGAAGTCTTTTTTATTTAACATTTTTATACTGCCAAGGATTTTATCTCAAATTTTGATAGAGTTAAGTCCATTTTAATTTTTGAGATTGGCGAGTTGCACTGATTTGATTTCTGACTTTTTAATTGTTATAATTTGGTTCTCCAAATTTAAAAAAGTGCACCAATATAGTCCATCCTCAACGTCGTTAGTGAGATAACTCAAGTATTGCCATGTTGGACATATTAAAACGACGTTTTACACGTTTTAACGCTAAAAGTGCACTAAATAATCTCATTTCAGGGTTTGAGCAATATTAAAAGGGAGGGGGTATAACGTTTTAGTATTGTTCAAATCTTTAAACGACGTCATTTAATGTCTTCTTTAACACCAAAACGCATACCACGTCGTTTTAATATGTCTAGCGTGACAAGGTTTGAGCTACGCCACTAACGGTGTTAAGTTTCGGCAACTAAAGATACACGAAGGACTACATTAAGGCACTTTTTTTAATCTGGAGAATTAAATTATGACAATTAGAAAGTTTGGGATCAAATGAGTGCAACTCAATGACTAGTCAATATCAAAAACTAAAATAAGGTTTAACTCACTTTGATATGCTATTAATTTAGACTTTTATATTTTATATTTTTTATTTTTGATTTTTGATTTTTATTTTTAATTTTTTTTGGGATACAAATGTAAAAAGATTTGAAATAAAATTATTTTTAATTTAACTTTCTTATTTAACTAATATGTAATCACCTTCACTTTATTGCTAAATCCTTCCAATATGTCCCACTTTTTAAAAGTTGAGAAGGCAATAAGCTTCCCCATTGCAACGAGCAAATATACTAGAAATTAAAAACAGAGCAGAGAGTAGCGAACTTTAATAACAACATTGGAAAATGCACTGAAGTCGGTCCCCAAAATTTCTACTCATATCGTCTCAGTGAAATTAAGTCAATAATTAAACCAACTGTCCGTCGTGGAAGAGACCATACTTATAATTATAGCACTTTATTTTTTATATTGGAGTAGTAACAGTGTATTTTTGAAATGTAGAGCGGTACGATATAATTTTTAAATGTAGAATTATTTAATTAAAAAGATAAAAATTAGACTATTTGATTAGTGAGAAATATAAAAATTAGAATAAAAAATTTTTATTAAAAGAAATTTAAGATACAGAAATAGAATTTTTTAATTTGTGTATCTTTTATATTTTAAAAAATACTAAAATTACAGTATTAGATTATATCATTATTTTTATTTTTATACAAAAAAATAGAATTAATACTTAATTTAATTTCTAAAATTGTATGTAAGTCTTAATTTAGTCTTTAAAATTTTAATTATTTATTTCTAGTTTTTAAATTTTATAAACGTGACTTACATTAGTATTTGAAACAATTTTCGATAAAAAAATTACTAAAACACCGATATAGACAATCAAATGTCATGCTATAACTTGTAAAACGACGTCATTTTAATTTTTGTGCTCAAATAACTAAAAAATGATATCAGATCATTTATTTTAAGAAAAAATTTTTTAATAAATATCACTTACAATAATTTTTTTAAATTATTTGAGGACCAAATAAAAATTGACATTATTTTACAAATCTAACGTGACATTTGACTATTTACGTTAACATTAAAAAAAACAATTAAAATTTTAAAAATTAAATTAAAATTCGCATACAAAATATTAAATTAAATATTATCTCGAAAATAAAAAAGAACCTATAATTAGAATCCAAATCCCAATGCGTATTTCGTTCGCAATTCCCACCATGAGTCCATCACCATGCCACTCAAAACTTGGTAACTATTGTTGACCAAATCCCACATGCCAAACGTATGCTTGGGGACCATGCATACCCGTTGGATAGAGTCCTTCCAATACTTGATAAAGCCACACACCATACACTCCATGACAAGTGTATTAATCATTCTATTTCGTATCAGGGTCAAGGAAACTACTATATATTTTTTTATTTTTTATGATTCATTTGTAAATTAGAGAAATGTTGCATATACTATGTTTTATGTACTCATTCTTTATAAAGACATTTTCTATACTAAAACAGAAAATATACATTGAAATTAAAGATGTATAAATAAAAGCGTTATAATTATTATCAGTTCTCTTATAAATTAAAATATCTAAATAGACAAATTATGTTTATAATTTTTTATGTACTACTAAATATATATTTTTATAAGGATTTATCTATTTTGTATTCTAAATACATATATTGAGTTTATTAATTAAAAAAATTATTAAAAATATAAAAAATTTAAATTTTTTATGTATTTATTTTACATTCATTAAATATAAATATTTAAATTTTTTTATTAATAGTAAGTTTATCATGTGCTCTTTGAACACATATTAGCTAAATCTTTTTATAATATAAAAAATAAATTATTATTTTTTTACTTTTATTAATTATTTTAATATAAAAACATAAAAGATGAATATATAAAGTATAGAACAAAAAATATAATGTATATATCATTTTTCCTTTAGTTTAATAAAAATTTATTTTTATTTAAACAAAAAAATAGTTATTAAATCAGCTATTATTATGTATGATGAATAAATATATATGTTATTTAATTTATTTTAATATATATTTTATATTTTAATATATATTTTACGGTTTTTTTAATTTTTTTATGCATAGTAATAATGTTTCTAACAACAAAGATGAGGAAGAATTAATTAATCCCACTTCAAGAATTATGAAGACCAATTGTACATTAACACGGTCATCATTTTCACTTGCGGTAAGAATTTGATCACATATTGCTAGACAATTAAACAAAGTGAGGTTAATAGAAAGAGTGGACAATGTTTACCAACTCAGGAAATTCTATTTTCACAAAAGAAACAAATTTTACAGAGTCCTCATCACTCGTCAGAAGAGCTATTTAGTTCTTCATTCTGATCTCTCCCATTACAATTCACAAACATCAAACATTTCTTCTATGAAAATAACACTTCCCTAGTAAACTTGATCACTAATGAGTAATAACTACTATCTAGCTACTAATTAAAAGATTCTGATTCTCTATACAAGGTGGAATGGTTTATTATTATTACGGTTGAAGTGAAACCTGGCTGAAGAACTTGACCTTACAGAGAAGACCCCATTCCAGATCTCAGTGAAAGCTCTAACTATAACACCATGGTGATACGGTGAATTCAGCTGAAGAAAACAGTTGAGAAGCTCCCTCAGGTCTTCCTTCGAGTATATCTCGTTCTCAAGAATCATCTGAAGCATGGAGTGCCGGAAATCCAAGTAAGGGTCATCGGAGTCTTTCTCCACCGCCACGCCTTCTCCGCCGGCTCTTCCGAGACCTCCCACTCTCCGAGCCTCCTTTCCGTTGTTGTTGTTGTTGCTCTCTGATGAGTCGGAGAAGTGAGAGGAATCAATGTAGCAAGGGGAGAAGGTGGTGTTGGTTGGGGTGGTGGTGCTTGTGGCGGTGTCGTTCTCGTTATGATTCCAAGAAGAGAGGTTGAAAAGTTTGTGTTTTTGGAGAGTGGGGTTCTTGGGTTTTGGTTTAGGGTGGAATATTCGAGAGAGTTTTGGCCTTCTGCAACTGCTGCCACACCCTAGTTTCACTGAAACTGTGTTCAGGTGAAGCTTTTTTCTGGCGGAGGTGGACATTGCTCTGTGTTTTCTTCTGTGACTGATGAAAAGAATAGAACAACACAGAAACAGAGGAACAAAGAAGGAGAAGGAGAG
Source organism: Arachis stenosperma (assembly GCF_014773155.1). NCBI lineage: Eukaryota > Viridiplantae > Streptophyta > Magnoliopsida > Fabales > Fabaceae > Arachis > Arachis stenosperma. The sequence goes on from NC_080382.1 coordinate 99,520,742, forward strand.
TCAAAGGGTGTATGTGTTTTCTTGATGGTTTGGTTGCTTTGGAAAGAGGCTTTGTATTTATGGGGATGAGAAAGGAGTAAAGTACCATTACTAAGCTCTAATGACGAAGGATCTTAATTAATTTTGCATGTGACCATTTGAGGCCCACACCGGTGTAGATGATGTTTCTAAGCTTGTAACTATTCTATAAGCATCTATTTGGAACAACGGATAGAGTTGGATAACAATGTTAAAAAAATAAAAGAAAATCACTCAAAAGAAGCATAAAATTATTTTATTTTATATTTTTAGTTATTCTTACACTATTTTGTATTTTAAATTATTTTTTAAATGATTTCAGTAATATTTAATATAATAATTATATATATATATATTAAATTAAATAAAATAATTTTAGATTTTGTATTTCTAACTTTACTATTGGAGTTGCTTATAATAATATATTGAATATGGAAACTAGTAGTGTTTATTTTTTCAAAACACGTATTAAGATTATGTTTTATTTAGTTTGGTTAAAACATAAGTTTCATATATTATTTTCAGACATATTTAATTATTCAAGTATAAATATCAATTATGTTGTTTAAATTCAAAAAAATGGGCCATTAATTAATTATTATAAAAGGATATATATATATTAGTATTTATAAAAATATTTTATTATACTATTGTTAAATTTTTTTATTGTTTTACTATAATAAATTTGATTATTATTCTATAGTATAATATTTAATGATTCTAATAATTAATTGTTTTATTAAAAATATATGAAATAATATGTATAAATATATAATTCATTTGTGCTTAATTTTTAGTATTTATGTCACATTCTCTTAAGTATTTGTTGAATGTGTAAATAATTATTTTATATCTTTAAATATGATATATTAAATTTGTCTCTAGCTATAATAAGAAACCCCTTACCCCTGTTCTTTTTTTAAGTTACTTGCTTGAACTTTATTGAATATATTGATGGTGATCTGAAGTGATCTGAACCGCAGGTTTTCTATTTTCGTGAATAAAGAAATGCTGATGGAGGCATCTGGAAATTGGCCACAGGATCACATGTGGATTGAGAATCAGAGCCATTTGATAAGGGTATTGCCAACGCCATGGATATTTAAGTTAGCCAGTTAGGTCGTTATTTGAAAGATTGGGATCAATTAATTAAAGAGAAAATGCGTACTTAAACATTATATTGTGTATGAGATTTGGGAGAAGCTGACATGACATGACAGCAGGCAAGCAAGAATATACGAATTAAATTTTTATAACGCCGAGTTTTATATGAATCCCTTAAATTAATGCGCTTCTTGGTTTAATGATTCCAAGGTAAGGTGTGTATTATTTTAATTTGATATTACTAGCATTGTAAGATTGAAAAATGAATAGTCAATTGTGTATTGAACTTATTAGCCACTCGATTTTCGTTCACCGTGTAGGAATTAGGATTCTGAACTATATGGTATAGTATAATGATCACATACTTACAAGAGCATCGAATGGCATCTGACACGAATTTCCCAATTTCGTCTAAGATTAAAATATTAAACAGCTAAGAATTAGAGACTCATCATAATTATACAGACTACCTAAAATCGTAGACCACGGGTTCGGTCTATGCCATGAACTTGAACGATTTTTGCGACATGTTGTTGCCATTGTTTATCCTGTCCAACTAGAAACAATAAAAACCAACAAATAATTAATACTAACCAATTTACCTTTTCTTTTTAAAATGAGAAGAAGATATATTTGTACATATGATCTAAATAAATTTATCAAGTTTTAGCATTTAACTTATGTTTCGGGGTTGAAATATTTTTGTGATGTATAAATCATTGAAATAGGTTCGTGGTCTAAATTTATTTTTAAAAGTAGGTTAAATTACAGTTAGTTCTTATACTTTTAGTAAAATTGTAAATTAGTTTACATATTTTAAAAGTTTATAATTTGATCTTTATAAAAAATTAAAATTTATAATTAGGTCCTCAATAACATTTACTATAAAAAAAATACACATTTATCATAATGTCCACTTTTTCTTTTTCCTTTTTTTCTATTATCCTTTCTCTTCCCATCTTCTCCTTTCTTTTTTACTGGCAGCCATGACCATGGCATCAACTACCACAGCAGCTGCCACTATGTTATTATCAGATTCCATGTCAAGTGCAGATGGAATCATAAACCCAAACCTCCTAGGAAGAGTTATTTTTCTATCGGACTCTACTTCTACTTCTTGAAGCATGGCAACACTCTCAGCTTGGGCACCATTTTCAACTGTCACATTGGACCTCACACAAAACTCATCATCATCAAATAATACTAATAATACTTCCACTCTTCCAATCAGGCATCATCATCCTCTTAATGTTGTCCCTTTGTTTCAGTTACCCAATTTTCAAGGTCACCCGCAAAACTTTGAGACTCAAGCCCTACATAATCAATCAAAATTCTTCCGTCTTCAATTGTCTCAACAAGTTGCTGCCTCTTCCCAATCAGGAATCCAACCAACCACAGTAACAGCCGCCATCCCTGGCTGATTCCGTCACTGCAGCCATCACTACCGATTCTAACTTCATCGCCGCTATTGCAGCCGCCATCTGCTCCATCATCGGAGGTAACAACAACAACAACAACAACAACAACAACAACAACAACAATAATAATAAACCAAACAGTACTTGAAATAGTAACAACAACAACAACGGCAGCCATCTCCTCCATAATTGGCACGATGATGACGAAGATCCCGCTATTGCTGAAGATGCTGTGAGCAGTCGAGAGTTGTTGCATTTAGGGTTGGAGGTGGAGGAGAGTTGAAGAGCAACGTGTTCCTTCAATTCATGACGCTCTTTCCTCTTTTTTCTCTGTTTTGGAAAGTGGAGAAGTGACAGTGAGAGGGTTGGGGAGGGGTGGAGTGGGTTAGGAATTTTTTGGTCATTTTTAAATAGTTAAATTATAGTGTTGGTCCCTATAGTTTTACTAAAATTGCAAATTAGTCCTTACTGTTAAACATGTGCAACTCACATGTTTAAAACAGCGAATATGCTAAAGAATATTCTGTTAAATCAAACGGTGTTTGAACGGTAGGGACCCAATTACAAATTTTAATTTTCTTCAAGGGCCCAATCACAAACTTTTAAACTGTAGGGACCAATTTGTAATTTCACTGAAAGTAGTGTAGAAACTAACTGTGTAATTTAACCTTAAAAATACGTAAGTAGATGATATGTTATCTTAAGCAATTTTTAGAATTTTTATATTTAATTTCTTAGACTTTTAATTAAATTTCTTATAATTTTTAATAAAATTTGACAAATAATCAAATATTTAGAGTTGAGATAGTGTTTTATGTTTTCAGAAATTTTGGGCTTAAAAATAGCAAAAATCAACGCTTTCTCACAAAAAAATCACAAAGAAAATAAAAGCATGGTCCAAGACGTGGTCCAAGAACCATAGCCTAAGGAACAAAAGCCTGCACAAAGGGAAGGAAACTTGAGCCCAAAACACATACGCTTGGCGTACATGTCCATTAGTTTTGACCTCTTCGCACTCCAACGATTATAACTTGAGATACAGAAGTTCGAATGAGGCGGTTTTAGTTACCTTAGAAAGCTAACATCTAGAGCTTCATAATGATATACATATGTCTATAGTGAATGTTTAGTTTCAGTCACGTGCTACTATCATCTTTGGGACACGAAAAAATAGCACTCCAGACAACTCAAAATGCAAGCCCAGCATGTTCCAACTCTCAGGATGCAACAATTAAGGCCCAAGCTTAATAATCCACATAATCAAAAGTCTCAATCACATTTAGAAGAGTTGAAACTCTAGAAGATTAGTTATTAATTCTCTCTAGAAGTATAATAGATTTGGTTGTTAGAATTTGATTTGAATTATCGTTTTTAAATTTGAATTAAAGTCAATATCTTATCTTTCTCTCCAGAAGATAAGTAGTTATCTTATCTCACCTAAAGATAAGATTAGTTTAGTTTTGAATTTGAATTCTATAATTTAGACTATAAATAAGTAAGCATAGCTCAAAGAGGAGATCATCAAGTCCACGGACTGCTTCTCTTCTTCTTGTTTTTCTTACTTTAACTAATTCTCTGTCAAGGAGTTAGGAGCTCTGTTTATGGTTTCTATGGATAATTAATTTACGTTTATTTTAATTCGAATTCTTGCATTAATTTATTTCATGATTGAGTTATTTGTTCTTCATTCGTATTAGTGAATCAGAAGGTAAGCTAATTCTTTCTAGATCCATGTATTATAATTGAAAATTTTGATATTTGAATCAAAGTTTGAAAACTCTTTCACATGACTATTTGAATTTGACTAGAAATAGTGGTTCAATTAGTGTACGACACATGCATGATTTTAATCATTCTAATTTTGAATAAGTGACATATAATTCAGAACAACTTTTGAAAATCATGTTTTCTTTTAAGATTTAATTGGATAGGACTAGATTGAATACGTGACAAAGAAGAAGAAAGACAATCAAACGCTGTTGAACGACCAGAATTATCTAGAAGGTCTCAAAAAGAATGAAGATTACCTGCTAGATTAGTAGATTATGAAGTTGGCAATGACAACGATCCGTCCCATGAAGAAATCATCAATTTTACTCTATTTTCATATTATGAGCCAATGAACTTTGAATAAGCCTCTAGTGACAACAATTAGAAAAAAGTAATGGATGAGAAGATTCATGTCATTGAGAAGAATGACACATGTGAGCTAACATATTTATCGACAGATAAGAAGCCAATTAGAGTAAAGTAGGTGTACAAAACTAAGTACAAACTCAATTACTTTGATGTATTTTCTCCTGTTGCTAGATTAGATACTATTAGTATGCTTATTTCACCCTCGATTCAAAATAAGTGAAAGATACATTAAATAGATATTAAGTCTGCATTTCTAAATGGCCCTTTAGAAGAAGTGTATATTGAGCAACTTACAGTATATGAAATTTTTGGCGAAGAAGATAAATGTTATAGGTTGAACAAAGCCTTGCACGAGTTAAAACAATCACCAATAGCGTGGTACAATAAGATTGATTCTTATTTCACTAACAATGATTTTAGAAGATGTCCATTTGAGCATGCGCTATATATCAAGTTTGTTAGACTTAGAGATATCTTGATCATGTCCCTTTATGTTGATGATTTGATCTTTACCAACAACAATTTAAAGATTATTGCATAATTCAGGAAAACTATGATAAAACACTTTGAAATGACAGATATGAGTTTGATGTCTTACTTTCTTAGCATTGAAGTTGTTTAAAAAGATGATAAAATTTTTATTTCTCATAAAAAATATGCAAATGACATTTTGAAGAAATTTCAGAAGGAGCACTCAAAACCGATTCCTACTCTAGTCGAAGAGAACTTCTAGTTGCTAAGAGAAGATAAAGGAAGATCAGTAAACCCAGTTATTACAAAAGCTTGATTGAAAGTATGAAATACTTAACTGCAATCAAAGCATATATTGTGTTTAGAGTTGAATTGCTTAGCAAATTTATGGAAGAGCCTTGTAACAACCATTTGCAAGTAGCAAAAAGGATTCTTTGATATATCAAAAGTATTTTAAATGATGGTATTTATTATGAAAATACTTATAAAGTATATCTTGTTAGCTACATTAATAGTGATTGGGCCAAAGATATAAAAATAAGAAAAAGTACTTTGGAATTCGCATTTTATCTTGATTCTAATGCAATTTTATGGTCTTCAAAAAAAAAAAAAACCAGTAATACCGCTTTTCATAACAGAAGTAGAAAGCAACTTATGCTACACAAGTAGTATGGCTAAGAAAAATTCTTGAATGATTAAATGAGAATAAAGTATTTTAACAATGATATTTTGTGATAACCAATCAGTTATTTTACTTTGTAAAAATTCAATATTTCATAAAACATCGAATCATATTGATATTTGGTTTAATAAAATTAGAGAATTAGTGAATAAGAAAGTGATGATCGAGTATCGTCCTATTGAGGAAAAAATAACAAATATATTTACAAAGCCGTTAAAGACCGAACTATTTTACAAGTTTAAGAAAATGTTTGAAATAGTTAATTCTACAAAATTAGATTTAAAAAAGACAATGTTAAAAAAATAAACTACGTTACTGTCATATATATACTAGAAACATTAAAAAATACGCAAATTAATTGCTTGTTCAAAAATTGCTGCAACACAATAAGTAATATGAAGTAAAATTTAACAAGTTACCACATTAGTTATTATTAAACCAAGTTGGAAAGTGAAAGAATGAAGGCAAGAAAAATTCAAGTTTCTATCAGAGATAATTTTCTTGTCAAATATTAATTGTATAAGCAAAAGCAAAGAAAAGTTCTATGATAAGCGGATATTTTATACGCTTTTTGGGGGTAATTTCATGTAGATTTTAGCATGTTTTAATAAGTTTTTAGTAGAATAGTATTAGTTTTTAGGCAAAAATCATATTTCTGGACTTTACTATGAGTTTTTGTGTTTTTCTGTGATTTCAGGTATTTTCAGACTAAAATTGAGGGAGCTGAGCAAAAATCTGAGTTAGGCTGAAAAAAGACTGCTGATGCTGTTGGATTCTGACCTCCCTGCACTCGAAATGGATTTTCTGGAGCTACAGGAGTCCAATTGGCGCGCTCTCAACAGCGTTGGAAAGTAGACATCCAGGGCTTTCTAGCAATATATAATATTCCATACTTTGCGCGAAGATAGATGACGTAACTTGGCGTTGAACGCCAAGTACATGCTGCTGTCTGGAGTTAAACGCCAGAAACACGTCATGATCCGGAGTTGAACGCCCAAAACACGTTATAACTTGGAGTTCAACTCCAAGAAAAGCCTCAGCTCGTGGATAGCTTTAGTCTCAGCCCCAGCACACACCAAGTGGGCCCCAGAAGTGGATTTATGCACCAATTATCCTAGTTTACTCATTTTCTGTAAACCTAGGTTACTAGTTTTCTATTTAAACAACTTTTAGAGACTTATTTTGTACCTCATGACATTTTCAGATCTGAATTTTATACACTTTGATGACATGAGTCTCTAAACTCCATTGTTGTGGGTGAGGAGCTGATGAGCGGATAATTTGTACGCTTTTTGGCATTGTTTTTAGTATGTTTTTAGTATATTTGGTTTAGTTTTTAGTATATTTTTATTAGTTTTTAGTTAAAATTCACTTTTCTGGACTTTACTATGAGTTTGTGTGTTTTTCTGTGATTTCAGGTATTTTCTGGCTGAAATTGAGGGACCTGAACAAAAATCTGATTCAGAGACTGAAAAGGACTGCAGATGCTGTTGGATTCTGACCTCCCTGCACTCAAAGTGGATTTTCTGGGCCTACAGAAGCCCAATTGGCGCGCTCTCAACGGCGTTGGAAAGTAGACATCCTGGGCTTTCCAGCAATATATGATAGTCCATACTTTGCCCAAGATTTGATGGCCCAAACCGGCGTTCAAAGTCACCTTCAGAAATTCCAGCGTTAAACGCCGGAACTGGCACCAAAGTGGGAGTTAAACGCCCAAACTGGCACAAAAGCTGGCGTTTAACTCCAAGAAGAGTCTCTACACGAAAATGCTTCATTGCTCAGCCCAAGCACACACCAAGTGGGCCCGGAAGTAGATTTTTATGTCATTTACTCATCTTTGTAAACCTTAGGCTACTAGTTTTCTATAAATAGGACCTTTTACTATTGTATTTTCATCTTCTGATCTTTGGAATCTTTTGTTCTTGAGATCTTTTGATCACTTTGGGAGGCTGGCCTCACGGCCATGCCTAGACCTTGTTCTTATGTATTTTCAACGGTGGAGTTTCTACACACCATAGATTAAGGTGTGGAGCTCTGCTGTACCTCGAGTATTAATGCAATTACTATTGTTCTTCTATTCAATTCCGCTTGTTCTTTGTCCAAGATATCACTTGTTCTTCAACTTGATGAATGTGATGATCCGTGACACTCATCATCATTCTCACCTATGAACGTGTGACTGACAACCACCTCCGTTCTACCTTAGATTGGGTGAATATCTCTTGGATTCCTGATACACGATGCATGGTTGATCGCCTGACAACCGAATGCTCGCCTGACAACCGAGCCAGCCATTCCGTGAGATCAGAGTCTTCGTGGTATAGGCAAGAACTAATGGCGGCGTTCAAGAGAATCCGGAAGGTCTAACCTTGTCTGTGGTATTCTGAGTAGGATTCAATGATTGAATGACTGTGACGTGCTTCAAACTCCTGAAGGCGGGGCGTTAGTGACAGACGCAAAAGAATCACTGGATTCTATTCCGGCCTGATTGAGAACCGACAGATGGATAGCCGTGCCGTGACAGGGTGCATTGAACATTTCCACTGAGAGGATGGGAGGTAGCCACTGACAACGGTGAAACCCTTGCATAAGCTTGCCATGGAAAGGAGTAAGAAGGATTGGAAGAAGACAGTAGGAAAGCAGAGAGACGGAAGGGAAGGCATCTTCATACGCTTATCTGAAGTTCCTACCAATGAATTACATAAGTATCTCTATCTTTATCTTTATGTTTTATTCGTTCATCACCATACCCATTTGAGTTTGCCTGACTAAGATTTACAAGGTGACCATAGCTTGCTTCATACCAACAATCTCTGTGGGATCGACCCTTACTCGCGTAAGGTTTATTACTTGGACGACCCAGTACACTTGCTGGTTAGTTGCGCGAAGTTGTAGTGATCACAATTTCGTGCACCAAGTTTTTGGCGCCGTTGCCGGGGATTGTTCGAGTATGGACAACTGACGGTTCATCTTGTTGCTTAGATTAGGTATTTATCTTCAGAGTTCTTAAGAATGAATTCTAGTGTTTCAAGGTGATGTTCTTATCATCACCAAAGCTGATTGATTATCATCAATTTAGCTCTTGAATGCAATGTCCTGCTGAAGCTTGGCTATTCATGTCTAATTCCTTTAGACTGAAGCTTTAGACTAACATTGCATGATTTCTGGAATTCTCATTAAGAATTTTGATACCTTTATTTTCTTGTCCACTTAATTTTCGAAAAAATCCAAAAAAATTTCAAAATCATAAAAAACCAAAAATATTTTATGTTTCTTGTTTGAGTCTAGTGTCTAATTTTAAGTTTGGTGTCTTGCATGCATTGTTTATTTGATCTTGGTTCTATTTTCAAGTCAACAGTACAGGGAACTGAAGATTCAGAACATGCAGCAGAGGAATTACACAGAAAAAGCTGGGCGTTCAAAACGCCCAGTGAAGAAGGACAGACTGGCATTTAAACGCCAGCCAGAGTGCCTGGTTGGGCGTTTAACGCCCAAAAAAAGTAGTGCATTGGGCGTTAAACGCCAGAATGTGCACCATTCTGGGCGTTTAACGCCAGGATGGCACAAGGGGGAGGATTTTGTTTTCAAATCAATTTTTTTTCAAGTTTTCAAAGCTTTTCAAAATCAAATCTTTTTCAAATCATATCTTTTCAATCAAATGTTTTCAAAATCAATTTCTTTCCTTTTTCAAAGATACTTGCTAACAATTAATGATTTGATTGAACATTTCAAGTATGTTGCCTTTTCTGTTGAGAAAGGTTTAATGTTTGAATCATATCTTTTCTTGTTAGACAAGTCATTAATTTTTAAAATCAAATCTTCTTAAAATTGTTTTCAAATCATATCTTTTCAATCATATATTTTTAAAACCAATCATATCTTCTTAACCTCATCTTTTTCAAAACAGTTTTCAATCAAATCCTTTTGACTTCTAATTTCAAAATCTTTTTCAAAAATCACTTGATTTCTTTCCCACTCTTATTTTCGAAAAATTAGTGTTTTTCAAAATGTTTTCAAATTCTTTTACTTAATTTTCGAAAAAAAGCTCTTTCCCTCTTCTCACATCCTTCTATTTATGGATTATCACTCCTCTTCAATGCACAATTCGAACTCTATCTCACTAAGTTCGAATTCTCCTACTTCTTTCTTCCATTTTTCTTTTCCTCTGACACCTTAAGGAATCTCTATACTGTGACATAGAGGATTCCATACTTTCTTGTTCTCTTCTCTTTCATATGAGCAGGAACAAAGACAAAGGCATTCTTGTTGAAGCTGATCCTGAACCTGAAAGGACCTTGAAGCGAAAGCTAAGAGAAGCTAAGGCACAACTCCCTGTAGAGGACCTAACAAAAATCTTCAAAGAAGAAGAACACATGGCAGCCGAAAACAACAACAATGCCAACAATGCAAGGAAGGTGCTTGGTAACTTTACTGCACCTACTCCCGACTTCTATGGGAGAAGCATCTCTATCCCTACCATTGGAGCAAACAACTTTGAGCTTAAGCCTCAATTAGTTTCTCTAATGCAACAGAATTGCAAGTTCCATGGACTTCCACTGGAAGATCCTCATCAGTTCTTAGCTGAATTCTTGCAAATCTGTGACACTGTCAAGACTAATGGGGTTGACCCTGAAGTCTACAGACTTATGCTATTCCCTTTTGCTGTAAGAGACAGAGCTAGGACATGGTTGGACTCACAACCTAAAGAAAGCCTGGACTCATGGGAAAAGCTAGTCAATGCCTTCTTGGTAAAGTTCTTTCCACCTCAAAAATTGAGTAAGCTTAGAGTGGAAGTCCAAACCTTCAGACAGAAGGATGGAGAATCCCTCTATGAAGCTTGGGAAAGATACAAACAATTGATCAGAAAATGTCCTTCTGACATGCTTTCTGAATGGAGCATCATAGGTATTTTCTATGATGGTCTCTCTGAACTATCCAAGATGTCTTTGGATAGCTCTGCTGGAGGATCTCTTCATCTGAAGAAGACGCCTACAGAAGCTCAAGAGCTAATTGAAATGGTTGCAAATAACCAATTCATGTACACTTCTGAAAGGAATCCTGTGAACAATGGGACTAATCAGAAGAAAGGAGTTCTTGAGATTGATACTCTGAATGCCATATTGGCCCAAAATAAAATATTGACTCAACAAGTCAATTTGATTTCTCAAAGTCTGTCTGGAATGCAAAATGCACCAAGCAGTACTAAGGATGCTTCATTTGAAGAAGAAGCTTATGATCCGGAGAACCCTTCAATGGAAGAGGTGAATTACCTAGGAGAACCCTATGGAAACACCTATAATTCTTCATGGAGAAATCATCCAAATTTTTCATGGAAGGATCAACAGAGACCTCAACAAGGTTTCAACAACAATAATGGTGGAAGAAACAGGTTTAGCAATGGCAAGCCTTTTCCATCATCTTCTCAGCAACAGACAGAGAGTTCTAAGCAGAGCCACTCTGACTTAGCAACCATGGTCTCTGATCTAATCAAAACCACTCAAAGTTTCATGACTGAAACAAGGTCCTCTATTAGGAATTTGGAGGCACAAGTGGGACAGCTGAGCAAGAAAATTACTGAACTCCCTCCTAGTACTCTTCCAAGCAATACAGAAGAAAATCCAAAAGGAGAGTGCAAGGCCATCAACATGGCCGAATTTGGAGAGGAAGGAGAGGAAGTGAACGCCACTGAGGAAGACCTCAGTGGACGTCCACTGGCCTCCAATGAGTTGCTCAATGAGGAACCATGGGAATCTGAGGCTCAAAATGAGACCATAGAGATTCCATTGGACTTACTTCTGCCATTCATGAGCTCTGATGAGTATTCTTCCTCTGAAGAGGATGAGTATGTCACTGAAGAGCAAGTTGCTAAATACCTTGGAGCAATCATGAACCTAATGACAAGTTATTTGGAAATGAGACTTGGGAGAACGAACCCCCTCTGCTCACCAAAGAATTGGATGACTTGTCTAGGCAGAAATTACCTCAAAAGAGGCAGGACCCTGGGAAGTTCTCCATACCTTGTACCATAGGCACCATGACCTTAAACAAGGCTCTGTGTGACTTAGGGTCAAGTGTAAACCTCATGCCTCTCTCTGTAATGGAGAAACTAGGGATCTTTGAGGTGCAAGCTGCAAGAATCTCATTAGAGATGGCAGACAACTCAAGAAAACAAGCTCATGGACTTGTAGAGGATGTTTTGGTGAAGATTGAAGACCACTACATCCCTGCTGATTTCATAGTCCTAGAGACTGGGAAGTGCATGGATGAATCCATCATCCTTGGCAGACCCTTCCTAGCCACAGCAAAGGCTGTGATTGATGTTGATAGAGGTGAACTGATCATTCAAGTGAATGAAGAATCCCTTGTGTTTAAGGCTCAGGGATATCCCTCTGTCACCATGGAGAGGAAGCATGAAGAGCTTCTCTCAAATCAGAGTCAAGCAGAGCCCCCACAGTCAAACTCTAAGTTTGGTGTTGGGAGGCCACAACCAAACTCTAAGTTTGGTGTTGAACCCCCACATTCAAACTCTAAGTTTGGTGTTGGGAGGTTCCAACATTGCTCTGAGAAAATGTGAGGCTCCATGAGAGCCATCTGTCAAGCTAATGACATTAAAGAAGCGCTTGTTGGGAGGCAACCCAATGTTATATTTTATATATTTTTCTTTGTTATTCTATTTTTTTTGTAGGTTGATGATCATGAGAAGTCACAAATCAATTAAAGAAGCAAAAACAGAATGAAAAACAGGAAGAAAAACAGCACACCCTGGAGGAGGAACCTACTGGCGTTTAAACGCCAGTAAGGTTAGCAGATGGGCATTTAACGCCCAGTCTGGCACCATTCTGGGCGTTTAACGCCAGAAAGGGGCACCAGACTGGCGTTAAACACCAGGAAAGGGCAAGAACCTGGCGTTAAACGCCAGAAATGGGCACCAGCCCGGCGTTTAACGCCAGAATTGGCTCAAAACGTGATTTTGCATGCCATTTGGTGCAGGGATGACTTTTTCTTGACACCTCAGGATCTGTGGACCCCACAGGATCCCCACCAACCCCACCACCCTCTTTCTTCTTCACCCATTCACCAATCACCTCCATACCTCTTCCCCAAAAACCCTTCACCTATCAAATCCCTTCTTTTTCTTCACCACTCACATCCATCCTTCATAAAACCCCACCTACCTCCCCATTCAAATTCAAACCACTTTCCCTCCCAAACCCACCCTCACTTGACCGAACCTTACCCTTCCCCATCTTCTATATAAACCCATCTTCACTCCTTCATTTTCACACAACCTAAACACCACTTCTTCCCCTCTTTGGCCGAACACAAAAGCCTCCTCCATCTCCTCCATTTTCTTCTTCTTCTACTCTCTTCTTTCTTCTTTTGCTCGAGGACGAGCAAACCTTTTAAGTTTGGTATGGTAAAAGCGTTGCTTTTTCGTTTTTCCATAACCATTTATGGCATCCAAGGCCGGAGAAACCTCTAGAAAGAGGAAAGGGAAGGCAAAAGCTTCTACCTCCGAGTCATGGGAGATGGAGAGATTCATCTCAAGGGTGCATCAAGACCACTTCTATGAAGTTGTGGCCTTGAAGAAGGTGATCCCCGAGGTCCCTTTTTCACTCAAAAAGAGTGAATATCTGGAGATCCGACATGAGATCCGAAGAAGAGGTTGGGAAGTTCTTACCAACCCCATTCAACAAGTCGGAATCTTAATGGTTCAAGAGTTCTATGCCAATGCATGGATCACCAAGAACCATGATCAAAGTGTGAACCCGGTTCCAAAGAATTATCTTACTATGGTTCGGGGGAAATACTTGGATTTTAGTCCGGAAAGTGTAAGGTTGGCATTCAATTTGCCCATGATGCAAGGAGATGAACATCCTTACACTAGAAGGGTCAACTTTGATCAAAGGTTGGACCAAGTCCTCACTGACATTTGTGAAGAGGGCGCCCAATGGAAGAGAGATTCAAGAGGGAAGCTGGTTCAACTAAGAAGGCATGACCTCAAGCCCGTGGCTAGAGGATGGTTGGAGTTTATCCAACGCTCAATCATTCCCACTAGCAACCGGTCCGAAGTTACTCTAGACCGGGCCATCATGATTCATAGCATCATGATTGGAGAAGAAGTGGAAGTTCATGAGGTTATAGCCCAAGAACTCTATAAGGTGGCGGACAAGTCCTCTACCTTGGCAAGGTTAGCCTTTCCTCACCTCATTTGTCACCTCTGTTATTCAGTTGGAGTTGACATAGAGGGAGACACCCCCATTGATGAAGATAAGCCCATCACTAAGAAAAGGATGGAGCAAACAAGAGACCCCTCTCATCATGAGATCCCTGAGATGCCTCAAGGGATGCACTTTCCTCCACAAGACTATTGGGAGCAACTGAACACCTCCCTAGGAGAATTGAGTTCCAACATGGGACAACTAAGGGTGGAGCACCAAGAACACTCCATTCTCCTCCATGAAATTAGAGAAGATCAAAGAATCATGAGAGAGGAGCAACAAAGACAAGGAAGAGACATTGAGGAGCTCAAGCACTCCATAGGATCTTCAAGAGGAAGAAAGAGCCGCCATCACTAAGGTGGACCCGTTCTTTAATTTCCTTGTTCTTTATTTTCCTGTTTTTCGAAAATTAATGCTTATGTTTGTCCATGTTTGTGTCTTGTGATCATTAGTGTCTTAGTGTCTATGCCTTAAAGTTATGAATGTCCTATGAATCCATCACCTTTCTTAAATAAACAATGTTCTTAATTGAAAAAGAAAAAGAATTGCATGAATTTTAAATTTTATAACAGTTTAATTATTTTGATGTGGTGGCAATACTTTTGTTTTCTGAATGTATGCTTAAACAGTGCATATGTCTTTTGAATTTGTGATTCATGAATGTTGGCTCTTGAAAGAATGATGAAAAAGGAGACATGTTACTGAGGATCTAAAAAATTATAAAAATGATTCTTGAAGCAAGAAAAAGCAGTGAATACAAAAAAAAAGACGAAAAAAAAAGAGAGAGAAAGAAAAAGAAAAGAAAAAGAAAGAAATAAAGTTGTGATCCAAGGCAAAAAGAGTGTGCTTAAGAACCCTGGACACCTCTAATTGGGGACTTTAGCAAAGCTGAGTCACAATCTGAAAAGGTTCACCCAATTATGTGTCTGTGGCATGAATGTATCCGGTGGTAATACTGGAAGACAGAGTGCTTTGGGCCACAGCCAAGACTCAATAAGTAGCTGTGTTCAAGAATCATCATTCTTAACTAGGAGAATCAATAACACTATCTGGATTCTGAGTTCCTAAAGAAGCCAATCATTCTGAATTTCAAAGGATAGAGTGAGATGCCAAAACTGTTCAGAGGCAAAAAGCTAAAAGCCCCGCTCATCTAATTAATACTGATCTTCATAGATGTTTTTGGAATTCATTGCTTATTCTCTTCTTTTTATCTTATTTGACTTTCAGTTGCTTGAGGACAAGCAACAATTTAAGTTTGGTGTTGTGATGAGCGGATAATTTGTACGCTTTTTGGCATTGTTTTTAGTATGTTTTTAGTATATTTGGTTTAGTTTTTAGTATATTTTTATTAGTTTTTAGTTAAAATTCACTTTTCTGGACTTTACTATGAGTTTGTGTGTTTTTCTGTGATTTCAGGTATTTTCTGGCTGAAATTGAGGGACCTGAGCAAAAATCTGATTCAGAGACTGAAAAGGACTGCAGATGCTGTTGGATTCTGACCTTCCTGCACTCGAAATAGATTTTCTGGAGCTACAGAAGCCCAATTGGCGCGCTCTCAATGGCGTTGGAAAGTAGACATCCTGGGCTTTCCAGCAATATATGATAGTCCATACTTTGCCCAAGATTTGATGGCCCAAACCGGCGTTCAAAGTCACCTTCAGAAATTCCAGCGTTAAACGCCGGAACTGGCACCAAAGTGGGAGTTAAACGCCCAAACTGGCACAAAAGCTGGCGTTTAACTCCAAGAAGAGTCTCTACACGAAAATGCTTCATTGCTCAGCCCAAGCACACACCAAGTGGGCCCGGAAGTAGATTTTTATGTCATTTACTCATCTTTGTAAATCTTAGGCTACTAGTTTTCTATAAATAGGACCTTTTACTATTGTATTTTCATCTTCTGATCTTTGGAATCTTATGTTCTTGAGATCTTTTGATCACTTTGGGAGGCTGGCCTCACGGCCATGCCTAGACCTTGTTCTTATGTATTTTCAACGGTGGAGTTTCTACACACCATAGATTAAGGTGTGGAGCTCTGCTGTACCTCGAGTATTAATGCAATTACTATTGTTCTTCTATTCAATTCCGCTTGTTCTTTGTCCAAGATATCACTTGTTCTTCAACTTGATGAATGTGATGATCCGTGACACTCATCATCATTCTCACCTATGAACGTGTGACTGACAACCACCTCCGTTCTACCTTAGATTGGGTGAATATCTCTTGGATTCCTGATACACGATGCATGGTTGATTGCCTGACAACCGAGTGCTCGCCTGACAACCGAGCTAGCCATTCCGTGAGATCAGAGTCTTCGTGGTATAGGCAAGAACTGATGGCGGCGTTCAAGAGAATCCGGAAGGTCTAACCTTGTCTGTGGTATTCTGAGTAGGATTCAATGATTGAATGACTGTGACGTGCTTCAAACTCCTGAAGGCGGGGCGTTAGTGACAGACGCAAAAGAATCACTGGATTCTATTCCGGCCTGATTGAGAACCGACAGATGGATAGCCGTGCCGTGACAGGGTGCGTTGAACATTTCCACTGAGAGGATGGGAGGTAGCCACTGACAACAGTGAAACCCTTGCATAAGCTTGCCATGGAAAGGAGTAAGAAGGATTGGAAGAAGACAATAGGAAAGCAGAGAGACGGAAGGGAAGGCATCTTCATACGCTTATCTGAAGTTCCTACCAATGAATTACATAAGTATCTCTATCTTTATCTTTATGTTTTATTCGTTCATCACCATACCCATTTGAGTTTGCCTGACTAAGATTTACAAGGTGACCATAGCTTGCTTCATACCAACAATCTCTGTGGGATCGACCCTTACTCGCGTAAGGTTTATTACTTGGACGACCCAGTACACTTGCTGGTTAGTTGTGCGAAGTTGTAGTGATCACAATTTCGTGCACCAGGAGCTCTGCAGCATCTCGATGAATTAATGCAATTGTTTCTATTTCACTCAAACGTGTGTATGGTCCGATCTAAGATGTTTTATTCCAAGGACGCCAGATTGGCCTATCCTCTTTTATTCATCTAGTTGCTTGGGGACAAGCAACAGTTTAAGTTTGGTGTTGTTATGAGCGGATATTTTATACGCTTTTTGGGGGTAATTTCATGTAGATTTTAGCATGTTTTAATTAGTTTTGAGTAGAATAGTATTAGTTTTTAGGCAAAAATCATATTTCTGGACTTTACTATGAGTTTGTGTGTTTTTCTGTGATTTCAGGTATTTTCTGACTGAAATTGAGGGAGCTGAGCAAAAATCTGAGTTAGGCTGAAAAAAGACTGCTGATGTTGTTGGATTCTGACCTCCCTGCACTCGAAATGGATTTTCTGGAGCTACAGGAGTCCAATTGGCGCTCTCTCAATGGCGTTGGAAAGTAGACATCCAGGGCTTTCCAGCAATATATAATAGTCCATACTTTGCGCGAAGATAGACGATGTAACTTGGCGTTGAACGCCAAGTACATGCTGCTGTCTGGAGTTAAACGCCAGAAACACGTCATGATCCGGAGTTGAACGCCCAAAACACATTATAACTTGGAGTTCAACTCCAAGAAAAGCCTCAGCTCGTGGATAGCTTTAGTCTCAGCCCCAGCACACACCAAGTGGGCCCCAGAAGTGGATTTATGCACCAATTATCTTAGTTTACTCATTTTCTGTAAACCTAGGTTACTAGTTTTCTATTTAAACAACTTTTAGAGACTTATTTTGTACCTCATGACATTTTCAGATCTGAATTTTATACACTTTGACGGCATGAGTCTCTAAACTCCATTATTGGGGGTGAGGAGCTCTGCAGCGTCTCGATGAATTAATGCAATTGTTTCTATTTCACTCAAACGTGTGTATGGTCCGATCTAAGATGTTTATTCGCGCTTAATTATGAAGGAGGTGATGATCCGTGACACTCATCACCTCCCTCAATCCATGAACGTGTGCCTGACAAACACCTCCGTTCTATATCAGACTGAATGAGCTTCTCTTAGATTCCTTAATCAGAATCTCCGCGGTATAAGCTAGAATTGATGGCGGCCACTCTTGAGAATCCGGAAGGTCTAAATCTTGTCTGTGGTATTCCGAGTAGGATTCAAGGATTGAATGGCTGTGACGCGCTTCAAACTCGCGATTGCTGGGCGTGATGACAAACACAAAAGGATCAATGGATCCTATTCCAACATGATCGAGAACCAACACCTGATTAGTCGTGCTGTGACAGAGCACCTGGACCGTTTTCACTGAGAGGATGGGAGGTAGCCACTGACAATGGTGACACCCTACATACAGCTTTCCGTAGACGTGCTTTACAAACAATTGAGTTGAATATTACATTGCAGAAATTCAGAGGACAAAGCATCTCCAAAACTCCAACATATTTCTCATTACTGCACAACAAGTAACGATTTTATTCTCTTTCATTCTTTTCAATCTAATAATTCCAACTGATAATTTTAATTAATATCCTGACTAAGAATAATAAAATAAACATAGCTTGCTTCAAACCAATAATCTCCGTGGGATCGACCCTTACTCACGTAAGGTATTACTTGGACGACCTAGTGCACTTGCTGGTTAGTTGTGCGAAGCTGTGTTAAATAGTCCATCAATATTGGCCACACAATTTCGTGCACCAAGTTTTTGGCGCCGTTGTCGGGGATTATTCGAGTTTGAACAACTAAAGGTTTATTTTATTTCTTAGATTAGGAATAATTTATTTTTATTATAGAGTCATTAAAAATCTGATAGGATAGTTTCTTTTCAAAAATTTCTTTTCAAAAATATTATTTTTCTTAATTAATTATTAATTTTTCGTGAGTTTAGTGTCTTGTTCTAAGTTTGGTGTCAATTGCATGCTTTTCCTTGTCTCTTAATTTTTTTCGAATTGCATGTTCTTATTTTTCCTTGATCTTCAAATTGTTCTTGTCAATTTTTCTTGTTTGATCTTTAATTTTTCTTGTTCTGTGTCTTTTCTTGTTTTTCTTGTGCTTTTTCAAAACATTAGTTTTCAAAAAAAAATTATTTTATCCATAAAAATAATACATCTTTAAAATACGTTACATTTTTAACTTAGTTGGTTATAGCGTTGGCTTATGTTCTTGGCAATTGGGCACCTTCTTTTTAAAATCTTTTTTTCAAAAATAATTTTTCTTGATTTAATCTTGTGCCAAACTTTAAGTTTGGTGTTTTCCTGTTGATCTTTTCATAATTTTCAAAAATTTTATTAAAGTTTTCTAAAAATTTTAAGTTTGGTGTTCTTCCTTTTGTTCTTGGTGTTCTTGTGAATCTTCAAGGTGTTCTTGAGTTTTTTCTTGTGTCTTGATCTTGAAATTTTTAAGTTTGGTGTTCCTTGGTGTTTTCCCTCCAAAATTTTCGAAAATAAGGAGCATTAGATCTAAAAATTTTAAGTCTTGTGTCTTTTATGTGTTTTTCTCTTTCATCATAAAATTCAAAATTCAAAAAAAATAATATCTTTTCTAACTAATTTTAAAACTACATTTTCGAAATTTTTATATAAAATTCAGATTTCAATTTCAAAATTTTTCGAAAAAATTTTCACAAAATATTTTAAAATTTTTTTATATATTCCATTTTTATTTATTCCACTTCTATAAAATAAATAATATCAACATCTATACCATCTCCCTTGCTCCATCATGGAACTAAGTGGAAATGAACAGTCCAGGAGGACTCTGGGGTCATATGCTAACCCCACTACTGCTTCATATGGGAGTAGTATCTGTATACCCTCCATTGGAGTTAGTAGCTTTGAGTTGAATCCTCAGCTCATTATCATGGTGCAGCAAAACTGCCAGTATTCCGGTCTCCCACATGAAGAACCTACAGAGTTTCTGGCACAATTCTTACAAATTGCTGACACAGTACATGATAAGGAAGTAGATCAGGATGTCTACAGATTATTACTGTTTCCATTTGCTGTAAAAGATCAAGCTAAGAGGTGGTTAAATAACCAACCTAAGAACAGCATAAAAACATGGAAACAGCTGTCAGAAAAATTCCTGAATCACTATTTCCCTCAAAAACGGATGACACAGCTAAGGCTAAGCATCCAAGGCTTCAAACAAGGAGATAATGAATCCCTTTATGATGCCTGGGAGAGATACAGAGAGATGCTAAGAAAATGCCCCTCTGAAATATTTTCAGAATGGGTGCAGTTAGACATCTTCTACTATGGGCTTACAGAAAAAGCTCAGATTTCTCTAGACCACTCAGCTGGTGGATCTATACATATGAGAAAAATAATTGAAGAAGCTCAAGAGCTTATTGATACAGTTGCCAGAAATCAGCATCTGTACCTAAGCAGTGAATCTTCCATGAAAGAAGAAGCTAAAACAGTAACTGCTGAACTCAGTCCTGTGGATCAGGCTAATGAATTCAATCAACAATTAGACTTTCTAACCCAGCAACTAGCCGAATTCAAGGAAATACTACAGGAAACATGAATGGCTAACAGGAATATGGAAGTACAGTTAAAGCAAACAGAAAAGCAACTGTCAAAATAAATAGCAGAAGAATACCAAGCAGTTCAATTAAGAAGTGGGAAAACATTAAATACCTCACTTCAAAGCAGCAAGAAGCCAAGAAATGAACAAATGGCTACTCAAAATCCCTCTAAGGACAGTCAGAGCCCAGAGAGGAATAATGCTGGCGCCGAACGCCCAGACCATGCTCATTTCTGGCGTTCAACGCCAGAAACAAGCATGAATCCAGCGTTGAACACCCAAAGGGAGCATGGTTCTGGCGTTCAAACGCCAGTAACAAATAAGGAGGTGGCGTCTAACGCCACTCCAGCTTCCACCCCTGGCATTCAAATGCCAGTGGGGGATCAGTCACATACAAGTGCTGATAACAACCCTTCTAAAAAGGCTTCCCAACCCACTTCTGTAGGTAATAAACCTGCAGCAACTAAGGTTGAGGAATACAAAGCCAAAATGCCTTATCCTCAAAAACTTCGCCAAGCGGAACAGGATAAGCAATTTGCCCGCTTTGCAGACTATCTCAGGACTCTTGAAATAAAGATTCCGTTTGCAAAAGCACTTGAGCAAATACCCTCTTATGCTAAGTTCATGAAAGAGATCTTAAGTCATAAGAAGGATTGGAGGGAAACTGAAAAAGTTTACCTCACTGAAGAATGCAGTGCAGTCATTCTGAAAAGCTTACCTGAGAAGCTTAAAGATCCTGGGAGCTTTATGATACCATGCACATTAGAGGGTACTTGTACCGAGCAAGCTTTATGTGATCTTGGGGCAAGTATCAACCTAATACCTACATCTACTATCAGAAAGCTTGGTTTAACTGAAGAAATCAAACCAACCAGGATATGTCTTCAACTTGCTGATGGTTCCATTAAATACCCATCAGGCGTGATTGAAGACATGATTGTCAAGGTTGGGCCATTTGCCTTTCCTACTGACTTTGTGGTGCTGGAAATGGAGGAGCACAAGAGTGCAACTCTCATTCTAGGAAGACCTTTCCTAGCAACTGGCCGAACCCTCATTAACGTCCAAAAAGGGGAAGTAACTCTGAGAGTCAATGAGGAGGAGTTCAAGTTGAATGTTGTTAAAGCCATGCAACATCCAGACACCCCAAATGACTGCATGAGTGTTGATATTATTGACTCCCTAGTAAGAGAGGTCAATATGGCTGAGAGTCTCGAATCAGAGCTAGAGGACATCTTTAAAGATGTTCAGCCTGATCTGGAGGAATCAGAGAGAATAGTAGAACCTCTGAAAATCCCTCAGGAAGAGGAGAAACCTCCTAAACCCGAGCTCAAACCATTACCACCATCCCTGAAATATGCATTTCTGGGAGAAGGTGATACCTTTCCTATAATCATAAGCTCTACCTTAGAGCCACAGGAAGAGGAAGCACTAATTCAAGTGCTAAGGACATACAAGACAGCTCTTGGGTGGTCCATCAGTGATCTCAAGGGCATTAGTCCAGTCAGATGCATGCACAAGATCCTACTAGAGGGTGACGCCAAGCCAGTGGTTCAACCACAAAGGCGGTTGAACCCAACCATGAAGGAGGTGGTGCAGAAAGAGGTCACTAAGTTACTAGAGGCCGGGATTATTTATCCTATTTCTGATAGCCCCTGGGTAAGCCCTGTCCAGGTTTTCCCTAAGAAAGGTGGCATGACAGTGGTTCACAATGAAAAAAATGAACTGGTTCCTACAAGAACAGTTACAGGGTGGCGTATATGTATTGATTACAGAAGGCTCAATACAGCCACCAGAAAGGATCATTTTCCTTTACCATTCATAGACCAGATGCTAGAAAGACTAGCAGGTCATGAATACTACTGCTTCCTGGATGGATATTCAGGTTATAATCAAATTGCAGTAGATCCCCAGGATCAGGAGAAAACGGTATTCACATGCCCATCTGGAGTATTTGCATACAGAAGGATGCCATTTGGCCTGTGCAATGCACCTGCAACCTTTCAGAGGTGCATGCTCTCAATTTTCTCTGATATGGTGGAAAAATTTCTGGAAGTCTTCATGGATGACTTTTCAGTGTTTGGAGACTCATTCAGCTCCTGGCATAACCATTTAGCACTTGTTCTAAAGAGATGCCAAGAGACTAACCTGGTTTTAAACTGGGAGAAGTGTCACTTTATGGTGACTGAAGGAATTGTCCTTGGCCACAAAATCTCGAACAAGGGAATAGAGGTGGATCAAGTTAAAGTTGAAGTAATTGAAAAATTACCACCACTCGCCAATGTTAAGGCAATCAGAAGCTTTCTGGGGCATGCAGGATTCTATAGGAGGTTTATAAAGGATTTTTCAAAAATCGCCAAACCTCTAAGCAACCTGCTAGCTGCTGACACGCCATTTATCTTTGATAAAGAATGTCTACAGGCATTTGAGACCCTGAAAGCTAAATTGGTCTCAGCACCAATCATCTCTGCACCAAACTGGGCATTGCCATTTGAACTAATGTGTGATGTCAGTGACCATGCCATTGGTGCAGTGTTGGGACAAAGGCATGACAAGCTTCTGCACGTCATTTACTATGCCAGTCGTGTTCTAAATGATGCCCAGAAGAACTACACAACCACGGAAAAAGAGCTACTTGCAGTGGTTTACGCCATTGACAAGTTTAGATCCTACTTAGTAAGATCAAAAGTGATTGTGTACACTAATCTTGCTACTCTTAAATATCTACTCACAAAGCAGGATTCAAAACCCAGACTTATCAGATGGGTGTTGCTTCTGCAAGAGTTTGATATAGAAATAAGAGACAGAAAAGGGATAGAAAACCAAGTAGCAGATCACCTGTCCCGAATAGAATCAGTAGAAGGGGCGTCCCTCCCTCTCACTGAGATCTCTGAAACCTTTCCTGATGAGCTACTCTTTGCCATCCAGGAAGTGCCATGGTTTGTAGACATTGCAAACTACAAGGCAGTGAGATTCATACCCAAAGAGTACAGTAGACAGCAATCAAAGAAGCTGATCACGGATGCAAAGTATTATCTTTAGGATGAGCCGTATCTCTTTAAGAGATGTGCAGACGGAGTAATCCGTAGATGTGTGCCTAAAGAAGAAGCGCAGAAGATCCTTTGGCATTGCCATGGATCACAGTATGGAGGACATTTTGGAAGTGAGCGAATAGCCACAAGAGTCCTCCAAAGTGGCTTCTACTGGTCTACTCTCTATAAAGATTCCCGAGTGTTTGTGCTTAATTGTGACAGTTGCCAAAGATCTGGCAATCTACCTCACAGTTTTGCCATGCCTCAACAAGGGATCTTGGAGATTGAGTTGTTTGATGTATGGGGCATTGACTTCATGGGACCTTTCCCACCATCATACTCAAACACTTATATTCTGGTGGCAGTGGATTATGTATCCAAATGGGTGGAGGCTATTGCAACACCCACTAATGACACTAAAACAGTGTTAAAATTCTTCCAGAAACACATCTTCAGCAGATTTGGTACCCCTAGAGTATTAATCAGTGATGGGGGCACTCATTTCTGCAATAAACAGCTTTACTCTGCTTTGGTTCGTTGTGGAGTTAGCCACAGGGTAGCTACTCCATATCACCCACAGACTAATGGGCAAGCTGAAGTCTTAAATAAAGAACTCAAAAGAATCCTGAAACAGACTGTAATTAACCGTAGAAGGGATTGGGCAAGGAGCTTGGATGATGCTCTGTGGGCATACAGAACAGCATTCAAGACCCCTATAGGGACCTCTCCATACCAGCTTGTGTATGGAAAGGCATGTCACTTGCCAGTGGAACTGGAACACAAGGCCTACTGGGCAACCAGATTCCTGAACCTTGATGCCAAGTTAGCTGGAGAAAGACGTTTACTCCAGCTAAATGAGCTAGAGGAATTTAGACTCAATGCTTTCAAGAATGCAAAAATTTACAAAGAGAAAGCGAAAAGATGGCATGATAAGAAATTGTCATCCAGAGTCTTTGAGCCGGGGCAGAAAGTTCTGCTATTTAATTCTAAGCTCAAATTATTCCCCGGGAAATTAAAATCTCAGTGGAGAGGTCCATATGTAATTACAAGTGTATCACCATATGGATACGTAGAGCTTCAGGATAATGACTCTAACAAAAAGTTCATTGTTAATGGACAGAGAATTAAACATTATCTTGAAAGTAACTTCAAGCAAGAATGCTCAAAACTGAGACTTGATTAGAGCTCAGTGGTAGTCCAGCTAAAGACAATAAAGAAGCGCTTGCTGGGAGGCAACCCAGCCATTTACAAAGTTTATTTACTAATTAAATAAATTTCCTTTTTTTACAGGTATGTGTCCAAGTATCTTCAAAAGGTAAAAATAGCAATTGATTGAATTCACAGAGTTACAGGAAAATTTGGAAGCTCACTAGCGTGAAAAAGCCAGTAAGAAACATTTTGGGCGTTGAACGCCCAAAAGAAGCACCCACTGGGCGTTCAACGCCAGTAAGGGTAGCCATCTGGGCGTTAAACGCCAGAAAGAAGCACCTTCTGGGCGTTTAACGCCAGATTGTTAGCATCCTGGGCGTTCAGAAAAACGCCCAGTGACAAAGGACTTCCTGGCATTCAACGCCAGAAAGAAGCATCAGTTGGGCGTTGAACGCCCAGGAGAAGCAGCATTTGGGCGTTAAACGCCCAAAACATGCAGCATTTGGGCGTTTAACGCCAGGATGGTGGGGAGGAGGTAAAATTCGTTTTTTTCTTACATTTTTTTCTAAATTTTTATGTTTCAATCCATGATCTCTTGCATAAACATGTTTCAAAATGTCATCCTTCAAAACAAATTAGTTTTCTAGGAACCCTAATTTCTAAAATCCCTTTTTCAAAAATATCAAATATATCTTAATCCATAAAGACAAATTGTTTTCCAATCCAATCCAACTCTTTTAAGTTTGTTTTCAAAACTCAATTATCTTTTTAAAATCTTTTTCAAAATTAAAAATTCAGATTTATCTTTTTAAATATTATTCATATCTTTCTCTTTTTAAACTATACCTTTTTCTTATCATATCTATCTTTTATAAATCATATCTTCTATCTTATCTTTTTCTTATTTTTGAAATTTCCCACCCCTCCCTATATATTGAATTCGGCGCCCCTCTCATCATCACCATGCCACACTTGCTCTCCTCCTATCCCTCTCCTTTCTTCTCTTTTGCTTGAGGACAAGCAAAGCTCTAAGTTTGGTGTGTTTATCCGTGATCACAAAAACATACTCATTAAGATCATGGCTCCTAAAGGAAAACAACCCACCCCAAGAGGCAAGAAAGAGAATACTCCAAAGCCACTTTGGAATCAAGGGAAGTTCTTAACTAAAGAACATTCAGACCATTACTACAAAATAATGAGTCACAGATCAGTGATCCCGGAAGTCAAATTTGATCTGAAGGAAGATGAATATTCGGAGATCCAAGAGCAAATTCGAAACAGGAACTGGGAAATTCTAGCCAATCCTGAAACGAAAGTGGGAAGGAACATGGTTCAGGAGTTCTATGCTAATCTATGGCAGACAGACAGGCAAAGAATAATTGGAGCTGCTCTCTATGACCATCGGACCTTAGTCAGAGGAAAGATTGTTCATACCTATCCTGACAAGATCAGGGAGATATTTAAGCTTCCTCAACTGAAAGATGACCCAGACTCCTTTAATAGGAGAATGATGAGGGTAAATAAAGGTCTGGACAAGATTCTAGAGGATATATGCATCCCTGAAGCCAGGTGGACCACCAGCACGACTGGCATCCCAAATCAACTCAAAAGAGAAGATCTAAAACCAGTAGCCAGAGGCTGGCTGGATTTCATTGGGCGTTCCATATTGCCCACCAGCAACCGTTCTGAAGTTACCATTAAAAGAGCAGTAATGATTCACTGCATCATGTTGGGAAAAGAAGTAGAAGTCCATCAACTGATCTCATGTGAACTATACAAAATAGCAAACAGGAATTCCAAGGACGCCAGATTGGCCTATCCAAGCTTAATTTCTATGCTCTGCAAAGATGCCGGAGTGAAGATGGGAATAACAGAGTATATCTCAATTGAGAGGCCAATCACTAGAATATCAATGGACAGACAACAGCTGCAGGATGATTCAATCAAGAGGAGAGCACAGGAAGTCCTCCCAGAACTCCCTCAATTCGAATATTGGGGACATCTTGAGGCTTCTATTTCCAAATTGCAAGAAGCTATGGACCAAATAAAGGAAGAATAGAACAATCAAAGTAGCATGCTTTGCAAACTGCTTAAGGAACAGGAAGAGCAAGGGCGTGATCTAAGGGAGCTGAAGCGCCAAAAATTAATCCTTGAAAAGCACCCCACAGATTAGAGGAACATCTACTTCTCAAAACAACAGGTTGTTGAGTTCCAATTTTTAGCTTTAACTCTGTGATAGTGTTTTTATAGAAATTTATCTTAGGAGATATATATAGTAGTAGTAGTAGTAGCAGTAGTAGTAATTAGTATATCTATTATGGTTTTATTCCCAATTAAGTTATAATTTATTTTTCTCATCATCATCAGGCATGAATAAAATAGTAGATAATTAGAATAAAGAAGTAATTTTTCTTTTTCGAGTTCTTAATAATAAAAATTATAATTAACTATATGTGGTGGCAATACTTTTTGTTCTCTGAATGAATGCTTGAACAGTGCATAATTTTTATCTTGAATTTTATGAATATTGGCTCCTCAAAGAATGAGGAACACGAAAAATACTATTGATGATCTGAAAAAATCATGAATTTGATTCTTGAAGTAAGAAAAAGCAGTGAAAAAAAAAAACTTTTTAGCTTTACAAGAAATCATTGGATTAAGAAAAGGATCCAAGGCTTTGAGCATCAGTGGATAGGAGGGCCCAAGGAAATAAAATCCAGGCCTAAGCGGCTAAATCAAGCTGTCCCTAACCATGTGCTTGTGGCATGAAGGTCCAAGTGAAAAGCTTGAGACTGAGTGGTTAAAGTCGTGATCCAAAGCAAAAGAGTGTGCTTAAGAGCTCTGGACACCTCTAACTGGGGACTTTAGCAAAGCTGAGTTACAATCTGAAAAGGTTCACCCAGTCATGTGTCTGTGGCATTTATGTATCCGGTGGTAATACTGGAAAACAAAGTGATTAGGGCCATGGCCAAGACTCATAGAGTAGCTGTGTTCAAGAATCAACATACTACACTAGGAGAATCAATAATACTATCTGAATTCTGAGTTCCTATGGATGCCAATCATTCTGAATTTCAAAGGATAAAGGGAGATGTCAAAACTGTTCAGAAACAAAAAGCTACCAGCTCCACTCATCTAAATTAGAAACTGAGCTTCACTTAAAACTCTGAGGTATTATTGCTTCTTGATTTCTTTTTATCCTCTTTTATTCATCTAGTTGCTTGGGGACAAGCAACAGTTTAAGTTTGGTGTTGTTATGAGCGGATATTTTATACGCTTTTTGGGGGTAATTTCATGTAGATTTTAGCATGTTTTAATTAGTTTTGAGTAGAATAGTATTAGTTTTTAGGCAAAAATCATATTTCTGGACTTTACTATGAGTTTGTGTATTTTTCTGTGATTTCAGGTATTTTCTGACTGAAATTGAGGGAGCTGAGCAAAAATCTGAGTTAGGCTGAAAAAAGACTGCTGATGTTGTTGGATTCTGACCTCCCTGCACTCGAAATGGATTTTCTGGAGCTACAGGAGTCCAATTGGCGCTCTCTCAATGGCGTTGGAAAGTAGACATCCAGGGCTTTCCAGCAATATATAATAGTCCATACTTTGCGCGAAGATAGATGATGTAACTTGGCGTTGAACGCCAAGTACATGCTGCTGTCTGGAGTTAAACGCCAGAAACACGTCATGATCCGGAGTTGAACGCCCAAAACACATTATAACTTGGAGTTCAACTCCAAGAAAAGCCTCAGCTCGTGGATAGCTTTAGTCTCAGCCCCAGCACACACCAAGTGGGCCCCAGAAGTGGATTTATGCACCAATTATCTTAGTTTACTCATTTTCTGTAAACCTAGGTTACTAGTTTTCTATTTAAACAACTTTTAGAGACTTATTTTGTACCTCATGACATTTTCAGATCTGAATTTTATACACTTTGACGGCATGAGTCTCTAAACTCCATTATTGGGGGTGAGGAGCTCTGCAGCGTCTCGATGAATTAATGCAATTGTTTCTATTTCACTCAAACGTGTGTATGGTCCGATCTAAGATGTTTATTCGCGCTTAATTATGAAGGAGGTGATGATCCGTGACACTCATCACCTCCCTCAATCCATGAACGTGTGCCTGACAAACACCTCCGTTCTATATCAGACTGAATGAGCTTCTCTTAGATTCCTTAATCAGAATCTCCGCGGTATAAGCTAGAATTGATGGCGGCCACTCTTGAGAATCCGGAAGGTCTAAATCTTGTCTGTGGTATTCCGAGTAGGATTCAAGGATTGAATGGCTGTGACGCGCTTCAAACTCGCGATTGCTGGGCGTGATGACAAACACAAAAGGATCAATGGATCCTATTCCAACATGATCGAGAACCAACACCTGATTAGTCGTGCTGTGACAGAGCACCTGGACCGTTTTCACTGAGAGGATGGGAGGTAGCCACTGACAATGGTGACACCCTACATACAGCTTGCCGTAGACGTGCTTTACAAACAATTGAGTTGAATATTACATTGCAGAAATTCAGAGGACAAAGCATCTCCAAAACTCCAACATATTTCTCATTACTGCACAACAAGTAACGATTTTATTCTCTTTCATTCTTTTCAATCTAATAATTCCAACTGATAATTTTAATTAATATCCTGACTAAGAATAATAAAATAAACATAGCTTGCTTCAAACCAATAATCTCCGTGGGATCGACCCTTACTCACGTAAGGTATTACTTGGACGACCTAGTGCACTTGCTGGTTAGTTGTGCGAAGCTGTGTTAAATAGTCCATCAATATTGGCCACACAATTTCGTGCACCATTCTACATACTCAGTAAATAGTAATCAGTAAACTCATCATTTATAAATTCACAGTGAATGATGATATAAAGACAAATAATTTGAACTATATGATTCAAATGTTATAATGATGATATTACTTATCTCATTTTAGAGTAACATAGATAATTAATTTTTGGGTTAAGTACGATTTTAATCTTTATGGTTTAGGTCAAAAATTTTTTTGTGTTTAATTTTTTTCTTACATACAAAATCATCCTTAAGATTTAATGTAGTTTTAAAATCGTCTTTCGAACAATTATACACTCAGTATCATTATCTTCATTATATCTTTAAAAGAGAGAAAAGCAAAGATTCAAAGAAAAAGAAAAACTCAGATAGAGAGAGAGAAGGAGAGAAGAAGAGAAGGAAATCTCGCTGTCACTGTCACTTCGCCGCACCTTGCCCTCACCGTGACACGCCTGGCCCTCGCCTTTGTGCTCCTCATTGTGGTCGGGGAGGTGGTGGTGGTGGTTGAATGAAACAACCATTGAAGGAAACTACCAATCCCTTTCCCTTTTGCTAGTGTAACAGCAATTGAAGCACCTCTATGTTCGATGCCTCCAGCTCAGTGCTGGTCTCCCAATTCTAGTGGCGGTAATCAACAGAGTGAATTGCTCCTCGTTTGCCGTGAGACGCAAAGAGGGCTTTACCTCCACTACTTTCAGGTGCTCATCATTTTGATCGGCATCCTTGCTGCTGCCTGCTTCGACATTCGCCAATTGGGTTCGGGGCTGTTTCCTGCATCACGTTAGGTCCCTGTCATGTCCTCTGACGCTTGTCTCCCAACACTGTTTAAAGGTAGTTTTGATTGGTCATTGATGAACGTCTGCCGCCATGCTGCTGCCTCCTAGATTCTGCGACTAATATTGGGATTGTTTTAATCTCCTGGAAATAAGAAAGAGTAGTAGTGGTAGTGGGTGGGGTACAGATGGTGATGGAGTGGTAGTGGGTGGGGTGGTGGTAGTAGTGAGAAGAGAGAAAGGAAGTATTTTTATTATTTAAAAAATTAATTTGTCCAAAAAGATGATTTTAAAATTACGTTAGACTTTAGAAATAATTTTGTATGCAAAAAATTTGAGAATAAAAGAAATATTTAACAAAAACTATAGAGATCAAAATTATATTTAATTTTTAATTTTTTATTTAATAATAAATAATTTTTTAAAATTTATCTGATTATTTTAATTTTTAAACTCTAGATCATAAACTTTTAATTTTATATTCTAAATATTATCAACTAATTAAAAGTTAATTGTCGGTAATTTTTTCAATTTTTATATTAGATAAAGCTAGTACCACATTAATTTAAGTGGCCCAAATAAAATCTTGTTTCATATATTTCAGGGATTTTTTATTTATATAAATAAATTAAATATATTAATTACTAATTTTCGTAATTTGTAGCGTTTTTATAAAAATACGTAACGTGTCATATTTTGTTTATAGGATAAACGAATTGAACTTACACATATCTTGTGTATATAATAAATGAAATACGGTAACCGATACAACACGTGTATATTTTGTTTGTACTGTAAACGAAATACGCGTAAGTTTAATTTGTTTACAGTGTAAACGAAATTCGTGGAACAATAATTTGGTTACTGTATAAACGAAATATAATAGGACAAACTTGAAGCAACTATAAAAAGGTGTGCAACCCATTGTATTCTTCACAATAAGTTCACCTCCTCCGCCTAAACCTTTTCCAAACCATTCATAATGTCTATTAGTAGTGTATATTTAGTTGTGTGTGTATTCCAATTGCCTAATGAGGAACGGGGATAACGGGATCATATTTGAGTGTGAGAATCCAGTGCTGCTGCGTACACAGCGAGTTGCCTCGTTGTCGGAGTTGAAGAGTTTGATATTGAGGCACCTCGATCAAAGTGGGAGTAAAGAGATTGGGAGGATAGGGTATATGATGCTAGCTCCGATAGAGAATGGCATCGGGTACGGGAGAATGACATCGGATGGTGGAACTCTGTGACTAACTCTCTGGGGCGGAAGTAGTCGTCCCAACTGATAAACAAATACAGAGAAAAAAAAACAAAAGACATTCATGATCAAATGTTATCTACAACCCTATAACGCCATAAAACAAAATAATACCTAACTCACAGGTATGATAAATGTTTTCACATTACATGCGGGCTTCTCGGTCATGTTACTTTAAACTTAATATATAAAAATTTAATATATTCTTGCATATATAATATGTTATTTAATGAAAAATAATTACATTTATTAAATGGGACATAACATAATCAAATGTGTTCGTGTACTTAGTTTAAATTTCGGTGACATAAATTACATTAGTAAAATTTTTTTTATTTTAACATACATAATACAATGCAATAAAGTAACGTACACCAACCAAATCCCTAACTCAAAGTTTCTCTAACATCCACAAACACGTTCGACTTACTTACAACTATATATTGTTTTTTTTTTTTGAAATAAGAAGCTCAACACAGTAAGGTGGAGCATTTAAAAAGTTCAGAGTTACAATACAAATACTAAACAAAAAAACTGAAGTTATCTCCGTCATTGCAATCAACAACTAGACTGAACAAAGCCAACCCACTCTTTGTAGCTCCTAATCGACTTGGTAATAACTTCCGCAACGCATGTTTCTTGATTCTTGAAAATCCTGGTATTCTTTTCCAACCACGTATTCCAAATAATAGCAAAAAAACCAATCAGCCACCTGTTACATTCGACTTTTCTTACAGGAGCTCCTGTCCAACTCTCAAAGTGTTGCTTAATGGTTCCTGAAATAGACCAAAATTTATTATAGGCGTATATCCAAGCACACCACACCTGCCACATGAACTCATAGCCAATGAATAAGTGGAAATCATTCTCAGTTTCTTTTTTACATAAAACACAAATCATATCCCTGTGATCAATAATGCCCAATCTAATCAATCTTTCCTTAGTATTGACCCTACCAACTAACACAAACCAGGTGAATAGCTCAACTCTTGGTGGTACTAGTCCTCTCCATATAGATCTAGTGAAACTATAACTCATAATGTCCTCCAGGAGAGTCTCAGCCTGCAAAGCCTGGACAAATGAGTTAGTAGAGTAAACTCCTGATCTATCAAATTTCCATACTATTCTGTCCTCCCTGTCACTTGTTAACTTGACAGATTGTAGAACTCCATGAAGTTAGTTAACTAATTCTAACTCCCATTGGAATAGTACCCTTCTCCAATGAAAGTTTCATATCCACTCCAACCCATCACAGAACCCACAGTCCCCTATAACAGATCCGACTTGATTTGAAACCGAGAAAAGCGTTGGAAATACATCCTGCAACACACCACATGGTAGCCACTTATCTTCCCAGAAACGAATTCTTCTACCATCTCCTAACTCTAATGATAACCCTCTGACCATCTTATCTCTCGCTTGTTGTTCTCTTATCTACAATTGACAAATGTCCCTCCACGGACCCTTTGTATTAGGAATCGGCTGACAAGAAAAAAGGACATTTGGCTTCAAGTCATTGCAAGAGCACACAATTTTCTTCCATAATGGGCAATCCTCCTTTGAAAACCGCCACCACCACTTGAACAACAATGCTGTATTCCGGATACAACTATATAGTGTTATAACTAGATTCTATTTAGGCATTACTTTTACAATCAATTACGTATAGGGCTAACATGGCAACTTGTCTCAAGTACTATAAAAATAAATAATAAAATAAACAACAACACCAACTTCAAAGTCTTCTGTCCCAGCGACATGCCACGTGGCGTTCAGCCTGTTAATATCTGCATCGTCTGTCATAATGTTCAACTGAGCCACCGGTTTGGTCAAACAAAGATAAAATGGATAAAAAAAAGTAAAATAAAGAGTAAATTTTGAGTTTTTCTAAAACTGTGAACGAAACTACTTAAATAGGCGTCACTAGGGCTGGAAGTGAGTCGAGATGAGCCGAGCTAGACCAAGCTCAAGCTCGGCTCACCAAAATTGAGCTTGACTCACGGCTCGATTCATTAATAATCGAGCCTATTTTTTAAGCTCAAGCTCGACTCACCGAAAGCTCACGAGCTGGCTCAAATAATAGAAACATAAATACAAAATTTATAATTTTATATCAATAAATTGTAACTTATATATTTTAAAAAATATTTAAAAAGAAGAATTTTATATATTGTTTATCTATCAATAAATATAAATTTTTTATTTATGTCCTACATCAAAATTATATGTAATAAATAAATATAAAATTTTAAATAATTAAAATCATTAATATATAATTATATATTATTATATATATATATATATATATATATATATATATATATATATATATATATATATATATATATATATATATATATATATATATATATATATGAGCTCAATTCCAGACTCAAGTTTGGCTCACCAGCTCACGAGCTTAACTTATCGAGCTATTAACGAGCTGAGCTCGAGCTGGCTCATGAGTTGGCTTGACTCACTTCTAACCCTAGGCGTCACTAAACCTATTTCATTTACAGTGCAAACGAATTGAACTTACGCGTATTCCATTTACACCGTAAACAAAATAGGGGCATTACAAAATACGTATACAAACATTATAGGACCATTTATTTTTAACCATATTTTATTTATTGTATAAACGAACTACACTCAATTCGTTTATTTTTTATAAAAAAATGTGACATACTACGCATTTTTGTAAAACGCTACAAATTACGAAAATTGATAATTAATATATTTAATTTATTTATATAAATAAAAAAATCCTATATTTCAGTGTCCGAGTTGGCATCGAACAGAAGCACCTGAGGAACGAAGCCACGAAAGGGTAGTAATCGTTTGGAGTTTTGTTAATCAATTAACAAAGCAACATGAAATCCACATCGTGCACAAATGCTTTACGGACAGCAGAGAGTTGAAAAGAATAAAGTACTTATCAGTGGTGGTGGTAATCTCTCCGAATTCAATATCTTAACTCTTAACACTTTCTTTGGTTTGATAGAAAATTTCAAACAAAAATAAAAAAAATAGAAAAAAAAATTTTTTGTATGAATTTTACTAAAAAATTTTCTTTTCATTACAAATAAAAAAATTATTATATTTTTGTATTTTTAATATTATCCTTAATTAGTTATATTATTATTAACAATTATTAATATAAATTTAGTTTTAATATATTATTATAATAAAAATTTATATTTAAACATTATATGTATCAAATAAATAATTTAAATTAAATATATAAAATTATAATATCTTATAATATTTATAAAATATAAAAAAACATATATAAAAATATTTATACTTTATTTTATAATAACAATATTAATATAATTTTATATTATTATGATTTTTTTATTTTTTCATTCAAATAATTTTTTTTTTCTATTTTTTATTTATTTTTTTATTTATCTAAACAATATATAAATAATTCAACTTTTTTTATTTTTTATTTTTTATATTTTTTTTCTTTTTTTTTTAACAATCAAACAAAGTATAAAGGGCAGTGAAATGAGTTTGTAGTAATTGAAAATATTAGAATATATTTAGTTTGTGTTTTTTTATAAAAAATAATAAAATAATAACAAAAATTTATTATTTTGATTTTTTTATAAAATCTAAAAAAATAAAAAATACTAAAAATAAAAAAAAATGCAAACTAAACACATCCTAAATTGTTGGGACTTTTAGACAACCACATTATACATTAGTCACGGAGGACAATTACATACCGTTTTATTTTGATTTAGATTAAACTTTCTCAATCACACTCGTGATTTTGCTGATCCTTTCCCTCACGGATCTTACATATGTCAGTCATGAATTTGTCTTCTTCATTATTATTAATTACTATATTATATAATTAATATCTTCTACCAAATAAGCCAGTTTTTCTTTTCTTTTTCTTATTGTCACACTTGATAATAAGAATTTCAATCGAATTAGACAACTTCCTACACAAAAGCAGCAGTAATAGTAATTTACTTTTCAGTTTTTCTTTCTACAGAGTTTTGAGCATTTTTATTTTTAATTTTTAGTTAATTGAATAAGGTTCAGGGTGTTACAATCATTTTTCAAAAGAAAGTAATTCTATAAATACAAGATTTAAAACAAAAGGAAACAAAAATTCACCAAGACTTTAAACAATGTTTGACAGATTCATACAGGTCTTGCCTCCTTAAAAAATCTTTTATCTTATAAAGAAAAATGAGTAAATAGTTAAATTAGTTTTCAAAAGATTACTCATTTTTAAATTAATTTTTGAAAGATTTTTTAATTAAATTCATCATTTAAAGATTTTAAATTAGTCATTTTAGTTCTTTCGTCACTTTCATTGCTAACGACGTTAAAATTTGTTGATGTGACACATTAAGTGATACCACAACACACACTTAGTACTCTTAATTAGCGGCTAACATGATAAGTTTACGAAATTAGATCAAATTCGTCACTTTCATTGTTAACGACGTCAAAATTTATTGATGTGACACGTTAATTAATACCACAACACACCTAGTAATCCAAATTGGCGGCTAACATGATAAATTTATAAAATTAGATCAAATCAATCCAAAATTATAGGATTCCAATGCCTCAAGTTCTTCCCTCAATTAGGTTTTGATTTGATCAAATTTCATAAATTTACCATGCTAATAGTCAATTAAGTGTGTGTTTGGATTACCGGTTGTAAACGGAGGTTTGTATAAAATTGATTTTGCAAAATTAATTGTGATTAAAAGTGAGTTGATATTAACGTGGTTTATGTTTGGTCATTTTTGTTCAAAATGGATTATAGTAAACTAAATATTGTTTGGATACATTATCTAAAATCACTTTTAGATAAAAAATTACAGAAAAAGACATGAATTTAAGTAATTATTTTATGTTATCTTATAATTTTATTTTAGATATTTAAATAAATTTTAATATTTTTTTAATATTCTTAGTGCTTTTTAGTATTCTAATAGAATTAATAGAATCATAATTCAAAACAAAAAAAATATTTCATACAAAAAAATAAAAATAACGGTAAAATAAATTATATAAACAAAAAATAATAAGAATTTTATAAAAAATAAAAATATACATGAAAGAGTATTGTAGAAACAATATTATAAAAAAATAACAAAATTTATCATATAAATAATAAAGGACATAATTGGTACATAGAAATTAATTTCAGTACAACATGAAAAGTTGAACGCAAAAGCTAGAAATCATAGCTTTTGATAAACGTGGTTGAAGGATAGAATAAGTTTACGTTTAGAGAAAGAAAAAACAGCCAAACAAAAAAGTGAAGCTTTCAAAAGAACTAAACGAGATTTTGATACTCCAAACACTAACCCAAACATACCCTAAGACTCTTGTGTGTTATAGTATCACTTAATGTGTAATATTAACAAATTTTGATATTATCACAAAGAAAATAACAGAAAAACTAATGCAATTAATTTAAAATCTTTAAAAGACGAATTTAATTAAAAAAATTTGGGAGACTAATTTAAAGAACGAGTGATTTTTTAGAGACGAATTTGACCATTTACTTCAGAAAAAAATTCATTGGAAATAACTGAAGAAAAAAGATAAATAAATTCACTCCTTATACACTTTAAGGACAAAGAAATTTAAAACCCACATTAAGTAAATCTTGTTATTCCTTTTGCCTCAAGTCTTCTGTTGCTTGGAATCTTTATCTCTAAACTCATGATAAACGTTACTATCAAACTCTATTGATTTGTCAGTTACTCACAAAGTTAACTACTATGGAATGGAACCATTCAGTCATCCACCAAAATTACTGTATTCTCACTCTGATCTTAATAACATCCACATCATGATAGTAATGTGCTAAAAAGTAGTGGTTAGATAACATTGGCTGGAAAGTGGAAATCACGTAGTATTAGTTCCATGCCATTACTACCGATCACAATTCAAATCAATGTGTTTAACAGGCTGTGCTACCCTAGAACCCTAGAACCTACCTAAGTTATGGAATCATGCAAGTTAGTTACATAAAGCTAATGGAATACAGAAATAAAGGAAGCTCTTTCAATTCGTTAACATAATGAGAGGGTTTTTATTTAGTCATGGACTATCATATAACACTAATAACAGGAATATGATGGGTTTTTGCAACATGCACAATTACAATATGACATGTGATATTGTTAAAACTACTCTATTGATTCTGTCATTACTCATTATATATAGGATTTGGATCTTCTAAAGTTTGAATTTTACTTTAGAGTGTAAAATGTGATCTCTCACCATTGATTTCATAGATGGGACCAAGAATAAATATAAAAGAGAAATTTTTCAAGGGTAGAAGATCATATTTTACTCTCTAAAGTGAAATTCAAACTTTAGAGGATCCAAATTCTTATATATAGGCTTGGTTTGGTAAAACTTTTACTTTTTAAAAGTAGCTTATGAAAGCCGTCTTTTAAAAGTTGCAACACTTGCATTTGGTAAAATCAAATTAAAAATGACTTTTAACAAGCACAAACACCATAATTGTGCTTAGTAAAATAACTTTTAAAACTTAAAAA
The DNA here is from genome assembly GCF_014773155.1 of Arachis stenosperma. Lineage (NCBI taxonomy): Eukaryota > Viridiplantae > Streptophyta > Magnoliopsida > Fabales > Fabaceae > Arachis > Arachis stenosperma. The sequence goes on from NC_080382.1 coordinate 99,558,821, forward strand.
AAATTATAATAAACATGTTTATAACGAAGAATAATTTCTTTTTCAAATTCTTTAAAATTTTATATAATATTTTAAAATAAAATAATTTTAAAATAAAAAATTCATAATAAACATAAATATAATAAATAAACTCTTTTATTTTTTAACTTTAAAATTTTATATAAATATCATTAAAATATATTTTATTCTAAACATCATCATTAAAAATTCTAAATTATCTAAATCACTATAACCTCAAACTTGATGGTATATTATTTCGAATAATCTCTATAGTTTCAAGAAACACATCTCTTAGGGACTAATAGTTTAAATATTTACTTGATTTACACTCTTTACTAATATAAATAGAGTTATCATTAGTCAATAATAAAATTTGTATGTAATCCAATATTAGTTACATATCACAAAAAATGGGACACATATCTCAAATAAACTACTCTTATGATTATTATATATATATATATATATATATATATATATATATATATATTATAATTTTGACTAATGTTCATGCAAGAAAAATTTTATGATTGGTTTTCACAAACCAAGTCAACCTTTTCGCATTTTAAAGAACAGATAAAAAAACAAACAAATATCATAGATCTACTGAAAAATATAAAAACAACGCACAAAAAATAATATAAATAGATAGAAGTTCATACCTAATATGTGATAGAGATGTATTTATGTTAAAATTTGTAAAAATTAGGTTAAAAAATAAAAAATATATAAAAACGGTATTAAATTTATGAAGATTAGAATGTGAAATTAGAAATATATGAAGATTTCAATGGGAATATAATAGCTGAAAATATGTGCGAAAAAATAAATAAAATTTAATAAGCACAAGCCAATTTTAAAAAGCTCCTGTTTAGATACTTTCAAAAGCACCCATAACTTTTAAAAGTCGCAAACATAAGTAGTTAGATTTTTTAATTTACCAAACGCAAAATATAATCTTACATTTCTGCTTTCTTCGTGGCAGCAGTGACCCCCCCCCCCACCCTTCCAACCTTTAATAATTTATTCTATTTTATTTTGTCGTTAAAATTTATTATTTTGGACAACAGGAAAATTTCCTATCATGGAATGAAGTCTCCCTGGTGCTGCAAGTTTACTGGTCTACATATTATTTTTCTGGAAGGCGAAAAGTTACATGGGCCGAGTTGGGCCTTTCTCAGACCAGCCCAACAGAACATCACACTGAAGTTGTCCCTTTTTTTTTTTGCAGTCAATAGTCTGAACTCAGAACTCTACTTTTGGTCCTTCTCTATAACTAGTGGTTTTGAAGGCGAAAAGTTACATGGGCCGAGTTGGGCCTTTCTCAGACCAGCCCAACAGAACATTACACTGAAGTTGTCCCTTTTTTTTTTTTGCAGTCAATAGTCTGAACTCAGAACTCTACTTTTGGTCCTTCTCTATAACTAGTGGTTTTGAATTGAGTATTCGGCGCAGCCAGAGGCCTTGGATCAATGACAGCATCACCTGCCTCACTGGAAGCTGCACACAGATTCTAATCCTCAGAGTGAGGAATATAAAACCCATGTTAGTAATAATGTGTATGAATGGGTGTATTATGTAACCTAGGATTGGGAATTGTCTAATCCATGACAAAAAAAAAAAAAAAAATTGAGTATTCGGCAAGATAAAAATGATATGGAATTAACCTGAACCCTAAACCCTATAGTAATCACTAATCAATCTCCGTATAGGTGGATTATGGATTCTCGTCGATTCAATCAAACAATAATTAAGCCCCCACACACAACAGGGACATTGACTGAGCTTTCTTAGGTCAACATTCAAATTTATTCAGTTATTCATTCCTTTCTGTGAATAACCAACTTGAGAAATGAGAAGCGAGAACACACATAACATAAAGGAAAGAGCTTATTGCATAGTTAAAGAGATCTGATTCTTTATTAGGTTCGCGACATGCTGAGCCACCCATAATGAGCCAGCCTCAGTGCAGGAGAATCCATGAGTATGGTTCTCTCGTTCAACAGCTACTGTAATACCTGGAACCTGCTTTGATATCTGCAACCACAATAACACTGATCATGAGACAACACTTCTTGTTATGAAAAATATTCTTGTGTAACTTGTTTCAGTTAAGCATATATATGATTGGTGAAAATAGTTCGTGCAATATTGGATCGTTCCATTTAGCATCTCTCTATGATCATTTAACAGTCTTGTGAAAGAACTATTTTCCATAATCTAATGTTCACATGGTATATTATATTTTAGTACTTGAATTAAAAAAGCAGCATTAAGAATCATTACTGCAATAATTACTTAAAAGCATAAAAGAGAAGATTAATTTGTTGCGAAAACTTCTCTTCCTGTAACAAGTATATGAAATACTATTAGAATGGTGCCAACTTCTCTCTTGAAAGGGAATTGAAATTCGAAATTGAAATGGAAGACCCCCTAATCACCAATTCATAATTTTCTGTATTTCAGTTTGGAACTCAAAAACTACAGTTCAGAAAAGGCTCTGAAAGAAAAGCTATTTCCCAAACCATGGTCTGTAGATCTTTGAAAGGAAATCGAAAGGCCTTGTAGTCGACTTTTTGTGACAGCTTCTTGTTGGCTTTTTAGTTTCTTCTGTGCTAATAGCACTCTATTGATAACTTTTTAAGAAAATAAAATAAAATTTAAGCTAAAGACAGTTCCATCCTCCAAAACAACAAAGAGAATGGGGGGAAGAGAGCAAGTGAACCTAAAAAGCCATGCCATGCTCAAATCCAAGGGTTATCTGTTTTACTTTGTTATCTGTTTATCACAGTAATTTTGTTTAGAAAAAGACTAAATCATTCAAAATGAAATTAAGGACTGTGAAAAGTAAGTAATTAAGTATCATGTTTTATGGTAAATCATAAAAGTTTTCTTTGGGGGAGAAGAAGATCTTCTATTTCCATAGCGAGGGCCAAACATCAACCTTGGCTAAGGCTAATAGTTATATCACTGATCGTCGATCGACTACTGATTGGGGATTTTTGCATTTGAACCAATGCAATTATCATGAGTAAGACATCAACTAGATGAACCGACCACATGTCTAGGAACAGTTCAATGCAATTCACTTTCATTTGATAGTTTGATATGTTTTCTACAAGTTACCTCTTCAAGAACATGAAGTGGACCCCAGTGATCATCATCGCCAAATAAAAATGAAATTTGAGCCTTCCTTTCCCTTATAAATGTCCAATCCGGTCCTTCTGCAAACTAACATATAATGAGCCGGTAAGAATGGTTATAAATTTAGTCTCAACCTAGTGTAATGCAAGAGAGTCTAGAATGTTATCCAGTGTTCCAAGTGTGTGCTTCATATCCCATCCTCCCAAACTCCTATTGGCTGTAACCCAAACATGAAGAAAAATTGTTCAGAGTTAAGAACCTCCTTGCACACTTCAATGATGAAGTTCGAGTGCATCAATGATTTTGAATATTGAGAATTTAGGGACTCCCCCCACCCCCTTTAGGTATTCTGAACAAACAAGCACTCCCTCCTAGTCAGTCTTCTTTTATTTTAGATTGTCTTCAACTTTTCATGTATCAATAATTGTATCATTGTACCATTTTATCTGAATGTCATATAGTTCACATCAGGATAATGTTAGGTCCCCTGTTATCGTATTGATGAAGTGTAAAAAGCATCTTCCCTTCCCTTCCTTTTTTTTTATTTTCTGTTTCCCGATAAATTTCTAATTGAAATTAAAATTTGAAAGTGAGAATGCAAATCAAATCAAATTTTTTCCTTTAAAATTAAAGAGTTCTCTCATTCTCTCTCTCTCTCTCATTCCTTCACCCACTCTATCTCTCTTATATATCATTATCAATGACTAATTATAAAGGAAAAAGCTCTACATCCATGTAAATAATACATGGATGTTGTCAAGTAACTTCCTCCATACACGCGTTCCCCCACCCCACAGTCGTTTGTTATACACGCGCCTCATATAACGTATCACGTTTTCTTCTTCAACCTAATAAAATCCGTCGTTCTCCTCTGTTCGCGTTTTTCTTCTCTACTCGCATTCTTCATTATTGATCTGGATTGAATTCAACGTGATAAGCTCCATCGTTCTTCTTTGTTTTCTTCTTCGATCTACACTTCTGAACGAAAACAATGAATAATTCAACTTCAAATCAGTTGAATGAGGTTATTACCTTGAGACAGCTAGGGAATGATTGCTGCATGCTATCACAATAATCTTAAACATTGAACAAAGTAAAAGGAGGCCACCGAACCGAACAACATTCATTTGGTGAACCGAAATCACAAAGGCTACCGAACCGAACAATGTACATGTAGTGAATAAATGGTGATCAATTTTCAATCAATAAGAATAGTATTTCTCCTCCTCTTCCTCCTTCTTTCAAATTTGTTCTCGTAGGTTCTTCTTCTTCAGTTTAGTGGATAGTGTAACTAGGGCTTTGAAATTGGTTGTTACTCTATTCAGTACTTCTTTTGCATGGAGAAATACTATTCTTGTTGATTGAAAGTTGATCACCATTTATTCACCACATGTACATTGTTCGGTTCGGTGGCCTTTGTGATTTTGGTTCACCAAATGAATGTTGTTCGGTTCAGTGACCTCTTTTTACTTTGTTCAATGTTTAAGATTATTGTGATGCGTTTCGGAAGAATAATTTAAATTGCTCTCATTCCACAGATTTTGAAGTTGATTCATTTATTGTTTCAATTCAAAAGTCCAGATTGAAGAAGAAAACGAAGAAGAAGAAGAACCACAAAGCTAATTACGTTGAAGTCAATCCAGATCCATAACAAAGAACACGAGTAGAGAAGAAGAAGAACAAGAAAGAAAGCGCGAGCAGAGGAGAACGGTGAAGCCTATAACGCGAGCAGAGAACTGAGGAAAAAGTAACGTTTTTTCATAATGAGCGGGCGCGTGTTTTCACTCTCATTAATGCGCATGACTCTATTTGGAATTGGACCAACTTGGTTACATGGTTACATGGATGTGTAGCGCGCCCGAATTATAAATTTGACAATAAAAATGTACAACATAACATTCTTTAAGTGCAATTAAAATTAAATTAAAATTGAATTCGAAATATTGAAATTGAAATATAGCTATATTATATTACTAATTCAACAATCAAAATGTATCAAATGATACTCTTAATAAAATTAAGATGAAATATTTTCCTCCAAAATTATTAAATTTCCTTCCGTCATTTTCTTATCTACTTCTCTCCCCTTCTTTATTTATCTCTACTCTTTTCACTTTATATATATAACTTATAATTTATATTTTAGGGTTAAGTACGATTTTGGTTCCTAAGATATAGGCCGAAAATTTTTTTCGTTCTCAACGTATTTTTGCATACAAAATTGTCCATAAGGTTTAACTTAGTTTTAAAATCGTCCTTCGAACCAAATTACCCTTCTCCTTCTTCACCAAAATACCCAATTCTTCTTCTCCATCATAGCAACATCTCTTCTTTTTCTTCTTCTTCTTCATCATCAGTAGCGCAATCAGAAAAAATCAGAAGAATACAAGAAATCAAAGAACAATGAAATCAGAAGAACAATAAAATCAAAAGCACAATAACAATGAATTCAAAGAAATAGAATCAGAATCAGAAGCACAGCAACAATGAAAACAGAATCAAAATCAGAAGCAGAAGAAATAGAAGCCATCAACCCAACCTCCGGCCGCCGCTGCCCTCATTGCTCCGATTCTACCCTCATTCTTCCTCCCCTTCTTTTCTTTTTCCTCTTCCTCCCAACCGCCACCCACCGTCGCCGTCCATCGAAGGCCAGCAGACGTCATAGCGCCGCCCCATCTCTCTTGCTGTACATCACCCATCGCCAAGGTAACCTCCATCTCCGCGGTTTCACCTCTCTCTTCCCCTCTCTGCGAACCCAAAACCTCCGAACCCTAGCGCCATTGGCGAAACCCAGGCCGCCGCAACGTCTCCCTCCTTCATTCCTCCCCAACCTAGCTGTTTCCCCGCGCTCACCATCAGTTCCCTCACTGAACAGAGACCACCGAAGGCGGCCTCTTTTCTCCACAAGCTCGCTGCCGCCGCCAATCCGCCACCGCCAGCCCCATTGTCCCAATCACCGGCGAGCTACCCATTCTTCTTCTTCTTCCCCTCTCTCCTCTCTTCTACCGTGACAAATGTCGCGACCTCTGTTTCTGTTCTTGCAGCTACCAGCGTTGGCGACCACCACAGCTACTACCTTGTCCCTGCCACTGCTTCCCTCACCACCATTTCCCCTTCCCCGTGGTTCTGCTTCTCTCTCTCTCAACTCTAGAACTCTCTTTCTCTTTCTTTTTTTATTTTATAATTTTTTGGTTAGGGATAATTTGGTAATAAAATCTAAAATTAAGTAAAAAAGACAATTTTAAAACCAAGTTAAACTTTAGGAACGATTTTGTATGCAAAAAAAAGTTAAGGATGAAAAATTTTTTTGACCTATACCTTAGGTACCAAAATCTTACTTAACCCTATATTTTATATTACTAATTTGATAAGCTAAAATATTCTTTTATTCCAATTAAAATAAAATATTTTCTTCCAAAATTAACAAACTCTCTCTCTCTCTCCTTCTTCTTTATCTTTCTCTCTTTCCTCTCTCATTCTCTATCTCTCTTCACCTTTCTGTTCTACAAAAAAATTAATAAAATAATCCTATAATATTATTCACATAAAATTTATTATTATATGCATACCTTTTTAGTTTTTTTATTTAGTTTTAAATTTTCACTACTTATCTTTCTAATTTATATTTTTACTTTTCTTCCTTCAAATATTTATTACATATAATTTGAAGAAAATAATAATGTTGTGATTAAAAATTAGAATCAAGATTCAATTGTTTCAAAAAAAAATTAATTTTAAATTAATTTTATAACTATCAATATAAATTTTTTTATACTAATATCTAATATTATATATATATATATATATATATATATATATATATTAAAGAGAGAATATTATTTTTAAATAACAAACATAAAAATTAATTATTTTTATTTGTGTAACAAACCTAATACATAATCAAATGGTAAAGTATACACATTAAATTCTTTTAAGTCTTAGATAATGAATGTTAACATTAATTATTAGTAAAAAATTAAACTCTTTCACTTGAAAATAATAATTTAAAAACTTATTATTTGATTTTTTTTAATGGAGACCTGATCTTCTTAGCCGACAGGGACTTTTGTCTCCTACGACTTTTTTTGTAAAAGTAATTGATTCTATAAATCTTTTGTGTCATCTATTCTATTATATAAAAATCGAATTTCTGCATTTAATGATGAAGCTGACGTGGCATGCTCCACAGAGTGTTTCTCGATTTAATTATTTTAACTCATTCAATACAATTTATTACCATGACTTAATTATATTAGCTAATTGATTTAATTAGATATTTAAATATTAATATAATTTATTATAATATATATTACTTAATTAATTTTTCTACATTAATTATAATTTGTTATATTAGTTAATTAATTTATTCATTTATAAAGTCTGAAATAAAAATAAATAATTTATTATTTATTCTAATTGAATTCATTAAATTTAATTATACATTATATACAAATTAATAATAATTTATAAATCACTCTAATTTATAATATTCAATAAAATAATTTGTAAATCACTTTATATTATATATGTATTAACAAAATATTATATATGTCTTAATGTGTTAATTAAATATTATATATGCATAGAAAAATAAATATAAAGATGATTTATATAATATTAATAATATTATATTAGCACGGTATTTTTTTTTTGATATCATATAGTATTGATAATGATAATATTATTATATAGTATTATATAAACTTTCCAATATTAGTATAGAAAATTGAAAAATTATTTCTTATGGCAATTATTCTTAGTGGAATAGTGTATCCCTCATGTAGTATTGATAATTGTTGCTTAATTTAAAATAATTGTATGTGGGTATGTTAAATTTATTTTTCAATAATGATCTAAATAGATAAATCTAATTGAATTAAATGATTATATAAAATATTTTATATTATTAATATACTAAAATTAAATTTATTTTTTGGTACAGAATTTTATAGGTGAATTTTATACAAGATTAAGTTATTTTTTATTTTTTATTTGTTTTATCTGTGTTATTTTATTTAATTTTAAGTAGTGTCATATTTACAATTACTGCGAGTATAATATTTTATAAAATATAAAAATTAATTTATTTTATAATTTAAATATCAATGTTCGAGTTAATTTTAATTTAACTTTTTTAAATTAACGTTATCTTTCATTTAAATCTTAATTAATTTAAAATACAAAAATACTAATCTATCATTTTTTCTTTAAATAATACTAACTTTAATTTATTTACTGTCTCTTTTTTTTATATTTTGTTTAGCAAAGATAATATATGGATTAAGATGAAGTTAAAAAAATACTCTATATAATGCATGTTTGGCACTTATAAATTCATATGAAATAAAAGAGAAGAAAACAAAAAACTAAAGAACACTGAGTTGAATGGTGTAAACAGATTCATTGAAGCCAAGTGTCTATGTGTTCTCATGTCTCATCTCATTTTTTAAAGTTGAAACACATTTTGAATGTGCGAATTTTAATATATTTATTTTTTTCCTCTTCAATAAATACTTCCATCTCTTCCTATTTTTGTTATAGGTTTGTCTTTTATTTAAAAAACACAAAAAATGTAAAAAGAAAAATCAAAGAAATTAAAATTGTTTTTATATTTTAAAAAATTAAATACTCTTTTAATTAAATATCTATGTAATTCCTATCTAGATATAAATTGTATTTTAATATATTGAGTGGTAAATATAAAAAAATATAATCGATAAGTTAAAATAACGAATAATGAGATACCTATCTATTCTATTGTATAAAAATCAAATTTTTGCACTTAATGATAAAGTTGACGTGGCATGCTTCTTATAATGTTTTCTGATTTATTTCTTTTTAACTCATTAAATACAATTTATTACGGTAGATTAATTATATCAACTAATTGATTTGATTAGATATTTAAGTATCACACAATTTAATATTATGTATATCAATTAATTGAATATAATTGTTAAAGTATAATTAGGATCAATTAGATCAATTAGCATTATTTAACATATTTGAATATTTATTATAGGATATTACGTCTTTATTATTTCGATTCTCTTAACACCTACAAATACCCTTCTATATTGTATCATTCTACATAACTTGATAACACACAAATCTTTTCTCTACTGCTCTCTCTTACCCTTTCTAATAATAATAAATATAATTTAATTTAGTTAGAAGTTCATTATTTTATAGTCTTCTATAAAATAATCTTTTTATCACTTTGGATAGTTTAACTCTTTTTTCTTTTTTTTTCTCTTTATATGTAATTTTGTTGTGCGTTAACTTTGTTTATTTAATGATAAAATATACTCATGTTAATTCTATCATAAATAGTTTGTTTTTCTCTTATGTATTTTGATTTGTATAGTTACTATTGATCTTATTGTTTTCGTTTTCTTGCATTGTTATTTATTTTTTTATGACTTGATAATAAAAAAAATAAAGAAAAGAAAAGAAATGACCAAAGACAAAGGTTAGAAGGCTAAAGCAACAACATCATTCCTCAGTATTATTATTATTAATGAACTTTATTATTTCTTTTCTAACATTCTTTAATACAAGCTTCGTTTCTTTTTCTTAATTATTATTAATACTTTTATTCTTTTTTTCTCTAATTATAAATCTTCTTATAATAATTTTTTAATAGGATATTTTTTTGGTCTAATAAATTTTTTTCTCTATTTTTCATAAAAAATAATTTATATTAGAAAAAAAAAGATACAAATTAAATTTTAAAATTCAAATTTAAATAAGATGTGCAAAGGATAACTATTGAATTCATTTGGTCGATTTAAATACTTTATATTATCGCCATTGAAAATTTCAAATACTATTATAAAAAAAATATAACTAAGAGCGCGAAAGTGTCTCTTCATTCGAGAGTATGATTGAGATCAGAGAGCTTGGCTCTTGTGGTTCTTTAATCTTCGTCAACCAAAACCTTCTATATTTCTGATATGTCTGAATCACAATTTTACTGTAGAAAAGGAGTTGCAAAGGCGACTTTGATGTGTTGGAGACCAAAATCCTGAAGTCATTATTTATATTTGAGTGTGACACTCATTAAACTCTAAAACTCAAATAAAATAGTATCTATGATTTTAATCTCATTTATCCAAATCAAAAGTAATAATGACTTATTTAATTCAACATTGATGACAATAAATGAGATCACCGTTATATAAGTCATTTAATGTGAAATTACTTAATTTGCAATTATAATTAATATATGTATTATCCATAAATATATTAAGAAATAATAATTTCCTACCAATCTTCTACTTGGGTTATAAATATATATTTTCCTGAGATAATCACTTCTTATAAATTTTATGCGCAAATCTGAATGTTATTTCTCTTATTACTTTAATAATTTGGTTTATCTCATATATTAGTTATGAAATTACCGAAACTTTTATCACATTAGTGTCGCAACAAAACCACAATGATCCCATACTAAAATACTCAACCACATAAATCAAATTTGGATGAGAAAATTCAGAAATTACATGCAAAACTGATCTCATGCATGTCTATTTTTAACTTGAATAAAAATTCTATTTTATTCAGTGACATACTCAGATGAAACTGCAACGGCAACGTCCGGGCTCATAGCGACGGTGACTAAGTGATGAGTCTGTGGAAGAAGAAGAGAAGAACTTAACAGACTCACAATGAGAGAGAGAGAGATGGGGGAGAATTTACATAGAGAAAAGGGACTCGGCAGAAGAAAGGTGGCGACGGGCTCAACAATGGCGGTAACGGGATGAGCAGCGATGATGACGAGCTGTGAACAGTAACGCACCCAGAAAAATTTAGTAATGGGGGGCAAAAATATAATAAAATTTAGGTATAGATATATTTTTTGCTTCCCACAATACTCAACAAGTTAAGGACTAATCCGTCATGAATTTGAATTCCATTTAAGAATCTACAATTGGCCGGCAACGAGTTGCTATACATACGAGACGGAATTCGAATCCTCAATACTTAGTTAAGCGGACGACTAAGTTGATCACTTCACCAATCCAAATTGGTTTAGATATATTCAAAATTTAAAATTAGAACTATCTAATACATATTGATAAGAAATAGAAATATACACACGATCTTTATTATAATATTTAAAATAATAAAAATATAATTTCATACGCATAGTATAATATTTAAAATAACAAAAAATATTTATAAGAATTTTTTTATTTTTAACATGACTAAATATTATTTTTTTATATATATTTTTAAATAATTATTTTATTTTTTCTTATCTCCTATTTAATTGTCAAATCTACTTATTATAATTTTTATAGTATAAATAAATTTTTTAACCAAAATAATTACAGTATATTAATATATAGATAATATATTTTTTTTATCTTAAACCATTTTTTAAAAAATTAATAATAATTTAAGTTGTATTTAATTAGAAAACTAAGTTTTAATTTAATTATTAATTAATTAACTAATATAATAAAGTTAATTATCACTCTTTTTTGAGTTTATTTATTTATTTTTCATACTAAATTAAATTTAACAATATAATTATTATTATGTGTTAAGTTTAACAAAAAACTTTTAACATAAAATACAAAAGAACTATTTATATTTTATTTTGAGACAAATATAATATAATAAGTGGTATATATGTATATAAGTATTAATTTTTCTAAAAAAAATTTGTGGGGGCAAATGCCCCGTTTATATTAAACGTGGGTCCGTCGCTGGCCGTGAAGGAAGATGGGAGTTGTGAAGGGGTAGGCGGCGATGGACTCAGCAACAACGATAACGAGAACTATGCGGTTTTTTGTGAAAAAGTTGAGAAGAAGAAGATTCTGGGTGAGGATGACTGAGTTTATCTTGCATGACTATAGAGTATAGACTGAAGCTATGAATCACTTAATCTGTGATGTGAGGCAAATCCTAATTCCTAAACAGTGTTTATATATATATCCGGGGCAAGTACACTCTAAACTCGACCATGCCCTGTCATGAGCAAAATCTGTCCCGACTCGGGTCAAGTTATTACCCTCTCCATCCGAGTATGGACGGGTCGGATACCCGCATATTCGGAAACTCCTGCCAATTCTAACCACGTATCGATACTCTATTTATTAAGGCTTTATCGCTAGCCAATGGATTGCTATATATACAAGGCGAGATTCTAACGCCTAATAATTGTTTAAGTAGACGAGTGAGATGATCACTTAACAAATTCAAATTAATTAAGACAAATACTAATTATTTTTAATATTAAAAATTCTATAAGTTTGATTTTAATTATAACTTTATAAAATATTTATAATAATAATAATTACTATATATATTATTTAAGTTTTTTAATAAAATTTTTTATATAATTTTATACATTATCCCGTACAGGGTACGAGAACATATACTAGTAATCTATAATATTAGGATAAAACCAATGTAGTTTTAAAAGATTTATATTCCTTTAATGTTATTATGACCAAAAACACTAATAATGACTAATACTAATCAATAAGATCATGAGAATATAGCATAATGTCAAACGAAATTGTCAATAAGTTGCTATAATTAAATCATAAACTTAAAGAAGTGGAAAGATAAGGAATAAAGAGAAGTGTACCTTTCTGAATTCAGTCATGGCCATGTAGAAGACATTCCGCATTACATGATACTGTCAGTTGTTCAAATCAGAGTGTTAACATAAAAAATATGTAGATACAAAGCCACTCTAGGAAAGCTATATTTCAACGGGCTAATTGCACTTTATATTGCATTTTAATAATGTGTGAACACCATATGCTTGTCAAGACCCAAAAACATAAACACAAATTATCTCTTTAGAAAATTTCAAAATTCAAATATAAACAAAAAATTTAAAGTAGAGAGAGATTAAAATCAAATTTCGCATTGCATACAAAATGAAAATCATTATATTATAGGGTTAGAACTAACATAAATAGGCATAACTAGTCATTCACAAATAACTTAATTCTCGGTTGAATGTTACATATATAACATTTTCCCAATTTCTCCTTCATTGTCCTAGTATCTTTTTTTTTTCTTTAATAAAAGATAAAACTAAACGGGGGAAAAAAGAGGTCTTAATAATGTGAAACACAAATCAATAAATAAGATTTTTACAAGCATAATGTAATCAGCACTGAAACATCTTTTGTCAATCTCTTTCAGCAGTTAAACTAACCTGTGACAAATGAGAGCAGGTAGCATCAACTGCATCAGTTGACCATGACTTTGCCACGGAATTTCTGATTATAAACCTCAAAGCCCGGACGGGCAACAATCCTAATGATGCTATCAGGTAACAAAGAGCAATTGATAGAATTTGGGATCTGAAATGCAGAGTACCGGTAGTCATTTTAAATGCTGTACTTCAGATTTTTGAAAGGAAGAATCATTTACTAGCTTTGGAGCCAAATATTTAGCAAACGAATAAAAGCGATAAAAACAGTTTTACTTCTAACTTGAATCCCTCAGAAGTTTGAAATAGAGAGTGAACCATGAGAAAAATATTGATATATAAACCGACAATACTAGTTCATGTCGAAGGGCGACTTTGGGAGGGTTGCTTACTCTGAAATCTTTCCAATAACCAACTGTGTTTTTGACTCTGGGTTCATTGTCAAAAATGGATAAAGTCCAACACAATATTTCACCTATTGAGCCGAGAAGAATGCAAGCATACAAGTTATTAAGATCAGAAGTGATGGATAGGCGCCATGATGTGTGTTCATTAAATATGCCAGAGTTCATATTACCTTCCCTGGAAACCTCTTGAATATTTCAATGGCTATGTAAGAACCAATAGAGTGCCCGACCTGGTGAGAAAATTCTAAATTAGCTACCAGAATTTCATTTCAGTAAGCATGGTTAAACTTCACTGTATGCAGCACAACTTTTTGATAACACAACTTTCCACTGGAAGAATGTAATTAAACCCTCTTAAAATTTCTTCACTAGTTTCTCAAATCAACACCTATATATGTTCGGAAATCAAAGATAGGAATGTTTGCAAATTGCAAGCAACTTTGGCTAAGAACAAGATTCAATTTATATATTAATGAATATAATCTACCTAAGTTGTTCTTTTTTAGTGGATAAATCTGCTGAGACACAGACACACAAGTATTGAACCTTCTCTAAGGGGAAAGGAGATTCATTAATGTGATGTGCAATTTTTCATTAGTGTGACCTCATTGTACAGAATGCCAATTATCACCAGCTTCCTAAGGTGTTAAGTATCACATTCAATAAACAATAACTGATCATGTCAAAATGAGAAAAGACAAGAATGCTACAGGTCAGACATTAAAGACCCACCAGTACTATAGGAATCTCATTCTTTTGCAATTCCTCTCTGATGAAATCAACCTACAAAAAGTACAGGAAAAATTAAGACTGCAATTACAGAAATCGATAAAAGAAATGGAGAATAAAGAGTGTCAAATTCAATTTCTCTAAATCGAGAAAAAAGAATGACAATCAATTAAAAGCAAGGAAATCAAAGAAATGGATAAAAAATGTAACCGAAAAATCAAATACTCTTGAGTTACATGTGACCCCATTGCCCCAACATGCTCTTATGCCAAAGGCATCACATCACTAACTAGCAACTGAAATTGCACTACTGCAACAAATCATTTTTCAATCTATTGTACACCAACCAGTCAATAATCTATGAAGACCAAAATGCCAAAGCATTAACTACCTTATGATTGATTTGTTCTTCTAAGGAGAACAACCGTCCATGCTCCCAATTCTAGCAATAAAACTGCTTATAATAAGCATACTAATGTAGCCCGAGAAAATCAAAGAAAACGGAAATGCATGTACCTTTCTCGTGTGAGAGATGTGGCCAATAGCTAATAAACCACAGAGAAACACAACTAGTAAGTACATAATTGTTGATCAGAGTTTCATAAATACTTCAGTTTTACTCACTTATGTACCATATGTGCAACATAAACCATAAAGAGAGAAGTGTCATTACTTGCCTGTGATAGAGGCATTTCCCTCAAGCTGGTCATATAGAAACTCCACAAAGTCTTTGTAGAATAAAATAACACCTGCAGTAACACAACAAACCAAAAAGTTAGACAAATATTTTTTTTAAAAATAAAAAAGAAAAAAAAGGGAAAACATAAGCAAACAAACAATGGAAGCCATACCTGGGTTCCCAGGCACAAGCAGAACATGCATAATTGGAGCAACAGCGTGAATCTCCAATATTTCAGATTTGTAACTAAACAAAATATATATATTATAACACATCACCACATGAATTATAAAATAACTCAATTAATTAAAAAAATTATTATCATAACAGGTAAGAAATTCACATACCCTGAGACATTGCATAATCGAAAATTAGCAGACTTAGTAGACTTGGGAAGCAAATGAGTGTCTACATCCATTCCCTTATTCAAACACTTTCCACTAAACCTTGCCCTGCAACCCAAAAAAAAATTGCAATAATAACTGAATTGGATTGAAAAATGAACAATTGAATGAAAAAATGCTCGAAATTCATATGGTGTCAAATTTGAAGGTAATGACATATTGACATGACACGTGAATTAGGTAAAAAGAGAAATGCACAATTGCGAAGGAGGTGTAACTTGCAAGGGATTGAGTTGATGAAGAAGTTAGTTAAGGAATAGAGATTACAGAGAATGAGTGGGTATAAAAGGAGGAGCATAGTAGAGAAGATCGTAGCAACCTGCTGGAAGAGCAAGCAGGAGACAGCGGGAAGAGAGAGAATGTACGGACAGTCCAGAAAGCAAGACGGGTAACCATTTCATTGCGAGCTTCACTCTCTCGCTATTTTAACATTTTTAAACTAATCAAATTATTTAAATGGTGAGTAATTTACCCATTTTGATCTTCAACGAATTGTGTGAGACATTTTAATTTTTAACTAAAATTAATTATTTGATTGGTCTCTAACAATTAATTATGTCGATCACTTAGAACTTTGATTTTATCAACTCTAACAGAAGACAAAATGATCCCTGACAACTTTAACAGGTAACAAAATGATCTATGACACTTTTGTTCGAAAATGACACCGTTTTTCCCCAATTTTCATTATATCTCGCATAATCCTAACATTCATATTCTCTTTCTTCACCTTCAGAGCCATCTTTTCCATCTTATCCTTTTTCCTTTTCAGCTCCAAAATCAAGTCATAGTGTAAGTGCCACGTGTGTCCCACCCACCTCAACATGTCATGAACCACACACTTCTTAAATCTCTGGGACTAGTACACCCATCTCCTCCGCACTTCATCCACCAGAAACATCCACTCCCACATCTTCGATAACAGCATCACCTCTAACCCCGACAACGTCCACCACATCCTTATGACCAAGTTTCACAACTACTTCAAGGACACGCCTTTCTCCATTCTCCGGCAAGCAATATAGATTGTTGGACATTTGGACATCGTGAGAAGATTTTCCTTTGACATTATATGCAAATTCTCATTTGGAATGGACCCTAAATGCTTTATTTCTTCTTTTTCGGAGTCCAAGTTGGTAGACAGCTTTGACCTCACATCCAAACTATCAGCACAATGAGCAATATCGACTTTGTCGCTTATATGGAAACTAAAGCGATTACTGAGCATTGGTTCAGAGAAGAAGCTGAAGGAAGCGATCAGAGTGGTGGACAATGCGGTCACGGAGATGATAGGACAGATGAGGAGGGAGATGTCGACGACGACGACAGGTCTTAACAAATCAGATTTGCTGTCTAGATTCATGGGATCCATCAAAGATGACAAGTACTTGAGAGACATAGTCATTAGTTTTCTAAGTGTGAATTGGTTGAAAACAAGTTGGGAATTTTTCTTCTTGTGAACATTGAAATTGCAGAGTGTGCATTGTGTAGTTTGAAGTTACAGTATTAAATTGTTAGTATTATGCGAGATATGATAAAAATTGGGAGAGAACAATATCATTTCCGAACAGAAGAGGTCAGGGACCATTTTGTCCCATGTTAGAATTTTCAGGGACTATTTTGTCCTCTGTTAGAATTGACAGAGCGAAGGATCTAAGTGATTGACGAAATTAATTGTTAGGGACTAATCGAGTAATTAATTTTAGTTAGAGACTAAAGTGTCTGATCCAAAATTCTTTGAGGACCAAAATGGACAAATACTCTTAAATTGTTGAACAAAATTTTAACTTATATTATTAAAATAAGTGTGTCAATTTACTTTTGAGAAAATTTCGCTCCCCTCTCTTGAGAGATACTAAAATGGCATTATTTTCCCATCTATTTATAAAATGCATATTTTTCTTTTCTTTATTTGTAAAATGTACATTTCTCTCCCTTAAAATTTAGGGTACTTGTCCTACACTATGGTTTATTATGATTTTTTTTGTCAGAATAGTTTATTACGAGTTTATTTGTCTATGTTTATAATTAGTTAGGGGTTTAAATGTCTCGTTGAAAAAATTCTCAGGAATTTACTTGTCTTACTTTACTGCAATAAAGATGTTTTGTCCCTTGAAATGGTTTCTTGACACATAATCATTTAACGTTACACGTAAGCAACATTCATTAGCTCTAGATGAAAAATTTAACTAAAAGACCAAAAAATTTAACAAAATTAGTGGTTAGAGATTGTATTGTCATTTTCAATCGATGAAGGGCAGTTGTCATCTTGAATAATAATTGAGTATAAGATGGAGTTTTATTCTTTAGTTCAAATATAATTTTAATTTAATTTGTCCTTGAATGGTTTAAAAATAATTAGTTTTTGTGATAAATTACTAAAATGGGTATGAAATTAGTTTCTAGTGCAACTCATGTTAGACAGTCACTTTATTCCATAGATATTGATAAGATATCTAACTTCAAGTGATAAAATCTGCAAGAGGTTAGGTGATCTGATGCAATTTATGTGCAAGCTAAGTTATCAAAAAATTATGAGTTATAATCATCGAATTTCACCTTGATTGGACAATTCATAGACTACCTTAAAAGAAAAATGATATTTGGCTGTTTGATGGCTTAAATTCTCTGAATTTTTTTCTTCTATGGTTGTTGAATATCATGAAAACTTTTAATTATTATCATGGCAACTAATTTTTTTCTTCGAAACAAGTATCCATAGACACTACTTTGTTTCTCTCAAGAAATAGAAGGCTTACTTATGAACATATCCCAAAAGAAAAAGGGGAAGAGTTCATCAAAATCGCCGATGTGAATAATGTCTGTAATTTAGGGTGAAAATAGATCAGACTATGTAGTTAATTGATTTACATCTTATTTATAATCTATTATAAACTTATTTTAAAGTATTAATTTTGACTTGTTATTCGGTCGGTCTTGGTCTGAAATCTATATTAAAAAGTTTAATAATTATTTTTATAAAAATAAAAATATTCTTTAAAAGATATTTTTTAATAAAAATATTTATATATAATATGTCATATTTAATATTTATAAAAAATTTTAAACTTTTAAAATATATAAAAATATTTATAATAAAATATAATAAATTTAAAATATCTCATAATTTTGTTAATAATAAAAATTTTATTTATATATTTAATTTTATTTTAACAGGTCCAGACAGGCCTAACAGACTAATAAAACTAATTAGTGAGCCTAAACTTATAGCCTATTAACATATTAAGACATTTATAATAACTTGAGTCAGTGCCTATTATATAATAGGTCAGGCCAAACTAGACTAAACACAGGCCTGCAAGCCTCTGGGAGACCGCTTGGCCTTTTTCCACCCCTATCTGCAATGTGCAACACCCCGTTACCCTAAACTTTACCTCTAGCCGTAAAGTAAAGGATAACAAAGTATCACGACAGTTCTAAAATATATATATAATCAAGAATTTATATAACTAGAAGTGCGATGAAGGAGTAAAGCTCAAAGTTGCATACAACAAAATTTCGAAATACGAAACATTCACACACGATAACTAAAGGCACGGATAGAACAAGACATAATATATATAAAACCTTGTAGATAGTTTCAGGATACATGATGAGTTCATATTTGATGATATATTTTAGCTTGATTTGAATGGATTTCATCACATAAACTCACACGTATTCACTTAAATAGCATACTTTTGTGTTTTCTCCCTAAATTGATCCTAAATGTGAAAACATGTGTTTTTGTGCTTAAATTAGTGATTTTAATCCCACTTTTATGCCATTCGATGCCATGACATGTTTGTTGAGTGATTTTAGGTCCTAGAGGCAAGATTGGCAAGGTAAAAGTGGAAGGAAGCATGTACAAAGGGAGAACACATGAAGAAAACAAAAGAGAAGCACACAGCCATGTGTGCGTATGCACAACCTTCCGTGTGTACGCACAAGTGAAAGTTCAGCGAAGTGTGCGTGCGCAGACATCTGTGCGTACGCATAGGTCCCTGTGCGTGACTTCATTAATGAAGCACGTGGCTCGCGAATTTGGGGCTCTCTTGGCCCAATTTTTGGAGTTGCTGAAGCCTTTTGTGATGCTATATCAAAGGGAAATGATCATACATGAAAGCATTAGTTTAGGAGGCCTCCAAATATGCATTAGGAGTAGGAGTAGTGTAGATAGAAAATTCTCTCTTAGGGTTTATTAAATTTCCATTGTAGCATTTTGTAGTAAGTTTTGATTTTGGATTTTACTCCTCTTTATTGTAAGTACTCTTCAATTTTCTCTTTAATTACATCATCTTTACTCTTATTTTTCTTTGGTTCAAGTACTTTGTTAATATTTGCAATTTTAAGTCCTTGAAATTTTGATTGATGAATTTAGGGTTTTATGATTTATATTTGCTTGATTGAATATTTATTGTTAATATTGTGAATAGTTGGTTATAGTTTTCTATTTTTCCTTACAATTTTTCATGTTTTACTTTTATGCCTACAAGGTGTTTGTGAAAATGCCACTTGATAATTTTGAGTAGCTTTTCACACCTTGCCTTGGGATTTGAGTTTCTAGGATACTAGAGTCATAATGTCCGATATTTAGTGGCAATTCTTGGGTAGTTAGTTAACTCTTGTTTTCATTGACGCTAGCTTTTTGCCAATTAATTTGGTAAGTTAGCTAGGACTTATGGATTAAAGTCAATTATGCTTGCTTGACTTACTCCTCGATGTTAGGTGTAGACGAAGTGAGATTGAATCATCATAGTTGTCAGAGTTGTGGTTATGACGATGATAGGATTCCTTGGATCCTCATTCCCAAGTCAAGGCTCTTTTATGCATTTATAGCATTTTCACCAGTTTTGACCTTGTTTCCTTTTAATTGCATTAATTCCAATTTTGATCATCTCTTAGTTCTTTTATTTCTTAAGTTCTTTCAATCTTTTGTTCTTTGATTTCAAAATTCCGTATCGTCACAACCAAACGTGTGACATTTCAATTGCATTCCGAGGGAGAATGGCCCGATGTTTCATTACTCTCGGTTATATTTGTATTTTGAAAATCAAACTTTGATGTTGGTTGATTGTTGGGTTTGGACTATACTTGCAACGCCAATTCTATTTTGAGAAAAATTCCTAACCCACTTTAGCCCACATCAAGTTTTTTGCGCTGTTGTCGGGGAATGCAATTGGTGTCATGTTTTTGGTTGTTGTAAATATATCAATAGTGTAAATATCTTATTTTTTGGTTGTTTGGTTGTTTTTGTTAATACTTAGGTATTTGTTTTTCTTGTTTATTGATGTCTTTTGCTTTTATTTTCTACTTTCTTTATGAGTTATCACCCTTGTTGCTTGGAGCTTGGTTGAAATCATATTGTAGGGTGTGATAGATTCAAATTGGGATTGCATCATGAAGTGGGAGGATCAATTAAGGGAGGAACTGTTTGCGTATGAGCAACACTCATGGCAATCACTTTCCCTATACTACAACGAGCTAAACCCTCCCCTATGTGAATATCAAACCCAAAGATATGAAAGATACCCCATACACAACCCTCAACCACCAAACCTTCAAGCACCACACCATCCACCTCCATGGAATCCTAATGTCTATTGATGAGCGGATAATTTATACGCTTTTTGGCATTGTTTTTAGTATGTTTTTAGTATATTTTAGTTAGTTTTATTATATTTTTATTAGTTTTTAGTTAAAATTCACTTTTCTGGACTTTACTATGAGTTTGTGTATTTTTCTGTGATTTCAGGTATTTTCTGACCGAAATTGAGGGTCCTGAGCAAAAATCTGATTCAGAGACTGAAAAGGACTGCAGATGCTGTTGGATTCTGACCTTCCTGCACTCGAAATGGATTTTCTGGAGCTACAGAAGCCCAATTGGTGCGCTCTTAACGGAGTTGGAAAGTAGACATCCTGGGCTTTCCAGCAATGTATAATAGTCCATACTTTGTCCGAGATTTGATGGCCCAAACTGGCGTTTCAAATCAGCTTCAGAATTCCCGGCGTTTAATGCCGGAACTGGCACAAAAATTGGAGTTAAACGCCCAAACTGGCATAAAAGCTGGCGTTTAACTCCAGAAAAAGTCTTTACACATGAAAGCTTCAATGCTCAGCCCAAGCACACACCAAGTGGACCCCGGAAGTGGATTTTTACGTCATTTACTCATTTCTGTATACCCTAGGTTACTAGTTCACTATTAATAGGACCTTTTGATATTGTATCTGTACCTCATGACACTTTACACGTTTCTCATTGTATCTTCTACAGCATGAGTCTCTAAACCCCATGGTTGGGGGTAAGGAGCTCTGCTGTGTCTTGATGGATTAATGCAATTACTACTATTTTTCATTCAATCATGCTTGCTTCCATTCTAAGATATCACTTGTTCCTAAACCTGATGAATGTGATGATTTGTGACACTCATCATCATTCTCAACTATGAACGTGTGCCTGACAACCACCTCCGTTCTACCTTAGATTGAGTAGATATCTCTTGGATTCCTTAATCAGAATCTTCATGGTACAAGCTAGAATTGATGGCGGCATTCAAGAGAATCCGGAAGGTCTAAACCTTGTCTGTGGTATTCTGAGTAGGATTCAAGGATTGAATGACTGTAACGAGCTTCAAACTCCTGAGGGCTGGGCGTTAGTGACAGACGCAAAAGAATCACTGGATTCTATTCCAACCCGATTGAGAACCGACAGATGATTAGCCGTGCTGTGATAGAGCGTGTTGAACATTTTCACTGAGAGGATGGGAGGTAGCCATTGACAACGGTGAAACCCTACATACAGCTTGCCATGGAAGGAGTCTTGCGTGCTTGAAGAAGAAGACAGTAGGAAAGCAGAGATTCAGAAGATAGAGCATCTCCAAAACCTCAACCTGTTCTCCATCACTGCAAAACAAGTACTTATTTCATGTTCTTTTGCTTTTTACAATCAACCTTGATAATTATTGATATCCTGACTAAGAGTTACAAGATAACCATAGCTTGCTTCAAGCCGACAATCTCCGTGGGATCGACCCTTACTCACGTAAGGTATTACTTGGACGACCCAGTGCACTTGCTGGTTAGTTGTGCGGGATTGCAAAAGTGTGATTGCAATTTCGTGCACCAAGTTTTTGGCGCCGTTGCCGGGGATTGTTCGAGTTTGGACAACTGACGGTCTATCTTGTTGCTTAGATTAGGACTGTTTTATTTTTGTTGGTTTAGAGTCTTTTATTTGAGTTTAGTTTCATATTTTAAGTTTGGTGTCAATTGCATGCTTTTGTTTTCTTTTAATTTTTCGAATTTGCATGTTCTTAGTCCTTTCTTGTTCTTTAAAAATTCTAAGTTTGGTGTCATCTTTGTGTTTTTCCTTTAAAATTTTCGAAAATTTGTGTTTGATTTTCTAAAAATTTTAAGTTTGGTGTTATTTTGTTGTTTCTCTCTTTCCTCATTTCAAAAATCAAATCTTTTTCAAAATAATTTTCAATCATATATTTTCAATTGCTAATTCCAAAATCTTTTTAATTAACTAATTGATTTAGTTTTCAATTTGCTTTGATCTTATTTTCTTTTGGTTTTCGAAATTTGATTTTATTTTTTATTTGTTTTATTTTATTATTTTCGGTCAAAAAATTTTTTTTATTTACTTTACTTGTGAATTCATATCATATTCCCTTTCTCCATCATGGACCTAAGTGGAATTGAACAGTCCAGAAGGACTCTGGGGTCATATGCTCACCCCATTACAGCTGCATATGGGAGTAGCATCTGTATACCTCCCATTAAAGCAAGCATCTTTGAGCTAAATCCTCAACTCATTATCATGGTGCAGCAAAATTGCCAGTATTCCGGTCTTCCACAGGAAGAACCTACTGAGTTTCTGGCACAATTCTTACAACTTGCTGACACAGTACGTGATAAAGAGGTGGATCAGGATGTCTACAGATTATTACTGTTTTCATTTGCTGTAAAAGATCAAGCAAATAGGTGGTTGAATAACCAACCTACAGCAAGCATAAAGACATGGAAATAGTTATCAGACAAATTTCTGAATCAATTTTACCCTCCAAAAAGGATGACACAGCTAAGGCTAGACATCCAAGATTTTAAACAAGAGGATAATGAATCCCTTTATAATGCCTGGGAGAGGTATAGAGGTATGCTAAGAAAATGCCCCTCTGAAATGTTTTCAGAGTGGGTACAGTTAGACATCTTCTACTATGAGCTTACAGAAAAATCTCAGATGTCTCTAGACCACTCAGCTGGTGGATCTATACATATGAGGAAGACGATTGAGGAGGCTCAAGAGCTTATAGATACTGTTGCTAGAAATCAACATTTGTACTCTAGCAATGAGTTCTCCACAAAAGAAGAAGTTATGGCAGTAGCCACTGATCCTAATCCTCAAGAACAGATGATTGAGCTTAATCAGCAATTACACCTGATGACAAAACAGTTAGCAGAATTTAAAGAGATGCTCCAAGAAACTAAAATTGCTAACAAGAACATAGAATCACAGTTGAATCAGGCAAAACAGCAGCTATCTAAACAGATAACAGAAGAATGCCAAGCAGTTCAACTGAGGAGTGGGAAGACATTGAATAACACTGCTCAAAGTAGCAAAAAGCCAATAAAGGAACAATTGACAGAGGATAGCCAAACCACTATCCAAAATCCCTCTGAGGACAGTAAGAGCCCATAGAGGAATACTCTTGGCGTTCAAACGCCAGAAAAGGGGGGAAAGCTGGCGTTAAACGCCCATTCCCTGCCCAGTTCTGGCGTTCAAACGCCAGAAAAAGGGGAAAAGTTGGCGTTAAAACGCCAATGGGGAATCAGACACCTGAGAGTGCTGATAGTAACCCTTCTAAAAAGGCTTCTCCAACCACTTCTGTAAGGAATAAACCTGCAGCAACTAAGGTTGAAGAATATAAAGCCAAGATGCCTTATCCTCAGAAACTCCGCCAAGCAGAACAGGATAAGCATTTTGCCCACTTTGCAGACTATCTAAGGACTCTTGAAATAAAGATTCTGTTTGTAGAGGCACTTGAGCAAATACCTTCTTATGCTAAGTTCATGAAAGAGATCTTAAGTCATAAGAAGGATTGGAAAGAAACTGAAAAAGTATTTCTCACTGAAGAATGCAGTGCAGTCATTCTGAAAAGCTTACCAGAAAAGCTTCAAGATCCAGGAAGCTTTATGATACCATGCACATTAGAAGGTGCTTGCACCAAGACAGCCCTGTGTGACCTTGGAACAAGCATCAATCTAATACCTGCATCCACTATCAGAAAGCTTGGGTTGACTGAAGAAGTCAAACCAACCCGGATATGCCTCCAACTTGCTGATGGCTCCATTAAATATCCATCAGGCATAATTGAGGACATGATTGTCAAGGTTGGGCCATTCGCCTTTCCAACTGACTTTGTAGTGCTGGAAATGGAGGAGCACAAGAGTGCAACTCTCATTCTAGGAAGACCTTTCCTAGCAACTGGACGAACTCTCATTGATGTACAAAAAGGGGAAGTAACCCTGAGAGTCAATGAGGATGAGTTCAAGTTGAATGCTGTAAAAGCTATGCAGCATCCAGACACACCAAATGACTGCATGGGCGCTGACATTATTGACTCTTTGGTGGAAGAGATCAATATGACTGAAAGTCTAGAATCAGAGCTAGAGGACATCTTCAAGGATGTTCAGTCTGATCAGGAAGAACCAGAGGAAACAAAAGAATTTTTGAAAATTCCTCAGGAGGAGGATAAGCCTCCCAAACCTGAGCTCAAACCACTACCACCATCCCTGAAGTATGCATTTCTGGGAGAGGGTGACACTTTTCCAGTGATCATAAGCTCTGCTTTAAATCCACAGGAAGAGGAAGCACTGATTCAAGTGCTAAGGACACACAAGACAGCTCTTGGGTGGTCCATAAGTGATCTTAAGGGCATTAGCCCAGCAAGATGCATGCACAAGATCCTATTGGAGGATAATGCCAAACCAGTGGTTCAACCACAAAGGCGGTTAAATCCAGCCATGAAGGAGGTGGTGCAGAAAGAGGTTACTAAATTAATAGAGGCTGGGATTATTTATCCTATTTCTGATAGCTCCTGGGTGAGCCCTGTCCAAGTTGTCCCCAAGAAGGGAGGCATGACAGTAGTTCATAATGAAAAAAATGAACTGGTTCCTACAAGAACAGTCACAGGGTGGCGTATGTGTATTGACTACAGAAGGCTCAATACAGCCACCAGAAAGGATCATTTTCCCTTACCTTTCATAGACCAAATGCTAGAAAGACTAGCTGGTCATGATTACTACTGCTTTTTGGATGGCTATTCAGGTTACAACCAAATTGCAGTAGATCCTCAAGACCAAGAGAAAACAGCATTTACTTGCCCTTCTGGCGTGTTTGCCTACAGGAGGATGCCTTTTGGTCTGTGTAATGCTCTTGCAACCTTTCAGAGATGCATGCTATCCATCTTCTCTGATATGGTGGAGAAATTCCTAGAAGTCTTCATAGATGACTTCTCAGTATATGGAGACTCATTCAGCTCCTGTCTTAACCACCTAGCAAGAGACTAACCTGGTTTTAAACTGGGAGAAATGTCACTTTATGGTGACTGAAGGAATTGTCCTTGGGCACAAAATTTCAAGCAAGGGAATAGAGGTGGATAAGGCAAAGGTAGAGGTAATTGAAAAATTACCACCACCTGCCAATGTTAAGGCAATCAGAAGCTTTCTGGGGCATGCAAGATTCTACAGAAGGTTTATAAAGGATTTTTCAAAAATTGCAAAACCTCTGAGCAACCTGCTAGCTGCTGACACACCATTTGTGTTTGACACACAGTGCCTGCAGGCATTTGAGACCCTGAAAGCCAAGCTGGTCACAGCACCAGTCATCTCTGCACCAGACTGGACATTGCCATTCGAACTAATGTGTGATGTCAGTGACCATGCCATTGGTGCAGTGTTGGGACAGAGGCATAACAAGCTTCTGCACGTCATTTATTATGCCAGCCGTGTTCTAAATGATGCACAGAAGAATTACACAACCACAGAAAAAGAGTTACTTGCAGTGGTCTATGCCATTGACAAGTTTAGATCCTATCTAGTGGGATCAAAGGTGATTGTGTACACTGACCATGCTGCTCTTAAGTACTTACTCACAAAGCAGGATTCAAAACCCAGGCTCATAAGATGGGTGTTGCTTCTGCAAGAGTTTGATATAGAAATAAGAGACAGAAAAGGGACAGAGAACTAAGTAGCTGATCATCTGTCCCGAATAGAACCAGTAGCTGGGGCGTCCCTCCCTTCTACTGAGATCTCTGAGACTTTCCCAGATGAGCAACTCTTTGCCATTCAGGAAGCTCCATGGTTTGTAGATATTGTAAATTATAAAGCTGTGAGGTTCATACCACAGGAGTACAGCAGGGTGCAAAGAAAGAAATTAATTTCATATGCCAAGTACTACCTATGGGATGAGCCATATCTCTTTAAGAGATGTGCAGACGGAATGATCCGCAGATGTGTACCCAGAGAGGAAGCACAAAGGATCCTGTGGCATTGCCATGGATCACAGTATGGGGGACATTTCGGAAGTGAGCGAACAGCCACTAAGGTCCTCCAATGTGGCTTCTACTGGCCTACTCTCTATAGAGATGCCCAGGAGTTTGTGTGTAACTGTGACAGTTGCCAAAGAGCTGGTAACTTGTCTCATGGATACGCCATGCCTCAACAAGGGATCATAGAGATTGAATTGTTTGATGTATGGGGCATTGACTTTATGGGTCCATTCCCACCATCATACTCAAACACTTACATTCTGGTGGCAGTGGACTATATATCTAAATGGGTAGAAGCAATTGCTACACCCACTAATGATAGTAAGACCGTGCTGAAATTCCTCCAGAAACACATCTTCAGCAGGTTTAGTGTTCCCAGAGTACTAATCAGTGATGGGGGCACTCATTTCTGCAATAAACAGCTATACTCTGCTATGGTCTGATATGGAATTAGCCACAAAGTGGCAACCCCGTATCATCCACAGACAAATGGGCAAGCTGAAGTCTTTAACAGAGAGCTAAAAAGAATCCTAGAACGGACTGTAATTGTCCGTAGAAAGGATTGGGCAAAGAGCTTGGATGATGCTCTGTGGGCATACAGAACAGCATTCAAGACTCCAATTGGAACCTCTCCATACCAACTTGTGTATGGCAAGGCCTGTCATCTGCCCGTGGAACTGGAACATAAAGCCTACTGGGCAACCAGATTCCTAAACCTGGATGCTAAGTTAGTTGGTGAAAAAAGATTACTCCAGCTAAATGAGCTAGATGAATTTAGACTCAATGCCTTTGAAAATGCAAAAATTTATAAGGAAAAGGCAAAGAAGTGGCATGACAAGAAGTTATCATCCAGAGTCTTTGAGCCAGGACAAAAAGTTCTGCTCTTCAACTCTAGGCTCAGACTGTTCCCAGGAAAACTTAAATCCCGCTGGAGGGGTCCGTATGTGATTACAGGAGTATCACCATATGGATATGTTGAGCTTCAGGATACTAATTCTGACAAAAAGTTCATTGTTAATGGACAGAGGATCAAGCATTATCCTGAAAGCAATTTTGAGCAGGAATGCTCAAAACTGAGGCTTGAGTGATCCTCAGTGAAGGTCCAGCTAAAGACAATAAAGAAGCGCTTGCTGGGAGGCAACCCAGTCATTAGCAGGTTATCTGTTTTGTTTAATCAAGGTTTGATACATATTCTCAAAGGGCAATTATCAAAATTGAAGGAATTCACAGAGTTACAGAGGGATTCAGTGCAAAAAGCAGAGAAAAAGAGCTTGCTGGCGAAAAAACGCCAGTAAGGGGGTACTTTGGGCGTTAAACGCCAGAATGGGCACCATTCTGGGCGTTTAACGCCAGTAAAGGTGCCATTTTGGGCGTTAAATGCCAGAATGGGCACCATTCTGGGCGTTTAACGCCAGGTGTGCAGCATCCTGGGCGTTTAGCAAAACGCCCAGTGATAAAGAGAATTCTGGCGTTTAACGCCCAGCCAGGGTTAATGCCCACAATAGCCAACATTTGGGCGTTAAACGCCAGAATGGATACCATTCTGGGCGTTTAACGCCAGAAAGGTAGGGGACAGAGATTTTGCTTTCTAATTAAAATTTTTTCAAACTTTCCTGTTTTGATCCATAATTTTCTACATAAACACATTTCAAACTTTCATCATTCACCTTCAAATTTTCAAAAATTAAAATCATTCTTCAAATCTTTCTCAAATCCTTCCCAAATCTTCTTCAAAAACTCAAATATTTCTCAAATTCTTTCCATATCTTCTCAAATATCCTTCAAAATTTTTGAATTCTCTCTCCCTCCCTTATAAATACACGTTCGGCCATCCCTTTCTCCTCACCATTCAAATTTGCTCTCCTCCTCTCTCCCCTCTTTCCTTTCTTTTGCTTGAGGGCAAGCAAACGTCTAAGTTTGGTGTGCTTTTCCGTGATCACTAAGCTAAGAATCATCAAGATCATGGCTCCTAAGGGAAAACAAACCAATTCAAGAGGCAAGAAAGAGAATAATCCAAAGAGTCTTTGGAATCAAGAGAAGTTCTTAACCAAAGAACATGAAGACCATTATCACAAAATAATGGGTCTGAGGTCAGTGATCCCGGAAGTCAAATTCGATCTAAAAGAAGATGAATATCCGGGGATCCAAGAGCAAATTCGAAATAGAGGATGGGAAGTTCTAACCAATCCTGAGATAAAGGTTGGAAGAAATATGGTTCAGGAATTCTACTTAAATATGTGGCTGACAGATAAGCAGAGAATGACTGGAACCGCTTTCCATACTTACAGAACCATGGTCAGAGGGAAAGTTATCTACTTCCATCTGGACAAAATAAGAGAGATCTTCAAATTGCCTCAACTGCAAGATGATCCTGAATCCTTTAATAGGAGAATGGTGAGAGCAGATAAGGGGTTGGATCAAATTCTAGAGGACATATGCCTCCCTGGAACTAAGTGGACAACCAATTCAAAAGGTGTCCCAAACTAACTCAAGAGGGGAGACCTCAAACCAACTGCAAGAGGCTGGCTAGACTTTATTGGGCATTCCATATTGCCCACTAGCAACCGTTCTGAGATTATTATCAAGAGAGCAGTTATGATTCATTGTATTATGCTGGGAAGAGAAGTGGAGGTTCATCATCTGATTGCTTGTGAGATCTACACAATTGCAAATAAGAATTCCACTGAAGCCAAACTGGCTTACCCAAGCTTAATCTCTTTGCTATGTAAAGATGTTGGGGTGAGGATGGGAGTAGATGAATTCATCCCAATTAAGCACCCAATCACCAAGAGGTCAATGGAAGGACAAATGCAAGATAACTCTATCAAAAGGAAGGCGCAGGATTTCCTCCCTGAACTTTCTGAAATTGACTACTGGACTCGTCTAGAAGCATCTGTTGCCAAGCTGCAAGAAGCTATGGAACAAATTAAGGAAGAACAGCAGAATCAAAACTGCATGCTCTGCAAATTGCTGAAGGAACAAGAGAAGCAGGGGCGTGAGCTACAGGAGTTGAAGCGCCAAAAGCTCTCCCTTGAAGGGTCAGATACCCCACAAGTTGAGGGAGCATCCACTTCTCAAAATCAAGGTTGTTGAGTCCTAACTCTGTGATAACCTCTATCATTAGGAGTCCATTTAAATTTTTGTTTTCTATTACTATTAGTCTTATCTTATATCTATTTTTGAGTCTTGTTCTTAATTCATGATTAATAAAATTTAAGGTTCATGTCTTAAAGCTATGAATGTCCTATTAGTCCATCACCTCTCTTAAATGAAAAATGCTCTAATCACAAAAAAACAAGAAGTACAGGATTTCGAATTCATCTTTGAAACTAGTTGAATTAGTTTGATGTGGTGACAATACTTTTTGTTTTCTGAATGAATGCTTGAACAGTGCATATGTCTTTTGAATTTGTTGTTTTAAGAATGTTAAAATTGTTGGCTCTTGAAAGAATGATGGAAAAGGAGAAATGTTATTGAGGATCTAAAAAATCATCAAATTGATTCTTGAAGCAAGAAAAAGCAGTGAAAAGAAATTAATAAAGTTGTGATCCAAGGCAAAAAGAGTGTGCTTAAGAACCCTGGACACCTCTAATTGGGGATTTTGGCAAAGCTAAGTCACAATCTGAAAAGGTTCACCCAAGTATGTGTCTGTGACATGAATGTATCCGGTGGTAATACTGGAAGACAAAGTGCTTTGGGCCACAGCCAAGACTCATAAAGTAGCTATGTTCAAGAATCATCATACTTAACTAGGAGAATCAATAACACTATCTGAGTTCTGAGTTCCTATAGATGCCAATCATTCTAAACTTCAGAGGATAAAGTGAGATGCCAAAACTGTTCAGAAGCAAAAAGCTACTAGTCCCGCTCATCTAATTGGAGCTAAGTTTCTTTGATATTTTGGAGTCTATAGTATATTCTCTTCTTTTTATTCTATTTTGATTTTCAGTTGCTTGGGGACAAGCAACAATTTAAGTTTGGTGTTGTGATGAGCGGATAATTTATACGCTTTTTGGCATTGTTTTTAGTATGTTTTTAGTATATTTTAGTTAGTTTTATTATATTTTTATTAGTTTTTAGTTAAAATTCACTTTTCTGGACTTTACTATGAGTTTGTGTGTTTTTCTGTGATTTCAGGTATTTTCTGGCCGAAATTGAGGGTCCTGAGCAAAAATCTGATTCAGAGACTGAAAAGGACTGCAGATGCTGTTGGATTCTGAACTTCCTGCACTCGAAATGGATTTTCTGGAGCTACAGAAACCCAATTGGCGCGCTCTTAACGGAGTTGGAAAGTAGACATCCTGGGCTTTCCAGCAATATATAATAGTCCATACTTTGCCTGAGATTTGATGGCCCAAACCGGCGTTGTAAATCAGCTTCAGAATTCCCGGCGTTTAACGCCGGAACTGGCACAAAAATTGGAGTTAAACGCCCAAACTGGCATAAAAGCTGGCGTTTAACTCTAGAAAAAGTCTCTACACATGAAAGCTTCAATGCTCAGCCAAAGCACACACCAAGTGGACCCCGGAAGTGGATTTTTACGTCATTTACTCATTTCAGTATACCCTAGGTTACTAGTTCACTATTAATAGGACCTTTTGATATTGTATCTGTACCTCATGACACTTTACACGTTTCTCATTGTATCTTCTACGGCATGAGTCTCTAAACCCCATGGTTGGGGGTAAGGAGCTCTGCTGTGTCTTGATGGATTAATGCAATTACTACTGTTTTTCATTCAATCATGCTTGCTTCCATTCTAAGATATCACTTGTTCCTAAACTTGATGAATGTGATGATCCGTGACACTCATCATCATTCTCAACTATGAACGTATGCCTGACAACCACCTCCGTTCTACCTTAGATTGAGTAGATATCTCTTGGATTCCTTAATCAGAATCTTCGTGGTATAAGCTAGAATTGATGGCGGCATTCAAGAGAATCCGGAAGGTCTAAACCTTCTCTGTGGTATTCTGAGTAGGATTCAAGGATTGAATGACTGTGACGAGCTTCAAACTCCTGAGGGCTGGGCGTTAGTGACAGACGCAAAAGAATCACTAGATTCTATTCCAACCCGATTGAAAACCGACAGATGATTAGTCGTGCTGTGACAGAGCGCGTTGAACATTTTCACTGAGAGGATGGGAGGTAGCCATTGACAATGGTGAAACCCTACATACAGCTTGCCATGGAAGGAGTCTTGCGTGCTTGAAGAAGAAGACAGTAGGAAAGCAGAGATTCAGAAGATAGAGCATCTCCAAAACCTCAACCTGTTCTCTATCACTGCAAAACAAGTACTTATTTCATGTTCTTTTGCTTTTTACAATCAACCCTGATAATTATTGATATCCTGACTAAGAGTTACAAGATAACCATAGCTTGCTTCAACCCTGATAATTATTGATATCCTGACTCACGTAAGGTATTACTTGGACGACCCAGTGCACTTGCTGGTTAGTTGTGCGGGATTGCAAAAGTGTGATTGCAATTTCGTGCACCATCTATACACCTTGCTACCAACCATATGAACCATCGCCTCCTTACACACCTTCTAATTATTGATAATTTATACGCTTTTTGGCATTGTTTTTAGGTAGTTTTTAGTATGATCTAGTTACTTTTAGGGATGTTTTCATTAGTTTTTATGCTAAATTCACATTTCTGGACTTTACTATGAGTTTGTGTATTTTTCTATGATTTCAGGTATTTTCTGGCTGAAATTGAGGGACCTGAGCAAAACTCTGATAGGAGGCTGACAAAGGACTGCTGATGTTGTTGGAATCTGACCTCCTTGTACTTAAAATAGATTTTTTGGAGCTACAGAACTCCAAATGGTACGTTCTCAATGGCATTAGAAAGTAGACATCCAGAGCTTTCCAACAATATATAATAGTCCATACTTTATTCGTAATTAGATGACGTAAACTGGCGCTCAACGCCAGTTCCTTGCTGCATTCTGGAGTCAAATGCCAGAAACACGTCACGAACCAGAGTTGAACGCCCAAAACACGTTACAACTTGGCGTTCAATTCCAAGAGAAGCCTCAGCTCGTGGATAGATCAAGCTCAGCCCAAGCACACACCAAGTGGGCCCTGAAAGTGAATTTCTGCATCAATTACTTACTTATGTAAACCCTAGTAGATAGTCTAGTATAAATAAGACTTTTTACTATAATATTTTCATCCTGGATCCTGGATTGTATTTTTTGATCCTGTGATCACGTTTTAGGGGCTGGCCTCTTGGCCATGCCTGAACCTTCATCACTTATGTATTTTCAACGGTGGAGTTTCTACACACCATAGATTTAGGGTGTGGAGCTCTGCTGTACCTTAAGTTTCAATGCAATTACTATTTTCTATTCAATTCGACTTATTCCTATTCTAAGATATTCGTTGCACTTCAACATGATGAATGTGATGATCCGTGATACTCATCATCCTTCTCACCTATGAACGCGTGACTGACAACCACTTCCGTTCTACCTTAGACCGGGCGCATATCTCTTGGATTCCTTAATCAGAATCTTCGTGGTATAAGCTAGAATTGATGGCGGCATTCATGGGAATCCGGAAAGTCTAACCTTGTCTGTGGTATTCCGAGTAGGATTCCGGGATTGAATGACTGTGACGAGCTTTAAACTCGCAATTGCTGGGCGTGATGACAAACGCAAAAGAATCAAGGGATTCTATTCCAACATGATTGAGAACCGACAGATGATTAGCCGTGCTGTGACAGAGCATTTGGACCATTTTCACTGAGAGGATGGGATGTAGCCATTGACAATGGTGATGCCCTACATACAGCTTGCCATAGAAAGGAGTGACAATAATGGGATAAAAGCAGTAAGAAAGCAGAGATTCAGAAGGAACACAACACCTCCATACACCTATCTGAAATTCCCACCATTGAATTACATGAGTAACTCTATCTTTATTTTCTGTTTAAATTTATTATTATTATTCGAAAATCCAATAATCTCTTAATATAGTTGAATCCGCCTGACTGGGATTTACAAGATGCCCATAGCTTGCTTCATACCAACAATCTCTGTGGGATCGACCCTTACTCACGTAAGGTATTACTTGGATGACCCAGTACACTTGCTGGTTAGTTGTGCGGAGTTGTGACAAAGTGTGATTTATGTTTGAGACTACCAAGTTTTTAGCGCCATTATTGATGGTCACAATTTCGTGCACCAAGTTTTTGGCGCCGTTGCCGGGGATTGTTCGAGTATGGACAACTGACGGTTCATCTTGTTGCTCAGATTAGGTAATTTTTTTTATTTTCTTTTCAAAAAAGTTTTCAAAAATCTTTCAAAAAATAATAAAATCAAAAAAATAAAAAAATATTTTGTGATTCTTGTTTGAGTCTTGTGTCAATTGCATGTTTTAAAAATCTCTTGCATTTTTCAAAAATTCATGCATTCATAGTGTTCTTCATGATCTTCAAGTTGTTCTTGGTAAGTCTTCTTGTTTGATCTTGATGTTTTCTTACTTTGTGTCTTTTATTGTTTTTCATATGCATTTTTGCATTCATAGTGTCCATGCATTAAAGATTTCTAAGTTTGGTGTCTTGCATGTTTTCTTTGCATCAAAATTTTTTTCAAAAATATGTTCTTGATGTTCATCATGATCTTCAAAGTGTTCTTGGTGTTCATATTGACATTCATGGTGTTCTTGCATGCATAATGTGTTTTGATCCAAAATTTTCATGTTTTGGCTCATAATTGTGTTTTTCTCACTCATCATTAAAAATTCAAAAATAAAAAAATATATTTTCCTTAATTTTCTCATAATTTTCGAAAATTTGAGTTGACTTAGTAAGAAATTTTTAAAATTAGTTGTTTCTTACAAGTCAAGTCAAATTTTCAATTTTAAAAATCTTATCTTTTCAAAACTTTTTCTAAAATCAAATCTTTTTCATTTTTCTTATTAATTTTCGAAATTTTCTTTTTAAAAATGTTTTTCAAAAATCTTTTTCTTAATTTTATCTTTATTTTCGAAAATTATGCTAACAATTAATGTGATTGGTTCAAAAATTTAAAGTTGTTACTTTCTTGTTAAGAAAGGTTCAATCTTTAAATTCTAGAATCTTATCTTTTAGTTTCTTGTTAGTTAAGTAATTAATTTTAACTTTAAAAATTAAATCTATCTTATCCTATCTTTTATATCATATCTTTTTCAAAATTTTATCTTTTTCAAAAATTTGATTTTAAAATATGTTATCTAACTTCTTATCTTCTTATCTTTTCAAATTTGATTTTAATATCTCTTCCAACTAATTATTTGACTTTTTGTTTGTTTCTTATCTTTTTCAAAACCACCTAACTACTCTCCCCTCTCTAATTTTCGAAAATACCTCCCTCTTTTTCAAAAAAATTCTTTTTAATTAACTAATTATTTTAAATTTTAATTTTAATTCTATCTCATCTTTAATTTTCGAAAATCATTAACTCCTTTTCAAAATTAATTTTCGAATTCTCTCTCTCCTTCTATTTATTTATTCATTTATTAACACTTTTCTTCACCTCTCTTCATCTCCAATCACTGCCTCTATCCTTACCCTTGTGTTTGGATTCTCCTTTCTTTATTCTTTTCTTCTTCTACTAATAATAAGGATCCTCTTTACTGTGACATAGAAGATTTCTCTTCTTTTCTTGTTCTCTTTTCTTTCATATGAGCAGGAACAAGGAAAAAAATACTCTTGTTGAAGCTGATCCTGAATCTGAAAGGACTCTAAAGAAGAAACTAAGAGAAGCTAAATTACAACAATCCAGAGGCAACCTTTCTGAAATTTTCGAACAAGAGAAGGAGATGGCAGCCGAACCCAACAACAATAATGCAAGGAGGATGCTTGGTGATTTTACTAAACCCACGTCAAAGTTTGATGGAAGAAGCATCTCAATTTCTGCCATTGGAGCAAACAATTTTGAGCTGAAACCTCAATTAGTTGCTCTAATGCAACAGAACTGCAAGTTTCATGGACTTCCATCTGAAGATCCTTACCAGTTTTTAACTGAGTTCTTGTAGATTTGTGAGACTGTTAAGACGAATGGAGTAGATCCTGAAGTCTACAGGCTCATGCTTTTCCCTTTTGCTGTAAGAGACAGAGCTAGAACATGGTTGGACTCACAACCTAAAGATAGCCTGGACTCCTGGGATAAGCTGGTCACGGCCTTCTTGGATAAATTCTTTCCTCCTCAAAAGCTGAGCAAGTTTAGAGTGGATGTTCATACCTTCAAGCAAAAAGATGGTGAATCCCTCTATGTTCAGAGTAGACCATATTAGATATATTCTATTATGGTCTATCTGAGTTTTCCAAGATGTCATTGGACCACTCTGCAGGCGGATCCATTCACCTAAAGAAAACGCCTGCAGAAGCTCAGGAACTTATTGACATGGTTGCAAATAACCAATTCATGTACACTTCTGAGAGGAATTCCGTGAATAATGGGACGCCTCAGAGGAAGGGAGTTCTTAAAATTGATGCTCTGAATGCCATATTGGCTTAGAACAAAGTGTTGACTCAGCAAGTCAACATGATTTCTCAAAGTCTGAATGGATGGCAAAATGCATCCAACAGTACTAAAGAGGCATCTTCTGAAGAAGAAGCTTATGATCCTGAAAACCCTGCAATGGCAGAGGTAAATTACATGGGTGAACCTTATGGAAACACCTATAATTCATCATGGAGAAATCATCCGAATTTCTCATGGAAGGATCAACAAAAGCCTCAACAAGGCTTTAATAATGGTGGAAGAAATAGGCTCAGCAATATCAAGCCTTATCCATCATCTTCTCAACAACAGACAGAGAATTATGAACAGAATACCTCTAACTTAGCAAATTTAGTCTCTAATCTGTCTAAGGCCACTTTAAGTTTCATGAATAAAACAAGATCCTCCATCCAAAATCTGGAGGCACAAGTAGGCCAGCTGAGTAAGAAAATCACTGAAACTCCTCCAAGTACTCTCCCAAGCAATACAGAAGAGAATCCAAAAAGAGAGTGCAAGGCCATTGATATAATCAATATGGCCGAATGCAAGGAGGAGGGAGAGGACACGAATCCCAATGAGGAAGATCTCATGGGACGTCTCTCAAGCAGGAAGAAGTTCCCTATTGAGGATCCAAAGGAATCTGAGGCTCCTATAGAGACCATAGAGATTCCATTAAATCTCCTTCTGTCATTCATGAGCTCTGAAGATTATTCTTCCTCTGAAGAGGACGAAGATGTAACTGGAGAGCAAGTTGCTCAATATCTAAGAGCCATCATGAAGCTGAATGCCAAGTTATTTGGTAATGAGACTTGGGAAGGTGAACCTCCCTTGCTCATTAGTGAACTTGATACATGGGTTCAGCAAACTTTACCTCAAAAGAAACAAGATCCTGGGAAATTCTTAATACCCTATACCATAGGCACCATGACCTTTGAAAAAGCTCTGTGTGACCTAGGGTCAGGCATAAATCTTATGCCACTATCTGTAATGGAGAAGCTGGGGATCATTGAGGTACAGTCTGCCTTATTCTCATTACAATTGGCAGACAAGTCAGTAAGACAAACTTATGGATTAGTAGGGGACGTGTTGGTAAAGGTTAAAGGCCTTTACATTCCTGCTGATTTTATAATCTTAGACACTAGGAAGGAGAAGGATGAAAGCATCATCCTTGGAAGACCTTTCCTAGCCACAACAGAAGCTGTGATAGATGTTAACAGAAGAGAATTAGTCCTTCAATTGAATGAGGACTACCTTGTGTTTAAGGCACACGGCTATCCTTCTGTAACAATGGAGAGTAAGCATGCAGAGCTTCTCTTAGTACAGAGTCAAACAGAGTCCCCACAGTCAAACTCTAAGTTTGGTGTTGGGAGGCCACAACCAAACTCTAAGTTTGGTGTTGAATTCCTACAATCAAACTCTAAGTTTGGTGTTGGGACTATACAACATTGACCTGATCACCTGTGTGGCTCTATGAGAGCCCACTGTCAAGCTATTGACATTAAAGAAGCGCTTATTGGGAGGCAACCCAATTTTTATTTATCTAATTTTATTTTCATTGTTCTTTTATGTTTTATTAAGTTCATGATCATGTGGAGTCACGAAAAAAATATTAAAATTAAAAACGAAATCAAAAACAGCAGAAGAAAAATCACACCCAGGAGGAAGGACTTATTGGCGTTTAAACGCCAGTAAGGAGCATCTGGCTGGCGTTCAACGCCAGAACAGAGCATGGATCTAACACTGAACGCCAGAAACAAGCAACATCCCAGCGTTCAAACGCCAGGAATGCACCCTGAGGAGAGCTGGCGCTGAACGCCAGAAACAAGCATGGAACTGGCGTTCAATGCCAGAAACATGTTGCACATGGGCGTTGAACGCCCAGAACATGCATCACTTAAGCGTTTAAACGCCAGAATTGCATGGAAAGGCATTTTATATGCCTAATTGGTGTAGGAATGTAAATCCTTGACACCTCAGGATCTGTGGACCCCACAGGATCCCCACCTACCATATTCTCCCCTCTTCTCAACATTCATCCTCTCTTTCAAATAAACACTCTTCCCCAAAACCCTTCACCAATCACCTCAATCTCTCTTCCCAATTACCCCCTTCACCACTCACATCCATCCACTCTTCCCCATAAACCCCACCTACCTTCAAAATTCAAAATTCTTTCCCACCCAAACCCACCCTAAATGGCTGAACCTACTCCCTCAACCCTCACTATATAAACCCCTCCATCTTCTTCATTTTCACACAACACAAACCTCTCTTCTCCTTCTTGGCCGAATACACCTCTCCCCCTCTCCTCCATATTTTCTTCTTCTTCTTCTTCTCTTCTTTCACCTCTTGCTCGAGGGCGAGCAATATTCTAAGTTTGGTGTGATAAAAGCATATCTTTTTTTGTTTTTCCATAACCATTGATGGCACCTAAGGCCGGAGAATCCTCTAGAAAAGGGAAAGGGAAGACAAAAGCTTCCACCTCCGAGTCATGGGAGATGGAAAGATTCATCTCCAAAGCCCATCAAGACCACTTCTATGATGTTGTGGCCAAGAAGAAGGAGATCTTCGAGGTCCCTTTCAAGCTCAAGAAAAATGAGTATCCGGAGATCCGACATGAGGTCCAAAGAAGAGGTTGGGAAGTTCTAACCAACCCCATCCAACAAGTCGGAATCTTAATGGTTTAAGAGTTCTATGCCAATGCATGGATCACTAGGAACCATGATCAAAGTAAGAACCCGAACCCAAAGATTTATCTTACAATGGTTCGGGGGAAATACTTAGATTTTAGTCCGGAAAATGTGAGGTTGGTGTTCAACTTGCCCATGATGCAAGGAGATGCACTCTCCTACACTAGAAGTGTCAACTTTAATCAAAGGTTGGACCAAGTCCTTATGGACATATGTGTGGAAGGAGCTCAATGGAAAAGAGATTCCAAAGGCAAGCCGGTTCAACTAAGAAGACTAGACCTCAAGCCTGTGGCTAGAGGATGGTTGGAGTTCATCCAACGCTCCCTTATCCCCACTAGCAACCGATCTGAAGTTACTGTGGATCGGACCATCATGATTCATAGCATCATGAATAGAGAAGAAGTAGAAGTTCATGAAGTCATCTCCCATGAATTCTACAAAATAGCCGATAAGCCCTCTACTTTGGCAAGGCTAGCTTTTCCTCATCTTATTTGCTATCTATGTTACTCAGCTGGAGTTATCATAGAAGGAAACATCCTCATTGAGAAGGACAAGCCCATCACTAAGAAAAGGATGGAGCAAACAAGAGAGCCCACTCATGGAACCCAAGAGACGCATGAGGAAGCTCATCACCAAGAAATCCCGGAGATGCCTCAAGGGATGCACTTTCCTCCCAACAACTATTGGGAACAACTCAACACTTCCTTAGAAGATTTGAGTTACAATATGGATCAATTAAGGGTGGAACATCAAGAGCACTCCATCATTCTCCATGAAATTAGAGAAGATCAAAGAGCAATGAGGGAGGAGCAACAAAGGCAAGGAAGGGACATAGAAGAGCTTAAGGACATCATTGGTCCTTCAAGAAGAAGACGCCACTAAGGTGGATTCATTCCTTGTTCTTATTTTTTCTGTTTTTCATTTTTATCTATGTTTTGTGTCTCTACTTCATGATCATTAGTATGTAGTAACTATGTCTTAAAGCTATGAATAAATTCCATAAATCCTTCACCTCTCTTAATTGAAAAATGTTTTTAAATCAAAAGAACAAGAAGTACATAAATTTCAAAAATTGTCCTTGAATTTAGTTTAATTATATTGATGTGGTGACAATACTTTTTGTTTTCTGAATGAATGCTTAAACAGTGCATATTTTTGATATTGTTGTTTATGAATGTTAAAATTGTTGGCTCTTGAAAGAATGATGAAAAAGAGAAATATTATTGATGATCTGAAAAATTATAAAATTGATTCTTGAAGCAAGAAAAAGCAGTGAATAGCAAAAGCTTGCGAAAAAAAAAGTGGCGAAAAAAAATTTTAGAAAAAGAAAAAACAAGCAGAAAAAGCCAATAGCCCTTAAAACCAAAAGGCAATGGCAAAAAGGATCCAAGGCTTTGAGCATCAATGGATAGGAGGGCCCAAGAAAATAAAATCCAGGCCTAAGCGGCTAAATTAAGCTGTCCCTAACCATGTGCTTGTGGCATGCAGGTCCAAGTGAAAAGCTTGAGACTGAGTGGTTAAAGTCATGATCCAAAGCAAAAAGAGTGTGCTTAAGAGCTCTGGACACCTCTAACTGGGGACTTTAGCAAAGCTGAGTCACAATTTGAAAAGGTTCACCCAGCTATGTGTCTGTGGCATGTATCTATCCGGTGGTAATACTGGAAAACAAAGTGCTTAGGGCCACGGCCAAGACTCATAAAATGAGCTGTGTTCAAGAATCAACAAGCTTAACTAGGAGAATCAATAACACTATCTGAAATTCTAAGTTCCTATAGATGCCAATCATTCTAAACTTCAAAGGAAAAAGTGAGATGCCAAAACTGTTCAGAGGCAAAAAGCTACAAGTCCCGCTCATCTAATTAGGACTAATATTCATTGATATTCTGGAATTTATAGTATATTCTCTTCTTTTTATCCTAATTGACCTTCAGTTGCTTGTGGATAAGCAACAATTTAAGTTTGGTATTGTGATGAGCGGATAATTTATACGCTTTTTGGCATTGTTTTTAGGTAGTTTTTAGTATGATCTAGTTACTTTTAGGGATGTTTTCATTAGTTTTTATGCTAAATTCACATTTCTAGACTTTACTATGAGTTTGTGTGTTTTTCTGTGATTTCAAGTATTTTCTGGCTGAAATTGAGGGATCTGAGCAAAACTCTGATAGGAGGCTGACAAAGGACTGCTGATGTTGTTGGAATCTGACCTCCCTGCACTTAAAATTGATTTGGTGGAGCTACAAAACTTCAAATGATGCGCTTTCAACGGCGTTGGAAAGTAGACATCTAGAGCTTTTCAGCAATATATAATAGTTCATATTTTATTCGTAATTAGATGATGTAAACTGGCGCTCAACGTCAGTTCCATGCTGCATTCTGGAGTCAAACGCCAGAAACACGTCACGAACCAGAGTTGAACGCCCAAAACACGTTACAACTTGGTGTTCAACTCCAAGAGAAGCCTCAGCTCGTGGATAGATCA
The DNA here is from genome assembly GCF_014773155.1 of Arachis stenosperma. Lineage (NCBI taxonomy): Eukaryota > Viridiplantae > Streptophyta > Magnoliopsida > Fabales > Fabaceae > Arachis > Arachis stenosperma. Next base: position 99,600,586 of record NC_080382.1, read on the forward strand.
AGCTCAGCCCAAGCACACACCAAGTGGGCCCTGAAAGTGGATTTCTGCATCAATTACTTACTTCTGTAAACCCTAGTAGCTAGTCTAGTATAAATAGGACTTTTTACTATTATATTTTCATCCTGGATCCTGGATTGTATTTTTTGATCCTGTGATCACGTTTTGGGGGCTGGCCTCTTGGCCATGCCTGAACCTTCATCACTTATGTATTTTCAACGGTGGAGTTTCTACACACCATAGATTAAGGGTGTGGAGCTCTGCTGTACCTCAAGTTTCAATGCAATTAATATTTTCTATTCAATTCGACTTATTCCTATTCTAAGATATTCGTTGCACTTCAACATGATGAATGTGATGATCCGTGACACTCATCATCATTCTCACCTATGAACGCGTGACTGACAACCACTTCCGTTCTACCTTAGACTGGGCACATATCTCTTGGATTCCTTAATCAGAATCTTCGTGGTATAAGCTAGAATTGATGGCGGCATTCATGGGAATCCGGAAAGTCTAACCTTGTCTGTGGTATTCCGAGTAGGATTCCGGGATTGAATGACTGTGACGAGCTTCAAACTCGCGATTGCTGGGCGTGATGACAAAGGCAAAAGAATCAAGGGATTCTATTCCAACATGATCGAGAACCGACAGATAATTAGCCGTGCTGTGACAGAGCATTTGGACCATTTTCACTGAGAGGATGGGATGTAGCCATTGACAATGGTGATGCCCTACATACAGCTTGCCATAGAAAGGAGTGACAATAATGGGATAAAAGCAGTAAGAAAGTAGAGATTCAGAAGGAACACAGCACCTCCATACACCTATCTGAAATTCCCACCATTGAATTACATGAGTAACTCTATCTTTATTTTCTGTTTAAATTTATTATTATTATTCGAAAATCCAATAATCTCTTAATATAGTTGAATCCGCCTGACTGGGATTTACAAGATGACCATAGCTTTCTTCATACCAACAATCTCTGTGGGATCGACCCTTACTCACGTAAGGTATTACTTGGACGACCCAGTACACTTGCTGGTTAGTTGTGCGGAGTTGTAATAAAGTGTGATTTATGTTTGAGAGCACCAAGTCTTTGGAGCCATTGTGAATGATCACAATTTTATCCACCAGGTGCCTTAGAGGCATTAAAAATGTTGCAGAAACAGAGCATTGTGCATGCGCATAGTCTTGTGTGTACGCACACGTCCCTTAGTTTTCGCCATCTGTGCGTGCACACAGCTCTGTGCGCACGCACACTTGATGACACACACTCTATTCAGAATGTTCGCACACCCTATGCAAGCGCACCCCAGCACATTTTCATTATGTGCGTGCGCACGCCAGCCTGTGCACACGCACACATGATCAATTTTACCTTGTTAAAAAAAGTGTGTTCTATGCGTGCGCACAGGCCTGTGCGTGCGCACACATAGTAGCACCCTTCTTGCCAGGAGCACTCGCACACCCTGTGCGTTCGCATTCCCTTTGTTTTTCTCTTTTGTGCGTGCGCATATGTCCTTGTGCGTACGCACAGGTCGCGTTCTGGGTGTTAATAAGGAAGGATACCCTGTTATGCTAGACCCCCCCACTATTCCCTTTCTTCTTTCTTCACCCCCTTTACCCCAGCCCGCCCCCATCTTCCGGCGACCACCAACGCCGCCGAAGCCACCACCGCGCCACCACTTCTCTTCTTCCCTCTTTTCTTCTTCTTTCTTCTTTCTTCTTCTTCTCTCTTTACCCTTCTTTGCTTTGTTTATTTGCTTGAATAATTTTCATTTTTCTTATTTTACTTTGATAATGTAGCTTAAGTTTTCCTTAATTTTTTGTTTGTTGATTGCAAGTGTTCAATTTTTTATTTGTGGGTTGTTAGTACTTGAGTTTTTGCTTGAATATGATGAGTTGGTACACCACATACCATGTGTTTGATATAATGTCTAAATAAACTTTTTGTTTAATGCATGTGTTATAGCTATTATATGTGTTAGACTATGTCCTTGTTTGGCATTCTAATCAAGAATGGTGCACTTTTGCATGATTATAATGTTGTTTTGGATTGGAATTTCAATCATGTACTTGATTATTGTCTTGAGTTGCTAGCACCAAATTGATATAGAGATTGACATTTGTTTCTTATTTGGTAAAAATTTTTAACAAGTATATATTGAATTTAGTGAAGTGAATTGAATTGCTTGTTCATCATGATTTTTAAATCAATATAATCACATCACAAGGTCTTGTTTCTTTTTGATGCTTTGCATTTGTTTGAGTTGACTTGACTTGATTCTCATCAAGTTTGTCACTTTTTGTAACACGCACATTTCCATGTGATTATTTCATTATTCCTGAGGATGAATAAGTAGCCTTCTTTTCATTATTGCATTGGTTATTGTTGTTGTGCTATTTTACATCAATCATGCGCTTTCACTTGCACAATTTTAATATCCAATATTTTCTAAATTCAATTCACTCTTGATGTAATCGCCTAAGCTTGCTTATCTCTAATTCATGCTCATCCATTGCTTGCAACTTAGGTCTTTTAATGGAGGAACTCATGCTTAATATTTGATTGTGTGGATGCCGTTTTCACCGGCCATTGTGTGTGTTCTAACCGCGCGCATAATTGGAATACACACACGGCTCATTTTTATCATGCCACACCACTATGCAAACTTCCTCAATTAAATGCTTGTTTTTTTTCTTTTTGCTCCAAACATACAATGTATTTGCTCCCTCCTTTACCTTTTTGTGCCACTTGCCCTATGATTCCTAATTATACTTTATTCATTCTTTTTGAGGATAAGATGTAAAGACAAGGAGCCGATAGAGGGGGAGGATGTCGAGGATGGAGATGTCGAGCATGTTTTGAACTTGACAATTTCCATGCAACCCAAGCCCCGCATCCACCAACTGAAGGTGGAGCGCTTTAGAGCCATTCTCCCCGGATTGTGATCGTGCACGGAGGACCGTGCAACGCTTAACTGTGGGGAGGATTCACCATTTTTGGGGAGTAAATTTTTTTTCCAAACACTTGGCACTTTATTTTTGTTTTTTTATTATGTTTCTTGTAGATATTTGGAGTGTTTTTTATTGTTGCATTGTATTCACTTCTAGTACATATATCTTAGACTATTCATAGTTTATATCTATTGTATTTTGCATCTTTTGCATGGTATATACTTTATAGATAGAAGTTGTGATTGGATGTTGTGAATAGTATAGCAGCTACACTACAAAATTTTTATTTGTTTGTGATAGTTTTTTAATGAGGGTTACTAAAAACCTCCATAATATATTTTATTTGTGGCAAATTATAAAACTCCCATTTTTATAATATTTCTAATCCAATTAATTATAAAACAATCCAATTCAAACAAAAATTCACTCAGCCCATACACAAAAAAAAAACATAAGAGGGCTTCAAGAGAGGGCTTCGAGGGAGAGGACAATGGAGAGTGAGATCTCTCTAAAACCCTAGAATTTCAATGTCACCGCCACCGCCATTGCCACTGCCACCACCATTCATGTCTTTGCCATTGTTGCCGTCATATTCTCCTTCATTGAGGTAATGCTTAGATCTTCTGCTTCTGCATCGTCTTCTACGGCAAATTCTTCCGCTGGTTCTGCTTTTGCTCCAGTGGCTTGAAGCACTCAGAGCGGGGTTTCAGCGCGAATGCGATGGCACTGGCTGAGAAGATCTGGAAGGCGAGCGAGCAGGAGTCTCTGGAAGCTTCGATTAAAGCTGCGTTTGAAGCTATCAGATCTCGTGGAACTGATTCTCATGTCGTTCCAAGTCATTGCGGTGAGAATTTCTTCCTAATTTTTCTTGTTTAGTTCGGAACTCAAATTTTCTCACTCACTTCCGTTTAGAATTTGTTCAGACAATCTCCCTATTTGTGAGAGAGGTGAATTGAATTTGAGTTCTCTATTAACTCTAATTTGTGCCTAGTTCAGCTTCATACAGATACTTTCTCACTTGCTTCTATCATTTCAATGATTCCAGATTACAAAGCCAGCAATGTACCTTTTTATGGAAATTCAGAAGATCGATAGTAGTTACTATCCTGAGGTATATATGTATGTCTTTCTAATAATTCCTTTTCAAATGGAAGATTGAACTTACTGATTACAAAATAGTTTGCTACATGGATGGCCTTGCAGACTCTCCATAAGCTCTTTATTATCAATGCTGGATCTGGCTAATGCTATGAAAAGTTGTTAAGACATTCCTAGATGTTTGCACAGTAGCAAAGCTTCAAGTATGGATCATTGTTATATTCCATTATATTATTCTATTTTCAGATATCTTGAGCTAACAAGATTCTTATTCCATTGGTATCAGCTTTACTTTTGGCATGCCAACTATGTTATAGTTACTGTGATTAATGGTGGCAATGGATTTGTACTAGTGACAATGGTGGTTGAGTTGTTAGTGGTATACAAATCTTATTAATATTTAAGTTGATAATACGTTAAAGGTTTTTTTTCCCTTTTGGTTTGTAATATTATCTTGCTTTTGGTTAAACTAATTTTGGTTTGATTTATAGTACGAATTCGTCCCCTATTTTCCTAAAGATAGCATATTTGTATTATACAAATTTTAACTGTTATCATATTTCATCTACTTATGTGAAAGATTAATTCTTGACTGGGAAAAACAAATCACCCCCTCAGTTTTGTTGTTTCTGCAGGAAAAAAGATGGTCCTGCAGCAAAACCTTACTTAAAATGGGCAGCATCAATGGCTACTTCTCTTGATACTGGTATCCCCTGTGTTATGTACATGCAAGTAGATGCTCCTAATCCTATTGTAGGTAATTAACTAACTATTAAGTATCCTTAATTTGCAGCTATCTTCACTAATATTACTTTATTGTTATACATGTTAATTGCTAGATTGACACATGCAATAGAGTTTACTGTGATCAGTTCATACCAAACTCTAATGCTAAGTGATGAGTGGATAATTTGTACGCTTTTTGGCATTGTTTTTAGTATGTTTTTAGTATATTTGGTTTAGTTTTTAGTATATTTTTATTAGTTTTTAGTTAAAATTCACTTTTCTGGACTTTACTATGAGTTTGTATGTTTTTCTGTGATTTCAGGTATTTTCTGGCTGAAATTGAGGGACCTGAGCAAAAATCTGATTCAGAGACTGAAAAGGACTGTAGATGCTGTTGGATTCTGACCTCCCTGCACTCGAAGTGGATTTTCTGGAGCTACAGAAGCCCAATTGGCGCGCTCTCAACGGCCTTAGAAAGTAGACATCCTGGGCTTTCCAGCAATATATGATAGTCCATAACTTGCCCAAGATTTGATGGCCCAAACCGGCGTTCAAAGTCACCTTCAGAAATTCCAGCGTTAAACGCCGGAACTGGCACCAAAGTGGGAGTTAAACGCCCAAATTGGCACAAAAGCTGGCGTTTAACTCCAAGAAGAGTCTCTACACGAAAATGCTTCATTGCTCAGCCCAAGCACACACCAAGTGGGCCCGGAAGTGGATTTTTATGTCATTTACTCATCTTTGTAAACCTTAGGCTACTAGTTTCCTATAAATAGGACCTTTTACTATTGTATTTTCATCTTTTGATCATGTTTTTATGATTGAACCCTCTTTGGTATTAATGGGAATTCTAGGTATCGGTTTATATAGTTCTAATGAACCGACATTAAATTTTGAAACATTAACTAATCAATCGTATCCTGGGGTGCTCGAAATAATATTTTATATGGGATTTCTTTTTACTTTTGCTGTAAAATTGCCGATTATACCCTTACATACATGGTTACCGGACACCCACGGAGAGGCACATTACAGCACTTGTATGCTTTTAGCCGGAATCTTATTAAAAATGGGCGCATATGAGCCTAGACCTTGTTTTTATGTATTTTCAACGGTGGAGTTTCTACACACCATAGATTAAGGTGTGGAGCTCTGCTGTACCTCGAGTATTAATGCAATTACTATTGTTCTTCTATTCAATTCCGCTTGTTCTTGTTCTAAGATATCACTTGTTCTTTAACTTGATGAATGTGATGATCCGTGACACTCATCATCATTCTCACCTATGAACGTGTGCCTGACAACCACCTCCGTTCTACCTTAGATTGGGTGAATATCTCTTGGATTCCTGATACACGATGCATGGTTGATCGCCTGACAACCGAGTGCTCGCCTGACAACCGAGCCAGCCATTCCGTGAGATCAGAGTCTTCGTGGTATAGGCTAGAACTGATGGCGGCATTCAAGAGAATCCGGAAGGTCTAACCTTGTCTGTGGTATTCTGAGTAGGATTCAATGATTGAATGACTGTGACGTGCTTCAAACTCCTGAGGGCGGGGCGTTAGTGACAGACACAAAAGAATCACTGGATTCTATTCCGGCCTGATCGAGAACTGACAGATGGATAGCCGTGCCGTGACAGGGTGCGTTGAACATTTCCACTGAGAGGATGGGAGGTAGCCACTGACAACGGTGAAACCCTTGCATAAGCTTGCCATGGAAAGAAGTAAGAAGGATTGGATGAAGACAGTAGGAAAGCAGAGAGACGGAAAGGACACAGCATCTTCATGCGCTTATCTGAAATTCCCACCAATGAATTACATAAGTATCTCTATCCTTATCTTTATGTTTCATTCATCATCTATACCCATTTGAGTCTGCCTAACTAAGATTTACAAGGTGACCATAGCTTGCTTCATACCAACAATCTCCGTGGGATCGACCCTTACTTGCGTAAGGTTTATTACTTGGACGACCCAGTGCACTTGCTGGTTAGTTGTGCGGAGTTGTGATGGAAAGCTGAGATTGCAATGAGCGTACCATGTTGATGGCGCCATTGATGATCACAATTTCGTGCACCAAGTTTTTGGCGCCGTTGCCGGGGATTGTTTCGTGTATGGACAACTGACGGTTCATCTTGTTGCTTAGATTAGGTATTTTTCAGAATTCTTAAGAGTGAATTCTAGTGTTTCAAGGTGATGTTCTTACCATCACCAAAGCTGATTGATTCTCATCAATTTAGCTCTTGAATGCAATGTCCTGCTGAAGCTTGGTTAGCCATGTCTATTTCCTTTAGACTAAAGCTTTAGACTAACATTGCATGATTCCTGGAATTCTCATTAAGAATTTTGATACCTTTATTTTCTTTTCCACTTAATTTTCGAAAAATCCAAAAAAAAAAATTTTTTTCAAAATCATAAAAACCAAAAATATTTTATGTTTCTTGTTTGAGTCTAGTGTCTAATTTTAAGTTTGGTGTCTTGCATGCATTGTTTATTTGATCTTGGTTCTATTTTCAAGTCAATAGTACAGGAAACTGAAGATTCAGAACATGCAGCAGAGGAATTGCACAGAAAAAGCTGGGTGTTCAAAACGCCCAGTGAAGAAGGACAGACTGGCGTTTAAACGCCAGGCAGGGTACCTGGTTGGGCGTTTAACGCCCAAAAGGTAGTGCATTGGGCGTTAAACGCCAGGGCGTTAAACGCCAGAATGTGCACCATTCTGGGCGTTTAACGCCAGGATGGCACAAGGGGGAGGATTTTGTTTTCAAAATCAATTTTTTTTCAAGTTTTCAAAGTTTTTCAAAATCAAATCTTTTTCAAATCATATCTTTTCAATCAAATGTTTTCAAAATCAATTTCTTTCCTTTTTCAAAGATACTTGATAACAATTAATGATTTGATTGAACATTTTAAGTATGTTGCCTTTTCTGTTGAGAAAGGCTTAATGTTTGAATCATATCTTTTCTTGTTAGGCAAGTCATTAATTTTTTTAAAATCAAATCCTTTTAAAATTGTTTTCAAATCATATCATTTCAATCATATCTTTTTAAACCATAACTTTTCAATCATATCTTTTTAATCACATCTTTTTCAAAATAATCTTCAATCATATCTTTTTAAATTCTAATTTCAAAATCTTTTTCAAAAATTACTTGATTTCTTTCCCACTCTTGGTTTTCGAAAATCAATTAAAGTTTTTCAAAATGTTTTCAAAATCTTTCACTTAATTTTCGAAAATTTCTTCCTCTCTGCTCACATCCTTCTATTAATGGAGTACCACTCCTTCTCAATGCACAATTCGAACTCTATCTTACTAAGTTCGAATTCTTCTACCTCTTCCTTCTAATTTTCTTTTCCTCTGACACCTCAAGGAATCTCTATACTGTGACATAGAGGATTCCACATTTTCTTGTTCTCTTCTCTTTCATGTGAGCAGGAACAAAGACAAAAGCATTCTTGTTGAAGCTGATCCTGAACCTGAAAGGATCTTGAAGCGAAAGCTAAGAGAAGCTAAGGCACAACTCTCTATAGAGGACCTAACAAAAATCTTCAAAGAAGAAGACATGGCAGCCGAAAACAACAACAATGCCAACAATGCAAGGAAGGTGCTGGGTGACTTTACTGCACCTACTCCCGACTTCTATGGGAGAAGCATCTCTATCCCTGCCATTGGAGCAAACAACTTTGAGCTTAAGCCTCAATTAGTTTCTCTAATGCAACAGAATTGCAAGTTCCATGGACTTCCATTGGAAGATCCTCATCAGTTCTTAGCTGAATTCTTGCAAATCTGTGACACTGTCAAGACTAATGGGGTTGACCCTGAGGTCTACAGACTTATGCTATTCCCTTTTGCTGTAAGAGACAGAGCTAGGACATGGTTGGACTCACAACCTAAAGAAAGCCTGGACTCATGGGAAAAGCTAGTCAATGCCTTCTTGGCAAAGTTCTTTCCACCTCAAAAATTGAGTAAGCTTAGAGTGGAAGTCCAAACCTTCAGACAGAAGGATGGAGAATCCCTCTATGAAGCTTGGGAAAGATACAAACAATTGATCAGAAAATGTCCTTCTGACATGCTTTCTGAATGGAGCATCATAGGTATTTTCTATGATGGTCTTTCTGAACTATCCAAGATGTCTTTGGATAGCTCTGCTAGAGGATCTCTTCATCTGAAGAAGACGCCTACAGAAGCTCAAGAACTAATTGAAATGGTTGCAAATAACCAATTCATGTACACTTCTGAAAGGAATCCTGTGAACAATGGGACTAATCAGAAGAAAGGAGTTCTTGAGATTGATACTCTGAATGCTATTCTGGCTCAGAACAAGATATTGACTCAACAAGTCAATTTGATTTCTCAAAGTCTGTCTGGAATGCAAAATGCACCAAGCAGTACTAAGGATGCTTCATCTGAAGAAGAAGCCTATGATCCTGAGAACCCTTCAATGGAAGAGGTGAATTACCTAGGAGAACCCTATGGAAACACCTATAATTCTTCATGGAGAAATCATCCAAATTTCTCATGGAAGGATCAACAGAGACCTCAACAAGGTTTCAACAACAATAATGGTGGAAGAAACAGGTTTAGCAATGGCAAGCCTTTTCCATCATCTTCTCAGCAACAGACAGAGAATTCTAAGCAGAACCACTCTGACTTAGCAACCATGGTCTCTGATCTAATCAAAACCACTCAAAGTTTCATGACTGAAACAAGGTCCTCCATTAGGAATTTGGAGGCACAAGTGGGACAGCTGAGCAAGAAAATTACTGAACTCCCTCCTAGTACTCTTCCAAGCAATACAGAAGAAAATCCAAAAGGAGAGTGCAAGGCCATCAACATGGCCGAATTTGGAGAGGAAGGAGAGGAAGTGAACGCCACTGAGGAAGACCTCAATGGGCGTGCACTAGCCTCCAATGAGTTCCCTAACGAGGAACCATGGGAATCTGAGGCTCAAAATGAGACCATAGAGATTCCATTGGACTTACTTCTGCCTTTCATGAGCTCTGATGAGTATTCCTCCTCTGAAGAGGATGAGTATGTCACTGAAGAGCAAGTTGCTAAATACCTTGGGGCAATCATGAAGATAAATGACAAGTTATTTGGAAATGAGACTTGGGAGAACGAACCTCCTTTGCTCACCAAAGAATTGGATGACTTGTCTAGGCAAAAATTACCTCAAAAGAGACAAGACCCTGGAAAGTTTTCACTACCTTGTACCATAGGCACCATGACCTTCAAGAAGGCTCTGTGTAACTTAGGGTCAAGTGTAAACCTCATGCCTCTCTCTGTAATGGAGAAGCTAGGGATCTTTGAGGTACAAGCTGCAAGAATCTCACTAGAAATGGCAGACAATTCAAGAAAACAAGCTTATGGACTTGTAGAGAATGTTCTGGTAAAGATTGAAGACCATTACATCCCTACTGATTTCATAGTCCTAGAGACTGGGAAGTGCATGGATGAATCCATCATCCTTGGCAGACCCTTCCTAGCCACAGCAAAGGCTGTGATTGATGTTGATAGAGGCGAACTGATCATTCAAGTGAATGAAGAATCCTTTGTGTTTAAGGCTCAAGGATATCCCTCTGTCACCATGGAGAGGAAGCATGAAGAGCTTCTCTCAAATCAGAGTCAAACAGAGCCCCACAGTCAAACTCTAAGTTTGGTGTTGGGAGGCCACAACCAAACTCTAAGTTTGGTGTTGAACCCCCACATTCAAACTCTAAGTTTGGTGTTGGGAGGTTCCAACATTGCTCTGAGAAAATGTGAGGCTCCATGAGAGCCCTCTGTCAAGCTACTGACATTAAAGAAGCGCTTGTTGGGAGGCAACCCAATGTTATATTTTACATATTTTCCTTTGTTATTTTATTTTATTTTGTAGGTTGATGATCATGAGAAGTCACAAAATCAATTGAAAAAGCAAAAACAGAATGAAAAACAGGAAGAAAAACAGCACACCCTGGAGGAAGAACTTACTGGCGTTTAAACGCCAGTAAGGCTAGCAGGTGGGCGTTTAACGCCCAGTCTGGCACCATTCTGGGCGTTTAACGCCAGAAAGGGGCACCAGACTGGCGTTAAACGCAAGAAAAGGGCAAGAACCTAGCGTTAAACGCCAAAAATGGGCACCAGCCCGGCGTTTAACGCCAGAATTGGCTCAAAACGCATTTTTTCATGCCATTTGGTGCAGGGATGACTTTTCCTTGACACCTCAGGATCTGTGGACCCCACAGGATCCCCACCAACCCCACCAACCCCACCACCCTCTCTCTTCTTCACCCATTCACCAATTACCTCAATACCTCTTCCCCAAAAACCCTTCACCTATCAAATCCGATCTTTCTCTTCACCACTCACATCCATCATTCATAAAACCCCACCTACCTCACCATTCAAATTCAAACCACTTTCCCTCCCAAACTCACCCTCCCATAGCCGAACCATAACCCTTCCCTCACTCCTATATATACCCATCTTCACTCCTTCATTTTCCCACAACCTAAACACCACTTCTTCCCCTTTTTGGCCGAACACTAAGCCATTCCCTTCTTTCTCATTTCTTCTTCTTCTACTCTCTTCTTTCTTCTTTTGCTCGAGGACGAACAAACCTTTTAAGTTTGGTGTGGTAAAAGCATTGCTTTTTATTTTTCCATAACCATTTATGGCATCCAAGGCCGGAGAAACCTCTAGAAAGAGGAAAGGGAAAGCAAAAGCTTCTACCTCCGAGTCATGGGAGATGGAAAGATTCATCTCAAGGGTGCATCAAGACCACTTCTATAAAGTTGTGGCCTTGAAGAAGGTGATCCCCGAGGTCCCTTTTTCACTCAAAAAGAGTGAATATCCGGAGATCCGACATGAGATCCGAAGAAGAGGTTGGGAAGTTCTTACCAACCCCATTCAGCAAGTCGGAATCTTAATGGTTCAAGAGTTCTATGCCAATGCATGGATCACCAAGAACCATGATCAAAGTGTGAACCCGGATCCAAAGAATTGGCTTACTATGGTTCGGGAAAAATACTTGGATTTTAGTCCGGAAAATGTAAGGTTGGCATTCAACTTGCCTATGATGCAAGGAGATGAACATCCTTACACTAGAAGGGTCAACTTTGATCAAAGGTTAGACCAAGTCCTCACTGACATTTGTGAAGAGGGCGCCCAATGGAAGAGAGATTCAAGAGGGAAGCCGGTTCAACTAAGAAGGCATGACCTCAAGCCCGTGGCTAGAGGATGGTTGGAGTTTATCCAACGCTCAATCATTCCCACTAGCAACCGGTCCGAAGTTACTCTAGACCGGGCCATCATGATTCATAGCATCATGATTGGAGAAGAAGTGGAAGTTCATGAGGTTATAGCCCAAGAACTCTATAAGGTGGTGGACAAGTCCTCTACCTTGGCAAGGTTAGCCTTTTCTTATCTCATTTGTCACCTCTGTTATTCAATAGGAGTTGACATAGAAGGAGACATCCTCATTGATGAGGACAAACCCATCACTAAGAAAAGGATGGAGCAAACAAGAGACCCCTCTCATCATGAGATCCCTGAGATGCCTCAAGGGATGCACTTTCCTCCACAAGACTATTGGGAGCAACTGAACACCTCCCTAGGAGAACTGAGTTCCAACATGGGACAACTAAGGGTGGAGCACCAAGAACACTTCATTCTCCTCCATGAAATTAGAGAAGATCAAAGAATCATGAGAGAGGAGCAACAAAGACAAGGAAGAGACATTGAGGAGCTCAAGCACTCCATAAGATCTTCAAGAGGAAGAACAAGCCGCCATCACTAAGGTGGACCCGTTCTTTAATCTCCTTGTTCTTTATTTTCTTGTTTTTCGAATTTTCATGCTTATGTTTATCCATGTTTGTGTCTTATGATCATTAGTGTCTTAAGTGTCTATGCCTTAAAGTTATGAATGTCCTATGAATCCATCACCTTTCTTGAAAAAAAAAAAAGAAAAAAATGTTCTTAATTGAAAAAGAAAAAGAATTGCATGAATTTTGAATTTTATAACAGTTTAATTATTTTGATGTGGTGGCAACACTTTTGTTTTCTGAATGCATGCTTAAACAGTGCATATGTCTTTTGAATTTGTGATTCATGAATGTTGGCTCTTGAAAGAATGATGAAAAAGGAGACATGTTACTGAGGATCTGAAAAATCATAAAAATGATTCTTGAAGCAAGAAAAAGCAGTGAATACAAAAAAAAAGAGAGAAAAGAGACGAAAAAAAAAGAGAGAAAGAAAAAGAAAAGAAAAAGAAAGAAATAAAGTTGTGATCCAAGGCAAAAAGAGTGTGCTTAAGAACCCTGGACACCTCTAATTGGGGACTTTAGCAAAGCTGAGTCACAATCTGAAAAGGTTCACCCAATTATGTGTCTGTGGCATGAATGTATCCGGTGGTAATACTGGAAGACAGAGTGCTTTGGGCCACGGCCAAGACTCAATAAGTAGCTGTGTTCAAGAATCATCATACTTAACTAGGAGAATCAATGACATTATCTGGATTCTGAGTTCCTAAAGAAGCCAATCATTCTGAATTTCAAAGGATAAAGTGAGATGCCAAAACTGTTCAGAGGCAAAAAGCTAAAAGCCCCGCTCATCTAATTAATACTGATCTTCATAGATGTTTTTGGAATTCATTGCATATTCTCTTCTTTTTATCTTATTTGATTTTCAGTTGCTTGAGGACAAGCAACAATTTAAGTTTGGTGTTGTGATGAGCGGATAATTTGTACGCTTTTTGGCATTGTTTTTAGTATGTTTTTAGTATATTTGGTTTAGTTTTTAGTATATTTTTATTAGTTTTTAGTTAAAATTCAATTTTCTGGACTTTACTATGAGTTTGTGTGTTTTTCTGTGATTTCAGGTATTTTCTGGCTGAAATTGAGGGACCTGAGCAAAAATCTGATTCAGAGACTGAAAAGGACTGTAGATGCTGTTGGATTCTGACCTCCCTGCACTCGAAGTGGATTTTCTGGAGCTACAGAAGCCCAATTGGCGCGCTCTCAACGGCGTTGAAAAGTAGACATCCCGGGCTTTCCAGCAATATATGATAGTCTATAATTTGCCCAAGATTTGATGGCCCAAACCGGCGTTCAAAGTCACCTTCAGAAATTCCAGCGTTAAACGCCGGAACTGGCACCAAAGTGGGAGTTAAACGCCCAAACTGGCACAAAAGCTGGCGTTTAACTCCAAGAAGAGTCTCTACACGAAAATGCTTCATTGCTCAGCCCAAGCACACACCAAGTGGGCCCGGAAGTGGATTTTTATGTCATTTACTCATCTTTGTAAACCTTAGGCTACTAGTTTCCTATAAATATGACCTTTTACTATTGTATTTTCATCTTTTGATCATGTTTTTATGATTGAACCCTCTTTGGGAGGCTGGCCATTCGGCCATGCCTAGACCTTGTTCTTATGTATTTTCAACGGTGGAGTTTCTACACACCATAGATTAAGGTGTGGAGCTCTGCTGTACCTCGAGTATTAATGCAATTACTATTGTTCTTCTATTCAATTCCGCTTGTTCTTGTTCTAAGATATCACTTGTTCTTCAACTTGATGAATGTGATGATCCGTGACACACTCATCATCATTCTCACCTATGAACGTGTGCCTGACAACCACCTCCATTCTACCTTAGATTGGGTGAATATCTCTTGGATTCCTGATACACGATGCATGGTTGATCGCCTGACAACCGAGTGCTCGCCTGACAACCGAGCTAGCCATTCCGTGAGATCAGAGTCTTCGAGGTATAGGCTAGAACTGATGGCGGCATTCAAGAGAATCCGGAAGGTCTAACTTTGTCTGTGGTATTCTGAGTAGGATTCAATGATTGAATGACTGTGACGTGCTTCAAACTCCTGAGGGCGGGGCGTTAGTGACAGACGCAAAAGAATCACTGGATTCTATTCCAGCCTGATCGAGAACCGACAGATGGATAGCCGTGCCGTGACAGGGTGCATTGAACATTTCCACTGAGAGGATGGGAGGTAGCCACTGACAACGGTGAAACCCTTGCATAAGCTTGCCATGGAAAGGAGTAAGAAGGATTGGATGAAGACAGTAGGAAAGCAGAGAGATGGAAGGGACACAGCATCTTCATGCGCTTATCTGAAATTCCCACCAATGAATTACATAAGTATCTCTATCCTTATCTTTATTTTTCATTCATCATCTATACCCATTTGAGTCTGCCTAACTAAGATTTACAAGGTGACCATAGCTTGCTTCATACCAACAATCTCCGTGGGATCGACCCTTACTCGCGTAAGGTTTATTACTTGGACGACCCAGTGCACTTGCTGGTTAGTTGTGCGGAGTTGTGATGGAAAGTTGAGATTGCAATGAGCGTACCATGTTGATGGCGCCATTGATGATCACAATTTCGTGCACCACTAAGCCGAAGATTTAGATCGAGGGCTATAACGGATGGTTAGTTACTCAAGCAAAGTTAGTTAGATTCTTGATAAAAGAGCGTAGATAAAGATTGAAAAAAGGGTCTAAGTGACTTTGAATTCTTTGATTTGCAATGGCAGGTTTCTTTATTAGAGCTGTACCTTAGAGACCTGTGAAAGATCTTGCATTTGCTGTGGCAAGATTTTATCAACTTGGTGACACTTTTATGAACTACTATATGGTATTGAAACCTATGATATCTTTTAAGTTTGTTATTATATGTATATGAGAAAGGAATTGAGTAAATAGCACAAAATTTTGATATGAAACAATATCATGAAGGAACCAATTTTAGTAGAACCACAGGTGGACTTTTTGTTGCTACTAGTTATGACTATGATGCACCACTTGATGAATATAGTATGATATTTATTTATTTATCTATCTTATTATTTTGGTTCTAAAGAGAATCTCAAATTTAATCAATATCTCTTATGCAGGAATCATTAGACAGCCTAAGTGGGGACACCTTAAAGATTTGCATAATTTTATAAAGTTTTGTGAAGAAGCATTGATTACTACTGATCCAGCAGTTACATCTCTTCATCCAAATATAGAGGTATATATGAGTGTGATTCTGATTCTGATTCTCATTCTCATTCTGAGGGCATATACATTTCAGTAACCTCACAACAGAGACTTTTTTCTTCCTTCCAAACAAGGCAAGTTTTGATATGGTTATTACTATTATCTCCACTTTCATGCTATTGGATATGCAAGACTAATGCATAAAAGCATGTTAAATTTAATTTTGTTAGAGAAATTATAAGTTTGTGATTATTTAAATTCGAGTTCATTTAATTTGTTTAGTTTTAGGAATAGATTTAAGTTTTATGTTTATTATTTTTGTTTTAATTTGTTTAGTTTTAGGAATAGAAGATGATAATGTTCTCCCTTTGCCTATTGTTTTTTGTTTTTATATCCTTGTGTTGATGCAGAGCATGGATACTCTTTTCAGATATCATGCATGTGTTTTTATTTGTTCATGTCCAAAAGGGAGAATTCCCGTAACCATAACCATACATGACAAAATTAATAAGTTGTTTGGGTTTGGATTCAAAATTTAATTTAATTGATTATATTATCCTTCAATTTTTTGACAGATAATAATTATAATTAAAGTGGGTATTGATTCTTCTCTCACTAGTTTCTTGTTATTGCTTTTGAGAATGTAAGTTGGTAATTGGCAATCATCTGATATTACCACTTTTAGTTAGCAAAATTTATTTAGCAATATGTTCGGAATGACATATTACCTTAGTAAAGAATTTTATAAATTGATCAATTATATTGTACTTCTTGATTGTTTACTTTAAAGATCATATTCTTTTGCAGGATGGAAGACTCAAAGATCAACTTCGTAATGATAATTTTTCTTCTTTAGAGGTGAGTCTTCTGCTGAGGTTTCATTTTGTGGAAAAATAAATATATGCGTAGATTAGGATGAAAAGAAATAATAAATAGAGGTTTGATATGCTGTTGTGATCTCTTTCATTTGTTGCTTGTTCCTTTGGATCCCAACAGTGTTTTAAAATATCGGTTATGGCGGCGCCATGGCGGTATGGTGTGGCGGAATTTGGCCTCGCCGCCATACAGAGGCCTCCGCAATGTGGTTTTTACGGCGGCTGAAAAGGCGGCCGCAATTGCGGTGGCGCCATGGCGGAACGCCATTGAAATGGCGGAAATGGCGGGATTTTTCAGATTTTTTGAAAAAAATTGGGGGTAATTGGGTAATTTAGGAAACCCTAAGTGATACCTGCAACCCTAATTAGCCTCTGTTGTTCAAAAACTTCTCTTCCTCTCTTATTCACGTAAAAAACGGCTCTCCGTCTCTCTTCTCTCTTCTCTATGCCTGCCGTTGGCACCGTTGGTGGTCGCCATCCGTCACCGCTGGTGGTTGCCGCCGCTCATCACCACAGTTCCCTCTTTTTCTGGTTCGTAGTTACATACATTCCCTTTTTTTTCTTTGTTGTTCATTCAGTCCATCGTCTCCTTCTCTTTCCTCATAAACCTCTCTTCCTCCAATTTTTTCCCGTTCAGTTTAGTTCACTATGTCAACTTCCAGACCAACCCCTGATTCTAATACCTCTGCCCCTGTCCCTGCCTCTGCCTCTGCTGGTCATGCTGCTGGCACTGCTCCTGCTCATACTAGGAGAAGACAACAAAATAGAAAAAGGAAACAACCTACAGCTCCAAAGGGGAAACCAAGTTGATGAGAGCTAGAATTTAGATGGTTTATTTTATCATTCTTTAGTTTAAAGACATGATGAGATAATGGCTTTGGTCTTTCTTTTAAGTTTTTAGTTTTTATGTTCTATGTCTTATGTTTATTTACTGAATTTTCTATTATATTTGCTGCATTAATTGGATGTCTTATGACTAGAAAAATGATTATATAGATTAGATTTTATAGTTTATTATATTTGCAGTTTTTCTGCATGTTTTTTTGTACACATATATGCATTTTTTAGGTAATCCGCCATTTCTGCCGCCATTTTCCGCAACGCCATCCGCCATTATTTTGTGGCGGATTTTTGGCTCACTGCCATGAGCCGCCATCCGCAATAAAAAACTATGGATCCCAATGAACTGATTTATATACCATGCTAATATTTATTACTTAGTGTTAATTCCATATCATTAATATTTTGGAATTTATATGAAGAATTCGCCATATCGCAGAGCATGTAAATTTCTTCTGATTGTAGGCCTCTTTTTTATGGCCAAAATTGGAACCTTGCTTATGAAAAGGTTGTATTTTAAATAAAATAAGTAGGACTAAGAGGCAATTAGATTCTCAGTAGAGGCCATGAAGGCAGCAGAGGTGTTTAATAGGACTAAGAGGGTTTAGCCATTTTGACAATTAAAAGTAACTTGGTAACTAAGCAAAAAATAATTTATCTAAGTTATCTTTAATTATTAAATATTGACTAAATTTAAAAAGATAATTTAGATAATTGAATTTTAGTTATTAATTGTTAAATGTTAAACTATTAAATAACATTTTTTCTTGGAAAATCATATTCCATCAAATACTTAAATGTCAGTCTAAAATTTCTGTTTTAAAATTATTATATACATGCCTTTTGTTCCAATAAATATGGCATGTGTCAATGTTTTTGTGTCAATGTTTTGTTACTAATATCTTGTATTGTTTTGGATTGAAGATAACTTAGATAATTTACTTTTTGCTTCTTTTGTGTTGTATTAATTTTTGAGTCAAATTGCAATAGAGGAAGAGATGAGATCTAATACAACAGTAATATTATTGGAAAGACTAATAGAGTGTGCAGCAGATGGTTAGCAAAAACAGCTTGCATTTCATTAAAGGAGTCACCTCAATGCTACCCAAGAACGCAAGCTCAAGAAAAAGGAAGAGAACCTGGCATTCGCTTGTTCAAGCATGTTCGCCAACCAGGAATAGTGTTTGATCATTTTGGTAACTCACTGAATCAAATGACTCCTTTCCTAGTGGCTTACTTGTCTATTCATGGTTGGTTTTGAAATTTTCATCATATTTTCAAGTGATAGCTAGAATGCTTTAATCAGCCAAATTGACTTTAGTGCTTTATATAGTTAAAATACAATCTTTATTTCATCCAATTGGGATACAAATGGGTTCTTATATTAGTTTACTACCCAGTTTGGTCGAGATCATATTGACAGACCTTGTTTTATATTTCAAATTATTCATGTTAAATTTTGCTCAAATATGTAATATTTTAATTTCCTTCTAAATTTTTAATGTGTCTTATTTAAAGATTTCTTTTAAATGATAATTGATTAGTAGTATAATAATGTAATTCTAGTATCTAGATTAATTGTTTCAGACTAATATTGACATGTTTGGGGAGGTTAAAACCCACATGAATGTGTTTTTTTTTTAAATTGAAAATTTTTTTATGGGGGTTTTAAACTGCCACAATGATTAACCAAGAATTGCCACAAAACGCAAGCACAGAACCCCCACAAAAGGTATAAAAAAACCGTCACTGAATGGAATTGTGGGGGTTGTGAAAAACCGCCACAAAAGAGCTCGTGGCACCTCAAATTTTGGGGATTTTTGAAATTGCCACGATCCTTTTTGTTGGGGTTTGATACCTCCACAAACAGGAAAAAAAAACCGCCACAAATGAGCAAAATCCTTGTAGTGCTAGTTCAATTTTGGTCCTAATTTGTTCATGTTAGTTTTTGCGATGTTGAAAATTAAGAAGAGAACTAGGAAAATTTTGAAAATTGCATCCATCATATCATACATACATATAGGAAATAATTTTGGTGAAAAACAACAAAGATTTTCAAGAATTTTGTTTTTAGGGCGTTCTATTAAATTGATTTGGAAAATTATTTTTAGACTTGCTTGAATAATTTTTATGGAACATAGAAGAGAGATAGAACAAAATACCTTGTGAGTTATTGAGCCTATAATGAGTGGTTACACATTTTAACCACTATTTTGTTCTTGTGTGCTATGCTCCTTCTATGATTGTGATCTTAGTTTTGCTTAATTCTTTATTTCTGATGATTGATGTTTGAATACATTGAGCATGATTGAGGCCATTTTTGTATAACTCACTAATCCATATAGACTTACCCTTGCATCTATCTTTGCTAACCCCTTTTTGAGCCTTACTTACCCCATTGTTTTTAAGATCACCATATTACAACCTTAAGCGAAAGACCATAATTTACCTTGAATGAAATTCTTGATTAGCTTAGGTTTGAGGTGTGTGTATCATTCAAGTGTGGGAGAATTTTGGGAAGCATTGGTAGAGAAAATTTTTATTTTAGATCTTCATTGAAAATTTTGGAAAATAGGTGCATTCATGGATGAACTATTAAACCATATGCATTTATCTTGGTTTTAAAAAAGAAATATATATATATAATAAAATCAAAAGGGGACAAAAGTTACCCCAAAGAAAAAAATAAATGAATAAAGAATACATATGTAATGCAAATGAAAAATCATACATGAATGTGTATAAAAAGTGTGATGATGGAAAGTTAGGATTGCATACTCTTTGTTATTGGATTGATAAAGGTTGAGTTGGATACTTAAACTAATCAAGGATTCAATTTAGTCCACTTAGCCATATCTATATGAAGTCTTCATGATAATTGCATTCATGCATCACATGGTTGTTGATTGTTAGATGAAAAACAAATCCTTGAAAACATGATTAGAGGAGTTCAATTAGAGTGATTAGAGTGCATACACACCGAGTGATTAGAGTGCATACACACCTAGTGAGAGTTCAATTACTCAATTTTATGTCTCCACCTCTCTTATCCAGAATTCTTGCAAGTTGCTTCATTTTGATGAGTTAAATCAATTATTTAGATTTTGTTTGCATTGAATTACTTCTTTGCCTAACCCTATATATCTATACTCTTACTTGGAAATTTGATTGGTTTGTTTTCACCAAATAATAGGAACTATAGATAGATAGATAGGTATAGATAGTATATAATATACTTGCATGCATATAAATAGTTGCATTCAATAAGTTGTTTACCCTTTGATCTTTCTCCTTGTTTGGTTTAGCATGAGGACATGCTATTGTTTAAGTGTAGGGAAATTGATGATTCCATATTTGACGATATATTTTAGCTTGATTTGAATGGATTTCATCACATAAACTCACACTTATTCACTTAAATAGCAAACTTTTGTGTTTTCTCCCTAAATTGATCCTAAATGTGAAAACATGCGCTTTTGTGCTTAAATTAGTGATTTTAATCCCACTTTTATGCCATTGATGCCATGACATGTTTGTTGAGTTATTTTAGGTCCTAGAGGCAAGATTGGCAAGGTAAAAGTAGAAGGAAGCATGTACAAGGGAGAACACATGAAGAAAACAAAAGAGAAGTACACAGCCATGTGTGCGTATGCACAACATCTGGTGCGTATGCACAAGAAGGAAATTAGATTGTGTGCGTACGCACAACCTTTCGTGCATACGCACAAGTGAAAGTTCAGCGAGGTGTGCGTGCACACACATCTGTGCGTACGCATAAGTCCCTGTGCGTGACTTCATTAATGAAGCACGTGGCTCGTGAATTTGGGGCTCTCTTGGCCCAATTTTTGGAGTTACTGAAGCCTTTTGTGATGCTATATCAAAGGGAAATGATCATACATGAAAGCATTAGTTTAGGAGGCCTCTAAATATGCATTAGGAGTAGGAGTAGTGTAGATAGCAAATTCTCTCTTAGGGTTTATTAAATTTCCATTTTAGCATTTTATAGCAAGCTTTGATTTTGGATTTTACTCATCTTTATTGTAAGTACTCTTCAATTTTCTCTTTAATTACTGTAACAGCCTATCATACAGAGTCTTATGCTTAAGTCATAAAACAGAGTTGGCAAGGTATTACGACTTCTAAAAATAAAATTTAGTACGTATAGCAGTATGAATAATGATTATAACTAGGAGCCTTTGAAGAAAAAGGGATAAAACAAAATCGTAACTTGAAAAGCGCAACACTCCGATCGATAACATAACGTAACGGATGAAGGATAAGCTAACGCGAGGTTATGCATATACAAATGAGTGCCAAAAACATGAATATCAAAACTCTAGTTCCGGTTGCGAAGATAACCGGTTCGAGCATAGAAATATATAGAAATATATATAAAGCAAGAAATCCAAAGGAAACCCAAAGGGCGAAAATACAAAACCTATTCTCCAAAGTCACCTCTAAAAGGAGTTAAAAGTGTATGTATTATTTAGTGGAGATAAAGTATCTAAGAAAAATATAGAAACCAAAATAGAGTCCCGAGGACCAAGGATCTTCGCTAATCGAGAAGTCTACAGCATGCTTCAGCGAGAAGCCTCACGACCTGTATCTGAAAACCACAAAATTTGCATGGGTGAGAACCGGAGGTTCTCATTATAGTAACAGTGCCCACATATCTAACATGTAATGTCCTGGAAAAGCCGAAGGCAATCCTAGAACTTCCAACAGATAAATCAAAGCTTATAAACAGGCTAAACCATAAATGGCAACTAACTAAAGATCTTTAGTCTAACTAATACTTTCCTTTCCAAATCCTTCAGACCTCCCAAGCACCAGTTGGAGTATAATATAGCAAACACAGTTATATCAGATAAGAGATATACAAATAGGAAGCTGATACGACATTTAGACATTTAGCAAGTAATATGCAGTCAATTAGACAATCTCAAACAATTCACATAATATACATATGATGTATGCCTGTCCTAATGGCTGATGAGTCTCATCTCTCAGTTATAAAGCCAACCCGACAAGTCCTGGTAGCTAACCATTAGACTGTCCCTCTGTCGTGCATCCCCAACTCGAGTTACACTCAACATAATCATGATTATAATCATAATCATAAATCACCCACACTGGTGTTTATCCATACAACACCCACACTAGTGTTTATCCACGGGGGCGAGCTCATCTGAAACTTTCATAGTGTCCAGCCACACTTAAGACATCGGGTCAGCAGAGTATCGAGTCTCCACCTGGAGCACGTGGTGGCTAGTCAATGCTTTCTCCCAGGAAAATCCGTATCTCAGATAGTGGAAGTGCAACATTCACATTTCATTCAATATGCATATATGCAATTATACTCGGCCATAATTCAATAATGACTCCGCCATAACTCGGCAATAACTCAGCTATTCGGCTCATAATTCAATCCATATCTAGCCAATTTATTAACAAATACAGCCCATCGGCTCATGGCACATAAAGCACTTCCACCGCCATCCTCCGTATCTCATACAATCATATTTGATAATCATTGATCATTATTTCTCCCCTTTCTTTGTTCACAATTTACCACACTCCCTAGCTTCTTTCTCATTGCTAGGCATATCATAATTAAAACTTAAAAATCAACTTTGGGGTGAAAACAGGACCACACGCACGCGTGGAAAAGACAAAAAGTGCATCGACGCGTATGCGTTGCCCACGCGCACACATGGATGGGAGAGAAGCCAAGCGATGCCTACGCGTCAACCACGCGTACGCGTGGGTGCGTTTTGTGCCCCACGCACAAAACCAGCACAATTCTCGCACAACTCTCGGAAAGTTGGCTGGGCATTCGGTGCAGCACACCGACGCATACGCATTGGCCATGCGCATGTGTGGGTGGTGAAAACGACGTGTACGCGTGGGCCACGCTTACGCGTGGGTGTGGATTCTGCCAAACATTTTTCTAAGTTAAATGCTGCAGAATTCACAGTTTCAAACCCCAATCTTCCGACGGGCATAACTTCTTCATTTCAAATGATTTTTCACTCGTTCTTCGAACGGCATAAATATCCCGGATCCAATTTCATTTCTAAACAAGTTTGACACAAATCGAGGATTCAGAACCTAAGTTATGCTCCTTCAAAGTATGCCCAAATACCACATTTTCATACAAAACCACAAAGTGCCATTTCCAAAACAAACTAATTTCAAACCTTTTTAAAATTAACCAAAACATACCAAAAATCAACCTCAAGCCTCCTCAACTCATACATTCACATTTTTACCAAAATTCACAAAACCACCATCCCACCATTTTAACCCATCTCAATCAAATACCCAATTCCAACACATTTTCATGTCATATATTTTTTCTCATCCCAATTTTTAACAACACCATTTCTAACTAACCATCATTACACACAATCAATATCATACTCACCATCAACATGGTTTCACCCACAATTCAACCTCAATCAATCATCAAGCATATATCACAACATGCATATTTCTCATGCATCATACCATCAAGGCCAATATTCATAATCACATATATGACCACACAATATATCTCAACCATTCAACAACATCAACAATTCAATTCCTATCTTAGGATCTCTAGCCTAAGTTTTCACACTGCATTACATTTTAGATACAGAAAATCGAGACCATACCTTAGCCGATTTCCCCCGCTCAACCGAAGCACTTCCAAATCACTTTTCCACAAGCTCTCAAGGTCTCAACACCTCCAAGAACAGATTTTTAGCACACCAAAGCCCTTTTCCAAGCTTTTCAAAATCTCAATTAAGCTTCAATATTCACATACACACTACCTAAGCTACAATTATCATACCCAAACACAACAACTCAATACCCAAACATCATAGAACAACAAATTCCACTAGGATTGAGAATCTTACCACACCCAAAGTTTAAGGAGACACGATTAATCTTCTCCTTCAACAGAGTTGAGTCCTTTAACATCAAAGAGCCCAAAATCTCAACACTTTTCTGCATGAAATTTGAAACTAAGGGATGAATAAGTGAACCAAAATCGTGGCTTACTTCAAGAATACATTAGTGGGTTTTGTAGAGCTCTTTGCGGTGAACGCGTGGCCACAAACGGTGCGGCAATCAGAGCTCTAGATCAAAAGTTATGGTGGTTTGAAGATCAACCAAGGGTTAGAACTTTGGAGAGTGTTCTTCCCCTTTCCATTTTTCTTTTCAGGGTGTTCTAGTGTGTAGAGAGGAGAGAGAGTGCTGAAAATTAGGGTTTTATATTTAGTTATGTTGGGCCAAGGACCCATTATGGGTCCGATTGGCCCAGTTTGGCCCGTTCGGTCCAATCTTGGGCCGATTTCTATAAAATTGGTATCGAAATTCTCGTCTCAATTTTCTCTATCATATTAAGCCATAAAAATCAGATTTTTATCTTTCTAGAATATATTTTCATTTATGGGATAATTAGTTATTAATTAACCGGGTTTTACATTCTACCCACCTAATTGGGAATTTTGCCCACAAATTTCGAATTCAAAATCCTGAGAATAGTTGCGGGTAATCAGTTCGCATCTCCGACTCAAGTTCCCAAGTGTGCTCGTCAACACTGACTCGACTCCATGCCACTTTGACTAATGAAACCTCTTTTTCACGCAATCGTTTGATACTCGTATTGTCAATTCTGACCAGAGCCACTGGAAGCGTCAAATCTTCTTTTAACTGAATGGATTCAGGTTCTAACACATGGCTAGCATCAGGAGTATACTTCCGAAACTGCGACACATGAAATACGTCGTGCATGTTCGAAAGGTGGGGTGGTAGAGACATCCAATACACCACCGGTCCAACCCTCTCCAGGATCTAAAATGGACTAATATACCGAGGATTCTGCTTCTTCGTTTTAATTGCCCTACCTACTCCTGTGGTTGGAGTAACTTTAAGGAAAACATGGTCTCCTTTCTCAAATTCCAAGGGCTTTTGCCTCTGATCAGCGTAACTCTTCTGACGACTCTGTGCATTAAGCATCCTATATCGGATTTTATTGACTTGTTCAGTGGTCTCAGCTATCATCTCCATCCCCCAACAAGCCTTTCTCCCTAGCTTCATACCAGCATAGTGGAGATTGGCATTTCCTCCCATACAGAGCCTCATATGGAGCCATTTCGATGCTCGCATGGTAGCTATTATTGTATGCAAACTCCACTAGCGGCATATATCGATCCCAGCTTATTGGCTGATCCAGAACACAAGCCCTTAACATATCTTCTAAGGTTTTGATCGTCCTCTCGGATTGACCATCTGTTTGAGGATGGTAAGATGTGCTCAAGCTTAAACAGGTTCCGAAAGCTTTCTAAAATGCACCCCAAAACCTCGAAGTGAAATGAGGATCTCTATCAGAGACTATAGTAGCAGGTACACCATGAAGTCTCACAATTTCCTTTATGTATAACCGTGATAGCTCCTCAAGGGTGTAATTCATCCGAATGGGTAAAAGGTGAGCTGACTTCGTCAGTCAGTCCACGATCACCCAGACATCATCAAAACCGGCCCTAGTCCTTGGCAATCCCGACACAAAGTCCATCGCAATGCTTTCCTATTTCCATTGCGCAACCTCTAAAGGTTGCAACGTCCCGAAAGGTCTTTGATGTTCAATCTTTACCTTTTGACAAGTTAAGCACTTCGAGACGTACTCCGCCATATCATTCTTCATACCAGGCCACCAAAACATGGCTTTTAAATCATGATACATCTTAGTACTCCACGAGTGAATAGAGAATCCGCTTTTGTGTGTTTCCTATAAGATATCTTGCCGCAAAGTGCCAACATTTGACATAATGATCCTACCCTTGAATCTCTATAACACATCTTGGTCCTCCGACACTCTCCACAGTTTCCCTTACTCAATAGCTGGTAACACCTTCGATAACGCATCATTATTTTCATGAGCCTTTAGAAGTTCAGATTTAAAATCACTTGAGATCTGTAATCGACTCAAACACAGAGTCCCAGACACTTCTTGAACACCAATTTTCAGACTTTCGAATTCCTTGAGCAACTCCTCTTCTCGAAGCATCATCCAAGCAGCATACAACGACTTCCGACTTAACGCATCCGCCACTACATTCGCCTTCCCCGGATGGTAATTCAACTCAAAGTCGTAGTCCTTCAGTAATTCCATCCACCTCCTCTGTCTCATATTAAGCTCTTTCTGATCAAAGAGACACTTCAAGCTCTTGTGATCAGAGAAAACTTGGAAATTAACCCCATAGAGGTAATGCCTCCACACCTTTAGCGCAAACACAATTGCAGCAAGCTCTAAATTGTGCGTAGGGTAATTAACTTCATGAGGTCTCAACTGCCGTGAGGCATACGCTACCACATTACGATGCTGCATCAGCACGCACCCTAGACCCTTCAGTGAGGCATCACAGTACACCTCAAATGACTCATTTGGCTCAGGTAACACCGACACAGGTACAGTGGTCAACTTTTGCTTCAACGCCTGAAAGCTCTCCTCACACTCAGGAGTCCAAACAAATGGTGTGTCTTTGCGGGTTAACCTTGTCAATGGCAAAGCTATCTGCGAAAAGCCTTTGATTAATCTCCGGTAGTAGCCAGCTAAGCCCAAAAAACTCCTTATCTCAGTTACAGATGTTGGTCGTCCCCAATTCATTACCGCTTCCACCTTAGATGGGTCTACAACTATCCCCTGCTTACTCACCACGTGACCCAGAAACTGCACCTCACTTTTCCAGAATTCACATTTAGATAGTTTTGCATAGAGTTTCTTTTCCTTTAATATCTGCAACACGGTTCTCAAGTGTTCTGCATGCTCTTCTTCAGTCTTGGAATAAATCAGTATGTCATCAATGAAGACAACAACGAATTTATCCAGAAATGGGGAAAAACTCTGTTCATATAATCTATAAACACTGTAGGAGCGTTTGTCAACCCAAAAGACATTACAGTGTACTCGTAATGACCATAATGAGTCCTGAAAACGGTCTTAGGGATGTCCTCACCCTTCACCCTTATCTAGTGATAACCGAATCGCAAATCGATCTTGGAGAAAATCCCGACTCCTTGTAACTGATCCATGAGATCGTCAATCCTTGGTAATGGGTACTTATTCTTTATTGTGACCTTGTTCAGCTACCTGTAATCCACACAGAGCAGCATAGTCCCGTCTTTCTTCTTTACCAGTAACACTGGCGCACCCCACGGAAAAACACTTGGTTGGATAAAGTTCTTACCCAACAGATCCTCTAACTTTGACTTTAGCTGGGCCATTTCTAGCGGTGACATCCTATAAGGAGCACTTGAGATTGGTCCAGCCCTAGGCACTAACTCAATAGCAAACTCAACCTCTCGGTTAGGTGAAAATTCATCAATATCGTCGGGAAACACCTCTAGAAACTCATACACAACCGGAATTTGTTCCAATCTTTGATCACCACCCAAAACACCCACAGTTAACAACAAGATACCCTGACATTCAGTCCCAGAACAATTCACTATCATAGAATTCAAGTAATAACTATTCAATACAACCGGTCCTTTTGTATCTTCCGGCATAAAGTACACTTATTTTGCAGAACAATCAAGCAAGATATGGTTCTCAGATAACCAGTCCAATCCCAAGATAAGATCAAGACCGATCATTGGCAAGCAAATTAAATTATGGACAAAGTCACATTGCTTGATCCTAAATAGAACTTGCGGACATCCTAGCCTAGTCACCATGGCTGTGGCATTATACACATTTAGGTCATAACCTAAAACTACGATATTCAATCCTAGCTCACTAGCTTTCTCGAATGAAACGAATGAATGTGTTGCTCCTGAATCAAATAAAGCATTTAAAGTTTGACCAATCATTTCACAGTTACCTCGGATAAGTGTCTCGGATCCTTCGGCACCTATAACTTAGGTGGTGAACACCCGACCAGTGTTCTGTGCTTTCCCTGCACCTTGTTTCTACTTCTCCGGATAGTTTGCGACCTTTTGTCCCGCCTTACCACAAGAATAGCACAAGCCCCATCCGACCTTGCACGGGGATCCCGGATGGTGACTTTCGCACCTAGTACAAGCTTGCTCATTTTGAGGCTGCTTTCCAAATCTCTTTCCTTGGGAGTTGTTGTTGTTGGATCTCCTGAAGAGCCTCCCCGCTTGAAAGGCAGACCTCTAGGAGCAAAGCTCTTCCCTCAGTTCTGTGGGAATGATCCCTTGTGACTTCCTCTCTCTGCAGCTGCCTTCTTCACACACTCTTCAGCAACCCTACTCTTGTTCACCAACTCTGAGAAAGTCCTAATTTCCATTGGTTCCACTGAGCTAAAGATATCGCTCCGGAGTCCTCCTTCATACTTAATGCACTTCTATTCCTCATACTCTCCCGGAGTCCCCTGACATATATGGGAAAACCTGAATAGCTCCTCAAACTTGTTAGTATACTCAGATACAAATATAGTACCCTGCTTCAGCTGCAGCAACTCAAATTCCTTGGCCGTTCTGGCAGAAGTTGGAAAGTACTTCTTATAGAACTCCTCCCGGAAGGCAT
Source organism: Arachis stenosperma (assembly GCF_014773155.1). Classification (NCBI taxonomy): domain Eukaryota; kingdom Viridiplantae; phylum Streptophyta; class Magnoliopsida; order Fabales; family Fabaceae; genus Arachis; species Arachis stenosperma. The sequence goes on from NC_080382.1 coordinate 99,629,611, forward strand.
CCCAGGTGATATAGTCATCACCCTACCGCAGGAGACATCGAACTCCTTGCCACCAATGTGATGCTTCCCTAGTGAGCAAATATGTAGCAAACTTAACACACTGCCCCTCAGGTACCATCTGTACTTGTAGTACTCGCTCCATAGCCTGAAACTAGGTATCGGCTTCAGTCGGGCTAGTAGTTCCCTTGAATTTAGGTGGATTAACCTTCAAGAAGGATGCCAATGTCATCGGGCCCTGAGCTCCACTTATGTCATTGCTATGGTTGTTCATCTGTTGCCCAAGAGCCTCCGTAGTGGCCTGCATAGCACCACTCATGTTCTCCAACACCGCCATAAAGTCTATTGGGTCATTTGTGTCGACCCCCAGCACACGAGCACTAGTACGACCTCTCCCACGACCTTGACCACGTCCACGAGGCGCCATCTGGTTCCTATACATACCAAACAATCGATATTAAGTTGATCAGTCTCAATATCGGAAGTTTAGTGCTTCAAAGTCCCAAATGCATGCTCATGAACGTTTATGCCAGGTATATCAGTTAGATATTCTAATAGCACATAAACACACATATAGAGAATACACAAAAGCATAGTCAGTCCGTCCTTCAGGCTCTATAGGAACGAACTGCTCTAATACCATAATGTAATACCCTACCATACAGAGTCTTATGCTTAAGTCATAAAACAGAGTTGGCAAGGTATTACGACTTCTAAAAATAAAATTTAGCACGTATAATAGTATGAATAATGATTATAACTAGGAGTCTTTGAAGAAAAAGGGATAAAACAAAATCGTAACTTGAAAAGCGCAACACTCCGATCGATAACATAACGTAACGGATGAAGGATAAGCTAACGCGAGGTTATGCATATACAAATGAGTGCCAAAAACATGAATGTCAAAACTCTAGTTCCGGTTGCGAAGATAACCGGTCCGAGCATAGAAATATATACAAATATATATAAAGCAAGAAACCTAAAGGAAACCCAAAGGGCAAAAATACAAAACTTATTCTCCAAAGTCATCTCTAAGAGGAGTCAAAACAGTATGTATTATTTAGTGGAGATAAAGTATCTAAGCAAAACATATAAACCAAAATAGACTCTCGAGAACCAAGGATCTTCGCTAATCTAGAAGTCTCCAGCATGCTTCAGTGAGAAGCCTTACGACCTTCATCTGAAAACCACAAAATCTGCATTGGTGAGAACCGGAGGTTCTCAATATGGTAACAGTGCCCACATATCTAACATGTAATGTCCTGGGAAAGCCGAAGGCAATCCTAGAACTTCCAACAGATAAATCAAAGCTTATAAATAGGCTAAACCATAAATGGCAACTAACTAAAGATCTTCAGTCTAACTAATACTTTCCTTTCCAAATCCTTCAGACCTCCTAACCATCAGCAGGAGTATAATATGGCAGACACAGTTATATCAGACAAGAGATATATCAAATACGGCATTTAGATAATTAGCAAGTAATATGCAGTTAATTAGGCAATCTCAAACAATTCACATAATATGCATATGATGTATGCCTGTCCTAATGGCTGATGAGTCTCATCTGTTGGTTATGAAGCCAACCCGACAAGTCCTGGTAGCTAACCATTGGACTGTCCCTCTGTCGTGCATCCCCAACTCGAGTTATACTCAACATAATCATGATCATAATTATAATCATACAATACCCACACTGTTGTTTATCCACGGGGGAGAGCTCATCCAGAACTTTCACAGTGTCTGGTCACACTTACGACATAGGGTCAGCAGAGTATCGAGTCTCCACTTGGAGCAAGTGGTGGCTAGCCACTGCTTTCTCCCAGGAAAACCCATACCTTAGATAGTAGAAGTGCAAGATTCACATTTCATTAGATATGCATATATGCAATTATACTCGGCCATAATTCAATAATGACTCCGCCGTAACTCAGTAATAACTCAGCCATCTGGCTCATAATTCAATTTATATCCAGTCAATTTATTAACAAATACAGCCCATCAGCTCATGGAACATAAAGCACTTCCACTGCCATCCTCCATATCTCATAAAAACATATTTGATCATCATTGATCATTATTTCTCCCCTTTCTTCATTCACAAGTTACCAAACTCCCTAGCTTCTTTCCTATCGCTAGGCATATCATAATGATTTGAGACATAAGGGGTGAGATCGAAGGCTTAGAAGTATGAAATTTGGCTTTTAAATTTCAAAAATTAACTTTGGGGTGAAAACAGGGTCACACGTGCACGTTGACCACGCGCACGCGTGGAAAAGCCAAAAAGTGCATCGACGCGTATGCGTCGCCCATGCGCACGCATGGATGGGAGAGAAGCCAAGCGACACCTATGCGTCAGCCACGCGTACGCGTGGGTGCGTTTTGTGCCCCACGCACAAAACCAGCACAATTCTCGCATAACTCTCGGGAAGTTGGCTGGTGGTGTACAGAATTGTGATTACACTTTTGCAACTCCGCACAACTAGCTAGCAAGTGCACTCGGTCATCCAAGTAATACCTTAAGTGAGTAAGGGTCGATCCAACGGAGATTGCCGGCTTGAAGCAAGCTATAGTTATCTTGTAAATCTTAGTCAGGAGATTAGTGATAAAAATGATTTTGTTTATGAAAAGTAAATAACATGAAATAAATGATACTTGTGATTAAGTAATGAGGAACAGGTTGAGGTTCTGGAGATGCTCTGTCATCTGAATCTCTGCTTTCCTACTGTCTTCTTCTCCAAACACGCATGGCTTCCTTCCATGGTAGGCTGTATGATCCTCTAAGTGAAAATGATCTAAGTACGGTTTCTGCACGGCTAATCAACAGTCAGATTTCTCATCTCAGATGAAAAATACCAGGCACAGCTATCACACGGTGTTCCGAGGGTTACCTAAAACTAGAGGTCGATCTCTGTTGAGATCTCTTGTATGAGTCAGAACAGTTGTGTCCAGCTCGATGATGGTGGTTTGGAGCCGCCGTGTCCGACTTGTTGGACTGGGTGACAATGCAGATCCTTCGTCCCCGGAGGGTGGGGGGTACCTGCAAGGGACTCCGATGCTTAAATTAGCAAGGGTATTAAGCAGGTATTAAGTAGAATCACAGTATGAGTTATACCTGGGTGCTCCAGTGTATTTATAGTGTTGAGACGTGACCTTTATTGGATAAGATAAGTTAGTTATCTTATCTTATCTTTATCTTTAAGGTTGAGGTCAGCGTATCTTCAGCGGAACCGCCCTTATCTCCATAGGCTTAGGCCGTCTTAGGATTTGGGTTGTGTTCCTCCATTTGGGCCCTTTATTGGGCTCTCTTGTCGATTTGGCCGAGCTCTCTGAGAAGAGGTCGGATAGTCTGACCTGAAGAGGTCGGTCGCTTTATCTTCAATCATCCCAGGTCGGATAGCTCGACCCAGGGTATGAACAGTGCCCCTGCTTGAGCTCGGTCTTCTTTTCTGAGGTCGAGTCCTTAGACTTCGGTCCTTCTTGAGGCCGAACTCAAGCATTTTTGTCGGTTCCCCTTGTAGAAGTTTTTAAATGTAGAACGTTTTCTTCTAAAAGCGCGCGCCTTTATATCGGCGCTTTGGAAACGTGCGAGGGTTTAATGCCTTTATTTAACATTAATTGCCCTGTTTCTCCTAGGCCCTTTTATTTTGATTTTGAAAACCCAGAAACGGTTTTTCTTCTTCATGCATTTCGTAACTTCTTCGCATTTCTCTCTTCTCCCGTTTTTAACTTTTCCTCTGTGTTTGCTCTGTTTTGCCTTACTCTTTTCTCTGCGCCGTTTCGTTTTGGTACTCCGTTGGTGCTTCCTTTGAGAGACGTTTTCCTGCCCCAGCTTTCCATTTTCTTTAGGACTTTACAGGTTTGGTTTCTACTTTCCGTTTCCTTACTTCTTTTACTTTTTGACCTTCGGTTTATGATAATGTTTTGGTTTTGCTTGCATGCTTGTTTGAAAAACTTTGAATCTTTTTGCATTTGTCGTGCCTGTTTATCGCCGTGTGTTCTGGGGCTTCTTTTATTTTCTGCATGATCGCTTTTTGCTTAATGCCTTTAGAGCTTTCGCTTGTCATTGCCTTTCCTGTTTGTACTTTTGATGGTGTTTTTTGCCTAATTCTGGAAAAGGTTGTATCTTTGGTGTTGTTCTGTTTGGCATTGTTGACATTAACAGTGCTTTTGTTGGTAGACTGTAGAAAGGTAGTTGCTTTAATGACTTTTCGATTTTTATCTTGCTGGACGAAATGCTTGTTGCTTTAGGCCTTGTTTCCTTGTTTTCGAGAAACGTTGGGGTATAGGTTTTTCCCAGGGACCTTGCTTTGTTGTTGCTGCCTCCAAAGGATGCCCCAAGACTTTTGGTTTGAGTCTTGGGGTTTTCCTTTTCTGCATGCCTCATCTGTATGATATTTAAGTTTGCTTTCTACCTTCTCCGAGATGTTTTTAGTAACCCCGTCTTCTTTTCTTCCTTGTAGGATTAGTTGGCCCTATGTCTTCTCGCAATAACATCGTAGAGATGTCTTCCAGAGTTCCCAAGGGGATGTCCGACTGGCTGGACTCCCTTGTCTTATTGTGTGTTTCTGTTGTGGATGCCGAGTTCTGTGCTGAACTGAGGAAGCGTCATAGGATTTGTGGTAACAACGCTCGTGAGGAGGATTATGAGCTTGTTGCCCCTGACTCTGACGAGAGGGTTTGCTTTCCAACTTCTGTCGAGGGAGAGCGTCCCTTCTTTTATGCCTACGAGTACTTTTTCAGTCAGTTGAACGTTTCTTTTCCTTTTACCGCCTTTGAGACCGACCTGCTGTGGTCGTGTAATATTGCTCCTTCCCAGCTTCACCCCAATTCCTGGGGTTTTATTAAGATTTTTCAACTTCTCTGCCGTGAACTAGATGTATCTCCTTCCCAGACATTGTTCCTTTATTTGTTTGTTTCCGCCAAGCCTGATGGTTCCTCAAAAAAGAAAGCTTCTTGGGTTTCTTTTCGGTCCGCCCAGGGGCACAAAGTGTTTGCTATGTATGATGAGTCTTTTAAGGACTTTAAGAACTACTTTTTCAAAGTTCGAGCTGTTGAGGGGGTTGACGATTGGATTTTTGACGGTTTAGAATTTCTCAAATAAAATCTTGTCGAAGTATAGTTTCTAAACCAAGCAATAATCCTTTCATACAAAAAGTTGTTTGTCACTAAAACAAACCCCTAAATTTATAAACCGAAGTATTTAGACCTCGGGTCGTTCTCCCTAAGAATTACAATGAAGTGTCTTGTTATTGGTTGTGAGTTATTTTGGGGTTTTGATATGAAGCATGAAAGATAAATGGCAAGAAAGTAAACTAACAACTATAAAACTCTTGGCAAGATATGAGAACTAGAATTCCTATCCTAGTTATCCTTCTCAATTGTGATGAGAATTGTGTATTGCTCCCACTTGGTTAACCTCTAACCATGGAGGAAAGTCAAGTGGATGAATCAATTTGATTTCTCAAGTCCTAATCAACTCCCAAAGGAATGACTAGCTTTAGAGGCATCCAATCAATTAGCAACTTCTAATTATCAATCAACAAAGGAATTAGATAACTCAAGAGTCACTAATTACTCTACCTAGGCCAAGAGAAACAAAACCTACACTAAAATCCAAACAAGCATTTCATCAAACACTTGGAAGGCACAAAAGAAAAGCATAGTAAATCAACAACAAGAATGAAATCTAACAACAATTATTGGAAGAAATTAACAACAACAATCAAAAGAAACACTTTTATTATGAATTACCTTTATTGAATTGGAAGAGAGTAAAAAGGAACAATATTAGATCTATAACAAAATACAAGAACACATAAGAGAGATTATAACAAAAGAATGGAAGAAAAATCAATGCAACTACAAGGAATTGAGATGTAGAAGTAGAAGAAATCAAAGATTAAAACCTAGATCTAAGAACTAAACCTAATCCTAATTCTAGAGAGAAGAGAGAGCTTCTCTCTCTAAAACTCTAAAACTAAAACTATCTATCTAATGATGTCCCTTCCAAAAAGTGATGCCTTCCCCTTAATCCTTCATCCTTTTATTCCTTTCCCTTAGCAATTTGGCGCCAAAAATGGGTTCAGAAACCCTCTCAAACCGCCAGGCACGTGTTGCATTAGTGAGGTCATGTGCCATCATCGGTGCGTGCGCGCACGGTGCGCGTGCGCGTCCCTGGCCGATTCCACAATATGCGCGCGAGCGCCTTGTGCGCGTGCGCGTGCATGGCTGACTTTGCTTCTTTGACTTTTTATGCTTCTCTCCACTTGTATGCTTCCTTCCTTGCTTCCTTTGATCCATGCCTAGCCTATTTTATCCTGAGATTACTAACAAACACATCAAGGCATCTTATGGAATCAAAGAAGAAATAGAATTCATCAAGATAAGGCTTAAAAAGCATGTTTTTACACTTAAGCACAAATAAGGGAGAGATAACAAAACCATGCCAATTCCTAGGCTAAATGTGACAAAAGGTTATCAAAATACTCTACATTCAATACAAAACAAACCGTCAAATTGGGGTTTGTCAACCTCCCCACACTTAAACCTTAGCATGTCCTCATGCTAAAATAAGAAGGAACTAAGGGTTATGACATTTATTTGGATGTAACTAAACTATGTGAATCCTATCTAAAGGTAACTATCTAAAGCAATTGGAAATGCTTAGTTCAAACAAATTAATTCCCAAGAGACATGCATAAGCACAAGAGCTAGGCATATAGGAACTAAGTCCAAACTACAATTGTATTGAATTATCAAAAAGAGTTCAGACTTGCAAGAATATAGATAATATGGGTGAACACATGTGATTGAACTTTTGAACCCTCACCGGATGTGTATCCGCTCTATTCACTCAAGTGTTTAAGGGTTAATTCACTCAATTCTCTTCTAATCATGTTTTCCAAGATTTGATTTTCTTCTAACAATCAACACTTATTCAATGCATGCATACATTCATCATGTGGTCTTTCATTTAGGTTGTAATGGGGTTAAGGTCAAGGTAGGATCATTTATGGTTAAGTGGCTAGGATTTGAATCTTTGATTAACCTAGACTTTCCCACCTAACCTATATAATGACCTATACAAGTTCAAACTACTCTAACTACCCATTCTTCACTTTTTCACATACTCATGCATTTTCTTTTTATTTTACTACTCTTATGCATTGATTCTTATTTGAGCTTTACTTTGGGGCATTTTGTCCCCTTTATTGCTCTTCTTTCTTTCTTTCTTTTTCTATATACATTCTTTTCTTTTCTTTTCTTTTTCACTTTTGTTTCTTTTTTTTTCTTCCATTTTTTTTCTTTCAAACTATACACAAGAACATCAATGCATAAGGTCTATACATTTAATCAATACATGAGTATGTACCCAATTCCTAAACATGAAAGTGTACTACCCTTTTTATCCCATCCAATGTTCCCAAGCCTCACCAACTTGAATAATAAACACTCTCACTAGCTTAGGCTAATCAAAGATCCAAACAAGGACTTTTCATTGGTTTTCCGCCTTGGGCTTGTAATGAGCTAAATTGAGAATAAGTTGGTTAAGCATAGGCTCAAAGTTGGCTAACAATGGAGAGTAAAAGGTTGGCTATTTGGGTAAGTGGCTAATGCAATAATGGCCTCAATCATATAAATGTATAAACACAAGAAATAAATGGATATATAGAATCAAGAAAATCAAGGGTCACAATCATAGAAAGAGAACAATTTCACACAAGAATGGAAAATAAGTGGTTATAAAATGTAACCACCTCAATAGGCTCAAGTCTCACAAGCTTGTGTTCTTAGTTCAATACATGCTTCACAAAGTATGAAATTCAAGCAAGTTTTCGAAAATTCTCTTTCAATCAATTGGGTTAATGCCCTATATTTAAACTTCTTGAAAAATCTCAATGTTTGACTAAGCATTGTTGTGATTGAAAAGTTCAAAAATTTTCTTAGTTCGCCCTTTTCTTTTTCACTTAAAACCAATATGTTATGCAAAAAGGGTGACTAAATATTTGCAATCCAAAGTACGATTTCTAATCACAACTACAACTAAAAATAAAGATAAACAAAATGTATAAAGAAAAATCCAACTAAAAGTACGGAATCTATCATCAAAAACATCTAAAAATAAAAAAAATATCCAAACATCAAAATATCTAAAATCCGAAATAAGCAATAAAAGTATCCAAAGCAAACTAGAAATGCATCAAAATATATACAAAAATGTGCAAAATAAGATAACTAGGCCGAAAAGTTCACCGGTTCCCAAATAATGCTGTCGGTGCCCTCCCCACACTTAAAACCAAGCATCGTCCTCGATGCTAAACCGGAGGATCAGTGGGAGGTACAACGATAGGCTCTGGCTCTGACTGTGGCTGGGGGACCGGCTCCTCCTGAGTCTGTGGCTGCTCTGTAGTGCCAGGGGCATCCTGCTGAACCGGTGCCTCCGCATCCTCCTCCTGATGATCCTGCTCATCGGAGGCCAGAGAATCGGGAAGCGGAGGTAGCTCAGCACCCAAAGATATAAGAGCCTGGTCCATCCGATCTAATCGGCGTCTGACATGGCGCCGCTCGCGCTCTAGGAATCGGAATAGACGCTGAACCAGGAGGTAGGTAGGCTCAGGTGCTGCTGGAGGATCTGTAGATGATGAAGGAGCTGCGGCTGTAGAGGAGGATGGGGCAGCCGTAGGGGCTGATGGTGAAGGTGTCCCTACGACAGCTCGAGCCCGAGAGCGGCGTCTAGCAGGTGGCCTCTCGTGCACCCAACCACCCCAGGGGATAGTAACCTCCCTGTCATCAGCATCAGGGGGTGGTGGTCGCACATCATCGTCCAGCCATGGGACCTCAGCTAGGGCCGCCATACTCGTGACCAAGGTAGGAAATGGAAGTAGGCCACGAATATGCGCCCGCCACATGCACTGTCTGATAAGTCTAGGGAAAGAGACATCCTTCCCCTCCATAACGCAACCAATCAGTAGGAGCATCTCCATGGGGATCTCAGAAAAGTGGGTGGTAGGCAGGACGTAGTGGGCGAAGATCATTTGCCAAGTCCTAGCCTCCCTAGTCAAATGAGTAAACAACATCCCCTTAGGCTTGGTGTTGCCCGCATCCATAACCCATGAAGCATCCGGTATCCCAATCACGCGCCGAAGCGCCTCATAATCAAAAGTCATGGTATGGATGGCAATTTCAGCCTGCTGATGGGCACACATGTCATCCGGAATGTGTCGACACTGTAATGCCTCCCCAATGGCGGTCTCAGTGATCATGATCTCCCTACCCCGCACCTGAACCGAATCCAATGTCGGACGGAAGAAGTTGCAGTAGAATTCCTTCACCCACGATATATTGATATCACCCAACTCGTGGTCAACAAAGTCAATACCTAAGTCAAGGATCCGACCGGTAATGGACCGTCTCACATCAATAGGTAGGGACAACTTCTTCTCAGTATTCAGCTTAATTGTCCGATATTTAGAAAACCGAAGCTCACAGTAGAGGTTGGGGAATTTGTCTGGATTGGTAGAAGGCAACTGCTGATTTTCTTTTTCCTCATCATTCAATGGATTCTTGGCATAATGTTTGTAGATGGAAGGAATGGAGGGGGTAGAGTGTTTTCTCTTCTTAGAGGCAGTGGCTATGGCTTTGCCTTTATCCGACATCCTGAAAAATATGATTGAATATATAAAACATTCAGCATGTAACAAAGAAGGCATGTTCAGGATACAATGAACAAAGAACAATCATGATGTTGCAATGAATATGCAAAAGTGAACAAGTAAACCAAAAAAAATACAAACTTCATTAAAGTCAACAACTCATGTGCAAAAGGCAATAATATCATCATATAATTGAAAGAATTGTTAAAGATGGTTAAAGGTGAGTGGAAGTTAGATGGTTAAAGAAATTAGTAAGTTAGAAAAGTAGAGTAGTGATAGGATGATATTTATGCGCAATGAAAAGAAAAGTTGTGGTTCATGTTCACAGTGAATGATGCAAATCCGGGAAGTAAAAAAGAAACGGAAATTTGCCCAAAATTGAATTAAAGACCAAAATGATACTAATTTTCTTGAAAATCGGGCAGCATTCCGGCTTAAAATCGGACGTTCCCGGATAGCAATTTAGCACAATTAGCATAGAAAGCAATACCAAACAAACACAACAGCAGTCAGATCTTATTTGGCAACACATTTTGCATGAAACAACAACCCAAAACCAACATACAGTACCTAAGGAAGCAAACAGCAAATATGCACATACGGAGCAATTATTAGGCCTAGAATCCTCTATCCAGCCCTAGCTACCTAACCGCAATTATATCTATCTAACCTAACATACAAAATTTGAATTCAAACTAACTAACATGCAATTAGACTAACTAACATAAATGAACAATAAAAGGAAAAGCAGAAAAAAAATACAGAATTGGAGCAGGAACCTGGGAGCAGAAGGGAACTAGGAATGGAAAAGAAATTGGGGAGTAGGCACCGGCAGCAGAATCAAAAATCGCGCCGCCGTCAACGGTGGCGGTTATGGCAGAAGGGTGGCGGTGAGAGTTGCTGCGGCGGCCGAGATGAAATGGATGGGTGAGAGGGAGAGAGAGGTTGGGTGGTGATGAGGGAGGGAGAGTCGCCGGCGGTGATGATGGTGGTGGCGGAGAAGGTGGCGCGGTGGAGGTTTGGCCGGGCGGAGGAAGGGAGAGTGAGTGGCTGAGAGAGAGAAGATGAGGTGAGTGAAAAAAGTAGAGAGAGAAGGTTGATGGTGAACAATGGCGGCCGCGGCGGTGGTTGACGGCGGTTACAGGGGTGGTATGGATGGAAGGAAGAAGAAGGGGAAAAATGGGGAGGGAGGAGAAGTGCGCTGCGGCACAACGCTCTTCGCGTCTTAGGGTATCCCATTTTTGAATCTACGCGCGCACGCACCTTGCGCGTTCGCGCCGATTGAGAGGACTTGGGACCTACGCGTGCGCGTCTAGCGCGCCTAAGCGTGGATGAGCAAAATGGGAAAGGGACGCGTGCGCGTACAGTGCGCGCACGCATGCATGGAGTTGGGCTAGGGGCTTAGAGTTGGCCCAACTCAGGCCTAACTCTCTGGAGAATGGCCTGGGGGTCGCGCCACCAGATCTGCGCGCACGCAGCATGTACGCGTCCGCGCGCATCGAGAGGAATGGAGATCCACGCGTGAGCGTACGGTGCGCTCTAGCATGGGATGGCAGAATAGGCAAGGGCGCGTGCGCGTACAGTGCGCGCACGCGTACATGAGATTGGGCCTGAAGCTTAGAATGGGCTTGAGGCACGCCCAACTCTCGGGTCCGTGGCTTAGTTTGGTGGCAGCACGCAAGGACGCGTGCGCGGTAAGCGCGCGTCCGCGTACATAGACGAGTTGTGAAATGGCGCGTTAGCGTGATGCGTGCGCTCGCGCAGATCGAGTTGGGCCTGCGGCTTAAGGCTAGCCCATAAATGGCTCAACTCTCTGGGGTTTGGCTCACTTATTGCAGCAGCAAATCGGCGCGGACGCGGCAAGTGCGCGTCCGCGTGAACTTCCATGTTCTTAACAACGGCGCGCACGCACGTTGTGCGCGTCTGCATGGATCGTGTTGGGCTCAGGGCATAATGTTTGCCCAAGGGAGGCCCAACTCTCGGGAGTGTGGCTCGTGGTGCATCCACACAGGGACACGTGCACGTACATGGTGCGTGCGCGTCCAACCCCCCCCCCCCTTTTTTTTTTGCAGATAACAAATTGCTGGGTGCTCCCCTTAGTGTTCACAACTCTTATTCACTCAACCATCGTACAATTCACAAAAATACAATTTTTGATATTATTCATCTACTACTAAACACAACATGCATGTGACTAAGCTAACAATTTGTATGAAACATCTACCTACAATGGTAACTCAAATCACTTATTAGGTAAATTTAAAAGAGTGGAAAGAGTTTACCATGGTGGGGTGTCTCCCACCTAGCACTTTTAGTTTAAGTCCTTAAGTTGGACATTTTGAGAAGCTCTTTGTCATGGTGGCTTATGCTTGTACTCATCCTTGAATCTCCAAGGATCCATGCTTCTCAATTGGTTGACAGAATTTTCAACCATTTTTATTAAGTGTGGGCAGAGTTCTACCCAAAATACGAGTCCCCATATTTGGTCTTCACATAGCGAACCGGGATCCCATATCTTATTTTCGCATCCATCCGTTAGTTGAGTTCCATGATTTTGTCGGATGGGTGGATGACATAAATGTGGCGGACACACAGACTTCTCTTTACTCCACCAATGCTTCCTTCTAGATCCATACAAAGTGATCCTTGTCCCAACATCATCTTTATACCTTGGGGCCTTGACCTTGATAAGCTTAACACCAACTTTCCAACCACTACACAACTCATTTTCACTTTTAATTCCACAAAGAGTTCTAAGTTGACCATCATTTTCAATCAAACCATATTCAAGTGAGAAATTAAAGCTTAGGGATAGAAATTTTACCCAATTAAATGTTGCGTTGGATGGTAATTTGGGGGGAGAGGCTCCCCCACACTTAGACAATGCAAGGTCCACTTCCTTGTGCTCTTCTTTGATTGTTTCCACCTCTTCATAATTTTCTTCAATTTCAACCTCATCCTCTTTGTTACGTGGCTTGGTGTTGTCTTCAAGAACTTCATCTTGTCTAATGAGAGGCAATTCAATTTTAGATAGAAATGCATTGATGAATGAGTTCATCTCTTGATCAACCTCTTCATATTCTTCCATTTCAATATACACCATGCCATTCTCGTCTTCCTTGGGAGGTTGTGCACACACTTCTATAATTTGAGCTTCATGTCCAATGGGTGAGGATTCCATCGTAGAGAGAAATTCATCCATGATTGAATCCATCTCTTGATAAGCCTCTTCCATGTCTCCAACGATGATATTCCTTGGAGGTTGCGCACCCTCCTCAACATCAATATCAAGCTTTTTGGAAGAGTGTTCCATGTTGCTACATTCCCGTGGACTTTCAACATCTCCTAAATCTTCAACCACTTCTTCCCTTTCTTCAATGATCATAGGCTCCTCTAATTGTTCCAGCACAAAATTCAACCCCCCCTTTTCCACCGAACTTTCCAATTTCTCCTTCATACTTTGCTCTTCTCTTGACGTTTCACATGGGGTCACGGAAGTACCTTGAGCATTCAAACATCGGTAGGCTAAGGTGGACACTACCTTGGTCAAGTTGGTCACAAACTCAAGTGTATCCCGCTTCATGGCCTCTTGTCCTCGAAGTAACAAAGTGAGAGAATCGTCTATTGGGGCTTGTGGTGGGCAGGAAGGTTCATCATTTTGGAGAGAGGGTTCATAATAGGGAGGTGGTTCTCTTTGGTAAGGTTGTGGAAATTGTGTGTATTGAGGTGGTTCTTGGTAGTGATCTTGATAGGGTTGTGGTGGTTCTAAGGGTTCTTGCTCATAATGGTCATAAAAATATGGTATGGATGGTTGGTTGTACGATGGGTATGGGTCATAGGAAGATGCTTGGTGTGGAAGGGCTTGTGAGTGTGGTTGAGGGTTATGTTGTAGGTATGGTTCATAGGCATATGGTGGTGGTGCTTGGAAATCACAAGGTGATTCACCATAGCCATTGGATTGATATGCATCATAAAATGGCTCTTCTTCATAATACATTGGTGGAGGTTGTTGCCATGAGGATTGATCATATGCATATGGCTCCTTCCACCTTTGATTGTCCCATCCTTGATACACATCTTCATTGAAGTTCTCCTCACCTACAACATAATTAGAACCAAACTCATAGCCAAAGTGAGAATTCATAGTGAAAGAACAAAATAAAACTAACAAAAATTAAGAAACAAACAAAAGATAAACCTATTCACAATATTCACATATATACAATAACCAATAACAAAACACCATTGCAAATTTCCCCGGCAACGGTGCCATTTTGACGATTGGATTTTTGACGGTTTAGAATTTCTCAAATAAAATCTCGTCGAAGTATAGTTTCTAAACCAAGCAATAATCCTTTCATACAAAAAGTTGTTTGTCACTAAAACAAACCCCTAAATTTATAAACCGAAGTATTTAGACCTCGGGTCGTTCTCCCTAGGAATTACAATGAAGTGTCTTGTTATTGGTTGTGAGTTATTTTGGGGTTTTGATATGAAGCATGAAAGATAAATGGCAAGAAAGTAAACTAACAACTATAAAACTCTTGGCAAGATATGAGAACTAGAATTCCTATCCTAGTTATCCTTCTCAATTGTGATGAGAATTGTGTATTGCTCCCACTTGGTTAACCTCTAACCATGGAGGAAAGTCAAGTGGATGAATCAATTTGATTTCTCAAGTCCTAATCAACTCCCAAAGGAATGACTAGCTTTAGAGGCATCCAATCAATTAGCAACTTCTAATTATCAATCAACAAAGGAATTAGATAACTCAAGAGTCACTAATTACTCTACCTAGGCCAAGAGAAACAAAACCTACACTAAAATCCAAACAAGCATTTCATCAAACACTTGGAAGGCACAAAAGGAAAGCATAGTAAATCAACAACAAGAATGAAATCTAACAACAATTATTGGAAGAAATTAACAACAACAATCAAAAGAAACACTTTTATTATGAATTACCTTTATTGAATTGGAAGAGAGTAAAAAGGAACAATATTAGATCTATAACAAAATACAAGAACACATAAGAGAGATTATAACAAAAGAATGGAAGAAGAATCAATGCAACTACAAGGAATTGAGATGTAGAAGTAGAAGAAATCAAAGATTAAAACCTAGATCTAAGAACTAAACCTAATCCTAATTCTAGAGAGAAGAGAGAGCCTCTCTCTCTAAAACTCTAAAACTAAAACTATCTATCTAATGATGTCCCTTCCAAAAAGTGATGCCTTCCCCTTAATCCTTCATCCTTTTATTCCTTTCCCTTAGCAATTTGGCGCCAAAAATGGGTTCAGAAACCCTCTCAAACCGCCAGGCACGTGTTGCATTAGTGAGGTCATGTGCCATCATCGGCGCGTGCGCGCACGGTGCGCGTGCGCGTCCCTGGCCGATTCCACAATATGCGCGCGAGCGCCTTGTGCGCGTGCGCGTGCATGGCTGACTTTGCTTCTTTGACTTTTTATGCTTCTCTCCACTTGTATGCTTCCTTCCTTGCTTCCTTTGATCCATGCCTAGCCTATTTTATCCTGAGATTACTAACAAACACATCAAGACATCTTATGGAATCAAAGAAGAAATAGAATTCATCAAGATAAGGCTTAAAAAGCATGTTTTTACACTTAAGCACAAATAAGGGAGAGATAACAAAACCATGCCAATTCCTAGGCTAAATGTGACAAAAAGTTATCAAAATACTCTACATTCAATACAAAACAAACCGTCAAATTGGGGTTTGTCAGGGGTCCGCCCCTTTTTTCTTGATGAAAACGACGAGCCCTCCTTCCCCCTAGAGTGGCAAAAAGATGTACGAGTATCCCGCTACACTTGGGAGATGCTAGATGATGTTGAACGCGCTTTTGTGGTTGTCCTCGAGGATCTTTGGGGGAAACCACCTCATCTTGATACGAAGAGATTCTTGAATGATCCTTCCTTGGTTCGAACTGTTCTGGATATTTTGTTTGGCTTTGCTTTTATACTTGTTTTTCCTTTCTCTACATTACATTTGTAACTCTTGGCTGTTGCTATGTTTGCAGAGATGTCAAAAAATACTGATTCTTTGAAGGCCTTTAAAAAGGCGAAGAAGGCCACTGCTGCTCTGAACATCTCGGCCAAGGTGGCCGGAGAGGGATCTTCTCAGATTCCTTTGAAACCTCCTGTACCGAGTTCCCCTGGACCGAGGAAAGTAATTCCTGTTCCTCGGGTCCGCTTAGTTGATCCTCCTCAATCATCTACTGCAGCTTCTGGTCCCCCTCCTAGTAAAAAGCAAAAAACCATTGAACCCTTCAATCTGGATGCCCCCGACTTTGATGCCGTTGAATTTATTGATCAGCAAATTTCTCCCTATGGTGGACTTTCCATGGACGATGTGTCTCTCCTTCAGCACCTGTATTTTATGGCCAAGAATAGTGTGAAGATGGCTCATATGAGTGCGGCTATTTTCTGAACAGTTCAGGGGATTCCGATTCATGCCACCAAGTCTTTTATGGAGGAGGCCAAGTCGGAGTTTAATCGGATCAAGGGCCTGAAGGAGGAGTTGGAGGTGAAGTTGGAAAAGGTGGAGAAGGAGCTGGAGGGTGAAAAAGCTAGTTCTATCGCCCTTGCTGCTTCTTTGAGGCTGGCTGAAGACATGGCCCTGAAGCATAAGGACAACTATGTCTCAGCTTATAGGGAAATCATGCGCCTTCGGAGTGAGTTGGAGACTGCTCGGGCTGATTATGGTGAGCTTCAGGGCCATCTTGTAGGTAGTATAACTGCTGCCTCTGAGAATTTGATGGAGCAGTTTCGCGTTGTTGCCCCTGATGCCGACCTGTCTCTTGTCAGTTTGGACAATGTGGTGAGGGATGGCAAGATTGTCCCTGACGACCAAGATGATGATGATGCTGACCCTCCTCCAGTTCCTTCTCTCAAAGTGTCAATCTCCTCGGTTTCTCCTGTTACAGCTGATCCGGATTGCCAAATCCTGAACCGGGATGATGGAACTGTTGACGCTGTTCCTATTCAAGCTCGCCCTCCTTCTCCTGATTCTGATGCCACCAAGAAAGCTCCCGATGTTGCCGAGAAAACTTTTGTTGATTTGTAGTTGGCCCGACTTGTGGGCGTTTTGTGGAAACTTTTTATAACTTTTTTCTGTAGATGGCCCAATGTGTGGGCTTTTTTAACTCTTTATTTTTCTATTTCTCGTTTGACATTTTTAAGTTGCCTGCCTGGTAACTTCATTTTGAAAAAAGCCGCTTTCTGAGGTGGCTTTTTGAAGCTTCGCATTTATGCTTTCTTTGGCGTAATATCCCTTTTTCGGATTTTTGCATTTTGTTTCTTGGCCTCTTTGGATTGCTTTGCACTTATTGCTTGTAGCTTGGATCCTTTTATGAGTTATTTTTGTAATCCTCTTTCTTGGACCTTTGTTAGGTCTCTTTCAGGGATTACTTTTATAACTTATCTTTGTAGGAGACCGACTTCGTTAGGTCGACCTCTTCTAAGTTATTTTTGTAATCCTCTTTCTTGGACCTTTGTTTGGTCTCTTTCAGGGATTACTTTTTATAACTTATCTTTGTAGGAGACCGACTTCGTTAGGTCGACCTCTTCTAAGTTATTTTTGTAATCCTCTTTCTTGGACTTTTGTTAGGTCTCTTTCAGGGATTACTTTTATAACTTATCTTTGTAGGAGACCGACTTCGTTAGGTCGGTCTCTTCTAAGTTATTTTTGTAATCCTCTTTCTTGGACCTTTGTCAGGTCTCTTTCAGGGATTACTTTTATAACTTATCTTTGTAGGAGACCGACTTCGTTAGGTCGACCTCTTCTAAGTTATTTTTGTAATCCTCTTTCTTGGACCTTTGTCAGGTCTCTTTCAGGGATTACTTTTATAACTTATCTTTGTAGGAGACCGACTTCGTTAGGTCGGTCTCTTCTAAGTTATTTTTGTAATCCTCTTTCTTGGACCTTTGTCAGGTCTCTTTCTAGATTGCTTTCGATAACTTCTTACATTATTCTGTGTTCATCTTTACCGATTTGTAGGAAGTGGTTGGCATATCGAGCTCATCCTTTGGATGAATCACGTTTTCACCTTTATTGGACGATTTGTCTTTATCGTGGTCGTGCAGTGAATTTGTTTTTCACTTTTTGCCGACCTGTAGCTTTATAATCGGACGATGAATACTTCAGAATAATGCGTCTTGAAATCTTGTAAAATACCTAGATAAATTTTATTCAGAGAAAAATGCAAATATGTACATGTGGGAATTTTTTCATTCTCTTAAGTTGGGTATGGTCTAGGTCTCGACCTGGTGCCTCATTAAAAAACCTTTTTAGGAAAAAGAGTGCATCCACTGGTGAGATCCTTTACCCTTTCTAACTGTAGTACCTTCTTAGGTTGCAGGCGTGCCATGACCTTGGCAGCTCCCGTCCGTCAAGTTTGGACACTCTGTAGTAGCCCTTCCCGAGTACTTTTATGACCCGGTATGGTCCTTTCCAATTGGCTGCCAGCTTTCCCTCTCCGGGTTGAGTTGTTCCTATATCATTTCGGATCAAGATGAGATCGTTCTCAGTGAAACTCCTTGGCACTACCCTTTGGTTGTATCTGGAAGCCATTCGACATTTTAATGCTTCTTCCCTAATCCGAGCTCTTTCCTGGATCTCAGGTAGTAGGTCGAGTTCTTCTCTCTGAAGTTGGGAGTTTGCTTCCTCATTATAATGGACTGCCCTGTGCGATCCTTCCTCAATTTCTATTGGAATCATTGCCTCCGTTCCGTATGTTAACCGGAATGGGGATTCCTTTGTGGTGGAATGCGGCATCGTTCGATATGCCCATAGGACTTGTGGAAGCTCCTCTGCCCAAGCTCCTTTTGCATTTTGTAATCTTCGTTTTAACCCTGCTAATATGACTTTGTTGGCGGCTTCGGCCTGTCCGTTGGCTTGAGGGTGTTCGACAGAGGTAAACTGATGCTTTATATTCAAGTTGGCTACTAGTTTCCTGAAGCCCGCATCTGTGAATTGGGTGCCATTGTCTGTGGTTATTGAATGTGGGACCCTGAATCTTGTGACAATGTTTCTATATAAGAACTTCTGGCTTCTTTGGGTAGTGGCGTTGGCTAAGGGTTCTGCCTCGATCCACTTTGTGAAATAATCTACCCCTACTATAAGGAATTTAACTTGTCCCGATCCCTGGGGAAAGGGGCCGAGAAGGTCGAGTCCCCACTTCGCAAAAGGCCAAGGTGCGGTCACGCTGATGAGTTCTTCTGGTGGGGCAATATGGAAGTTGGCATGTTTCTGACATGGTGGACATGTCTTTACGAATTCTGTAGATTCTTTTTGTAAAGTTGGCCAGTAAAATCCTGCCCGGAGTATCTTTTTGGCAAGAGCCCTTGCTCCGAGATGATTACCGCACATGCCGCTGTGTACCTCTTCTAATACTTCCCTTGTGTGGGAAGTAGGTACGTGATGAGCGGATAATTTATACGCTTTTTGGCATTGTTTTTAGGTAGTTTTTAGTAAGTTCAAGCTACTTTTAGGGATGTTTTCATTAGTTTTTGTGTTAAATTCACATTTCTGGACTTTACTATGAGTTTGTGTGTTTTTCTGTGATTTCAGGTAATTTCTGGCTGAAATTAAGGGACTTGAGCAAAACTCTAAAAAAGGCTGACAAAAGGACTGCTGATGCTATTGGAATCTGATCTCCTTGCACTCGAAATGGATTTTCTGGAGCTACAGAACTCCAAATGGCGCGCTCTCAACGGCGTTGGAAAGTAGACATCCAGAGCTTTCCAGCAATATATAATAGTCCATACTTTATTTGGAAATTGACGACGTAACTTGGCGTTGAATGCCAAGTACATGCTGCTGTCTGGAGTTAAACGCCAGAAAAACGTCATGATCCGGAGTTGAACGCCCAAAACACGTTATAACTTGGAGTTCAACTCCAAGAGAAGCCTCAGCTCGTGGATAGATCAAGCTCAGCCAAACATACACCAAGTGGGCCCCGAAAGTGGATTTATGCATCAATTACTTATGTAAACCCTAGAAGCTAGTCTAGTATAAATAGGATAATTTACTATTGTATTAGACATCTTTTGACAGTTTAATCTTTTAACTATTTAGTCTTTGATCATTCGGTCTTTTGATCATTCAGGGGGCTGGCCATTCGGCCATGCCTGAACTTTTCACTTATGTATTTTCAACGGTGGAGTTTCTGCACACCATAGATTAAGGGTGTGGAGCTCTGCTGTACCTCAAGTTTCAATACAATTGCTATTACTTTCTATTCAATTCTCCTTTATTCTTATTCCAAGATATACGTTGCACAACACTTTGATGAATGTGATGATCCGTGACACTCATCATCATTCTCACCTATGAACGTGCGTGACTGACAACCACTTCCGTTCTACCTTAGGCCGGGCGCATATCTCTTAGATTCCCCAACAGAATCTTCGTGGTATAAGCTAGATAGATGGCGGCATTCATGGGGATCCGGAAAGTCTAACCTTGTCTGTGGTATTCCGAGTAGGATCCCGGGAATCCGGAAAGTCTAACCTTGTCTGTGGTATTCCGAGTAGGATTCCGGTATTGAATGACTGTGACGGACTTCAAACTCGTGATTGCTGGGCATGATGACAAACGCAAAAGGATCAATGGATCCTATTCCAACATGATCGAGAACCAACAGCTGATTAGCCGTGCTGTGACAGAGCATTTGGACCATTTTCACTGAGAGGATGGGATGTAGCCATTGTCAAGGGTGATGCCTCCAGACGATTAGCCGTGTAGTGACAGCGCATAGGACCATTTTCCCGAGAGGATTAAAAGTAGCCATTGATGATGGTGATGCCCTACATACAGCTTGCCATGGAAAGGAGTAAGTAGGATTGGACGAAAGCAATAAGAAAGTAGAGATTCGAAAAGATTCTAGCATCTCCACACGCCTATCTGAAATTCCCACCATTGATTTACATAAGTATTTCTATCCCTTTTTATTTTCTATTTATTATTAATTTTCGAAACCCATAACCATTTAATCTGCCTAACTGAGATTTACAAGGTGACCATAGCTTGCTTCATACCAACAATCTCTGTGGGATCGACCCTTACTCGCGTAAGGTTTATTACTTGGACGACCCAGTACACTTGCTGGTTAGTTGAACGGAGTTGTGAATTCAAATAGAGCCAGTTATTAAATTTCATACAAGTACAAAGAGCATGGATCACAATTTCGTCCACCAAGTTTTTGGCGCCGTTGCCGGGGATTGTTCGAGTCTGGACAACTGACGGTTCATCTTGTTGCTCAGATTAGGTAATTTTCTTTTCAAAAACTTTTTCAAAATTTTCTTTTCTTTTTCGTTTTTCCAAAAATATTTTCGAAAAAAATTAATAAAAATCCAAAAAAAATTAGAAAATCATAAAAACCAAAAATATTTTGTGTTTCTTGTTTGAGTCTTGAGTCAATTTTTAAGTTTGGTGTCAATTGCATGCATTTAAAATTTTTTCTTGCATTTTTCGAAAATTCATGCATTCATGGTGTTCTTCATGATCTTCAAGTTGTTTTTGACAAGTCTCCTTGTTTGATCTTGATGTTTTCTTGTTTTGTGTTGTTTGTTATTTTTCATGTGCATTTTTCGTTTGTTAGAGTCCATGCATTAAAGATTTCTAAGTTTGGTGTCTTGCATGTTTTCTTTGCATCAAAAATTTTTTCAAAATTATGTTCTTGATGTTCATCATGATCTTCAAAGTGTTCTTGGTGTTCATCTTGACATTCATAGTGTTCTTGCATGCATCATGTGTTTTGATCCAAAATTTTTATGTTTTGGGTCATAATTGTGTTTTTCTATCTCATAATTAAAATATTCAAAATTCAAAAAAATATCTTTTCCTTTTTTCTCTCCAAATTTTCGAAATTTTGGGTTGACTTGGTCAAAAATTTTCAAAATTAGTTGTTTCTTACAAGTCAAATCAAATTTTCAAAATTTAAAAATCTTATCTTTTTAAAATCTTTTTCAAAAATCATATCTTTTCCAATTTTTCCTCTTTTTCGAAAATTTCAAAAAAATCTTTTTCAAAATATTTTCAAAATCTTTTTCTTATCTTTGTATCATATTTTCGAAAATTAGCTAACAATTAATGTGATTGATTCAAAAATTTGAAGTTTGTTACTTTCTTGTTAAGAAAGGTTCAATCTTTAAATTCTAGAATCTTATCTTGTAGTTTCTTGTTAGCTAAGTCATTTTAAAAATTAAATCTTTTTCAAAATTTCTTTTTCTTAAAAAAATCTTATCTTTTTATCTTATCTTTTTCAAAATTTGATTTCAAAAATATCTTATCTTATCTTATCTTCTTATCTTTTCAAATTTGATTTTAAAATCTTTTTCAACTAACTAATTAACTTTTTGTTTGTTTCTTATCTTTTTTAAAACCACCTAACTACTCTTTCCTCTCTAATTTTCGAAAATATCTCACCCCTTTTTCAAAAATTCTTTTTAATTAACTAATTGTTTCATGTTTTAATTTTAATTACATCTTATCTCTAATTTTCGAAAATTACTAACCCCTTTTTCAAAATTATTTTCGAAATTCTCCCTCTCTTTTCTTATTCTATTTAATTATTTAATTACTAACACTTCTCTTCACCTCTCTCCATCTAAATATCCGAATTCCCTCTTCTACATTCTTCTCCCCTTTCTTCTTCTACTAACATAAAGGAATCTCTATACTGTGACATAGAGGATTCCTCTTTCTTTTCTTGTTTTCTTCTCTTTCATATGAGCAGGAACAGGGAAAAAGGCACTCTTGTTGAAATTGATCCTGAACCTGAAAGGACTCTGAAAAGGAAACTAAGAGAAACTAAATTACAACAATCCAGAAACAACCTTTCAGAAATTTTCGAACAAGAGAAGGAGATGGCAGCCGAAAATAATAATAATAATGCAAGGAGAATGCTTGGTGACTTCACAAAGCCAACGTCCAAATTTGATGGAAGAAGCATCTCCATTCCTGCCATTGGAGCCAATAATTTTGAACTTAAGCCTCAACTAGTTGCTTTAATGCAACAAAACTGCAAGTTTTATGGACTTCCATCTGAAGATCCTTACCAGTTTTTAACTGAGTTCTTGCAGATCTGTGAGACTGTAAAGACGAATAGAGTTGATCCTGAAGTCTACAGACTCATGCTTTTCCCTTTTGCTGTAAGAGACAGAGCTAGAATATAGTTGGATTCACAACCTACGGATAGCCTGGACTCCTGGGATAAGCTGGTCACAGCCTTCTTGGATAAATTCTTTCCTCCTCAAAAGCTGAGCAAGCTGAGAGTGGATGTTCAAACCTTCAAACAAAAAGATGGTGAATCCCTCTATGAAGCTTGGGAAAGATACAAGCAGCTGACCAAAAGATGTCCATCTGACATGTTTTCAGAATGGACCATATTAGATATATTCTATTATGGTCTATCTGAATTTTCGAAAATGTCATTGGACCATTCTGCAGGTGGATCTATTCACCTAAAGAAAACGCCTGAAGAGGCTCAAGAACTCATTGA
This sequence comes from Arachis stenosperma, assembly GCF_014773155.1. Lineage (NCBI taxonomy): Eukaryota > Viridiplantae > Streptophyta > Magnoliopsida > Fabales > Fabaceae > Arachis > Arachis stenosperma. The sequence goes on from NC_080382.1 coordinate 99,652,787, forward strand.
TATGGTTGCAAACAACCAATTCATGTACACTTCTGAGAGGAATTCCGTGAATAATGGGATACCTCAGAAGAAAGGAGTTCTTGAAATTGATGCTCTGAATGCCATATTGGCTCAGAACAAAGTGTTGACTCAACAGATCAACATGATCTCTCAAAATCTGAATGGATGGCAACATGCATCCAACAGTACTAAAGAGGCAGCTTCTGAAGAAGCTTATGATCCTGAGAACCCTGCAATGGCAGAGGTTAATTACATGGGTGAACCTTATGGAAACACCTATAATTCATCATGGAGAAATCATCCAAATTTCTCATGGAAGGATCAACAAAAGCCTCAACAAGGCTTTAACAATGGTGGACGCAATAGGCTGAGCAATAGCAAGCCTTTCCCATCATCTTCTCAGCAACAGACAGAGAATTCTGAACAAAACACTTCTAATTTAGCCAATCTAGTCTCTGATCTGTCAAAGGCCACTTTCAGTTTCATGAGTGAAACAAGATCCTCCATTAGAAATTTGGAGGCACAAGTGGGCCAGCTGAGTAAGAAAGTCATTGAAACTCCTCCCAGTATTCTCCCAAACAATACAAAAGAGAATCCAAAAGGAGAGTGCAAGGCCATTGATTTAATCAATATGGCCGAATGCACAAGGGAGGAGGAGGACAAAAATCCTAGTGAGGAAGACCTTCTGGGACGTCCCTCAAGCAAGAAGGAGTTTCCTATTAAGGATCCAAAGGAATCTGAGGCTCATATAGAGACCATAGAGATTCCATTAAATCTCCTTCTGCTATTCATGAGCTCTGAAGACTATTCTTCCTCTGAAGAGGATGAAGATGTGACTGGAGAGCAAGTTGCTCAATACTTAGGAGCTATCATGAAGCTGAATGCCAAGTTGTTTGGTAATGAGACTTGGGAAAGTGAACCTCCCTTGCTCATTAATGAACTAGATACCTGGATTCAGCAATTTCTACCTCAAAAGAAACAAGATCCTGGCAAGTTTTTGATACCTTGTACCATAGGCACCATGACCTTTGCAAAAGCTCTGTGTGATCTGGGGTCAGGGATAAATCTTATGCCACTCTCTGTAATGTAGAAGCTGGGGATCATTGAGGTACAACCTGCCTTGTTCTCATTACAATTGGTAGACAAGTCATTAAGACAAGCTTATGGAATAGTAGAGGACGTGTTAGTAATGGTTGAATGCCTTTACATCCCTGCTGATTTCATAATCTTAGACACTAGGAAGGAAGAGGATGAATGCATCATCCTTGGAAGACCTTTCCTAGCCACAGCAGGAGCTGTGATAGATGTCAACAGAGGTGAATTAGTCCTTCAATTGAATGGGGACTACCTTGTGTTTAAGGCACAGGGCCATCCCTCTGTGACAAAAGAGAGTAAGCATGAAGAGCTTCTCTCAGTTCAAAGTCAAGAAGAGCCCCCACAGTCAAACTCTAAGTTTGGTGTTGGGAGGCCACAACCAAACTCTAAGTTTGGTGTTAAGACCCCATATCCAAACTCTAAGTTTGCTGTTGGAACTATACAACATTGACCTGATCACCTTGTGGCTCCATGAGAGCCACTGTCAAGCTATTGACATTAAAGAAGCACTTGTTGGGAGGCAACCCAATTTTATTTATCTAATTTTTATTTTATTTTATTTTATTGTTATTTTGTGTTTTATTAGGTACATGATCATGTGGAGTCATGAAAAAAATATAAAAATTAAAAACAGAATAAAAAAAATAGCAGAAGAAAAATCACACCCTGGAGGAAGCACAGGCTAGCGTTCAACGCCAGTAAGGAGCATCTGGCTGGTGTTCAACGCCAGAACAGAGCATGAAACTGGCGCTGAACGCCAGAAACAAGCAACATTCTGGCGCTGAACGCCAGGAATGTGCCTAGAAGAAAAAGCTGGCGCTGAACGCCAGTAACAAGCATGAAACTGGCGTTCAACACCAGAAACATGCTTTACATGGGCGTTGAACGCCCAGAACGTGCACCACTCGGCGTTTAAACGCCAGAATGATGTGCAAAGGCATTTTACATGCCTATTTGGTACAGGGATGAAATTCCTTGACACCTCAGGATCTGTGGACCCCACAGGATCACCTCAGGATCTGTGGATCCCACAGGATCCCTACCTAACATATTCCCACCTTACCTCCTAATCCTAGTTTTACTCTTCCCCATATCACACTTCCCAAAAACCCTTCACCAATCACCTCAATCTCTCTTCCCAATCACCTATTCACCACTCACATCCATCCACTCTTCCCCATAAACCCCACCTACCTTCCAAATTCAAAATTTCTTTCCCACCCTAAATAGCCGAACCTACCCTCTCCCCTCTCCCTATATATACCCTTCCATTCCACTTCATTTTCATACAACACTACCCCCTCTACTATACCTTGGCCGAATCCATCTCCCCTCACTCTCCTCCATTTTCTTCTTCTTCTTCTTCTCTTCTTTCTTCTCTTGCTCGAGGGCGAGCAATATTTTAAGTTTGGTGTGGTAAAAGCATAAGCTTTTTGTTTTTCCATTACCATCAATGGCACCTAAGACCGGAGAATCCTCTAGAAAAGGAAAAGGGAAGACAAAAGCTTCCACCTCCGAGTCATGGGAGATGGAAAGATTCATCTCCAAGAGCCATCAAGACCACTTCTATGATGTTGTGGCAAAGAAGAAGGTGATCCCTGAGGTCCCTTTCAAGCTCAAGAAAAATGAGTATCCGGAGATCCGACACGAAATCCGAAGAAGAGGTTGGGAAGTCCTAACCAACCCCATGCAACAAGTCGGAATCTTAATGGTTCAAGAGTTCTATGCCAATGCATGGATCACTAGGAACCATGATCAAAGTATGAACCCGAGTCCAAAGAATTATCTCACAATGGTTCGGGGAAAATACTTAGATTTTAGTCCGGAAAATGTTAGGTTGGCATTCCACTTGCCCATGATGCAAGGAGATGAACGCCCCTACACTAGAAGGGTCAACTTTAATCAAAGGTTGGACCAAGTCCTTATGGACATATGTGTGGAAGGAGCTCAATGGAAGAGAGACTCCAAAGGCAAGCCAGTCCAACTAAGAAGACTGGACCTCAAGCCTATAGCTAGAGGATGGTTGGAGTTCATTCAATGCTCCATCATTCCCACTAGCAACCGATCTGAAGTTACTGTGGATCGGGCCATCATGATTCATAGCATCATGATTGGAGAGGAAGTAGAAGTTCATGAAGTCATCTCCAATGAATTCTACAAAATAGCCGAAAAGCCCTCCACCATGGCAAGGCTAGCTTTTCCTCACCTCATTTGCCATCTATGTTACTCAGCTGGAGTTATCATAGAAGGAGACATCTCCATTGAAGAGGATAAGACCATCACCAAGAAGAGGATGGAGCAAGCAAGAGAGACCCTTCACGGTTCTCAAGAGATGCATGAGGAAGCTCATCATCAAGAAATCCCTGAGATGCCTCAAGGGATGCACTTTCCTCCCAACAACTATTGGGAACAACTCAACACTTCCTTAGAAGATTTGAGCCACAATGTGGAACAATTAAGGGTGGAACATCATGAGCACTCCATCATTCTCCAAGAAATAAGAGAAGATTAAAGAGCAATGAGGGAGGAGCAACAAAGGCAAGGAAGGGACATAGAAGAGCTTAAGAACATTGTTGGTCCTTCAAGAAGAAGACGCCAGTAAAGGTGGATTCATTCCTTGTTCTTATTTCTTTCTGCTTTTCATTTTTTTTTATGTTGAGTTTATCTATGTTTTGTGTCTCTACTTCATGATCATTAGTATGTAGTAACTATGTCTTAAAGCTATGAATAAAATCCATTAATCCTTCACCTCTCTTAAATGAAATATGTTTTAATTCAAAAGAACAAGAAGTACATGAATTTCAAATTTATCTTTGAATTTAGTTTAATTATATTGATGTGGTGACAATACTTTTTGTTTTCTGAATGAATGATTGAACAGTGCATATTTTTGATCTTGTTGTTCATGAATGTTAAAATTGTTGGCTCTTGAAAGAATGATGAACAAAGAGAAATGTTATTGATAATATGAAAAATCATGAAATTGATTCTTGAAGCAAGAAAAAGCAGTGAAAAAGAAGAAGCTTGCGAAAAAAAAATGGTGAAAAAAAAAATAGAAAGAAAAAGAAAAAGCAAGCAGAAAAAGCCAATAGCCCTTAAAACCAAAAGGCAAGGGTAAAAAGGATCCAAGGCTTTGAGCATCAATGGATAGGAGGGCCCAAGGAAATAAAATCCAGGCCTAAGCGGCTAAATCAAGCTGTCCCTAACCATGTGCTTGTGTCATGAAGGTCCAAGTGAAAAGCTTGAGACTAAGTGGTTAAAGTCACGATCCAAAGCAAAAAGAGTGTGCTTAAGAGCTCTGGACACCTCTAACTGGGGACTCTAGCAAAGCTGAGTCACAATCTGAAAAGGTTCACCCAGTTATGTGTCTGTGGCATTTATGTATCCGGTGGTAATACTGGAAAACAAAGTGCTTAGGGCCACAGCCAAGACTCATAAGTAGCTGTGTTCAAGAATCAACATGCTTAACTAGGAAAGTCAATAACACTATCTGAACTCTGAGTTCCTAGAGACGCCAATCATTCTAAACTTCATAGGAAAAAGTGAGATGCCAAAACTGTTCAGAGGCAAAAAGCTACAAGTCCCGCTCATCTAATTAGAATTAATATTCATTGATATTTTGGAATTTATAGTATATTCTCTTCTTTTTATCCTAATTGATTTTCAGTTGCTTGGGGACAAGCAACAATTTAAGTTTGGTGTTGTGATGAGCGGATAATTTATACGCTTTTTGGCATTGTTTTTAGGTAGTTTTTAGTAAGTTCAAGCTACTTTTAGGGATGTTTTCATTAGTTTTTATGTTAAATTCACATTTCTAGACTTTACTATGAGTTTGTGTGTTTTTCTGTGATTTCAGGTAATTTCTGGCTGAAATTGAGGGACTTGAGCAAAACTCTGAAAAAGGCTGACAAAAGGACTGCTGATGCTATTGGAATCTGACCTCCCTGCACTCGAAATGGATTTTTGGGAGCTATAGAATTCCAAATGGCGCGCTCTCAATGGCGTTAGAAAGTAGACATCCAGAGCTTTCCAGCAATATATAATAATCCATACTTTATTCGGAAATTGATGACGTAACTTGGCGTTGAACGCTAAGTACATGCTGCTGTCTGGAGTTAAACGCCAGAAAAACGTCATGATCCGGAGTTGAATGCCCAAAACACGTTATAACTTGGAGTTCAACTCCAAGAGAAGCCTCAGCTTGTGGATAGATCAAGCTCAGCCCAAACATACACCAAGTGGGCCCCGGAAGTGGATTTATGCATCAATTACTTACTCATGTAAACCCTAGAAGCTAGTCTAGTATAAATAGGATAATTTACTATTGTATTAGACATCTTTTGATAGTTTAATCTTTTGACAGTTTAATCTTTTGACTGTTTAGTCTTTGATCATTCGGTCTTTTGATCATTCAGGGGGCTAGCCATTCGGCCATGCCTGAACCTTTCACTTATGTATTTTCAACGGTGGAGTTTCTACACACCATAGAATAAGGGTGTGGAGCTCTACTGTACCTCAAGTTTCAATACAATTACTATTACTTTCTATTCAATTCTCCTTTATTCTTATTCCAAGATATACGTTGCACAACACTTTGATGAATGTGATGATCCGTGACACTTGATGAGCGGATATTTTATACGCTTTTTGGGGGTAATTTCATGTAGATTTTAGCATGTTTTAATTAGTTTTTAGTTAGATATTATTAGTTTTTAGGCAAAAATCATATTTCTGGACTTTACTATGAGTGTGTGTATATTTTTGTGATTTCAGGTATTTTCTGGCTGAAATTGAGGGAGCTGAGCAAAAATCTGACTTAGGCTGAAAAAGGACTGCTGATGTTGTTGGATCCTGACCTCCCTGCACTCGAAATGGATTTTCTGGAGTTTCAGGAGCTCAATTGGCGCGCTCTCAACGGCGTTGGAAAGTAGGCATCCAGGGCTTTCCAGCAATATATAATAGTCCATACTTTGCGCGAAGATAGATTACGTAACTTGGCGTTGAACGCCAAGTACATGCTGCTGTCTGGAGTTAAACGCCAGAAACACGTCATGATCCGGAGTTGAACGCCCAAAACACGTCATAACTTGGAGTTCAACTCCAAGAAAAGCCTCTACTCGTGGATAGCTTTAGTCTCAGCCCCAGCACACACCAAGTGGGCTCCAGAAGTGGATTTCTGCACCAATTATCTTAGTTTACTCATATTCTGTAAACCTAGGTTATTAGTCTGCTATTTAAACAGCTTTTAGTGAATTACTTTGGACATCATGACATTTTCAGATCTGAATTACATACTTTTTGACGGCATGAGTCTCTAAACTCCATTGTTGGGGGTGAGGAGCTCTGCAGCGTCTCGATGAATTAATACAATTCCTTTGTTTTCCATTCAAACACGCTTGTTCTTATCTAAGATGTTCATTCGCGCTTAATTATGGAGAAGGTGATGATCCGTGACACTCATCACCTTCCCCAATCCATGAACGTGTGCCTGACAACCACCTCCATTCTACATCAGAGTGAATGAGTATCTCTTAGATTCATTACGCAGAATCTTCGTGGTATAAGCCGGATTGATGGCGGCATTCATGAGAATCCGGAAAGTCTAAACCTTGTCTGTGGTTTTCCGAGTAGGATTCTGGGATTGAATGACTGTGACGAGCTTCAAAATCCTGAAGGCTGGGCGTTAGTGACAGACGCAAAAGAATCAATGGATTCTATTCCAACCTGATTGAGAACCGACAGATGATTAGCCGTGCTGTGACAGAGCATAGGAACGTTTTCACTGAGAGGATGGGAGGTAGCCATTGACAACGGTGACACCCTACATAGAGCTTGCCATGGAAGAGATTTTGCGTGTGAAGAAGGATTTCAAGGAAGAGTTGAAGTTCAGTAGACAAAGCATCTCCAAAACTCCAACATATTTCTCATTACTGCACAACAAGTAACGCTATTATTCTCTTTTATTTTTCCAATCTAATAGTTCCAACTGATAATTTTAATTAATATCCTGACTAAGAATAATAAAATAAACATCGCTTGCTTCAAACCAATAATCTCCGTGGGATCGACCCTTACTCACGTAAGGTATTACTTGGACGACCCAGTGCACTTGCTGGTTAGTTGTGCGGATCACAAATTCGTGCACCAAGTTTTTGGCGCCGTTGCCGGGGATTATTCGAGTTTGAACAATTGAAGGCTTATTTTATTTCTTAGATTAGGAATAATTTATTTTTATTGTTATAGAGTCATTAAATCTTGATAGGATAGTTTCTTTTCAAAAATTCCTTTTCAAAATTTATTATTTTTCTTAATTAATTGTCAATTTTTCTTGAGTCTAGTGTCTTGTTCTAAGTTTGGTGTCAATTGCATGCTCTTGTTTTTCCTTGATCTTCAAGTTGTTCTTGCTTATCTTTCTTGTTGATCTTGAGTTTTTCTTGCTTTGTGTCTTTTCTTGTCTCACTTGTGTTCTTTTTAAAGCATTAATTGGAATATTCAGAACAAGTGTTACATTTACTCCCAATTGGCTAGAGTATTGGTTTATATTCTTGATAATTGGGTTTACGCTTTGGAATCTTTTTCAAAAATAATTTTTCTTTGATTGAATCTTGTACCAAACTTTAAGTTTGGTGTTTTCTTGTTAATCTTTTCATAATTTTCGAAAATTTTATTAAAGTTTTCTAAAAATTTTAAGTTTGGTGTTCTTCCTTTTGTTCTTGGTGTTCTTGTGAATCTTCAAGGTGTTCTTGAGTTTTTCTTGTGTCTTGATCTTAAAATTTTTAAGTTTGGTGTTCCTTGGTGTTTTTCCTCCAAAAATTTTCGAAAATAAGGAGCATTAGATCTAAAAATTTTAAGTCTTGTGTCTTTTGTGTGTTTCTCTCTTTCATCATAAAATTCAAAATTCAAAAAAAAATTATATTTTCTAACTAATTTTGAACTACTTTTTTTTTTTTCGAAAATTCTATATAAAAAATTCAAATTTCAATTTCAAAATATTTCCAATTTCTTTTATTTATTTCGTTTTTATTTTATTTAAAAAAATTTTTTTTTAAATCAACATATAAATTATCCCTTGTATTCCATCATGGAAGCAAGTAGGAATGAACAGTCCAAGAGGACTCTGGGGTCATATGCTAACCCCTCTACTGCTTCATATGGGAGTAGTATCTGTATACCCTCCATTGGAGTTAGTAGCTTTGAGTTGAATCCTCAGCTCATTATCATGGTGCAGCAAAACTGTCAGTATTCTGGTCTTCCACATGAAGAACCTACAGAGTTTCTGGCACAATTTTTGCAAATTGCTGACACAGTACATGATAAGGAAGTGGATCAGGATGTCTATAGATTATTACTGTTTCCATTTGCTGTAAAAGATCAAGCTAAGAGGTGGTTAAATAACCAGCCTAAGAACAGCATAAAAACATGGAAGCAGCTGTCAGAAAAATTTCTGAATCACTATTTCCCTCCAAAACGGATGACACAGCTAAGGCTAAGCATCCAAGGCTTCAAACAAGGAGATAATGAATCTCTTTATGATGCCTGGGAGAGATACAGAGAGATGCTAAGAAAATGCCCTCTGAAATGTTTTCAGAATGGGTGCAATTAGACATCTTCTACTATGGGCTTACAGAAAAAGCTCAGATTTCTCTAGACCACTCAGCTGGTGGATCTATACATATGAGAAAAACAATTGAAGAAGCTCAAGAGCTTATTGATACAGTTGCCAGAAATCAACATCTGTACCTAAGCAGTGAATCTTCCATGAAAGAAGAAGCTAAAACAGTAACTGCTGAACTCAGTCCGGTAGATCAGGCTAATGAATTCAATCAGCAACTAGACTTTCTAACTCAGCAGCTAGCCGAATTCAAGGAAATATTACAGGAAACAAGAATGGCTAACAGGAATATGGAAGCACAATTAAAGCAAACAGAAAAGCAACTGTCAAAACAAATAGCAGAAGAATGTCAAGCAGTTCAATTAAGAAGTGGGAAAACATTAAATACCTCACTTCAAGGCAGCAGGAAACCAAGAAATGAACAAATAGTTACTCAAAATCCCTCTGAGGAAAGTCAGAGCCCAGAGAGGAATAAAGCTGGCGCTGAACGCCCAGACCATGCTCATTCCTGGCGTTCAACGCCAGAAACAAGCATGAATCCGGCGTTGAACGCCCAAAGGAAGCATGGTTCTGGCGTTCAAACGCCAGTAACAAACAAGGAGGTGGCGTCTAACGCCACTCCAGCTTCCACCCCTGGCATTCAAATGCCAGTGGGGGATCAGTCACATACAAGTGCTGATGACAACCCTTCTAAAAAGGCTTCCCAACCCACTTCTGTAGGTAATAAACCTGCAGCAACTAAGGTTGAGGAATACAAAGCCAAAATGCCTTATCCTCAAAAACTCCGCCAAGCGGAACAGGATAAGCAATTTGCTCGCTTTGCAGACTATCTCAGGACTCTTGAAATAAAGATTCCGTTTGCAGAAGCACTTGAGCAAATACCCTCTTATGCTAAGTTCATGAAAGAGATCTTAAGTCATAAGAAGGATTGGAGGGAAACTGAAAAAGTTTACCTCACTGAAGAATGCAGTGCAGTCATTCTGAAAAGCTTACCTGAGAAGCTTAAAGATCCTGGGAGCTTTATGATACCATGTACATTAGAGGGTACTTGTACCAAGAAAGCTTTATGTGATCTTGGAACAAGTATCAACCTAATACCTGCATCTACTATCAGAAAGCTTGGTTTAACTGAAGAAATCAAACCAACCAGGATATGTCTTCAACTTGCTGATGGCTCCATTAAATACCCATCAGGCGTGATTGAGGACATGATTGTCAAGGTTGGGCCATTTGCCTTTCCTACTGACTTTGTGGTGCTGGAAATGGAGGAGCACAAGAGTGCAACTCTCATTCTAGGAAGACCTTTCCTAGCAACTGGCCGAACCCTCATTGACGTCCAAAAAGGGGAAGTAACATTGAGAGTCAATGAGGAGGAGTTCAAGTTGAATGTTATCAAAGCCATGCAACATCCAGATACACCAAATGACTGCATGAGTGTTGATATTATTGACTCTCTGGTAAGAGAGGTCAATATGGCTGAGAGTCTCGAATCAGAGCTAGAGGACATCTTTAAAGACGTTCAGCCTGATCTGGAGGAGTCAGAGAGAATAGTAGAACCTCTGAAAATCCCTCAGGAAGAGGAGAAACCTCCTAAACCCGAGCTCAAACCATTACCACCTTCCCTAAAATATGCATTCTTGGGAGAAGGTGATACCTTTCCTGTAATCATAAGCTCTACCTTAGAGCCACAGGAAGAGGAAGCACTAATTCAAGTGCTAAGGACACACAAGACAGCTCTTAGGTGGTCCATCAGTGATCTCAAGGGCATCAGCCCAGCTAGATGCATGCACAAGATCCTACTGGAGGGTGACGCCAAGCCAGTAGTTCAACCACAAAGACGGCTGAACCCAGCCATGAAGGAAGTAGTGCAGAAAGAGGTCACTAAATTACTAGAGGCTGGGATTATTTATCCTATTTCTGACAGCCCCTGGGTGAGCCTTGTCCAAGTCGTCCCTAAGAAAGGTGGCATGACAGTGGTTCATAATGAAAAAAATGAACTGGTTCCTACAGGAACAGTTACTGGGTGGCGTATGTGTATTGATTACAGAAGGCTCAATACAGCTACCAGAAAGGATCATTTTCCTTTACCATTCATAGACCAGATGCTAGAAAGACTAGCAGGTCATGAATACTACTGCTTCCTAGATGGATATTCAGGTTATAATCAAATTACAGTAGATCCCCAGGATCAGGAGAAAACGGCATTCACATGCCCATCTGGAGTGTTTGCATACAGAAGGATGCCATTTGGCCTGTGCAATGCACCTGCAACCTTTCAGAGGTGCATGCTCTCTATTTTCTCTGATATAGTGGAAAAATTTCTGGAAGTCTTCATGGATGACTTTTCAGTGTTTGGAGACTCATTCAGCTCCTGCCTTAACCATTTAGCACTTGTTCTAAAGAGATGCCAAGAGACTAACCTGGTTTTAAACTGGGAGAAGTGTCACTTTATGGTGACTGAAGGAATTGTCCTTGGGCACAAAATCTCGAACAAGGGAATAGAGGTGGATCAAGCTAAGGTAGAGGTAATTGAAAAACTACCACCACCTGCCAATGTTAAGGCAATCAGAAGCTTTCTGGGGCATGCAGGATTCTACAGGAGGTTTATAAAGGATTTTTCAAAAATTGCCAAACCTCTGAGCAACCTGCTAGCTGCTGACACGCCATTTATTTTTGATAAAGAGTGTCTGCAAGCATTTGAGACTCTGAAAGCTAAATTGGTTACAGCACCAATCATCTCTGCACCAGACTGGACATTACCATTTGAATTAATGTGTGATGCCAGTGACCATGCCATTGGTGCAGTGTTGGGACAAAGGCATGACAAGCTTCTGCACGTCATTTACTATGCCAGCCGTGTTTTAAATGACGCACAGAAGAATTACACAACCACAGAAAAAAAGCTACTTGCAGTGGTTTACGCCATTGACAAATTCAGATCCTATTTAGTAGGATCAAAGGTGATTGTATATACAGATCATGCTGCTCTTAAATATCTACTCACAAAGCAGGATTCAAAACCCAGACTTATAAGATGGGTACTGCTTCTGCAAGAGTTTGATATAGAAATAAGAGACAGAAAAGGAACAGAGAATCAAGTAGCAGATCACCTGTCTCAAATAGAACCAGTGGAAGGGGCGTCCCTCCCTCTCACTGAGATCTCTGAAACCTTTCCGGATGAGCAACTCTTTGCCATCCAGGAAGTGCCATGGTTTGCAGACATTGCAAACTACAAGGCAGTGAGATTTATACCCAAAGAATACAGTAGACAGCAAATAAAGAAGCTGATCACGGATGCAAAGTATTATCTTTGGGATGAGCCGTATCTCTTTAAGAGATGTGCAGACGGAGTAATCCGTAGATGTGTGCCTAAGGAAGAAGCACAGAAGATTCTGTGGCACTGCCATGGATCACAGTATGGAGGACATTTTGGAAGTGAGCGAACAGCCACAAGAGTCCTCCAATGTGGCTTCTACTGGCCTACTCTCTATAAAGACTCCCGAGTGTATGTACTTAATTGTGACAGTTGCCAAAGATCTGGTAATCTACCTCATAGTTACGCCATGCCTCAACAAGGGATCTTGGAGATTGAGTTGTTTGATGTATGGGGCATTGACTTCATGGGACCCTTCCCACCATCATACTCAAACACTTATATTTTGGTGGCAGTGGATTATGTATCCAAATGGGTGGAGGCTATTGCAACACCCACCAATGACACTAAAACAGTGTTAAAATTCCTCCAGAAACACATCTTCAGCAGAATTGGTATCCCTAGAGTGTTAATCAGTGATGGGGGCACTCATTTCTGCAATAAACAGCTTTACTCTGCTCTGGTTCGTTATGGAGTTAGCCACAGGGTAGCTACTCCATATCACCCACAAACTAATGGGCAAGCTGAAGTCTCAAATAGAGAACTCAAAAGAATCCTGGAACGGACGGTAATTAACCGTAGAAGGGATTGGGCAAGAAGCTTGGATGATGCTCTGTGGGCATACAGAACAGCATTCAAGACCCCTATAGGGACCTCTCCATACCAGCTTGTGTATGGAAAGGCATGTCACTTGCCAGTGGAACTGGAACACAAGGCCTATTGGGCAACCAGATTCCTAAACCTTGATGCCAAGTTAGCTGGAGAAAAACGATTGCTCCAATTAAATGAGCTAGAGGAATTTAGACTCAATGCTTTCGAGAATGCAAAGATTTACAAAGAGAAAGCGAAAAGATGGCATGATAAGAAATTGTCATCCAGAGTCTTTGAGCCGGGGCAGAAAGTTCTGCTATTTAATTCTAGGCTCAAATTATTCCCCGGGAAATTAAAATCCCGGTGGAGAGGTCCATATGTGATTACAAGTGTATCACCATATGGATACATAGAGCTTCAGGATAATGACTCTAACAAAAAGTTCATTGTTAATGGACAAAGAGTTAAACATTATCTTGAAGGCAATTTTGAGCAAGAATGCTCAAAACTGAGACTTAATTAAAACTCAGTAATAGTCCAGCTAATGACATTAAAGAAGCGCTTGCTGGGAGGCAACCCAGCCAATCACAAAATTTAATTTTATTTGTTTCTGTTGATTTTTACAGGTATAGATCAAAATATCTTCAAGGTAAAAAAGCAATTAATTGGATTCACAGAGTTACAGGGGAATTTGGAAGCTCACTGGCGTGAAAAAGCCAGTAAGAAACATTTTGGGCGTTGAACGCCCAAAAGAAGCACCCACTGGGCGTTCAACGCCAGTAAGGGTAGCCATTTGGGCGTTAAATGCCAGAAAGGAGCATCTTCTGGACGTTGAACGCCAGAAAGAAGCACCTTCTGGGCGTTAAACGCCAGATTGTTAGCATCCTGGGCGTTCAGAAAAACGCCCAGTGATAAAGGACTTCCTGGCGTTCAACGCCAGAAAGAAGCATCAGCTGGGCGTTGAACGCCCAGGAGAAGCAGCATTTGGGCGTTAAACGCCCAAAACATGCATCGTTTGGACGTTTAACACCAGGATGGTGGGGAGGAGGTAAAATTCGTTTTTCTTCACAATTTTTCTAAATTTTTATGTTTCAATTCATGATTTCTTGCTTAAACATGTTTCAAAATGTCATCCTTCAACATCTAATTAGTTTTCTAAGAACCCTAATTTCTAAAATCCCTTTCTCAAAAATTTCAAATATATCTTAATCCATAAAGACAAATTATTTTTCAATCCAATCAAACTCTTTTAAAGTCTGTTTTCAAAACTCAATTATCTTTTTAAAATCTTTTTCAAAATTAAAAATTCAAATCTATCTTTTTAATTATTATTCATATCTTTCTCTTTTTAAACTATATCTTTTTCTTATCATATCTATCTTTTATAAATCATATCTCCTATCTTATTCTTTTCTTATTTTCGAAATTTCCCACCCCCTCCCTATTTATTGAGTTCGGCGCCCCACTCATCATCACCTTGCAACACTTGCTCTCCTCCTATCCCTCCTCTTTCTTCTCTTTTGCTTGAGGACAAGCAACACTCTAAGTTTGGTGTGGTTATCCGTGATCACAAAAACATACTCATCAAGATCATGGCTCCTAAAGGAAAACAACCCACCCCAAGAGGCAAGAAAGAGAGTACTCCAAAGCCACTTTGGAATCAAGGGAAGTTCTTAACTAAAGAACATTCAGACCATTACTACAAAATAATGAGTCACAGATCAGTGATCCCGGAAGTCAAATTTGATCTGAAAGAAGATGAATATCCGGAGATCCAAGAGCAAATTCGAAATGGGAATTGGGAAATTCTGGCCAATCCTGAAACGAAAGTGGGAAGGAACATGGTTCAAGAGTTCTATGCTAATCTATGGCAAACAGACAGGCAAAGAATAATTGGAGCTGCTCTCTATGACCATTGGACCTTAGTCAGAGGAAAGATTGTTCATACCCATCCTGACAAGATCAGGGAGATATTTAAGATTCCTCAACTGAAAGATGACCCAGACTCCTTTAATAGGAGAATGATGCGGGTAAATAAAGGTCTAGACAAGATTCTAGAGGATATATGCATCCCTGAAAGCAGGTGGACCACCAGCACCACTGGCACCCCAATTCAACTCAAAAGAGAAGATCTAAAACCAGTAGCCAGAGGCTTGCTAGATTTCATTGGGCGTTCCATATTGCCCACCAGCAACCGTTCTGAAGTTACCATTAAAAGAGCAGTAATGATTCACTGCATCATGTTGGAAAAAGAGGTAGAAGTCCATCAACTGATCTTATGTGAGCTATACAAAATAGCAAACAGGAATTCCAAGGACGCCAAATTGGCCTATCCAAGCTTAATTTCTATGCTCTGCAAAGATGCTGGAGTGAAGATGGGAATAACAGAGTATATTCCAGTTGAGAGGCCAATCACTGGAATATCGATGGTCAGACAACAGCAACAAGATGATTCAGCCAAGAGGAGAGCACAGGAAGCCCTCCCAGAACTGCCTCAATTCGAATATTGGGAACATCTTGAAGCTTCTATTTCCAAATTGCAAGAAGCTATGGACCAAATAAAGGAAGAACAGAACAATCAAAGTAGCATGCTTTGCAAACTGCTTAAGGAACAGGAAGAGCAAGGGCGTGATCTAAGGGAGCTGAAGCGCCAAAAATTAATCCTTGAACCACACCCCACAGATTAGAGGAACATCTAATCCTCAAAGCAACAGGTTGTTGAGTCCCAATTTTTCTGCTTTAACTTAGTGATAGTGTTGTTATAGAAATTTACCTTAGGAGATATATAGTAGTAGTAGTAATTAGTATATCTATTTTGATTTTATTTCTAATTAAGTTATAATTTATTTTTCTCATCATCATCAGGCATGAATAAAGTAGTAGAATTTTTTTAGAATAAAAGAAGTAATCTATATTTTTCGAGTTCTTAATAATAAAAATTATAATTAATTACATGTGGTGGCAATACTTTTTGTTTTCTGAATGAATGCTTGAACAGTGCATAATTTTTATCTTGAATTTTATGAATATTGGCTCCTGAAAGAATAAGGAACATGAAAAATATTATTGATGATCTGAAAAATCATGAATTTGATTCTTGAAGCAAGAAAAAGCAGTAAAAAAAAAAAGAGAAGGAGCAGTAGAAAAAGCCAATAGCCCTTAAAACCAAAACGCAAGGGTAAAAAGGATCCAAGGCTTTGAGCATCAATGGATAGGAGGGCCCAAGGAAATTAAATCCAGGCCTAAGCGGCTAAATCAAGCTGTCCCTAATCATGTGCTTGTGTCATGAAGGTCCAGGTGAAAAGCTTGAGACTGAGTGGTTAAAGTCGTGATCCAAAGCAAAAGAGTGTGCTTAAGAGCTCTGGACACCACTAACTGGGGACTCTAGCAAAGCTGAGTCACAATCTGAAAAGGTTCACCCAGTTATGTGTCTGTGGCATTTTTGTATCCGGTGGTAATACTGGAAAACAAAGTGCTTAGGGCCACGGCCAAGACTCATAAAATAACTGTGTTCAAGAATCAACATACTAAACTAGGAGAATCAATAATACTATTTGAATTCTGAGTTCCTATGGATGCCAATCATTCTGAATTTCAAAGGATAAAGGGAGATGCCAAAACTGTTCAGAAACAAAAAGCTACAAGCCCCGCTCATCTGAATAAGAATCTGAGCTCCATTTAAAACTCTTAGATATTATTACTTCTTAAATTCTTTCATCCTATTTTATTTATCTAGTTGCTTGGAGACAAGCAACAGTTTAAGTTTGGTGTTGTGATGAGCGGATATTTTATACGCTTTTTGGGGGTAATTTCATGTAGATTTTAGCATGTTTTAATTAGTTTTTAGTTAGATATTATTAGTTTTTAGGCAAAAATCATATTTCTGGACTTTACTATGAGTGTGTGTATATTTCTGTGATTTCAGGTATTTTCTGGCTGAAATTGAGGGAGCTGAGCAAAAATCTGACTTAGGCTGAAAAAGGACTGCTGATGTTGTTGTATCCTGACCTCCCTGCACTCGAAATGAATTTTCTGGAGCTGCAGGAGCCCAATTGGCGCGCTCTCAACGGCCTTGGAAAGTAGACATCCAGAGCTTTCCAGAAATATATAATAGTCCATACTTTGCGCGAAGATAGACGACGTAACTTGGCGTTGAACGCCAAGTACATGCTGCTGTCTGGAGTTAAACGCCAGAAACACGTCATGATCCGGAGTTGAACGCCCAAAACACGTCATAACTTGGAGTTCAACTCCAAGAAAAGCCTCTACTCGTGGTTAGCTTTAGTCTCAGCCCCAGCACATACCAAGTGGACCCCAGAAGTGGATTTCTGCACCAATTATCTTAGTTTACTCATATTCTGTAAACCTAGGTTATTAGTTTGCTATTTAAACAGCTTTTAGTGAATTACTTTGGACATCATGACATTTTCAGATCTGAATTACATACTTTTTGATGGCATGAGTCTCTAAACTCCATTGTTGGGGGTGAGGAGCTCTGCAGCGTCTCGATGAATTAATACAATTCCTTTGTTTTCCATTCAAACACGCTTGTTCTTATCTAAGATGTTCATTCGCGCTTAATTATGGAGAAGGTGATGATCCGTGACACTCATCACCTTCCCCAATCCATGAACGTGTGCCTGACAACCACCTCCGTTCTACATCAGACTGAATGAGTATCTCTTAGATTCATTACGCAGAATCTTCGTGGTATAAGCCGGATTGATGGCGGCATTCATGAGAATCCGGAAAGTCTAAACCTTGTCTGTGGTATTCCGAGTAGGATTCTGGGATTGAATGACTATGACGAGCTTCAAACTCCTGAAGGCTGGGCGTTAGTGACAGACGCAAAAGAATCAATGGATTCTATTCCAACCTGATTGAGAACCGACAGATGATTAGCCGTGCTGTGACAGAGCATAGGAACGTTTTCACTGAGAGGATGGGAGGTAGCCATTGACAACGGTGACACCCTACATAGAGCTTGCCATGGAAGGGATTTTGCGTGTGAAGAAGGATTTCAAGGAAGAGTTGAAGTTCAGTAGACAAAGCATCTCCAAAACTCCAACATATTTCTCATTACTGCACAACAAGTAACGCTATTATTCTCTTTTATTTTTCCAATCTAATAGTTCCAACTGATAATTTTAATTAATATCCTGACTAAGAATAATAAAATAAACATCGCTTGCTTCAAACCAATAATCTCCGTGGGATCGACCCTTACTCACGTAAGGTATTACTTGGACGACCCAGTGCACTTGCTGGTTAGTTGTGCGGATCACAAATTCGTGCACCAACACTCATCATCATTCTCACCTATGAACGTGCGTGACTGACAACCACTTCCATTCTACCTTAGGCCGGGCGCATATCTCTTAGATTCCCCAACAGAATCTTCGTGGTATAAGCTAGATAGATGGCGGCATTCATGGGGATCCGGAAAGTCTAACCTTGTCTGTGGTATTCCGAGTAGGATCCCGGGAATCCAGAAAGTCTAACCTTGTCTGTGGTATTCCGAGTAGGATTTCGGTATTGAATGACTGTGACGGACTTCAAACTCGCGATTGCTGGGCGTGATGACAAACGCAAAAGGATCAATGGATCCTATTCCAACATGATCGAGAACCAACAGCTGATTAGCCGTGCTGTGACAGAGCATTTGGACCATTTTCACTGAGAGGATGGGATGTAGCCATTGTCAAGGGTGATGCCTCCAGACGATTAGCCGTGCAGTGACAGCGCATAGGACCATTTTTCCGAGAGGATTAAAAGTAGCCATTGATGATGGTGATGCCCTACATACAGCTTGCCATGGAAATGAGTAAGTAGGATTGGACGAAAGCAAAAAGAAAGTAGAGATTCGAAAGGATTCTAGCATCTCCACACGCCTATCTGAAATTCCCACCATTGATTTACATAAGTATTTCTATCCCTTTTTATTTTCTATTTATTATTAATTTTTGAAACCCATAACCATTTAATCTGCCTAACTGAGATTTACAAGGTGACCATAGCTTGCTTCATACCAACAATCTCTGTGGGATCGACCCCTTACTCGCGTAAGGTTTATTACTTGGACGACCCAGTACACTTGCTGGTTAGTTGAACGGAATTGTGAATTCAAATAGAGCCAGTTATTAAATTTCATACAAGTACAAAGAGCATGGATCACAATTTCGTCCACCAGTACGCATTTTAATAATGGTACCGAGATCCCTCTTTTATACAGGGTGTTGTTTATGATAGTGTAGTACTGTGCCTCTCTTTTTAGCTTTTTAGCCTCCTTTTCTCCTGTGGGGAGCGCCCCTGACTTGAGGTAGTCGATTATGGGAATCATCTAGCCTTGGTCCTGGCCCATTATGGTTAGGACTTTCTCTGCTTCCGAGATTGATGGGTTCTATAGCATTTCCTGGATGAGGCTTCTATTATTGCCTCCTGGTTTGGTGCTGGCTAGCTTTGAGAATGCGTCAGGTCGAGCATTTTGCTCACGAGGTATGTGGCAGATCTTGTACTCCTCCAATTGTTTGAGCTGTTGCTTGGTTTTACCCAGGTATTTTTTCATGACGGGATCTTTGGCTTGGTAACTCCCTGTTATCTGTGATGTGACCACTTGCGAATCACTATAGATGTTGAGTTTTCGAGCTCCCACTTCTCCAGCCAGTTTCAGGCCAGCAAGCAATGCTTCGTATTCTGCCTGGTTGTTTGAGGCCGGAAATCTGAACTTGAGGGAGAGCTCGACCTGGGTTCCCTAGTTGCTTTCTATTATTACTCCTGCGCCACTTCCCGTTTTGTTTGAAGACCCATCCACATACAGATTCCATTCTATGGGGGCTTCTGGGGCATCTGTAAACTCAGCGATAAAATCGGCTAGGTATTGTGATTTAATGGCGGTTCGAGCTTCATATTGGAGGTCAAATTCTGACAGCTCGACTCCCCATTGTAGGATTCTTCCCGTTAAATCTATTTTCTGTAGTATTCCTTTTAAGGGCTGATTAGTTCGAACTTTAATGATGTGAGCCTGGAAGTAGGGGCGGAGTCGCCGAGATGTTAAGACGAGAGTGTAGGCAAATTTTTCTATTTTCTGATAGTTCAGCTCGGATCCTTGTAGTGCTTTGCTAATGAAGTAAATGGGTTGTTGCCCGTTTTTGCTTTCTCGGACCAGTGTTGATGCTACTGCTTTATCCCCTACTGCAAGATATAGTATGAGTGGTTCCCCTTCTTGAGGTCGGGATAGGATAGGTGGCTGTCCTAAGAACTTCTTAAAGTCTTCGAACGCTTGTTCGCATTCTGTAGTCCATTCAAACTGTTTTCCTTTTCTTAAAGTAGCATAGAAGGGGAAAGATCTTATTACAGCTCCTGCTAGGAATCGGGATAGGGCGGCCAACCTCCCGTTGAGTTGCTGTACCTCTTTCACGCAGGTTGGGCTTTTCATGTTCAGTATGGCCTGGCATTTATCTGGATTTGCTTCAATTCCTCTTTGTGTGAGCATGAAGCCTAAGAATTTGCATGCTTCTACCGCGAAGGTGCATTTAGCTAGATTAAGTCGCATATCATGTTTCCTGATGGTATCGAACACTTGGGCCAGGTCAGTCAACAGTGTCTGTTCACTTTTCATTTTGATTAGCATGTCGTTGACATAAACTTCCATGATTTTCCCGATGTGATCCGAGAATACTTTGTTCATTAATCTTTGATAGGTGGCTCCTGCGTTCTTAAGGCCGAAAGGCATCATGATGTAGCAGTAGTTCGCCTTTGGCGTTAAGAACGAGGTCTTTTCTTGGTCTGGTGGGTACATGGGGATTTGGTTGTATCCTGAATACGCATCCATAAATGAGAGATATTTATATCCAGAGGAGGCGTCTACCAGGGCGTCAATATTCGGGAGTGGATATGGATCTTTTGGGCAAGCTTTGTTGAGATCTGTGTAGTCGGTGCACATTCGCCACTTTCCATTTGATTTTTTCACCAGAACAACGTTGGCTAGCCATAGTGGGTATTTGACTTTCCTTATAAATCCAGCCTCCAATAGTGCCTGCACCTGCTCATCCACAGCTTGGGATCGTTCTGGCCCGAGCTTCCTTCGTCTTTGTTGTACTGGTCGAGATCCGGGATAAACTGCCAACTTGTGACACATCAGCTGAGGGTCTATGCCTGGCATGTCCGCGGCTTTCCATGCAAACAAGTCGGCGTTTTCTCGCAAGAATTGTATTAGCAGCTCTTTTAGATCTCCTTTGAGGATTGTGCCGATATTAGTTGTTTTTTCCGAGGTGTCCCCAATCTGAATTTTTTCTATTCCACCTTCTGGTTGAGGGCGGAGTTCCTCTCGTCGTTGAACTCCACCCAGTTCGATTGTGTGAAACTCTTCTCCTTTGCCCCTAAGGTTGAGGCTCTCGTTGTAGCAGCGACGTGCCATCCTCTGATCTGCTTTTATCGTAGCTATCCATTTTGGAGTTGGGAATTTCATGCATAGGTGTGGGGTTGAGACTATCGCGCCGAGTTGATTGAGCGTAGTCCGACTTATGAGAGCATTGTAGGCCGAGCTTACGTCTACTACAATGTAGTCTATTTTGAGGGTCCTGGATTGGTCTCCCTTTCCAAAGGTTGTATGTAGTGATATGTATCCTAGTGGTCGAACAGGAGTGTCTCCTAGCCCGAACAAGCTGTTTGGATATGCTTTAAGTTTTTTTTTTATTCTAAGCCGAGTTTATCAAAGGCTGTTTTGAATAAGATGTCGGCAGAGCTCCCCTGATCAATCAGCGTTCGATGTAGGTTGGCATTTGCCAATATGATGGTGATTACCATGGGATCGTCGTGTCCTGTGATGATGCCGGTCGCGTCTTCTTTAGTGAATGTTATCGCTAGTATGTTGAGTGCTCCTTCCTCTCCTTCGACGTGGTATACTTCTTTGAGGTATCTCTTACGGGAGGATTTGGAGATTCCTCTTGCTGCGAAGCCGCCATGTATCATATGGACATGTCTTTCTGGCGTCCGAGGTGATCGTTCTATTCGTTCGGCATCATCATCTCGTCGTCTCTTTCTTTGCTCATCATCTCGGGTAGCCAGGAATCGATCTAGTTTTCCTTCTCTCACTAATTTTTCAATGATGTTTTTCAAGTCGAAGCATTCGTTGGTGGAGTGTCCTCGGACCCGATGATACTCACAATACTCCTTTCGGTTTCCTCCTCCCTTTTTGCCTTTCAATGGCCGTGCTGGGGGAATTTTTTCCGTATGGCAGACTTCTTTGTATATTTCAACCAAGGATGCCCTAAGAGTTTTGTAGTTATGGTACTTCTTAATTTTCTCCCCTTGTTTGTCATCTTTCTTTTTGGATTCCTTGTCTCTTTCACGGTAGGAGGGTCCCGATTTCGAGGATTCCCCTAAACGAGCGTTCTCTTCCATGTTGATGTATTTTTCAGCTCTCTCCTGTACTTCGTCGAGGGTAGTCGGGTACTTTTTCGATATAGATTGGCTGAAAGGTCCTTCTCGCAGACCGTTGATGAGTCCCATGATTGCGGCTTCCGTGGGTAAACTTTGTATGTCCATGCATGTTTTGTTGAACCTTTCCATGTAGTTGTGAAGGCTCTCCCGATCTCCTTGTTTGATTCCTAATAAGCTGGGGGCGTACTTAGCTTTATCCTTTTGAATGGAAAATCTTGCTAGGAATTTTTTAGCTAGGTCGTCGAAACTTGAGATGGATTTTGGTGGTAAGTTGTCGAACCACCGCATAGCTGTTTTTGTCAGAGTTGTTGGGAAGGCTTTACAGCGAACAGCATCTGGGGCATCAGTGAGGTACATTCTGCTTCTGAAGTTACTGAGATGGTGGTTGGGATCCGTGGTGCCGTCGTATAGAGCCATATCTGGGAGTTTGAAGTCTTTCGGAATTTTGGTTTTCATAATTTCTCTAGTGTAGGGGTCTTGCTCTTTGTGCGAATTTTCTTCTGGATTAGCACGGGGAGCTTTTGATTTGAGATTGGCTTCCAATTACTGTAGCTTTTCTTCCAATTCCCGATGTCTCCGCATTTTCCTTTGTAGATCCCTTCCGATTTCTCGTTGTTACTGGGTTTCTTTTTCCAGCTGCTTTAAGCGATCTAGAAGTGTTTCTATGGTCCCTGCATTTGGTGAACCTTTGTTTCTATTAGTTTTCGGTGTGTCTTGTAGCGTAGCATCCGTGTTCTTGTGCGGTGTTCGATCCTCCAAATCTGAGTCGTGGTTGTTGTCATGGTCATCCGCCATGGTGGTGGGATGACTTCCAGGTCCCCGGCAACGGCGCCAATGTTCTGAGGGTTACCTGAAACTAGAGGTCGATCTCTGTTGAGATCTCTTGCGTGAGTCGGAACAGTTGTGTCCATCTCGATGATGGTGGTTTGGAGCCGCCGTGTCCGACTTGTTGGACTGGGTGACAATGCAGATCCTTCGTCCCCGGAGGGTGGAGGGTACCTGCAAGGGACTCCGATGCTTAAGTTAGCAAGGGTATTAAGCAGGTATTAAGTAGAATCAGAGTATGAGTTATACCTGGGTGCTCCAGTGTATTTATAGTGTTGAGACGTGACCTTTGTTGGATAAGATAAGTTAGTTATCTTATCTTATCTTTATCTTTAGGGTTGAGGTCAGCGTATCTTCAGCGGAACCGCCCTTATCTCCATATGCTTAGGCCGTCTTAGGATTTGGGTCCTGTTCCTCCATTTGGGCCCTTTATTGGGCTCTCTTGTCGATTTGGCCGAGCTCTCTGAGAAGAGGTCGGATAGTCTGACCTGAAAAGGTCGGTCGCTTTATCTTCAATCATCCCAGGTCAGATAGCTCGACCCAGGGTATGAACACACGGTTAATCATCTGTCGGTTCTCACTTGTGTCGGAAGAGGATCTCTCTATCCTTTTGCACACTGTCACTGCGTCCAACATTCATGAGTTTGAAGCTCCTTACAGTCATCCCCTTCCAAATCCTACTCGGAATACCACAGACAAGGTTTAGACTTTTCGGATCTCAGAAATGCTGCCAATTGGTTCTAGCCTCTACCACGAAGGTTCTAATCTCATAGACCCGGTCTGTGGATCAGAGACCCAAGAGATACGCACTCAAGCTGTCGCCCAATGACTACGTTGAGCTCAGATAGAACGGGAGTGGTTGTCAGGCACGCGTTCATAAGGTTGAAGATAATGATGAGTGTCACGAATCATCATATTCTCTATTTTGAAGTACGAGTCAGTATCTTAGAATAAAATCAAGCGAGATTGAATAGAAAACAATAGTAATTGTATTAATCCATTAAAACACAGCAGAGCTCCTGTTCATACCCTGGGTCGAGATAACCGAGTTGGAATGTTCAGTAACAAAGCGACCGACCTCTTTAGGTCAAGCGGACCGACTTCTTTACGAAGAAGTTGGCCAAAGCGACAGGAAAAGGCCAAAGAAGGGCCCAACTCAAGGAATACGACCCAGATCCAAAGGCAGCCCAAGCCGATAGAGACAAGGGCGGTTCCATGGAAGATAAGCTGACCTCAACAAGAGATAAGATAAGATAAGATAACTAACTTATCTTATCCACAGAAGGTCACATCTCACCACTATAAATACACTGGAGCACCCAGGTATAACTCATACTCTGATTCTACTCAATACCTGCTTAATACCCTTGCTAACTTAAGCATTGGAGTCCCTTGCAGGTACCCCCCACCCTCCGGAGACGAAGGATCAGCAGCACTTTCAGTCCCACAAGTCGGACATACCAGCTCTGGCCGCTATACACCCGCCGGACACGTCGGCTCCGACCAGTACAGAAGATCTCGACCGAGATCGACCTACAGTTTCAGGTAACCCTCGGAACATTGGCGCCGTTGCCGGGGATCCTGGAAGTCATCCCAAACACCATGGCGGACAACCATGACAACGACCACGACTCAGGTTTGGAGGATAGAACGCCGCACAAGAACACGGATCCTATACTTAAAGATACTCCGGAATCCAATGGAGACAAAAATTCATCAAATCCAGGGGTGATAGAAGTACTTCAAAATCGATTAAAGCAACTTGAGAAAGAAGCCCAACATCAACGCGAAAAAGAAGAGGATCTACATCGGGAGATAAGGCGGCGCCGAGAATTAGAAGATAAGCTTATGAAACTCGAAGCTGATCTCAAAACTAAAGCTACACGACCCTCCACAGAGGATAGCTCTCAGAAAGATCAAGATCCATTCACCAGGAAAATTATGAAGACCAAAATCCCAAAAGATTTCAAACTTCCGGATGAGTCTATATGACGGCACCTCGGACCCCAACCACCATCTCAGCAACCTCAGAAGTAGAATGTACCTCACTGACGTCTCAGATGCAGTTCGCTGCAAAGCCTTTCCAACAACTCTTACCAAGACAGCCATTAGATGGTTCGACAACCTACCTCCAAAATCCATCTCGAGTTTCGACGACCTGACCAAAAAGTTCCTGGCCTAATTTTCCATACAAAAGGACAAAGCCAAACACGCACCCAGCCTACTAGAGATCAAGCAAGGAGATCGGGAGAGTCTTTGTAACTACATGGAAAGATTCAACAAAATATGCATAAATATACAAAGTCTACCAACAGAACCTGCCATCATGGGCCTCATAAATGGCCTACGAGAAGGACCATTTAGCCAATCTATATCAAAGAGGCACCCAACATCCCTAGACGAAGTACAAGAACGGGCGCAGAAGTACATCAACATGGAGGAGAATTCTCGACTTGGGGAAGCCTCGAGGTTCGGTTCTGCCTACCGAGATAAAGATAAAGAATCCAGGAAAAAAGAAGATCGCTCCGGAGAGAAAATAAAAATATCATAACTACACCCCTCTTAAGGTATCCCTGGTAGATATTTACAAAGAAGTCTGCCATACGGAAAAAATACCCCCAGCTCGGCCACTTAAAGGCAAAAGGGGAGGAGGAAATCGGAACGAATACTGTGAGTATCATCGAGTCCGAGGACATTCCACCAACGAATGCTTTGACTTGAAAAACGTCATAGAGAAATTAGTTAGGGAAGGAAAACTAGATCGTTTCCTGGCCAATCGGGACGAAGAACCAAGAAAAAGAAGAAGGGATGAAGATGTCGGACGATCTGAACGATCATCCCGCACACTGGAAAGACATATCCACGTGATACACGGAAGATTTGCTGGAGGAGGAATCTCCAAATCATCCCGCAAGCGACACCTCAAAGAAGTATACCATGTCGAAGGCAAGAAAAAGGTGCCAGACATCCCAGCAATCACGTTTACCAAAGAAGATGCATCCGGAATCATCTCAGGACACGACGACCCCATGGTCATCACAATCATATTGGCAACCGCCAACCTCCACCATACATTAATTGACCAAGAAAGCTCCGCCGACATCTTATTCAAAACTGCCTTCGACAAGCTTGGCTTAGAAGAAACAGAGCTAAGAGCATACCCGAACATCCTGTTCGGACTTGGGGATACCCCAGTACAGCCACTGGGATACGTATCGTTACATACAACCTTCGGAAAGGGGAACCAATCCAGAACACTTAAGATAGACTATATCGTGGTCATCGTAAGCTCAGCCTACAATGCCTTAATAGGACGGACAACGTTAAATCAACTCGGAGCAATAGTTTCAACTCCACATCTATGTATGAAATTCTCAACTACAGAAGGGATAGCTACAATAAAAGCAGATCAAAAGATGGCGCGTCGCTGTTATAACGAAAGTCTAAATCTCTGAGGCGAAGGAGGAGAGTTCCACACAATCAAACTCGGCGGAAATCAGAGACGAGAAGAACTCCACCCACGACCCGAAGGAGAAATAGAAAGAGTCCAAATCGGAGATACCTCAGACAAAACAACTAATATTGGCACGATCCTGAAAGGAGACGCAAAGGAATTGCTACTACGGTTTCTACGAGATAATGTTGATCTCTTCGCATGGAAAGCTGCCGACATGCCAGGCATAGATCCCGAACTAATGAGCCACAAGCTGGCATTCTACCCGGGATCCCGGCCGGTACAACAAAGACGAAGAAAACTCGGGCCAGACTGGTCTCAAGCTGTAGAAGAACAAGTACAAGCACTACTAGAGGCAGGGTTCATAAGAGAAGTTAAATACCCACTATGGCTAGCAAACATCGTCTTGGTGAAAAAGTCAAATGGGAAGTGGCGAATGTGCACCGACTACACCGACCTCAACAAAGCCTGTCCAAAAGTCCCTTATCCACTCCCAAGCATTCATGCTCTAGTCGATGCCTCATCAGGATATAAGTATCTCTCGTTCATGGACGCATACTCAGGCTACAACCAGATTCCAATGTATCCACCGGATCAAGAAAAAACCTCGTTTATCACACCAAAAGCAAATTATTGCTATATCGTAATGCCTTTTGGCCTTAAGAACACGGGAGCCACTTATCAAATGCTAATGAATAAAGTCTTTTCAGACCACATCAGAAAAATCATGGAAGCACGACATGCGACTCAACCCGACTAAATGCACATTCGCAGTGGAGGCAGGAAAATTGCTGGGCTTCATGCTCACACAAAGAGGAATCGAGGCAAATCCAGATAAATGCCAGGCCATACTCAAGATGAAAAGCCCGACCTACGTCAAAGAAGTCCAACAACTCAATGGGAGACTGGCGGCCTTGTTCGGATTCCTAGCAGGGTCAGCAATAAGATCCCTCCCCTTCTACGCTACCTTAAGGAAGTGAAAAAACTTCGAGTGGACAACAGAATGTGAACAAGCCTTCCGAGACTTTAAAGAATTCCTGGGACAACCCTCCATCCTATCTCGACCACGAGAGGGAGAACCACTCATACTATACCTCACCGTAGGAAGTCGGGTAATAGCCTCAGCACTAATTAGAGAAGATGAAGGGGGACAACAACCCATCTACTTCATTAGTAAAGCACTACAGGGGTCAGTGCTGAACTACCAGAAAATAGAGAAGTTCGCCTATGCTTTGATACTCACATCCCGACGACTTCACCCATACTTCCAAGTGCACACCATCAAAGTTTGGACCAACCAGCCCATAAAAGGGATACTGTAGAAAACAGATCTAGCAGGAAGAATCCTACAGTGGGCAATCGAGTTGTCCGAGTTTGACCTCTAATACGAGGCGCGGACAGCCATCAAATCACAATACCTAGCCGACTTCATTGCAGAATTCACAGACACCACAGAAATCTCCATAGAGTGGAACATATACGTGGACGGTTCCTCAAATAAAGCCGGAAGCAGTGCATGTGTGATAATCGAAAGCAACCAAGGAACCCAACTTGAGCTTTCCCTGAAATATGGATTCCCGGCCTCAAACAACCAGGCGGAATATGAAGCGTTATTAGCTGGTTTGAAGCTGGCTAGGGAAGTTGGAGCTCAGAAACTCAACATCTACAGTGACTCACAAGTCGTTACCTCGCAAATAACGGGAAGCTACCAAGCCAAAGATCCTACCATGAAAAAATATTTGGATAAAACCAAAGAACAGCTCGGACAACTCGGGGAATATAGGATCTGCCACATACCCTACGAGCAAAATGTCCGAGCTGACGCGCTCTCAAAGCTAGCCAGCACCAAACCAGGGGGCAACAATAGAAGCCTCATCCAGGAAATACTGCAGAACGCATCAATATCGGAAGAAGAAAAAATCCTAGCCATAACAGGTCGGGATCAAGGATGGATGACCCCCATAATTAACTACCTCAAAACAGAAGCGCTTCCCACAGATGAAAAGGAGGCAAAGAGGTTAAAAAGGGAGGCATAGTACTATACTATCATAAACAACATCCTATACAAAAGAGGGATCTCAACACCATTGTTAAAATGCATACCGACCTCCAATACAAAGGAAGTCTTGGAAGAAGTACACAACGGCATTTGTGGCAATCATCTCGGAGCACAAGCTCTCACCAAAAAGGTACTCCGGGCAGGATTCTATTGGCCAACTCTACGAAAGGAAGCTACAGAATTTGTAAAGACATGTCCACCATGTTAGAAGCATGCCAACTTTCACATCGCCCTGCCAGAAAAACTCATTAGCGTGACCTCACCCTGGCCATTTGCAAAATGGGGACTCGATCTTCTCGAACCCTTCCCACAGGGATCGGGACAAGTAAAATTCCTCATAGTAGGGGTAGATTATTTTACGAAATGGATCGAGGCAGAACCCCTAGCCAATGCCACTGCTCAAAGAAGCTGGAAATTCCTATATAGGAACATCGTTACAAGATTTGGGGTCCTATACTCCATCACCACAGACAATGGCACCCAATTCATAGATGCAGGCTTCAGAAAGTTAGTGGCCGACTTGAATATAAAACACCAGTTCACCTCCGTCGAACATCCCCAAGCCAACGGACAAGCCGAAGCGGCCAACAAAGTCATATTGGCCGGGTTGAAGCGTAGACTGCAAGAAGCAAAGGGGGCTTGGGCCGAGGAACTTCCACAAGTCCTATGGGCATATCGGACGACCCCCCATTCTACCACGAACGAATCACCATTCCGACTAGCATACGGAGTGGAGGCAATGATTCCAATAGAGGTCGAGGAAGGATCTCCTCGAGTAGTCCACTACAATGAACAAACCAATTCTCAACTCCAAAGAGAAGAGCTCAACCTACTTCCAGAAATCCAAGAAAGAGCTCGGATCAGAGAAGAAGCACTAAAGCGGCAAATGGCTTCCAGGTATAATCAGAGGGTAGTGCCAAGAGATTTCACGGAGAACGATCTCATCTTAATCCGAAATGATATTAGAACAACTCGACCTGGAGAAGGAAAGCTGGTAGCTAACTGGAAAGGACCCTACCAAATCACAGAAGTACTTGGGAAGGGCTACTACAGACTGTCCGAACTCGAGGGACGAGAACTCCCCAGATCATGGCACGCCTGTAACCTAAGAAGGTACTATAGTTAGATAAAGGTCTCATCACAAGATGCACTCTTTTTTCTGAAAAGGTTTTTTAATGAGGCATCAAGATTGAGATTTAATCCGACTTAAGGGTATGAAAAACTCCTACCTGTATATATTTGCACTTTCTTTAAATAAAAATACATTTCAGATATTCTACAAGTGCTCAAGACGCATTAATCTGAAGCATTCATCGTCCGATTATAAAGCAACGGATCGAACAAGAAGTGAAGAACAGATTCACTATACGATCTTGATAGGAATAATCGACCAACAAAGGTGAAAACGCGATTCACCTAAAGGTCGATTAAACCAGGACAGAAACCACAATCTACAAATCGGCAAAAGATGAACACAGAATAATGCAAGAAGTTACCGAAAGTGATCCCAAAAAAGAACCTGACGAGGTCTTATGGATTGCTATATAATAACTTAAAAAAGACTGGCCGACATTAAAAAGTCGGACCAAGCCAGTCCAAGTTATCAGTAAATCCCTGGAAAGAGGTCTGGCCAACCCTATTAAAGAGGAATTGCTATAACTTAGAAGAGATCGACCTAACGAAGTCGGTTTCCTACAAAAACAAGTTGTAAAAGTAATCCCTGAAAGAGACCTAACAAAGGTCCAAGAAAGAGGATTACAAAAACAACTTAGAAGAGATCGACCTAACGAAGTCGGTTTCCTACAAGTTGTAAAAGTAATCCCTGAAAGAGACCTGACAAAGGTCCAAGAAAGAGGATTACAAAAACAACTTAGAGAAAATCGACCTAACGAAGTCGGTTTCCTACAAAACAAGTTGTAAAAGTAATCCCTGAAAGAGACCTAACAAAGGTCCAAGAAAGAGGATTACAAAAACAACTTAGAAGAAATCGACCTAACGAAGTCGGTTTCCTATAAAAAAAGTTGTAAAAGTAATCCCTGAAAGAGACCTAACAAAGGTCCAAGAAAGAGGATTACAAAAACAACTTAGAAGAGATCGACCTAACGAAGTCAAAACAAGTTGTAAAAGTAATCCCTGAAGAGACCCAACAAAGGTCCAAGAAAGAGGATTACAAAAACAACTAGGAAAAGATCGACCTAACGAAGTCGGTCTCCTACAAAGATAAGTTATAAAAGTAATCCCTTAAAGAGACCTGGCAAAGGCCCAGAAAAGAGGATTACAAAAATAATTTAGAAGGGGACCAACATAAAGAAATCGGTTATAAGGCGCTAAAAATACAAACAAAAGCGAGGAAACCGAAAAACAAGTTGGACCCTCCACAAGTCACATCCTCAAAATGATCCAAGCTACAAAAAAAAGTACGAAAGCAATCTAAAGAGGCCAAGCAGCAAGATTCCAACAGACACCCTGCTAAAGCACAATGAAAGCATAGTATGATAAAGCTTCAAAGAGGCCACCGAAATCAACCTCAGAGAAACCATTTTTGTTTTCAAAATAAAGTTGCTAAAAATAGGAACTAGAGTATCAACAGTCAATAAAAACACCATTCACAAAAACAAGTTCAAAAGCCCACAAATCGGGCTATTTACACAAATATTCAGAAAAAAGATCAGCTAAGATCGGGAGCCTTCCCGGCAGCATCAGTACGGGGAGAAGGAGGGCGAGTCTGAAGGGGCACAGCATCTACAGTTCCATCATCCCGGTTCAGAATCTAGCAATCCGGATCAAACGTAACGGAAGGAACCGAGGAGGTCGACACCTTAAGAGAAGGCACTGGGGGAGGGTCAGCATCATCATCATCCTGGTCATCAGGGACAATTTTACCATCCCTCACAACATTGTCCAGGCTGACAAGAGTCAAGTCGGCATTAGGAGCAACAATCCAGAACTGCTCCATTAGGTTCTCGGAGGCAGCAGTTACCCTGCCCACAAGGTGACCCTGAAGCTCGCCATAATTAACCCGAGCAGTTTCCAACTCATCCCGGAGGCGCATTAATTCCCTATAAGCTGAGACATAGCTATCCTTATGCTTCAGGGCCATGTCCTCAGCCAACTTCAAAGAAGCAGCCAGGGCAATAGAGCTGGCCTTCTCACCCTCCAGCTCCTTCTCCACCTTCCCCAACTTCACCTCCAACTCCTCCTTCAGACCCTTGATTCGATCAAATTCTGACTTGGCCTCCTCCATAAAGGATTTTGTGGCATGAATCGGAATCTCCTGAACTGTTCAGAAAATAGCCGCACCCATATGAGCCATCTTCACACTACTTTTGGTGATAAAATCCAAATGTTGAAGAAGAGACACGTCGTCCATGGAAAGCCCACCATAGGGGGCAACTTGCTGGTCAACAAACTCGATAGCATCAAAGTCCGGGGCATCCAAGTTAAAGGGCTCGGATGTCTTTTACTTTTTTAAGGGAGGGACACCAGAAGCAATGGCAGAAGTCTGAGGAGGATTGACCTGATGAAACCGAGGAATAGGAATTACTTTCCTCGGCCCAAGGAAACTCAGCACAGGAGGCTTCACTGGGACCTGTGAAGATCCCTCGCCGGCCACCTTGGCCGAGATGTTCAAAGCAGCAGTTGCCTTCTTTGCCCTTTTGAAGGCCTTCATAGAGTCGTTGTTCTTTGATATCTCTACAAATACAGAATTAGCCACAGCAAAGAGTTACGGTCACAAACAAGAGGAGGAAAAAATTAAGAAACAAATATAAAAGACAAGTCAGACAAATACCCAAAACAGTCCGAACTAAGGACGGTTCATTCAAAAACCTTTTTGTATCAAGATGGGGTGGTTTCCCCAACAGATCCTCAAGAACAACAACAAAAGCATGCTCGACATCATCAAGCATCTCCCAGGTATAACGGGACACTCTCACATCCCTCTGCCACTCCAAAGGAAAAGAAGGCTCATCATTTTCATCAAGGAAAAAGGGGCAGGCCCCCTCAACAGCTCGAACTTTAAAGAAGTAATTCTTGAAGTCCTTAAAGGACTCATCATACATCGCAAAAACTTTATGGCCCTAGGCAGACCTGAAAGAAACCCAAGAAGCTTTCTTTTTTGAAGAACCGTCAGGCTTGGCGGAAACAAACAAATAAAGGAAAAGAGTCTGAGAAGGTGTTACATCTAACTCTCTACAAAGAAGCTGAAAAATTTTAATAAAACCCCAGAAATTTGGATGAAGCTGGGATGGGGCAATGTTACAAGACCACAACAGGTCGGTCTCAAAAGCAGTAAAGGGAAAGGTAACGTTTAATTGACTGAAAAAGTATTCATAGGCGTAGAAGAAGGGACGCTCCCCCTCGATGGAAGTCGGAAAACAAACTCTCTCATCGGCCTCAGGAGCAACAAGCTCATAATCCCCCTCACAGGCGCTGTTACCACAAATCCTATGGCGCTTCCTCAGCTCTGTGCAAAATTCGGCATCCACAACAGAAACACACAACAAGACAAGG
The DNA here is from genome assembly GCF_014773155.1 of Arachis stenosperma. Taxonomy (NCBI): domain Eukaryota; kingdom Viridiplantae; phylum Streptophyta; class Magnoliopsida; order Fabales; family Fabaceae; genus Arachis; species Arachis stenosperma. Next base: position 99,685,749 of record NC_080382.1, read on the forward strand.
GAGTCCAGCCAATCGGACATGCCCTCAGGAACTCTGGAAGACATCTCTACAATGTTATTACGAGAAGACATGAGGCCATCTAATCCTACAAGTAAGAAAAGAAGATGGGGTTACTAAAAACATCTCGGACAAGGGAGAAAACAACTCAATACGATACAGGCGAAACAAACAGAAAAGGAAAAACCCCAAGACTCAAACCAAAAGCCTTGGGGCATCCTTTGGAGGCAATAATCAAGCAAGGTTTCTAGGAAAATCAACAGCTCCCACCCCAGCATTTCTCAAACAAGAAAAAGACTTCAAACAAGCAAGCATTTTCAGAAGCATAAGTTATCACAGTTTACGAAGCAAAAAGCATTCCCAAACATCAAAAACACGCCAAGTAGAAATCGTTAAAGGTACGAACTTTCTCAAAATCAGAAACAAAAAGCAATCAAGAAAAGCGAGGAACAGATGCAAATTCTCTATCAGAAGCAACAACAAAACCCTAGAAAGCCTCGACGAAAATGCCAAAAGAGCGCACAAAAGAAAGCCAAGGAAAACACATTTACAGCGACAAACAAACGCAAGATCACAAAAAGGTTCAAACTTTCAAACATGCAAAATCAATGCTTCACTAAAAAACTAAAAGTAAAGCCGCGAAAGAAGCAAGAAAGTTAGTACCAACCTGAAAAAAGCAGCAGGCTTCAAGGAAGTTGAAGAGGGAAGGCGAAATCTGGAATTGCTCTCTCAAAGTAAAAGAGAAGACACGAGCAAAAGCAATGTCGCTGGGCTGAAACACGGAACTGCAAAACCCCAGGCAGAGGCTTCAGAAAAATCAAACAACGCCGCAACACAAAGAAAAGTTGAAAGCGAGAGAATGAAGGAAGAAATGCGAAGAAGTTACGAAAAGGGCGAAGGAGAGAAACCGTTTCTGGGTTTTCAAAATCAAAATAAAAGAGCCAAAGGGAAACGAGGCAATTAATGTTAAAATTAATGTAGGCATTAAACCCTCGCACGTTTCCAAAGCGCCGATATAAAAGCGCGCGCTTTTAGAGGAAAAAGTTCTACATTCAAAAGCTTCTACAAAGGAATCGACAAAATGGTTGAGTTCGGCTTCACTAAAGAAGGATCGAAGTCAAAGAACACGGCCTCAAAAAGAAGACCGAGCTCAAGCAGGGGCACTGTTCATACCCTGGGTCGAGATGACCGAGTCGGAATGTTCAGTAACAAAGCGATCGACCTCTTTAGGTCAAGCGGACCAACTTCTTTACGAAGAAGTCGGCCAAAGCGATAGGAAAAGCCCAAAGAAGGGCCCAACTCAAGGAATACGACCCAGATCCAAAGGCAGCCCAAGCCGATAGAGACAAGGGCGGTTCCATGGAAGATAAGCTGACCTCAACAAGAGATAAGATAAGATAAGATAACTAACTTATCTTATCCACAGAAGGTCACAACTCACAACTATAAATACACTGGAGCACCCAAGTATAACTCATACTCTGATTCTACTCAATACCTGCTTAATACCCTTACTAACTTAAGCATCGGAGTCCCTTGCAGGTACCCCCACCCTCCGGGGACGAAGGATCAGCAGCACTTTCAGTTCCACAAGTCGGACATACCAGCTCCGGCCGCTATACACCCGCCGGACACGTCGGCTCCGACCAGTACAGAAGATCTCGACCGAGATCGACCTACAGTTTCAGGTAACCCTCGGAACAGCTCCTCACCCCCACCTATGGGGTTTAGAGACTCATGCCTTAGAAGATACAATATGAGATGTAAAATGTCATCCGTTCCGAAATGAATCTCTAAAAGTAGTTTTTATACTAAACTAGTAACCTAGGTTTACAGAAAATGAGTAACTAAGTGCAGATAGTGCAGAAATCCACTTCTGGGGTCCATTTGGTGAGTGTTTGGGCTGAGCTTTGAAGCTTTCACATACATAGGCCGTTCTTGGAGTTAAACGCTAGCTTGAATGCCAGTTTGGGCGTTTAACTCCAATTTTGGTGCCAGTTCTGGCGTTTTACGCCAAAAAAGAGTCTCTGGCTGGCGTTTAACGCCAGTTTGGGCCATCATATCTTGGGCAAAGTATGGACTATTAAACATTGCTGGAAAGCCCAAGATGTCTACTTTCTAACGCATTTGAGAGCGCATCAATTGGGCTTCTGTAGCTCTAGAAAATCCATTTCGAGTGAAGGAGGATCAGAATCCAACAGCATCTGCAGTCCTTTCTCAGCCTCTGAATCAGATTTTTGCTCAGGTCCCTCAATTTCAGCCATAAAAAAATTGAAATTACAGAAAAACACACCAAGTAAGGTTGGCATTCAACTTGCCCATGATGCAAGGAGATGAACACCCTTACACTAGAAGGGTCAACTTTGATCAAATGTTGGACCAAGTCCTTATAGACATTTGTGAAGAGGGCGCTCAATGGAAGAAAGATTCAAGAGGGAAGCCGGTTCAACTGAGAAGGCATGACCTCAAGCCCGTGGCTAGGTGATGGTTGGAGTTTATCCAACGCTCAATCATTCCCACTAGCAACCGGTCCGAAGTTACTATAGACCGGGCTATCATGATTCATAGCATCATGATTGGAGAGGGAGTAGAAGTTCATGAGGTTATATATCCCAAGAACTTTATAAGGTGGCCGACAAGTCCTCCACCTTGGCAAGGTTAGCCTTTCCTCATCTCATTTGCCACCTCCGTTATTCAGTTGGAATTGACATAGAGGGAGACATCCTCATTGATGAGGACAAGCCCATCACTAAGAAAAGGATGGAGCAAACAAGAGATCCCACTCATCATGAAATCCCTGAGATGCCTCAAGGGATGCACTTTCCTCCTCAAAACTATTGAGAGCAAATCAACACCTCCCTAGGAGAATTGAGTTCCAACATGGGATAACTAAGGGGTGGAGCACCAAGAACATTCCATTATCCTCCATGAAATTAGAGAAGATCAAAGAATCATGAGAGAGGAGCAACAAAGGCAACGAAGAGACATTGAGGAGCTCAAGCACTCCATAATATCTTCAAGAGGAATTGGCCATCACTAAGGTGGACCCGTTCTTTAATCTCCTTGTTCTTTATTTTTCTGTTTTTTTCGAATTTTTATGCTTATGTTTATCTATGTTTGTGACTTATGATCATTAGTGTCTTAGTGTCTATGCCTTAAAGTTATGAATGTCCTATGAATCCATCACCTTTCTTAAATGAAAAATGTTCTTAATTGAAAAAGAGAAGAATTGCATGAATTTTGAATTTTATAACAGATTAATTATTTTGATGTGGTGGCAATACTTTGACTTCTGAATGTATGCTTGAACAGTGCATATGTCTTTTGAATTTGTTGTTCATGAACGTTGGCTCTTGAAAGAATGATGAAAAAGGAGACATGTTACTGAGGATTTGAAAAATTATAAAAATAATTCTTGAAGCAAGAAAAAGCAGTGAATACAAAAAAAAAATGAAAAAAAAGGGAAAAAAAAGAAAAAAAATAATAAAGTCATGATCCAAGGCAAAAAGAGTGTGCTTAAGAACCCTGGACACCTCTAATTGGGGACTCTAGCAAAGCTAAGTCACAATCTGAAAAGGTTCACCCAGTTATGTGTCTGTGGCATGTATGTATCCGGTGGTAATACTGGAAGACAGAGTGCTTTGGGCCACGGCCAAGACTCATAAAGTAGCTGTATTCAAGAATCATCATACATAACTAGGAGAATCAATAACACTATCTGGATTCTGAGTTCCTATAGAAGCCAATCATTCTGAATTTCAAAGGATAGAGTGAGATGCCAAAACTCTTCAGAGGCAAAAAGCTGAAAGCCCAGCTCATCTAATTAATACTGATCTTCATAGATATTTTTGGAATTCATTGCATATTCTCTTCTTTTTATCTTATTTGATTTTCAGTTGCTTGGGGACAAGCAACAATTTAAGTTTGGTGTTGTGATGAGCAGATAATTTATACGCTTTTTGGCATTGTTTTTAGTATATTTTACTTAGTTTTTATTATATTTTTATTAGTTTTTAGTTAAAATTCACTTTTCTGGACTTTACTATGAGTTTGTGTGTTTTTCTGTGATTTCAGGTATTTTGTGGCTGAAATTGAGGGACTTGAGCAAAAATCTGATTCAGAGGCTGAAAAGGACTGCAGATGCTGTTGGATTCTGACCTCCTTGCACTCGAAGTACATTTTCTGGAGCTACAGAAGCCCAATTGGCGCGCTCTCAATTGCGTTGGAAAGTAGATATCTTGGGCTTTCCAGCAATGTATAATAGTTCATACTTTGCTCGAGATTGGATGGCCCAAATAGGCGTTCCAAGTCAGCTCAAGAATTCTGGCGTAAAACGCCGGAACTGGCACAAGAATGGGAGTTAAACGCCCAAACTGGCACAAAAGCTGGCGTTTAACTCCAAGAAAAGTCTCTACACATAGAAGCTTCAATGCTCAGCCCAAGCACACACCAAGTGGGCCCGGAAGTGGATTTTTATGTCATTTACTCATCTTTGTAAACCCTAAGTTACTTGTTCTCTACATATAGGACCTTTTACTATTGTATTCTCATCTGGGTAGCTATCTTGGAGAGTTTTATGCTATCTTAGATCACGTTTTGGGGCTGGCCTCTCGGCCATGCCTAGACCTTGTTCTTATGTATTTTCAACGGTGGAGTTTCTACACACCATAGATTAAGGTGTGGAGCTCTGCAGTACCTCGAGTATCAATGCAATTACTATTGTTCTTCTATTCAATTTGGCTTGTTCTTGTTCTAAGATATCACTTGTTCCTCAACTTGATGAATGTGATGATCCGTGACACTCATCATCATTCTCACCTATGAACGTGTGCCTGACAACCACCTCCGTTCTACCTTAGATTGAGTGGATATCTCTTGGATCCCTTAACCGGAATCTTCGTGGTATAAGCTAGAATTGATGGCGGCATTCAAGAGAATCCGGAAGGTCTAAACCTTGTCTGTGGTATTCTGAGTAGGATTCAAGGATTGAATGACTGTGACGAGCTTCAAACTCGCGATTGTGGGGTGTTAGTGACAGACGCAAAAGAATCACTGGATTCTATTCCGACATGATCGAGAACCGACAGCTGAATAGCCGTGCTGTGACAGAGCGCGTTGAACATTTTCACTGAGAGGACGGGACTGTAGCCACTGACAACGGTGATGCCCAACATACAGCTTGCCATGGAAAGGAGTAAGAAGGATTGGATGAAGACAGTAGGAAAGCAGAGAGACAGAAGGGACAAAGCATCTCCATACGCTTATCTGAAATTCTCACCAATGAATTACATAAGTATCTCTATCTTTATTTTATGCTTTATTCATAAATCATCCATAACCATTTGAATCTGCCTGACTGAGATTTACAAGATGACCATAGCTTGCTTCATACCAACAATCTCCGTGGGATCGACCCTTACTCGCGTAAGGTTTATTACTTGGACGACCCAGTGCACTTGCTGGTTAGTTGTGCGAAGTTGTGATAAGAGTTGAGATTACAATTGGGCGTACCATGTTGATGGCGCCATTGATGATCACAATTTCGTGCACTAGTCAACTGAGTAAAAGAGTTACTAAAATCCCTCATAGTACTCTACCAAGCAATACAGAAGAGAATCCAAAGAGAGAATGCAAGGCCATCAATATACCCAAAGTGGCCAAACCTATAGAGGAGGAAGAGGCAGTGATTTCCAGTGAGGAAGACCTCAATGGACGTCCACTGACCAATAAGGAGTTCGCTATTAAGGAACCAAAGGAATCTGAGGCTCATACAGAGACCATAGAGATTCCACTGAACTTACTGTTGCCATTCATGAGCTCTGATGAATATTCTTCCTCTAAAGAGGGTGAAGAAATTGTTGAAGAGCAAGTTGCTCTGTATCTGGGAGCAATCATGAAGCTGAATGCCAAGTTATTTGGTAATGAGACTTGGGAGGATGAACCTCAATTGCTCATCAATGAACTGAATACATGGATTCAGCAGACATTGCCTCAAAAGAAATCGGATCCTGGAAAGTTCTTAATACCTTGCACCATAGGCACCATGACCTTTGAAAAGGCTCTGTGTGACCTGGGGTCAGGTATCAACCTCATGCCACTCTCTGTAATAGAGAAACTAGGGATCTTTGAGGTACAAGCTGCAAGAATCTCACTAGAGATGGCAGACAAATTAATGAAACATGCTTATGAACTTCTAGAGGATGTCTTAGTGAAGGTTGAAGGCGTTGACATCCCTGCTAACTTCATAATCCTAGACACTGGAAAGGATGAGGATGAATCCATCATCCTTTGAAGACACTTCCTAGCCACAGCAAGGGCTATGATTGATGTGGACAAATGAGAGTTAGTCCTTTAATTGAATGAGGACTACCTTGTGTTCAAGACTCAAGGATCTTCTTCTGTAAACATGGAAAAGAAGCATGAAAAGCTTCTCTCAATACAGAGTCAGACAGAGCCCCCACACTCAACTTCTAAGTTTGGTGTTGGGAGGTCACAACCATGCTCTGAGCATATGTCAAGCTCTGTAAGAGCTTCATGTCAAGCTATTGACATTAAAGAAGCGCTTATTGGGAGGCAACCCAATCATATTTATCTATATTAATCACTTTCTCATTTTTATTTTCTAGTGTTAGTCTATGTTTTCTTTAGGTTGATGATTATGTGAAGTCACAAAAACAGCTGCAGAATTAAAGTAGGAATAAAAAAACAGCATAAAAAACAACACACCCTGGAGGATGAGCTTATTGGCGTTCAAATGCCAGTAAGGCTAGAAAAGTATGTGTTTAACGCCCAGTCTGGCACCATTCTGGGCGTTAAATGCCAGAAATAGCACACAGACTGGCGTTTAACACCAAAAAAGGGTGTCTGGTGTCTGGCTGGCGTTAAACGCCAGTAAGGGTAGCAGAATGGGCATTTAACGCCCAGTCTGGCAGCATTCTGGGCGTTAAATGCCAGAACTGGCAGCCAGACTGGCATTTAATGCCAAAAAGGGGCATCAGCTTGGCGTTTAATGCAAGAAATGCCACTCAGAGGGCGTTTAAACGCCAAAAAGGTGCAGGAATGAGAAATCCTTAATTCATCAGGATCTGTAGACCCCACAGGATCCCTACCTACCCCAACTCACTCTCCCCTTTTCACACCTTTCCATAACACTCTTCCCCAAACATCATTCACCTATCAAATCCTACCCTCTTCCCCATAACCTCTTTACCACTCACATCTATCCACTATTTCCCATCATACAACTCCCTACCCCACTCACTCAAATTCAAACCATTCCCTCCCAAACCCAACCCCTATCACACGGATTCCCTCTCACCCTTACCCTTTCTTTCTTTTTTTGCTCGAGGACGAGCAAACCTTTTAAGTTTGGTGTAGGAAAAAGCATTGTTTTTTATTTTTTCATAACCATTAATGGCACCTAAGGCCGGAGAAACATCTAGGAAGAGGAAAAGGAAGGCAGTTGCTTCCAACTCTGAGTCATGGGAGATGGAGAGATTCATCTCAAAAGCCCATCACTAGAAAGAAGATGAAGCAAACAAAAGAGCCCACTCATGGACCTCAACAAAAGCATGAGGAAGTCCCTCATCAAGAAATTCTTGAGATGCCTCAAGGGATGCTTTTTTCTCCACACAACTATTGGGAGCAACTCAACACCTCTTTAGGAGATTTGAGTTCTAATATGGAGCAACTAAGGATGGAGCACCAAGAACACTCCATTATCCTCCATGAAATTAGAAAAGACCAAAGAGCTATGAGGGAGGAGCAACAAAGGCAAGAAAGAGATATTGAGGAGCTCAAGCACTCCATAGGATCTTCAAGAGGAAGAACTAGCCACCATCACTAAGATGGACCCGTTCTTTAATTTCCTTGTTCTTATTTTTCTGTTTTTTTGGTTTCCTATGCTTGATGTTTTGTCTACGCTTGTGTCTTTATTACATGATCATTAGTGTCTAGTGTCTATGCCTTGAAGCTATGAATGTCCCATGAATCCTTCACCTTTCTTAAATGAAAAATGTTTCTAATTGTAAAAGAACAAGAAGTACATGAATTTCGAATTCTATCTTGAAATTAGTTTAATTATTTTAATGTGGTGGCAATACTTTTTGTTTTCTGAATGAATGCTTGAACAGTGCATATTTTTTTATAGTGAAGTTTATGAATGTTAAAATTGTTGGCTCTTGAAAGAATGATGAAAAAAGAGAAATGTTATTGATAATCTGAAAAATCATAAAATTGATTCTTGAAGTAAGAAAAAGCAGTGAAAAATACAAATCTTGCGAACAAAAAGAGAAGAAAAAATGCAAAAAATAAAGAAAAAAAAAAGAGGAAAGAAAAAGAAAAAGCAAGCAGAAAAAGCCAATAACCCTTTAAACTAAAATGCAAGGGTAAAAAGGATCCAAGGCTTTGAGCATCAGTGGATAGGAGGGCCCAAAGGAATAAAATCCTGGCCTAAGCGGCTAATTCAAGCTGTCCCTAACCATGTGCTTGTGTCATGAAGGTCCAAGTGAAAAGCTTGAGACTGAGTGGTTAAAGTCATGATCCAAAAAAAAAGAGTGTGCTTAAGAACTCTGGACACCTCTAACTGGGGACTCTAGCAAAGTTGAGTCACAATCTGAAAAGGTTCACCCAGTTATGTGTCTGTGGCATTTATGTATCCGGTGGTAATACTGGAAAACAAGATGCTTAGGGTCACGGCCAAGACTCATAAGTAGCTGTATTCAAGAATCAATATACTGAACTAGGAGAATCAATAACACTATCTTAATTCTGAGTTCCTATAGATGCCAGTCATTCTGAATTTCAAAGGATAAAGTGAGATGCCAAAACTGTTCAGAAGCAAAAAGCTACAAGTCCCGCTCATCTAATTAGAACTAAGCTTCATTAATATTTTGGGATTTATTGTATATTCTCTTCTTTTTATCTTATTTTCTTTTTAGTTGCTTGGGGACAAGCAACAATTTAAGTTTTGTGTTGTGATGAGCGGATAATTTATACGCTTTTTGGCATTGTTTTTAGGTAGTTTCTAGTATGTTTTTGTCACTTTTTAGTATATTTTTATTAGTTTTTATAAAAAATTCACATTTCTGGACTTTACTATGAGTTTGTGTGTTTTTCTATGATTTCAGGTATTTTCTGGCTGAAATTGAGGGACTTGAGTAAAAATCTAATTCAAAGGCTGAGAAAGGACTGTAGATGCTGTTGGATTCTAACCTCCTTGCACTCGAAGTGGATTTTCTGGAGCTACCAAAACCCAATTGGTGCGCTCTCAATTGCGTTGGAAAGTAGACATCTTGGGCTTTCCAGCAATGTCCATACTTTGCCCAAGATTTGATGGCCCAAACTGGCATCCAAATGCCCATCAGAGACCCTTTTCTGGCATAAAACGCCAGAACTGGCACCAAAGCTGGAGTTAAACGCCCAAACTGGCACCCAAGCTGGCGTTTAACTCCAAGGATGACCTATGCACGTGAAAGCTTCAAAGCTCAGCCAAAACACACACCAAGTGGGCCCCGGGAGTGTATTTCTGCACTATCTACTCATTTTCTATAAACCATAGTAACTAGTTTAGTATAAATAGCACTTTTTACTATTGTGTAAGGGTCTTTTTCCCCTGTTTTTGAACCATTATGCCATTTGGGAGGCTAGCCATTTAGCCATGCCTAGACCCTAAACCATGCTTACGCATGGGTGCGCGTTCTGCCAAAAATTTTTCTAAGTTAAAAGCTGTAGAATTCACAATTTCAAACCCCAATCTTCCGACGGGCATAACTTCTTCATTTCAAATGATTTTTTACTCGTTCTTCGAATGGCATAAACATCCCGGATCCAATTTCATTTCTAAACAAGTTTGACACAAATCGGGGATTTGAAACCCAAGTTATGCTTCTTCAAAGTATGCCCAAATACCACATTTTCATACAAAACCACAAAGTGCCATTTCCAAAACAAACTAATTTCAACCCTTTTTAAAATCAACCAAAACTTACCAAAAATCAACCTCAAGCCTCCTCAACTCATACATTCACATTTTTACCAAAATTCACAAAATCACAATCCCACGATTTTAACCCATCTCAATCAAATACCCAATTCCAACACATTTTCATGTCATATATTCTTTCTCATCCCAATTTCTAACAACACCATTTCCAACCAACCATCATTATACATAATCAATATCATACTCACCATTAACATTGTTTCACCCACAATTCAACCTCAATCAATCATCAAGCATATATCACAACATGTATATTTCTCATGCATCATACCATCAAGGCACCAATATTCATAATCACATATATGACCACACAATATATCTCAACCATTCAACAACATCAACAATTCAATTCCTATCTTAGGGTCTCTAGCCTAAGTTTTCACACCACATTACATTTTAGATACAGGAAACCGAGACCATACCTTAGCCGATTTCTCCCGCTCAATCGGAGCACTTCCAAATCACTTTTTCACAAGCTCTCAAGGTTTCAACACCTTCAAAAATAGATTTTTAGCACACCAAAGCCCTTTTCCAAGCTTTCCAAAATCTCAATTAAGTTTAATATTAACATACACACTACCTAAGCCACAATTATCATACCCAAACACAACAACTCAATATCCAAACATCATAGAACAACATATTCTACTAGGATTGAGAATCTTACCACACTCAAGATTCAAGGAGACAAGATTAATCTTCTTCTTCAAGAGAGTTAGGTCCTATAACATCAGAGTCCAAAATCTAAACATTTTTTACATGAAATTCGAAATTAAGGGATGAAGAACTGAACCAAAATCGTGGCTTACCTTAGAAATAAAGTAGTAGATTTTGTAGAGCTCTAAACGCCAGTTTTTCTTCCTCACTGGGCGTTTTGAACGCCCAGCTTTTTCTGTGTAATTCCTCTGCTGAATGTTCTGAATCTTCAATTCTCTATATTATTGACTTGAAAAGACACAAATTAAAAAATTTTTTGGATTTTTTTTAATAATCAAAATGTAACTAAAATCAAATAACAATGCATGCAAGGCACCAAACTTAGCAGTTTGTATACCATTGACACTACAAAATGAGAATGCATATGACAAACAACAAAAATACTCAAGACAAGAGAATTTAAAGATTAGAGCAAGGAAATCATCAAGAACATCTTGAAGATCACTTAAGACACATGAATGAATGCAAGAAGAACAAAAACATGCAATTGACACCAAACTTAACATGAAACACTAGACTCAAACAAGAAATATTTTTGGATTTTATGATTTTGTAATTTTTTTGTGCTTTTTCGAAAATTAAGTGGAAAAGAAAATAAAGATATCAAAATTCTTAATGAGAATTCCAGGAATCATGCAATGTTAGTCTAAAGCTTTAGTCTAAAGAAATTAGACATGGCTAGCCAAGCTTCAGCACGACATTGCATTCAAGAGCTAAATTGATGAGAATCAATCAGCTTTGGTGATGATAAGAACATCACCTTGAAACACTAGAATTCATTCTTAAGAATTCTGAAAAAAAATACCTAATCTAAGCAACAAGATGAACCGTCAGTTGTCCAAACTCAAACAATCCCCGGCAATGGCGCCAAAAACTTGGTGCACGAAATTGTGATCATCAATGGCGCCATTAACATGGTACGCTCAATTGCAATCTCAACTCTTTATCACAACTTCGTACAACTAACCAGCAAGTGCACTGGGTCGTCCAAGTAATAAACCTTACGCGAGTAAGGGTCGATCCCACAGAGATTGTTGGTATGAAGCAAGCTATGGTCATCTTGTAAATCTTAGTCAAGCAGATTCAAATGGTTATGGATGATATATGAATAAAGCATAAAATAAAGATAGAGATACTTATGTAATTCATTGGTGAGAATTTCAGATAAGCGTATGGAGATGCTTTGTCCCTTCCGTCTCTCTGCTTTCCTACTGTCTTCATCCAATCCTTCTTACTCCTTTCCATGGCAAGCTGTATGTTGGGCATCACCGTTGTCAGTGGCTACAATCCCGTCCTCTCAGTGAAAATGTTCAACGCACCCTGTCACGGCCCGGCTAATCATCTGTCGGTTCTCAATCAGGTTGGAATAGAATCCATTGATTCTTTTGCGTCTGTCACTAACGCCCAGCCTTCAGGAGTTTGAAGCTCATCACAGTCATTCAATCATTGAATCCTACTCAGAATACCACAGACAAGATTTAGACCTTCCGGATTCTCTTGAATGCCGCCATCAATTCTAGCTTATACCACGAGGATTCCGATTAAGGGATCCAAGAGATATCCACTCAATCTAAGGTAGAACGGAGGTGGTTGTCAGGCACACGTTCATAGGGGAGAATGATGATGAGTGTCACGGATCATCACATTCATCAAGTTGAAGAACAAGTGATATCTTAGAACAAGAACAAGCTGAATTGAATAGAAGAACAATAGTAATTGCATTAATACTCGAGGTACAGCAGAGCTCCACACCTTAATCTATGGTGTGTAGAAACTCCACCGTTGAAAATACATAAGAACAAAAGTGATCATTGGCTTCGGCCCCAGAGAGGGAACCAGAAGAACCAAGATGAAAAATACAATAGTAAAAGGTCCTATATGTAGAGAACTAGTAGCCTAGGGTATACAGAAATGAGTAAATGACATAAAAATCCACTTCCGGGCCCACTTGGTGTGTGCTTGGGCTGAGCATTGAAGCTTTCATGTGTAGAGACTTTTCTTGGAGTTAAACGCCAGCTTCTATGCCAGTTTGGGCGTTTAACTCCCATTTTTGTGCCAGTTCCGGCGTTTAACGTCGGGCATTCTTGAGCTGATTTGGAACGCTGGTTTGGGCCATCAAATCTCAGGCAAAGTATGGACTATTATACATTGATGGAAAGCCCAAGATGTCTACTTTCCAACGCCATTGAGAGCGCGCTAATTGGGCTTCTGTAGCTCCAGAAAATCCACTTCGAGTGCAGGGAGGTCAGAATCCAACAGCATCTACAGTCCTTTTCAGCCTCTGAATCAGATTTTTGCTCAGGTCCCTCAATTTCAGCCAGAAAATACCTGAAATCACAGAAAAACACACAAACTCATAGTAAAGTCCAGAAAAGTGAATTTTAAATAAAAACTAATAAAAAATATACTAAAAACTAACTAAAACAAACTAAAAACAATGCCAAAAAGCGTATAAATTATCCGCTCATCAGGCTACTGGAGACGGATGGTCAACTTAGAGCTCTTTGTGGCATTAAGAGTAAGAGAAAGATGGTTAGTGGTAAGAGTTGTCCTGCAAGGTTCAGTATGGTTGCATGCTCCGAGTTGAAATGCAAAGGTTGGTGTATAGCTCGATTGAATGGGTCTAGAAAGTTATTTGGCTGCTGATGAGCGGATAATTTATACGCTTTTGGCATTGTTTTTAGTATGATTCAGTTATTTTTTAGTATATTTTTATTAGTTTTTAGTTAAAATTCACTTTTCTGGACTTTACTATGAGTTTGTGTGTTTTTCTGTGATTTCAGGTATTTTCTGGCTGAAATTGAGGGATCTGAGCAAAAATCTGATTTAGAGGCTGAAAAGGACTGCAGATGCTGTTGGATTCTGACCTCCCTGCACTCGAAGTGGATTTTCTGGAGCTACAGAAGCCCAATTGGCGCGCTCTCAACGGCGTTGGAAAGTAGACATTCTGGGCTTTCCAGCAATGTATAATAGTCCATACTTTGTCCGAGGTTTGATGGCTCAAACAGGCGTTGCAAATCAGCCTCAGAATTTCCAGCGTTTAACGCTGGAACTGGCATAAAACTTGGAGTTAAACGCCCAAACTGGCATGAAAGCTGGCGTTTAACTCCAGAAAAGGTCTCTACACATAAAAGCTTCAATGCTCATCCCAAGCACACACTAAGTGGACCCAGAAGTGGATTTTTACGTCATTTACTCATTCCTGTATACCCTAGGTTACTAGTTCACTATTAATAGGATCTTTTGACATTGTATCTGGACCTCATGACACTTTACACGTTTCTTTGTGTACTTCTTACAGCATGAGTCTCTAAACCCCATGGTTGGGGGTGAGAAGCTCTGCTGTGTCTTGATGGATTAATGCAATTACTACTGTTTCTTATTCAATCATGCTTGCTTCCGTTCTATGATATCACTTGCTCTTAACCCGGATGAATGTGATGACCCGTGACACTCATCATATTCTCAACTATGAACGCGTGCCTGACAACCACCTCCGTTCTACTTTAGATTGAGTAGATATCTCTTGGATTCTTTAATCAGAATCTTCGTGGTATAAGCTAGAATTGATGGCGGCATTCAAGAGAATCCGGAAGGTCTAAACCTTGTCTGTGGTATTCTGAGTAGGATTCAATGATTGAATGACTGTGACGAACTTCAAACTCCTGAGGGTGGGGCGTTAGTGACAAACGCAAAAGAATCATTGGATTCTATTCCGGCCTGATTGAGAACCGACAGATGGATAGCCGTGCCATGACAGGGTGCGTTGAACATTTCCACTGAGAGGATGGGAGGTAGCCATTGACAACGGTGAAACCCTACATACAGCTTGCCATGGAAGGAGCCTTACGTGTTTGATGAAGAAGACGGTAGGAAAGCAGAGATTCAGAAGATGAAGCATCTCCAAAACCTCAACCTATTCTCCATTACTGCATAACAAGTACTTATTTCATGTTCTTTTGCTTTTCACAATCAACCCTGATAATTTCTGATATCCTGACTAAGATTTACAAGATAACCATAGCTTGCTTCAAGCCGACAATCTCCGTGGGATCGACCCTTACTCACGTAAGGTATTACTTGGACGACCCAGTGCACTTGCTGGTTAGTTGTGCGGGGTTGCAAAAGTGTGATTGCAATTTCGTGCACCAAGTTTTTGGCGCCGTTGCCGGGGATTGTTCGAGTTTGGACAACTGACGGCTTATCTTGTTGCTTAGATTAGGACTGTTTTAATTTTGTTGGTTTAGAGTCTTTTAGTTGAGTCTAGTTTCATATTTTAAGTTTGGTGTCAATTGCATGCTTTTACTTTTCTTTTAATTTTCGATTTTGGATGTCCTCAGTCCCTTTCTAATCCGTAAAAATTCTAAGTTTGGTGTCCTCTTTGTGTTTTTCCCTTAAAAATTTTCGAAAATTAGTGTTTGATTTTCTAAAAATTTTAAGTTTGGTGTCATTTTGTTGTTTTTCTCTTTCCTCTTTTCAAAAATCAAATCTTTTTCATAAAAAAAATTTTTCAATCATATCTTTCTAATTTCTAATCTCAAAAGTCTTTTTAAACTAATTGATTCAGTTTTTAATTTGCTTTTATCTTATTTTCTTTCAATTTTCGAATTTTTTTTATTTTATTTTCCTTTTGTTTTTATTTTATTTTTCGGTTAATTCAAAAAAAAATTATTATCTATTTGCAATCCATATCAGTTCCCTTTATCCACTATGGACCTAAGTGGGATTGATCAGTCCAGAAGGACTCTGGGGTCATATGCCAACCCCATTACAGCTGCATATGGGAGTAGCATTTGTACACCTCCCATCAAAGCAAGCAGCTTTGAGCTAAATCCTCAACTCATTATCATAGTGCAGCAAAATTGCCAGTATTCCGGTCTTCCACAGGAAGAACCTACTGAGTTTCTGGTACAGTTCTTACAAATTGCTGACACAGTACATGATAAAGAGGTGGATCAGGATGTCTACAGACTATTACTGTTTCCATTTGCTGTAAAAGATCAAGCTAAAAGGTGGTTGAATAACCAACCTACAGCAAGCATAAAGACATGGAAACAGTTATCAGACAAATTCCTAAATCATTTTTACCCTCCAAAGAGGATGACACAGCTAAGGCTGGACATCCAAGGCTTTAAACAAGAGGATAATGAATCCCTTTATAATGCCTGGGAGAGGTATAGAGATATGCTAAGAAAATGCCCCTCTGAAATATTTTCAGAGTGGGTACAGTTAGACATCTTCTATTATGGGCTTACAGAAAAAGCTCAGATGTCTTTAGACCACTCAGCTGGTGGATCTATACACATGAGGAAGACAATTGAAGAGGCTCAAGAGCTTATAGACACTGTTGCTAGAAACCAATATCTATACTCTAGCAATGAGTTCTCTCCAAAAGAGGAAGTCATGGCAGTAGTCACTGATCCTAGTCCTCAAGAACAGATGATTGGAGCTTAATCAACAATTGCTCCTGATGACAGAACAGTTAGCAGAATTTAAAGAGATGCTCCATGAAACTAAAGTTGCTAACAAGAACATAGAACTGCAGTTGAATTAAGCAAAACAGCAGATATCTAAACAGATAACAGGAGAGTGTCAAGCAGTTCAACTGAGGAGTGGGAAGACACTGAACAACACCACTCAAAAGAGTAAAAAGTCAAATAAGGAACAATTGACAGAGGATAACCAAACCACTGTTCAAAATCCCTCTGAGGACAGTAAGAGCCCAGAGAGGAATGCTAGTGGCGTTCAAACGCCAGACAGGGAGGGAAAGCTGGCGTTAAACGCCCATTCCCTGCCCAGTTCTGGCGTTCAAACGCCAGAAAAGGGGGAAAAGTTGGCGTTTAACGCCCATTTTCCACCCAATCCTGGCGTTCAGACGCCAAGGGAGGATCAGACACCTGAGAGTGCTGACAGTAACCCCTCTAAAACGGATTCCTCAACCACTTCTGTAAGGAACAAGCCTGCAGCAACTAAGGTTGAAGAATATAAAGCCAAGATGCCTTATCCTCAGAAACTCCGCCAAGCGGAGCAGGATAAGCAATTTGCCCGCTTTGCAGATTATCTAAGGACTCTTGAAATAAAGATTCCGTTTGCAGAGGCACTTGAGCAAATACCTTCTTATGCTAAGTTCATGAAAGAGATTTTAAGTCATAAGAAGGATTGGAGAGAAACTGAAAAAGTATTTCTCACTGAAGAATGCAGTGCAGTCATTCTGAAAAGCTTACCAGAAAAGCTTCAAGATCCAGGAAGCTTTATGATACCATGCACATTAGAAGGCGCTTGCACCAAGACAGCCCTATGTGATCTTGGAACAAGCATCAATCTAATACCTGCATCCACTATCAGAAAGCTTGGGTTGACTGGAGAAGTCAAACCAACCCGGATATGCCTCCAACTTGCTGATGGCTCCATTAAACATCCATCAGGCATAATAGAGGATATGATTGTCAAGGTTGGTCCGTTTGCCTTTCCAACTGACTTTGTGGTGCTGGAAATGGAGGAGCACAAGAGTGCAACTCTCATTCTAGGAAGACCTTTCCTAGCAACTGGACGAACTCTCATTGATGTACAAAAAGGGGAAGTAACCCTGAGAGTCAATGAGGATGAGTTCAAGTTGAATGCTGTGAAAGCTATGCAGCATCCAGACACACCAAATGACTGCATGGGCGCTGACATTATTGACTCTTTGGTGGAAGAGATCAATATGACTGAAAGCCTAGAATCAGAGCTTGAAGACATCTTCAAGGATGCTCAACCTGATCAAGAAGAACCACATGAAACAAAGGAATTTTCGAAAATTCCTCAGGAGGAGGATAAGCCTCCCAAACCTGAACTCAAACCACTACCACCATCCCTGAAGTATACATTTCTGGGAGAGGGTGACACTTTTCCAGTGATTATAAGCTCTACTTTGAATCCACAGGAAGAGGAAGCACTAATTCAAGTGCTAAGGACACACAAGACAGCTCTTGGGTGGTCCATAAGTGATCTTAAGGGAATTAGCCCAGCTAGATGCATGCACAAGATCCTGTTGGAGGATAATGCCAAACCAGTGGTCCAACCACAGAGGAGGCTAAATCCAGCCATGAAGGAGGTGGTGCAGAAAGAGGTCACTAAATTACTAGAGGCTGGGATTATTTATCCTATTTCTGATAGCCCCTGGGTGAGCCCTGTCCAGGTTGTCCCCAAAAAGGGAGGCATGACAGTGGTTCATAATGAAAAAAATGAACTGGTTCCTACAAGAACAGTCACAGGGTGGCGTATGTGTATTGACTACAGAAGGCTCAATACAGCCACCAGAAAGGATCATTTTCCTTTACCATTCATAGACCAAATGCTAGAGAGACTAGCTGGTCATGACTATTACTGCTTTTTGGATGGCTATTCAGGTTACAACCAAATTGCAGTAGATCCTCGGGACCAAGAGAAAACAGTATTTACTTGCCCTTCTGGCGTGTTTTCCTACAGACGGATGCCTTTTGGTCTGTGTAATGCTCCTGCAACCTTTCAGAGATGCATGCTATCCATCTTCTCTGATATGGTGGAGAAATTTCTTGAAGTCTTCATGGATGACTTCTCAGTATATGGAGACTCATTCAGCTCCTGCCTTAACCACCTATCACTTGTCCTGAAAAGGTGCCAAGAGACTAACCTGGTTTTAAACTGGGAGAAATGTCACTTTATGGTGACTGAAGGAATTGTCCTTGGACACAAAATTTCAAGCAAGGGAATAGAGGTGGATAAGGCAAAAGTGGAGGTAATTGAAAAATAACCACCACCTGCCAATGTTAAGGCAATCAGAAGCTTTCTGGGGCATGCAGGATTCTACAGAAGGTTCATAAAGGATTTTTCGAAAATTGTAAAACCTTTGAGTAACCTGCTAGCTGCTGACACACCATTTGTGTTTGACACACAGTGTCTTCAGGCATTTGAGACCCTGAAAGCTAAGCTGGTCACAGCACCAATCATCTTTGCACCAGATTGGACATTGCCATTTGAACTAATGTGTGATGCCAGTGACCATGCCATTGGTGCAGTGTTGGGACAGAGGCATAACAAGCTTCTGCATGTCATTTATTATTCTAGCCGTGTTCTAAATGATGCACAGAAGAGTTACACAACCACAGAAAAAGAGTTACTTGCAGTGGTCTATGCCATTGACAAGTTTAGATCCTATCTAGTGGGATCCAAAGTGGTTGTGTACACTGACCATGCTGCTCTTAAATACTTACTCACAAAGCAGGATTCAAAACCCAGGCTAATAAGATGGGTGTTGCTTCTGCAAGAGTTTGATATAGAAATAAGAGACAGAAAAGGGACAGAGAACCAGGTAGCTGATCATCTGTCCCGAATAGAACCAGTAGCTGGGGCGTCCCTCCCTTCTACTGAGATCTCTGAGACTTTCCCAGATGAGCAACTCTTTGCCAATCAGGAAGCTCCATGGTTTGCAGATATTACAAACTATAAGGCTGTAAGGTTCATACCCCAGGAGTACAGCAGAGTGCAAAGAAAGAAATTAATTTCAGATGCCAAGTACTACCTATGGGATGAGCCATATCTCTTTAAGAGATGTGCAGACGGAATGATCCGCAGATGTGTACCCAGAGAAGAAGCACAAAGGATCCTATGGCATTGCCATGGATCACAGTATGGAGGACATTTTGGAAGTGAGCGAACAGCCACTAAAGTCCTCCAATGTGGCTTCTACTGGCCTACTCTCTATAAAGATTCCCGAGAGTTTGTGCGTAACTGTGACAGTTGCCAAAGAGCTGGTAACTTGCCTCACGGATATGCCATGCCTCAACAAGGGATATTAGAGATAGAATTGTTTGATGTATGGGGAATTGACTTCATGGGTCCATTCCCACCATCATACTCAAACACTTACATTCTGGTGGCAGTGGACTATGTATCTAAGTGGGTAAAAGCAATTGCTACACCCACTAATGATACCAAGACCGTGCTGAAATTCCTCCAGAAACACATCTTCAGCAGGTTTGGTGTTCCCAGAGTACTAATCAGTGACGGGGGCACTCATTTCTACAATAGACAGCTATACTCTGCTATGGTCAGATATGGAATTAGCCACAAAGTGGCAACTCCGTATCATCCACAGACAAATGGACAAGCTGAAGTCTCTAACAGAGAACTAAAAAGAATCCTAGAACGGACTGTGATAGCACGAAGAAAGGATTGGGCAAAGAGTTTGGATGATGCTCTGTGGGCATACAGAGCAGCATTCAAGACTCCTATAGGAACCTCTCCATACCAACTGGTGTATGGGAAGGCCTGTCATCTGCCCGTGGAACTGGAACATAAAGCCTACTGGGCAACCAGATTCCTAAATATGGATGCTCAGTTAGCTGGTGAAAAAAGATTGCTCCAGTTAAATGAGCTAGAGGAGTTCAGACTCAATGCCTTTGAAAATGCAAAAATTTATAAGGAAAAGGCAAAGAAGTGGCATGACAAGAAGTTGTCAACCAGAGTCTTTGAGCCAGGACAAAAAGTTCTGCTCTTCAACTCTAGGCTCAGATTGTTTCCAGGAAAACTTAAATCCCGATGGAGGGGTCCGTATGTGATTACAGGAGTGTCACCATATGGATATGTTGAACTTCAGGATATTGATTCTGACAAAAAGTTCATTGTTAATGGGCAAAGAATCAAGCATTATCTTGAAGGCAATTTTGAGCAGGAATGCTCAAAACTGAGACTTGAGTGATTCTCAGTAAAGGTCCAGCTAAAGACAGTAAAGAAGTGCTTGCTGGGAGGCAACCCAGTCATTAGCAGGTTATATGTTTTGTTTTTACAAAGGCAAGTGTCAAAAATGAAGGAACCCACAGAGTTACAGAAGGATTCAGCGCAAAAAGCAGAGAAAATGAGCTTACTGGCGAAAAAACGCCAGTAAGGGGCATTTTGGGCGTTAAACGCCAGAATGGGCACCATTCTGGGTGTTTAACGCCAGTAAAGGTGCCATTTTGGGCCCATTCTGGGCGTTTAACGCCAGGTGTGCAGCATCCTGGGCGTTTAGCAAAACGCCCAGTGACAAAGGGGATTCTGGCGTTTAACGCCAGCCAGGGCATCTGGCTGGGCGTTAAACGCCAGAACGGATGCCATTCTGGGCGTTTAACGCCAGAAAGGTGGGGGACCAAGATTTTGTTTTCCAATCAAATTTTTTTCAAACTTTCCTCTTCTTACCCATACTTTTCCACATAAACACATCTCAACCTTTCATCATTCACTTTCAAATCTTCAAAAATCAAAAATCATTCTTCAAATCTCTCTCAAATCAATCCCAAATCTTACTCAAAAACTCACCTTCTCTCAAACTCTCCCCATATCTTCTCAAATCTCCTTTCAATTTTTTCGAAATCTCCTTCCCCCCCTTATAAAAACACGTTCGGCCTCACCACTCCCCCACACCATTCGAATTTGCTCTTCTCCTCTCTCTCCTCCTTCCTTTCTTTTGCTTGAGGACAAGCAAACCTCTAAGTTTGGTGTGCTTTTCCGTGATCACTAAAGTCAAGACTCATCAAGATCATGGCTCCTAAGGGAAAACAAACCAATTTAAGAGGAAAGAAAGAAAATAATCCAAAGAATCTTTGGAATCAAGAGAAGTTCTTAACCAAAGAACATGAAGACCATTATCACAAAATAATGGGTCTGAGGTCAGTGATCCCGGAAGTAAAATTTGATCTGAAAGAAGATGAATATCCGGGGATCCAAGAGCAAATCCGAAATAGAGGATGGGAAGTTCTAACAAATCCTGAGATAAAGGTTGGAAGGAATATGGTTCAGGAATTCTACTCAAATCTGTGGCTAACAGATAAGCAGAGAATGACTGGAACCGCTTACCATACTTACAGAACCATGGTCAGAGGGAAAGTTATGTACTTCCATCTGGACAAAATAAGAGAAATCTTCAAATTGCCTCAACTGCAAGATGATCCTGAATCCTTTAATAGGAGAATGGTGAGAGCAGATAAAGGGTTGGATCAAGTTCTAGAGGACATATGCCTCCCTGGAACTAAGTGGATAACCAATTCAAAGGGTGTCCCAAACCAACTCAAGAGGGGAGACCTCAAACCAATTGCAAGAGGTTTGCTAGACTTTATTGGGCGTTCCATATTGCCCACTAGCAACCGTTCTGAGGTCACTATCAAGAGAGCAGTGATGATTCATTGCATTATGCTTGGAAAAGAAGTGGAGGTTCATCATGTGATTGCTTGTGAGATCTACACAATTGCAAATAAGAATTCCACTGAAGCCAAACTGGCTTACCCAAGCTTGATCTCCTTGCTCTGTAAAGAGGCTGGGGTAAAGATGGGAGTAGATGAATTCATACCCATTGAACATCCAATCACCAAGAAGTCAATGGAAGGACAAATGCAAGACAACTCTATCAAAAGGAGGGCGCAGGAGTTCCTCCCTGAATTTCCTGAAATTGGCTACTGGGCCAGCCTAGAAGCATCTATCACCAAGTTGCAAGAGACTATGGAGCAACTTAAGGAAGAACAGCAGAATCAGAACTGCATGCTCTGCAAATTGCTGAAGGAACAAGAGAAGCAGGGGCGTGAACTTCAAGAACTGAAACGCCAAAAGTTCTCCCCTCAATTTGAGGGAGCATCCACTTCTCAAAATCAAGGTTGTTGAGTCCTAACTCTGTGAAAAACCCCTATCATTAGGAGCCTATTTAAATTTTTGTTTTCTATTTTTAGTCTCATCTTATATCTATTTTTGAGTCTTGTTCTTAATTCATAATTAATAAAATTTAGAATTCATGTCTTAAAGCTATGAATGTCCTATGAATCCATCACCTCTCTTAAATGAAAAATGCTTTAATCACAAAAGAACAAGAAGTACAGGATTTCGAATTTATCCTTGAAACTAGTTGAATTAGTTTGATGTGGTGACAATACTTTTTGTTTTCTGAATGAATGCTTGAACAGTGCATATGTCTTTTGAATTTGTTGTTTTAAGAATGTTAAAATTGTTGGCTCTTGAAAGAATGAGGGAAAAAGAGAACTGTTATTGAGGATCTAAAAATCATCAGATTGATTCTTGAAGCTAGAAAAAAAAGCAGTGAATACAAAAAAAATATATATATATATATATTTTTGAAAAAAAAAGAAGAAAAAAAAACAAGAAATAAAGTTGTGAACCAAGGCAAAAAGAGTGTGCTTAAGAACCCTGGACACCTCTAATTGGGGACTCTAGCAAAGCTGGGTCACAATCTGAAAAGGTTCACCCAATTATGTGTCTGTGGCATGTATGTATCCGGTGGTAATACTGGAAGACAGAGTGCTTTGGGCCATAGCCAAGACTCATACACTAGCTATGTTCAAGAATCATTATACTTAACTAGGAGAATCAATAACACTATCTGAGTTCTGAGTTCCTAAAGATGCCAATCATTCTGAACTTCAAAGGATAAAGTGAGATGCCAAAACTGTTCGGAAGCAAAAAGCTACTGGTCCCGCTCATCTAATTGGAACTATGTTTCTTTGATATTTTGGAGTCTATAGTATATTCTCTTCTTTTTATTCTATTTTGATTTTCAGTTGCTTGGGGACAAGCAACAATTTAAGTTTGGTGTTGTGATGAGCGGATAATTTATACGCTTTTTGGCATTGTTTTTAGTATGATTCAGTTAGTTTTTAGTATATTTTTATTAGTTTTTAGTTAAAATTCACTTTTCTGGACTTTACTATGAGTTTGTGTGTTTTTCTGTGATTTCAGGTATTTTCTGGCTGAAATTGAGGGATCTGAGCAAAAATCTGATTTAGAGGCTGAAAAGGACTGCAGATGCTGTTGGATTCTGACCTCCCTGCACTCGAAGTGGATTTTCTGGAGCTACAGAAGCCCAATTGGCGCGCTCTCAATGGAGTTGGAAAGTAGACATTCTGGGCTTTCCAGCAATGTATAATAGTCCATACTTTGTCCGAGGTTTGATGGCCCAAACTGGCGTTGCAAATCAGCCTCAGAATTTCCAGCGTTTAACGCTGGAACTGGCATAAAACTTGGAGTTAAACGCCCAAACTGGCATGAAAGCTGGCGTTTAACTCCAGAAAAGGTCTCTACACATAAAAGCTTCAATGCTCAGCCCAAGCACACACTAAGTGGACCCAGAAGTGGATTTTTACGTCATTTACTCATTCCTGTATACCCTAGGTTACTAGTTCACTATTAATAGGATCTTTTGACATTGTATCTGGACCTCATGACACTTTACACGTTTCTTTGTGTACTTCTTACAGCATGAGTCTCTAAACCCCATAGTTGGGGGTGAGGAGCTCTGCTGTGTCTTGATGGATTAATGCAATTACTACTGTTTCTTATTCAATCATGCTTGCTTCCGTTCTAAGATATCACTTGCTCTTAACCCGGATGAATGTGATGACCCGTGACACTCATCATATTCTCAACTATGAATGCGTGCCTGACAACCACCTCTGTTCTACTTTAGATTGAGTAGATATCTCTTGGATTCTTTAATCAGAATCTTCGTGGTATAAGCTAGAATTGATGGCGGCATTCAAGAGAATCTGGAAGGTCTAAACCTTGTCTGTGGTATTCTGAGTAGGATTCAATGATTGAATGACTGTGACGAACTTCAAACTCCTGAGGGCGGGGCATTAGTGACAGACGCAAAAGAATCATTGGATTCTATTCCGGCCTGATTGAGAACCGACAGATGGATAGCCGTGCCGTGACAGGGTGCGTTGAACATTTCCACTGAGAGGATGGGAGGTAGCCATTGACAACAGTGAAACCCTACATACAGCTTGCCATGGAAGGAGCCTTGCGTGTTTGATGAAGAAGATGGTAGGAAAGCAGAGATTCAGAAGATGAAGCATCTCCAAAACCTCAACCTATTCTCCATTACTGCATAACAAGTACTTATTTCATGTTCTTTTGCTTTTCACAATCAACCCTGATAATTTCTGATATCCTGACTAAGATTTACAAGATAACCATAGCTTGCTTCAAGCTGACAATCTCCGTGGGATCGACCCTTACTCACGTAAGGTATTACTTGGACGACCCAGTGCACTTGCTGGTTAGTTGTGCGGGGTTGCAAAAGTGTGATTGCAATTTCGTGCACCAGCTGCTTTAGCAAGAATTTAATTTGCTTACCACCCGATTGGAACAATGGTGATCTACACAAAGACGGGTACAAAAGCATGGTTTGGGACCCCGGAATTCATTCTAAAAATCAATACTCTTGGGGCCTTGTCACTTGCTTCCACTTGCTTGAAGGTGTTATGCGCATAATCTGAGACCCCGAAGGTTACTAGAAGTACAAACATTGGTGAAGATTCTTGGACGAGTTCAAGCACAAGCCACCATGACAGGGAGCTCATCCAATGTCCAACTTAAGGACTTTAACTAAAAGTGCTAGGTGGGAAACAACCCACCATGGTATGATCGTCCCTTTTCATTCTTAGTTTTATTTTCTCTCTTATCTATCTATGTCAGTTCATGAATCATGCATCATCACCTGCATTCTGCATAAAAAAAAGTGCCTACAATGTGCAAGCATCACTGACGCATACGCGTCGGGTGTATGTGCGCACAAAATACAAAATGGCCAGCAAGTTGCGCTGGAATGGCGCTGGAATCATGCGTCTAGCACAACCGGCGGTCACGCGTATGCATGCCCCATGCGTACACGTCGCCTGCAAATTTGCCCATCCACGCGTAAGCGTCAGCGATGCGTACACGTGGATAGAAAATCGGCGTCAATGCAGTATTTGGCCGAAAGTTGTGCTGCCACTGTGCTGGAATCGCGCGTCTCGCACGACGAGTGGTCACAGGTACGCGTGACCGACGCTTACGCGTCATTTGTGATTCTACTCACCCACGTGTACGCGTCGCGTCCCGTTTTCCATCTTACTCCTTTCTTCTCTCCTTTCTTATTCTTTCCTCCTTCCTTTCTTCTTCATTTTGTTCTCCCTTTCTTTTCTATACTTGTTGTTTTCACATTGGTGTTAAAATTCTATTACTCAACTGTTGTATATTTTTGCATTATTTTGGGTGCACCTTGACTTGTTTGCTATTTAGTTGACATGCCCTGTGCTTCTACTATCTTCTCACTTACATGTTGTAGCTACCATGTAGTTGAGAGCCTTGTTATTTGGCACTAGACCACATATGTTTTATTTCTTTTCATATATTTGCTTGTGGATTCTTTCCTTTCCTTTCTCCCTTTTTTCAGGATGGCCACCAAGAGGAAAAAGGAAACGTTTCTAACTGGAGCAATAAACAAGTTTGCCGTACGATCTTTGGAATCAGTTGGAGCCACCCATCCACTTGTACATCTCAGTATGCACCGAGGACGGTACAATCTTTAAGTGTGGGGAGGTCGATACCGATCTCCGTGGGTTAGTTACTTTCTTCTCAACACCAATTTTTATTTTTTTCTTTGTTAGTTCATTGTTGCATTTGCATGTTTGATTGCACGTTTGCTTGATTTTGTGCATATTCTACCACTCCTTAGTTGAAGTGACATTTTCTTTTCAAGAAACTATTTCAGAGCATTTCACTAATTTGAATTGAAATTTTTATTAAACTTGTTTGAAGAAATATTATTTTGGAACATGGTTTAGAGCTCGAACACACAAAACCTGTGAGATTTTGAGCCTACTTGATTGGTTGTATTTTACCAACCAATATATTTTATTTTTGGTGTGTGTTGTTCTCTCTAAAATTGTGATCTATATCTTGCTTGATTCTATATTTTCATGGTTTAATGTATGCATATACTTATATGATTGAGGCCTTATTTCGCTTAGCTTACATACCCATATGGCCTTACCCTTTCATTATCCTTTGCAAACCAATGTTGAGCCTATTTTACCCCTCCGTTCTTTACTTTAGCTCATAACTAACTCTAAGCAAAAAATAATAATGTCCTTAATTTGAATCTTTGATTAGCTTAAACTAGTAAAAGTGCTCATGAATTAAGTGTGAGAAAAGTGGGTTTGGAAACGTTTGGTTTGGGAATTGAGTATGTTAGACTTTGTGTGAAAATGTGAAAAATGTTAAGAACATGTTTATGCATTCAATACCTTAATCATATACATTGAAAAAGAAAAGACAAAAAATAGAAAAAGAAAAGAAAAATAGAAAAAGAAAAAAAAAGAGAAAAAGAAAAGAAAAAGAGCAAAAAAGAAGGGGGACAAAATGCCCCAAAGTAAATGGTGATAGCAATGCATATGTACTGTACTCAAAAATTGGAATGCATGAATATGTAATAAACACAGTTAATGGGTAGTTATTGATTTTATATTATGATTATATGGATTGTCCTAAATTAAGTGGGAAGTTTAGGTTAATTAAGGATTCAGATTTTAGTCCACTCAACCAAATTCAATCCTACCTTGACCCTAACCCCATTACAGCCCTTAAAATACCTCTTGATATGTGTATTTGTGCATTAAATTTTTGTTGATTGTTAGATGAAGAGCAAGCCTTAGAAAGCAAGATTAGTAGAGAACTGAGAGAATCGAACCTTAAACACTTGAGTGATTAGAGTGTATACACTTTCGGTGAGGGTTCGATGCTCGATTTTTTGTCCCCGGCTTTCATGAGCTATCATCTTCTTGCAAGTTATTTGTACTTCATTTTTATGATTTAAATTAGTGGAATCCAGTTCATTTTTGTTCTTGAAGATTTATTTACTTTTAACCAAGTAGGTAAAAGCATTTTGCATTTAGCTGCATTCATATAAATAGATTGCATTTCATACATCCTACCATTCCTCTTCACTCTTATAATTTCTCTTGAGCTTAGCATGAGGGCATGCTAATGTTTACTTATCATGATTATGCCACTCAACCACCATTATTCCATGCACCATACTCTCAACATAGCCCTCAAACACCATCATTCCAATCACCATACTCCCAATGCACATCCTATTTCCATCAATCACCTCCACACAATCCTAATCCATATCCTCCATATGCACACACTTATAACCATTATGAACAAGCACCCATGGAACCACTACCATTTCAACATCACTACCCTCACAATCTTTCTTTTTCCTCCAACCAAGCCTCTATGGATGATACACTTGGTATCATTTCTCAAGAGCAAGAAGAGTTCCAAACCGCACTTGCCAGTTTCACCTCCGCCTTCTACGAGTTTATATCCCGTATACCTTTATCTTCTACCAATAACCAAAACATCTTTCAACCCCCAAGCTTTAATGAACCTTCTTTCCAACCATATGATGATCCCTCCATCCCACCACCACCCTCCATGAAATAATATCTGTATCCATCAATCCAAGAGTAATATGATCCCAATTATGCGATTGACATGGAACAATAGAGAAAGGATCGTCTAGGGACTTGATAGATCGGATTCACGTATCTATACTTCAAGAGAAGCAAGAGGAGGCCCAAAAGGTGGAAGTAGTAGAGACCCTTGAGGAAGAAGTGGAAGAAGAACTAGGGGAGGTTGAACAAGAGGGGAGTTCCATCATTGAAGACAACTCTACACCAAGTGACACTAAGGATCTTGTTGAAGCCTCTTCCATTGAATGTGAAACCGATATTGAGAAGGGTGCGCAACCTCCAACACATGACTTGATTAATGAGGAAGAGTTACAAGAAGTTAGCAAACAAGTGAAAATTGAAGAAAGTTGTCAAAACATGGAAGTCATCAAGGAGGAGCCAAAGGAAGTAAAGCCTACAATGTCAAGACCATTGGATATCTCCCTTGCTAAGTCACCATCCAAATTACAAGTTAAATGGGTAATCATCTCATCATTTAATTTCCTTGGCCCATATCAATATGCATTTTTAGAAACGGATGGTCAACTTAGAACTATTTGTGGGTTAGTGATGAGCGGATAATTTATACGCTTTTTGGCACTGTTTTTAGTATGTTTTTAGTACATTTTAGTTAGTTTTTATTATATTTTTATTAGTTTTTATTTAAAATTCACTTTTCTGGACTTTACTATGAGTTTTCGTGTTTTTCTATGATTTCAGGTATTTTCTGGCTGAAATTGAGGGACCTGAGCAAAAATCTGATTTAGAGGCTGAAAAGGACTGCAGATGCTGTTGGATTCTGACCTCCCTGCACTCGAAGTAAATTTTCTGGAGCTAAAGAAGCCCAATTGGCGCGATCTCAATTGCGTTGGAAAGTAGACATCCTGGGCTTTCCAACAATGTATAATAGTCTATACTTTGCCCGAGATTTGATGGCCCAAACCTGCGTTGCAAATCAACTTCAGAATTCCCGGCGTTTAACGCCGGAACTGGCACAAAAATTGGAGTTAAACGCCCAAACTGGCACAAAAGCTGGCGTTTAACTCCAGGAAAAGTCTCTACACATGAAAGCTTCAATGCTCAGCCCAAGCACACACCAAGTGGACCCCGGAAGTGGATTTTTATGTCATTTACTCATTTCTGTATATCCTAGGTTACTAGTTCACTATTAATAGGACCTTTTGACATTGTATCTGGGCCTCATGACACTTTACACGTTTCATATTGTACCTTCTACGGCATGAGTCTCTAAACCCCATGGTTGGGGGTGAGGAGCTCTGCTGTGTCTTGATGGATTAATGCAATTACTACTGTTTTTCATTCAAACACGCTTGTTTCCATTCTAAGATATCACTTGCTCCTCAACTTGATGAATGTGATGATCTGTGACACTCATCATCATTCTCACCTATGAACGTGTGCCTGACAACCACCTCCGTTCTACTTTAGATTGAGTGGATATCTCTTAGATTCTTTAGCCAGAATCTTCGTGGTATAAGCTAGAATATATTGGCGGTCATTCTTGAGGATCCGAAAGGTCTAAACCTTGTCTGTGGTATTCTGAGTAGGATTCAGGGATTGAATGACTGTGACGAGCTTCAAACTCGTGATTGTGGGGTGTTAGTGACAGATGCAAAAGAATCACTGGATTCTATTCCGACATTATCAAGAACCGACAGGTGAATAGCCGTGCTGTGACAGAGCGCGTTGAACATTTTCACTGAGAGGATGGGAGGTAGCCATTGACAATGGTGAAACCCTACATACAGCTTGCCATGGAAGGAGCCTTGCGTGTATGAAGAAGAAGACAGTAGGAAAGTAGAGATTCAGAAGATAGAGCATCTCCAAAACCTCAACCTGTTCTCCATTACTGCAAAACAAGTATTTATTTCATGTTCTTCTACTTTTCACAATTAAACCTGAGAATTATTGATCTCCTGACTAAGAGTTACAAGATAACCATAGCTTGCTTCAAGCCGACTATCTCCGTGGGATCGACCCTTACTCTCGTAAGGTATTACTTGGACGACCCAGTGCACTTGCTGGTTAGTTGTGCGGAATTGCAAAAGTGTGATTGCAATTTCGTGCACCAGTTAGAAAGTAAGAAAGAGTTGGATGTTGGTGGGTAATTTGAATCAAAGGTGCATAGAGGATGGAATATCAAACTTTGAAATTCAAAAGTGGAGTGAAGCTAAATTCAATGGAATTAGGATGATGAGTAGGAGTTACAAGGAGTATTCAATAAGTTTGTCACCCTATTGGAAGCATGAAGATCAAGAAGAAAGGGGGTTGACAAACAAAGTATGGGACCCCGAAATATACATAGACAACCTTCAACTTTGGGGCCTTATCACTTGTTTAAGCCTCCTTAAAGGCTTTATGCGCCTAATTTGGGATCCTGGTGGTCATTGAAAATGCAAACAATGGTGGGTATTCGAGGATGAATTCAAGCATAAGCTACCATAGCAAGGACCCCATAAGGACTTAAACTAAAAGTGCTAGGTGGGAGACACCCCACCATGATAAACTCTTTCCATTCTCTTGTATATATACTTAATAAGTGATTTGAGTTGCCATTATAGGTAGTTTTCTTCTTTTCTATACTCTTATACATTTTTTTTCGATTGATAGGTTGTAGTAGTGTGTTTTGATTAGTTTAGATTGTTGTTAAAGTAGGTTACTTGAAGTGCAAGTTTTATTTGTTTTGTCTTTAAAAATTTTTCAAAAACTTAAAGATTTTTGTTAAATTTGAATTTTAGTTGCTTTAGAATGTTTATAGTTTAGGAGTATGTTAAATTCTGTTTTTATGCTTTTAAAAAAAATTGAAAAAAAAGTTTGAAAAAAAATTTTCCAATCCACGCTTAAGCACGCATGACGCTTACGCGTGGATTGCACTTCCGCAACTCCTGGTTCAAAAACCCAAGAGTTGTGCGAGCTTTGTGCTGGAATTGTGCTGGGAGCACAATCTCAATCCACGCGTAAGCACGCATGACACTTACGCGTGGATTGTCCGTACTGCATCCATGCATAAGCACGCATGACGCTTATGCGTGGATTCGCACCCTGTTTCTCTCCTTTCTCCTTTCTCCTTCTTTCTTCTTTTCTTCTTCTTTCTTCCTACCTTTCTTCTTCTTCCTCTCTTAAAAAAAATTAAAATGAAATAAAAAATAACAAAAAAAATTAAATGAATAAATAAAAATAAATAAATAAAATACTCATATAAAAACAAAAATTTTTTTTCTATTCTTCCATTTTCTTTTATTGCATTTGCTTATTTTCATTCATTGCATTTTACTTTTGTTTTTATAGCTTGTTCTCATTTTATTTTCTACATTTCTCATTTTAATAATGGTGTTGAATTTTCTTACTCAATTGTTGAGAATTTCTTGTATTGTTTTGGTGCTTCGTGACTTGTTTAGCATTAATGGTCATATTTGTTCAACACACAAGATTAGTAATTAGTCCTTCCTAATTCATTATTCTTTGTTTTTGTACTTCATTATCATTGAGTTAGGATGTGACCAAATGCTTTCATGCTTATCACTAATCTTGTTCGTGTCAATTCTTGTTTGAACTTGATGCTCAACATGCTCCTCATGCTTTGATTTTACTCTTACATCAAGTATTAGTTGATATGCCCTTTGCCTATATTACTTTCTCACTTACATGCGTTGCTAACATGTAGTGAGAACCCTACTTTTATTTGGCATTAGCCCTCGCCTGTATTCTATTTGCTTTGATATATTTATTGTAGGCGTCATTCTCTTTCTTTTTCTTTCCTTTTAGGCTGGCCACCAAAAAGGGAAGAAGAAAAAAAGAAAAATTTCTAAATGGGGCAACCAACAAGTCATCCGCACAATTTTTTGAAGAAGCTCATCAGTTGTTTCAACCCATCCACTTTGCTCTTCTTTGCATGCACCGAGGACGGTGCAATCTTTAAGTGTGGGAAGGTCGTCTGACTGACTTTCGTGGGTAACAATTTCCTTTTTCAACACCAGTGTTATCTAGTTGTTGCATTGCATGATAGGTTGCATGTTAGTTAAAATTTGTACATATTTTTACCACTTCTTTCTTATTAGGACTACTTGGTTAGGGTGATGATTTTTTTTCCAAGAAACTGTTTTAGGGCACCCTACCAATTTGAAAAATTTTGTTGAACTTGCTTGAAAGAATTTATTTTGGAACATGGTTTTTGAGCTAAGAACACAAGCTTGTGAGTTTTGAGCCTAATTACGTGGTTACATCTTATAACCACTTATTTTCCCTTTTTGTATGCAATTGTTCTCTTTCTATGATTGTAATCTTTGATTTGTTTGATTCTTTATGTCCATTATTCCGTGTATTCATGAATTTATATGATTGAGGCCATCATTTCATTTAGCTCACTTACCCAAATAGCCTACCTTTTATCAACCTTTGTTAGCCAACTTTGAGCCTATGATTAACCCACTTGTTCTTAATTTTATCACATTACAAGCCTTAAAGTGAAAAAATAATAAATGTCCTTTATTTGGATCTTTGATTAGCTTAGGCTAGTGATTGTGAGTATCATTCAAGTGTGGGGAAACTTGGGACATTGGTTGGGATAAAAGGGTGTTTTGTATTTCTATCAAGAATTTAGGGAACTGGGTACATGCTCATGTATTAATTACATGTAAAACCATATGCATTGATGCCTTCGTATATGCTTTGTTGTGAAAAATAAAAGAAAAAAATGATAAAGAAAAAGAAAAAATATATGAATAAAAAGAAAAAATATAGAAAAAGAAAAGAAAAAAAAAGCAATAAAAGGGGACAAAATGCCCCATAGTAAAGATTAATAAAGGTCAATGCATATGTGTGGTAATAAAAAAAATGCATGAGTATGTGAAAAAGTGAAGAATGGGTAGTTAGGTTAGCACTTAAATTGTA
Source organism: Arachis stenosperma (assembly GCF_014773155.1). Taxonomy (NCBI): domain Eukaryota; kingdom Viridiplantae; phylum Streptophyta; class Magnoliopsida; order Fabales; family Fabaceae; genus Arachis; species Arachis stenosperma. The sequence goes on from NC_080382.1 coordinate 99,718,659, forward strand.
TAGGTTGCCATAGGTTAGGTGAGAAATTTAAGTTGATCAAAGATTCAAATTCTAGTCCACTTAACCATATACAATCCTACCTTGACCCTAGCCCCATTACAACCTATGAAAATACCTCATGATGAATGTATGCATGCATTGAATAATTGTTGATTGTTAGATGAAAAACAAATTTTGGAAAGCATGAGTAGAGGAGAATTGAGTAGTCAACCCTACACACTGAGTGACTAGAGTGCAAACACTTCCGGTGAGGGTTCGATTCTCAATTCCTTGTTCCTGGTTTTCATGAGCTTTCTTCTTGCAAGTCTACTTGAACTTCATTTTGATATTTAAATTGGTAGGATTCATGAATCGTTATATGATCTTGGCCCTACTTGTGCATGTATGTCTTAGAGATTGATTTACTTTTAACCAAGTAGGTAGAATCATTTTGCATTTAGTTACATTCATTTAGATAGGATGCATATAGATATATTGCATTGAATAAATATTCATACCCCTTTTCTTGTCCTTCTTGGTTTAGCATGAGGACATGCTATTGTTTAAGTGTGGGGAGGTTGATAAATCCCATTTTTAGGGTTTATCATGTGTTGAATTTAGAGGGTTTTGTCAACTTGTCTCCCATTTATTCACTAAAATAGCATGATTTTGTAAATTCTCCTTTAATTGTGCTTAAGAGTGAAAACATGCTTTTTAGGTCTTAAAATAGCTAAATTTAGTTCACTTTGATTCCATTAGATGCATTGATATGTTTGTTAAGTGATTTCAGGTTTAGGAGGCAAAGATTGGATTGAGGGAGTGAAGAAAAAGCATGTAGAAATGGAGAACTCATGAAGAAATGAAGGAATCGCAAAGTTGTCAATCCTGACCTCTTCGCACTTAATCGATCATAACTTGAGCTACAGAGGTCCAAATAAGGCGGTTCTAGTTGCATTGGAAAGTTAACATGTGGGGATTCAAAAAGATATAAGATTTGTCATAGTTGCCTGGCATTTAGAGACACGTATGCGTGATATACGCGTATGCGTGGGATGCTGAACATGACTCACTAAAGGCAACTCGTGGCCAGCGATTTCTGAAGTATGTTGGGCCCAATCCAACTCATTTCTGATGCTATTTAACCCAAGGATTGAAGAAGGATGAACCATCTAGTTAGTTAATTAGTTTTAGTTTAGTTTTGATGAGGCTTTAGTTAGTTTCTAGATAGAGAAGCTCTCTCTTCTCTCTAGAATTAGGGTTCTTAGTTTTAGATCTAGATCTCTCTCTTCTCTTGCTTCAATTTTTCTTTTTCTCTTTAATTCTTCTCTTGTAGTTGTGGCATTCTACTTCTCTTGTAGTTTCTTTGTATTGTTAATTGTAGTTTATGAATTCTTTTATAGATCTACATTTCTTCTTAATGCAATTGGTAAGTTCTTTGTTGTTTCATAATTGTTTTACCTTTCTATTGTTAATCTCTTACTTTTGTAGCTGTAGATTCCTTTAATTCTTGCAATTAATAATGTTTGCCTTTATTGCCTTCTATGTATTTATTGAAATGTTTCTTCTAGTTATGAGGTAGGTTTTGTTCCTCTTGGCTTTGGTTGAGTAATTAGTGGCTCTTAGTTATCTAATTCTTTTGTTGATTGACAATTAGAAGTTGCTAATTGATTTGAATGCCACTAAAGCTAGCCTTTCATTATGAGTTGGCTAGGAGTTGTGGACTAAAGTTAATTCATCCACTTGACTTTCCTCCATGGTTAGAGGTTAACTAAGTGGGAGAAATGAACAATTCTCATCACAATTGATACGGATAACTAGGATAGGACTTCTAGTTTTCATACCTTGCCAAGAGCTTTCTTACTTGCTAGTTTATTTCTTTTGCAATTTGCTTTTCTTATTTCTTATCTCAAAAACCCTAAACATACTTTATAACTAATAGCAAGAACACTTTATTGCAATTCCTAGGGAGAACGACCCGAGGTTTGAATGATTCGGTTATTTTTATAGGGGTTTGTTTTAGTGACAACCAAATTTTTGTATGAAAGGATTATTGTTGGTTTAGAAACTATACTTGCAACGAGATTTCATTAGTGAAATTCTAGACCATACAAAAATCCATTCGTCATATTTAGAGTGCTATAAATTGAGTTTTGTGTCTCAGGTTTCCTAATGACAAGGAATTATCAATAATACATTACATTTAATTAGGTTTGACATTGCTTTTGTAGTCTTTGATAAATTTGACAATTGGATCCATATAATATTTGGAAGTGTTAAAATAGAATTAGATGCAGCATCTAGTTATTAAAACAACATCAGTTAAAATTTTAAAATACCCCACCTTAAATAGTTAATATCAATTAATTTTTTGTCAAATGGATTACAAGTGAATCTTATAATCTTTATACTGGCGTTGATTTGGTAATTCATAAAGTGTATGCATTGAAGCTGATTCATCTTTTATTTTGCAGTTGGATATGCTACAAGAGGAGAATGAGGTTATATCAAGAAAGTGTTATTGATTATTCTTTTTTCTCTAAAACTAGTTACAAGAAATGGTCCATCCTTGAAGGTCTAGCTGTGTGTCCTGAAGGGTGATTTTGAAAGTGAGGATTGGACTGTTGAGGAATTCAATAGCAACATAGAAAGTCCAAGAGAAAGAAAAGGATCATTACTCAAGGGAGACACGGTTATTATTTTTAAGAATTTTGAGTTTACTGATAACTCTTGTTGGACTAGAAGCGGCAAGTTCTGGCTTGGAATTAAGGTGCTGTCATCAAATTCTTTCCTTGCAGCAGACATCAAGGAAGCAAGAAGCGAGTGTATAAAGGTGAAAGATAAGCAGTCTTTCTTCGCTTTTTTCTGCATTGGTTGTTGATAGATTCGGCCAGAGGATTGGGTGTTTTGCCTGTTTGCACTCATTTTTGTTGCCATTCTTTGTGTAGTTTATGAAAGGTTAGTTCTTCTTTTCCTTATATACTTTAAAATTGTTGTTTCTGTATTTGAATTCATTCAAGTCAAGGTGCTAAAACAGTATCCCAGTTTTCATCTGAATTCTGTGTTTTAGTTGGTTGCAGAAATTATAATGACATTCAATTCTGTATGATATTCCAGTTGAATCTTTCTCTAGCTATTCCAGTAATATCATTTATGTATAGCTCCAAGTACACAAGTAATCTCATAGACGTTTGTAATACATTGGTTTTAATTTGCTATATTTAGTGTTTGCTAACTTTGTTGACTGCCATCATTGTCTTGATGAAATAGCAGTAGGAATAGGAAACTCTAAGAAAAGAAGTAAACTCTTATGCCATTCGCAGATTTATATTTTCTACCAAAATGAACTTTGGTGGGTACCTTACATAAACTGTATAGTTGAATATATGGGAAAGGAAGATATCACTCCACTTGTTGGTCACGCTGCTAATGCCTTATATAGTGGACGCTTAAGGAATTTTTCATTTGAATAGAAACTAGTGGTAATTTCTTACAACAAGGTGGATTTCATGTAATGATGTAGCAAGTTTGATAGGGATAGGGATCAGATAAAGGGTCAAGTATTAAGATATTCTATTTGATTATGAAAAGAAAAATATAACCTTTATCAAGATGAGGTCAATAATATTGGGGTTATCATAGTTCTATACCATGATGCTGTTGCGTTGTGTTGTGTGTTGCTAAATTTTCATTTCAAGGCTTATGTGATTGTGTTGAATGTAGAACATTGGACAAAACTATTTCAAACTTGGAGATGGAGTTAGCTACTGCAAAGGCAGCTCAGGAGTCGATTCGCAATGGCGCTCTTCTATAAGAAGAATCACTAAAGTTTATGTTTTGAATACATGATAAATTTAGTATGGTTGAACAATACACTGAGTTTAGGTTTTGAATTATAGTTAATATATCAATACACTTTGTTGATGTATGGTTGTTACTTATTATTACAGTTGATGTATCAATACACTTTGTTTATATTTTGAATTATATTAACTTTTTTGTTAATAGTACTTTTCTTTTAGTTTGATAATACGATGAACTTGTTTAAATTTACATTTATTTTGTATGAAATCAGATTTATTTTGTAATGAAAAAATCTATAAAAATACTATTTTACTATACCAACAGATTTACAGACAGAAAATCCGTCTGTATTCAGAGTTGGAAATGATTTCCCTTCCAATTACCAACGGAAAATCTGTCGGAAAATCTATTGCTAATTACCGACGAAAAATCCGTCTCTAATTACCGACGGAAAATCCATCGAAAAATCTATCTATAATTACCGACGGAAAATCCGTCAGAAAGTTTGATGTTTCAGTGAAATAAATGGAGAATTTATAAAGAGAAAACCCGTCGGTAACTGGTAAAAATCCATCGGTAATTTTCCAACGAAAAAATTCGTCGGTAAATAATTTCTGACAAGGCTTTGACAAAGGGACAAAATCCGTCGGTAATTTCATCGGTAACAAAAAATTCGTCTGTAATAAAGACTAAATTTATCTGTAAATCTGTCTGTATTAGTCCATTTTCTAGTTGTGAGAGAACAATGGCACCGTAAATTTCCGGCCTCAATTTCTTGTGATCTGTAACTTCAATAAAAAATTTAATCTGATAAAAGTGTTCATATCCTCCTCCTCTACACATTGGCATCACTTTTGTTCGGTAGAAGTTGACAGTGTCGTAACTCCTCTTCCCCTTCAGTTTGGCCAATTGGAGTTCTAGGAGGCACAGACGATTTCTGACGTTTTCTTCTTCAGTTGCTCAGTCAAAAAGCTTTTCTGGAGCTTCCATTATTTTGATTTCGTACGGAGGTAGGGTTTGGTAATTTTATAATAATTAAATGTGAATTTTATAAGTGAATGTTAGTTTGATTGATTATTGTTGAGTTTGATTGAGTTTTATGTTGAAATGTTGAATTATTCTTGTTGCTTGTAAATTGTTTTTCGGCCATGAAGAACAGCCAAGCTAGGGTTATTTTGATAATTTTGGAGCTGTTGTGAATGAGAATTATAGATTAAAATTGATGAGGTTTGATGGCCGAGAGATTAAAAGAAAAGCGGAAAAAAGTTTAACAGACGGACTTAAAACTCTAGCGGAAAACTTGAAGAATTTTGGAAATGAGATTCAGTTCTTTGATAAAGTTATGATAAGGGAATTAAGATTTATATTTGAGATTAAAATAGTAATTTTTGTAAAAATTGAAGTTAGTTTTGTAATTATATAAGTTTTTGGGGTATTTTAGGTAATAATTATGAAGTTTAGTGGGTAAAATGGGTATTTTATAAAAGATTCAAGGTTATTTTGGTAATCATATTATATGTAAGAATATAAATATTTTAGGAAGCTCAAAGATACAGAACAATTTATAAAAGATTAAGAACAAAGCTTAAGTTAATAAGTTTTCGATAATAAAGAAAATAATTATTATTGTTATTAATTTGTTAAGATTATTATCAATGTATTTTTGAAATATATTATATATTAGTATTTTATTTAAAATATATTATTTTATTTATGACATACTAAAAGGGTAAGCAAAAAACTGTCCTAAAAGATTTATAAAGACAAATCTAAATTAAGAACCTTGGATACTCTTTCCATAAGACACTTAGGGAAAGGCGAGGGAATAATGCGAAGACAATTTAGTGAAATGATAAAAAAGAAAGAACGAACGAAAAGAAAATGAGATAAGCAAAGATATGGTGGTGAATCCACCGAGATTTGCTTGCAAAGATACATCGGCCAATTCAGGGGATGGTCGCACCTGTAAGACAGAGGTTGCTTACAAAGGTTATCAATACATACATTAGCTAGAGAGAGCCTCACCTGTAAGATTGAGGTTGCTTACAAAGGTTATGTTTGCATACATCAGCTCAAGAGAATCGCACCTGTAAGACAGAAGTTGCTTATAGAGATTATGACACTAGAAGCCAAACTCAGACAAAGGTTGCTGAGTTGAGTGAAAATATAATTCATTAAATAACAGAGAACAAAAGAATTAAAAGAATAAAAGAAACTAAAAAACCTCAGTCACATGAGAGAAGAGAATATAAGAGAAAGGAATGTATTAGTTAAAGGGATCTCTACCGCAATAGAGTAGAGAGCAAAGATTGAAAAGAAATTGAGTGTTGTTTGGGCCTTAGTGCCAAGTGTCTAGTGGGGACGGTGATACGTAACGCTCACTTGATACTATAAAGACGGCCTAGTGAGGATGGCGATACATAACGCTCACTGGAGACTGGAAGGAAGGTTCCCCCATGAGGACGGCGATGTGTAACGCTCATGCAGGGGACATTGGCTAAGATAAGGATGGCGGTATGAAATGCTTATCTCAGGACCAGTGTCGAAAATCGGGCAACAAACCGGCACATGAGCTCATGGCTTGTATAAAACTAGACATGCATCATACTTGCTTGTTCATACTTGTTGTGATTATGTTTTCATGATTGTGTGTGCTTATGATTGGATTCTATATTCTGTAATTGCTCTCTGATTTGTGTTTGTCTTGTATTGTTTGTGCCTATGATTGATTCTCACTTTTGTGATTGAGTTTTGATGGTGATTCATGTTGAATTGGGCCGTAGGCCGAGTTGATTTGATTTGGAGCAAAGGTCGTGATTGGAAGTACCAGCAGTCAGCTTTGGTTAAAATAGTTTCTTAGTAAACGGTGAAATATATGAAATGTCATTTTGTATGAAATTTTTATAAGGAGAATATGAGTTTTAAATTTGGATAATAAACTTAACTTCTAATCCCGACTCTACTAAGAACTCTCCAGTTCTTACCCTTTATTTCCACCCCTTTCAACTACAGGTGCGAAAGTTTAGTGTGGAGCTACAGGAGCATAGAAGATTATATTCACAAGTTGCATTGTTAGAATTTATTTTCCCCTTGTTGTTTAATATTTTGGTTTTTAGAGGGGTAGGATTTGTTTTGAGAATCTTAAAATAAGTCTATGTATTTTATGCTATGTGAATATATATACCTTTATGGTTAAGTGGTTTAAAATAAAGAATTTTCGTTTTCTTAATTAAAGGTTTCGGTTCGTATTAGTGAAGGCTCGATATTAAATAAAGATAGTATAAAATAACAAGGTTTCGAGGTAAGTAATACCTGAGCTTTTAGTACGGTCATGAGGTGCTAAAAGTTACGGTGTTACATTATGGTATCAGAGCAGTTCGTTCCTGTTAGAGCCTTGGGAATGGACTAACTATGCTTCACTGCATACTCTGAGTGTCTGTCATGCAATAGGACTTGTCCTAATGACAAGAATTTGAGTTTCAGATGCATAACTGTCTATTGATTAATGTTGTTAGTCGATCGTTGCATCTCTCATGGTATTAGGTCTGTCCAACTTAATACTAATGATTTATGTATACGAAAACACTAATGGATTAACATAGACAAAATAGAAATAATAGATTATGCGAATCACGGGATTTGAGAACGTTTGGACGTAAACTCCTTATTCGTGCTATGTGACTTGGTGTCTTCTTTTCTTTCATCATTTTCATTAGAATCATTTGTTTCGAATTTCCTCCTTAAAATGTGATTTGATTATTCTCCGACCAAATCTTATTGTCCTTATGTACCTCTGTTTAGCTGTACTTCTTTTCGTGGGCCCTATTTTCTTTGATTTGAGTTTGAACTTATTTCAATGTAATAATTTTCGAGGACAAAAATTTTTATAAGTGGAGTAGGATGTAACACCCCAAATTTTTGAAAATTAAATAATTAGTTATTTATGAGTTATTATATTATATTGAGATTTTGTTTTTAAGAAAATTATTTTTAATAAAAATAATTAAATAAAAATTTATTATATTAAAATTTAATTTAATTATGACTTAATCTATTAATTTGAATTATTTATTAAATACTATTTTGATTGATAAAATTTAAATTAATTTTTATAAATACTATTATTAAAATTTTTACCATCATCATCATCATCATCATCATCATCATCATCATCATCATCATCATCATCATCATCATCATCATCATCATCATCATCATCATCATCATCATCATCATCATCATCATCATCATCATCATCATCATCATCATCATCATCATCTCTTTTCCTCTTGGCCAAATGTACTTTAAGGAAGTAAAGATTAAAAAATAAAGCCAAACGTGGCTATCAAGTATACATATATACATTTATAACTATGACACATAAGTCCTTCATGTGTCACCTTAACACTAATTAATCATTCCTCTTTCATTAACCATCCTTTCTCCGAGCAATTCCGAACCATTTTCTTTGGAAAAATAAAGAGAATGTCGTGAGAGAGAGAGAACAAGAGAACAATGGCACCATAAACTTCCAAACCTCGATTTCTTGTGATATGTAACTTTAATAAAAAATTTAATTTGATAAAAGTGTTTATATCCTCTTTTTCTATACGTTGACATTATTTTTGTTCGGTAGAAGTTGACGGTGATGTAACTTCTCTTCTCTTTGAGTTTGGCCAATTGAAGTTCTAGGAGGCACATACAATTTCTGACATTTTTTTTTTCAGCCGCTCGATCAAAAAGCTTTTCCGGAGTTTTCATTATTTTAATTTCGTACAGAGGTAAGATTTAGTAATTTTATAATAACAAAATGTGAATTTTATAAGTGAATGTTGGTTTGATTAATTATTGTTGAGTTTGATTGAGTTTTATGTTGAAATGTTATTGAATTATTCTTGTTGCTTGTAAATTGTTTTTCGGCCATGAAGAACAGCTGAGCTAGGGTTATTTTGATAATTTGGAGCTATTGTGAATGAGAATTATTGATTAAAATTGACGAGGTTTGATGGCCGAAAGATTAAATAAAAAGCGGTGAAAAATCGATAATAGTAAAGTTTAAAAGACGGACTTAAAACTCAATTGAAAAACTTGAAGAATTTTGGAAATGAGATTCAGTCCTTTGATAAAGTTATGATCAGGGAATTAAGATTTATATTTGAGATTAAAATAGTAATTTAGTAAAAACTGAAGTTAGTTCTGTAATTATATACGTTTTGGGGTATTTTAGGTGTTAATTATGAAGTTCAGTGTATAAAATGGGTATTTTATAAAAAATTCAAGGTTATTTTGGTAATCATATTATATGTAAGAATATTTTAATAAATTATAAAATATGTTGGGGTAAGAATATAAATATTTTAGGAAGCTCAAAGATACAGAATAATTTATAAAAGATTAAAAACAAAGCTTAAGTTAATAAGTTTTCGGTAATAAAAAAAATTATTATTGTTATTAATTTGTCAAGATTATTATCAATATATTTTTGAAATATATTATATATTAGTATTTTATTTAAAATATATTATTTTATTTATGACATACTAAAAGGATAAGTAGAAAGATGTCCTAAAAGATTTAGAAAGACAAATCTAAATTAAGAACCTTGGATACTCTTTTCATATGACACTTAGAAAAAGGCGAGAAAATAATGCGAAGACAATTTATATTGTGAAATGATAAGAAAGAAAGAAAGAACGAAAAAAAATGAGATAAGCAAAGATATGGTGGTGAATCCACTGAGATTTGCTTCCAAAGATACATCGGCCAATTCAGGAGATGGTCGCACCTGTAAGACATAGGTTGCTTACAGAGGTTATCAATACAAACATTAGCTAGAGAGAGCCTCACCTGTAAGATTGAGGTTGCTTACAGAGGTTATGTTTGCATACATCAGCTCAAGAGAATCGCATCTGTAAGATAGAGGTTGCTTACAGAGATTACGGCACTGGAAGCCAAACTCAGACAAAAATTGCTGAGTTGAGTAAAAATATAATTCAATAAATAACAGAGAACAAAATAATTAAATTAATAAAAGAAACTAAATAATCTCAGTCACATGAGAGCAAAGAATATAAGAGAAAGGAATGTATTAATTAAAGGGATCTCTACCGCAGTAGAGTAGAGAGCAAAGATTGAAAAGAAATTGAGTGCTGTTTGGGCCTTAGTGCCAAGTGTCTAGTGGGATACGTAATGCTCACTGAAAACCGGAAGGAAGGTTCTCCTATGAGAACGGCAATGTGCAACGCTCATGCAGGGGACGTTGGCTGAGATAAGGACGGCAGTACGAAACGGTTATCTCAGGACTAGTGTCGGGAATCGGACAACAAACCGACACATGAGCTCATGGCCTGTATAGGACTAGGCATGCGTCATACTTGCTTGTGCATACTTGTTGTGATTTTGTTTTCATGATTGTGTGTGCTTGTGATTGGATTCTATGTTCTGTAATTACTCTCTGATTTGTGTTTGTCTTGCATTATTTGTGCCTATGATTGATTCTCTTTTGTGATTGAGTTTTATTGGTGATTCGTGTTGAATTGGGCCGTAGACTGAGTTGATTTGATTTGGGAGAAAAGGTCGTGATTGGAAGTACCAGCGGTCAGCTTTGGTTAAAATGGTTTCTTAGTAAGCGGTGAAATATATGAAATGTCATTTTGCGGGAAATTTTTATAAGAAAAATATGAGTTTTAAATTTGGATAATAAACTTAACTTCTAATCCTGACCATACTAAGAAATCTCCAATTCTTACTCCCTATTTCCACCCTTTTCAACTACAGGTGCTAAGGTTTAGTATGGAGCTATAGGAGCATAGAAAATTATATTCACAAGTTGCATTGTTAGAATTTATTTTTCCCTCATCGTTTATTATTTTGGTTTTTAGAGGGGTAGGATTTGTTTTGAGAATCTTGAAATAAGTCTATGTATTTTATGCTATGTGAATATATATACCTATGTGGTTAAGTGGTTTAAAATAAAGAATCTTCGTTTTCTTAATTAAAAGTTTCGGTTCGTATTAGCGAATGTTCGATATTAAATAAAGATAATATAAAATAACAAGGTTTGGAAGTAAGTAATACCTGAGCTTTTAGTACGGTCATGAAGATCTAAAAGTTAGGATGCTACAATTCTCATGAAATTATAAAATTTGAAAAATATTTGTAAAATTTTAGAATATATTTAACGTGTGTTTTAAAAGCTTAATTTTATCCAAAATTTAATTATGTGTTGAATTGGTTAAATGTATAATCATCTTATGTGGTAAAAATGTGCAAAACTAAATATATATATATATATATATATATATATATATATATATATATATATTAATAACCAATTTAATATTAATAACGATAATTATCGTTATTATTCAATAATAATAATAATAATAATAATAATAATATAGAGTTTTCTTTTTTTAATTTTAAAAGTGTACCATAACAATTGCAATTTTTTGAGGGTATGTTTGATAAAGTTGACATTTTAATTTACAAGTTTAGTTAGTATCAGATGTTATGTTGTATATCTATACACAAATTGTCTGTTTCTAAAATCTTAGGTAGGAATAAAGAGAAAAATACATTGTGGTTGATAGATATCTCCCTATTCATTATCAATTACTTTTGCATATTATTTGATCTACATTATTTCACACACCACTCTGATGAAATCGTGGTCTAGATCTGATTTTAGTGAAGAAAATAAGATTGAAGTGGAAGAAGAATACCTAGAAAAAGTAAATTTGTCATATGAACAAATATAAACCCTAAAATTAAAAATGAACCACCGAGTACATCAAAATACCTATTGTTATTCACTATTTATAACTCTTAGTAAAGGTAATACTAGGTAACAAATGACTTATTTGAACAACATGAACAACGGGCCTTAAAATTGGCCCATTTCAACTAAAACATACTACACCCTAATTTTTTCCCAAATCCTAATTTTAACCATCCTAATTTTTACTATCCTAATCATCTACCTCCTTTTTGACCTAGCAGTTAAACCATTTCCCCTACCCCTAAAACTGAACGTGCACTCACCGAGGAGAGCACTCACTGCCGGTGCTCCTACTGTAACGTGAACAACTGTCAAAACTTAACACCTTCTTGCCGTCAGGTTCCATCCGTTCGGTCTCTCCACTGCTGCTGTCATCCAAAGCGCCTCCCTCGTGCAACCATCGAGTGTTCGTCGTCATGTAGGAGACACCACGTCGCTGACTGCGTTCCCCGCGTCGGCTGTGTCACCCGCCGCTGCTCGCACCGCCTGTGTCCCCACTGAAAGCCCGTTCTTGCTAGCGTTCCGTGTCCCTATTTGCAGCCTTCTTAGGTCAATGAAAGGATATTTGTTTTTTTACTGATTAGATGTTCACAAAAGTGTTTAGTTGATGGTTTCTTTTGAACGGTTGTGCTGCTTGTGCTCATTGCTAAATCTATTTGACTTTTAGAAGTGTCAATAAATATAGTGACACCGTTAATATTGTTGAATAGCCTCTTTTTGTCGTCTTGTTTTTTAATGGTTGACTGAATTTAGATATGTTTTGTCCCCAGATATTAGGAAGTCACGAACTGGTTTCAAGCACATTTTTTTGATTAAGTTAATTTCTTGCAGTATGAGTTGTTTATGCAATTTAAAAGGGATGGTTACTTCACCATGTGAATGGATGGTTGAAATTTTTACCAAGAATGTGAAATTTATTTGAGTCTTGTGTAACACCCTAATTACCCTAAGCCTTACCTCACGTCGAAAGGCAAAGGTTAATCAAAGGTTACGACAATTCTAAATGCTTATACATATTATATAGAAGGAAATTATATATATTCTAGAAGCCCGATGAAGAATTAAGCTCAAAAACGGAGTTCAAAAAGCGCAAAACGTACTCAGAAAGCTATACTAAACGAAGTACATGATATACCTATGGATATCAAGGTATATGTAAATAGATATATCAAAAGATAATAATATAGAGATCTAGCCGCCGTTCACGGAGTTTAAGCCGGCTAGTTGCATACAGATATACAGAGTTTAGATAGTAAAACAGCTCATACAAGTTTTTCTCTCAAAGTAAGCCGCTAGGCCAAATAAATACAAAAGTGAGAGATCTTAAACAAAATAATCAAAATGACTTCAAAACGGGACAGAGATCCTCCACTCTGTCACCACAAAGCAACTCACCGAGGTGGGTTGCGACCTGCATCTAAAAAACAACAACAGAATATGGTATGAAAATCGGAGGTTCTCAGTATGGTAACAGTGCCCAATGATGTAAGATATAAGACTTCTGGACGCCAGAGGCAACCCTAGAGCTTCATATCCATCATGAGATTCAAGCCTAACACGTAATTAAAATTAAAACATTAACTTTGAACCACAAAGAAAAAAGGGTAATCTATCTTAGTGGATTTCTAAACTAACAACTCTCTACTGTCCCACAGTCTTCGCCAGCCTAACCGCCATGCGATCCCATCGCCACCGCCTTCAAAACTTCCTCAATCCCAGTAGAATACACAATTAATACAATGCAAGTAAAACACAATTATAAGCATATATGTCAAGTAATTCAAATAGGCAATTAGGCATGTTATACAATTAGGCAAACAATACAAGTCGGCAAAGCAAGCAAACAGATAAAAGATGCACATGATGAATGCCTGTCCTATTGGCTGTGATATCACATTGTCGGTTCAACTGCCAACCTGACACACCCCCATGGAGATGTCGCCGTTCGGTCTCATAATGGGAACCCCCGAGATATGGTGCTCGAAACACCATCCATGATGTCAATGCCTGTACACTCTAGTGATTCCGAAGGAATACGAGCGGGATACTCTTACCACAGACATCACATCTCAGCGTAAGCGGGATAAACCTTACATCGCCGTCGCGACCTCGACAAGCGGGATTAACCTATCATCCCTGCTAGGCACATAGCGTCTCAATAATTCTCAGTATATAACAGTAATCCAGTGGTTTTTAGAAAATCATTTTTCAATCTATCAATAATTCATCATTGCATTCCGAGTCCCAAACTCATCTCAACCACTGTCAATTCATAATTTCCATTCCAAGTTCCAGACTCATCTTAACCACTGTCAATTCATAATTTCCATTCTGAACTCATTAGTTCACCACTTTCATAATTCATTCAGAACTCATCAGTTCATCACTATCACAATTCATTATCAATAATCACCAATACCATACGCCGCCTTCTCACTCAACTAAAACCATCCTCAATCCTCAAGAAACCTAAGCCTCCATTCTCTAACTTTTTACAAGAAATACCGAATTAGATCGACTAAGACTTTTTATATATTTTGACATCCAAAAACAAGCCAAAGAGTCTTATATAAGTGTCACGGAGGTTTACAAGCTTGCCGGGAAGTTGAAACAGTTAAAAACGAGGTTTTTATTGAAAAATAGGGTAGTGTCGTACGCATAGGATCGTGTGTACGCACGCCCATAAATATTTTCAAGAAGTGTGCGTACGAATAGAGGTGTGCGTACGCACAAGAAGTAAAAATTTCCATTTTTCTCGTTCACACAATGCGTGCGAATGCCCTTAACAGAGTGCACCTTCCAGAGTGTGCGTGCGCACAGCTTGCAAAACTTCGTTGATTGTGTTTGCGCCCAGAGCGTGCTAGCGCTCCCATCAGCAGACATATCCCCTTGTGTGCGTGCGCACGTTTTCAAAAATACACGGGGTGTGTGTGCGACACAAACCAGAAATAACAAATTTTGCAGCATTCATAGAATTCAGATTTCAGACACCAACTTGCAACGATAATATCTTTCTATAAAAAATTTGGATTTCTACAAATTGGTATCGTTTTAAAGTTCTTTAAATTATCTTTAATTTGATATAAAATTCATTCCATTTCACAAACTGTAGCTCAAGATATAATCCGTTGAAATTCATCAAAAATCCATTTTTACAAAAATTCACTTTCTCAATTCCCAAAAATTCATAGCCAAACCAAGTCAAAACCACACCAAACTCCAACTTACCTCCTAACTTACCTTTTGTGTCACAAATCACCATTTACACCAATTTCCATTCACATTACATATTCCTCAACCTCAATTATCAATTATTTCACACAATAACATTTCTTAACCAACACAATCATCCATCATCATTATATCACCAACAATCATCATGATCAATCGCAATCTCAATCTCGACCTTCAACACCATTTTATCAACATTAACATCACAATTAATCAAAACAACCCAAAATCATCAAATCATTATACATCATCATACAACAATTTCAACAACCAATTTAATCCAATCCTATCCTATGGGTCACTAGCCTAAGTGTCCATAAATATTATATATTACATAGAGGAAACCGAAACCATACATTGGCCGATTCCCAATATGCACTAAATCACCAAATTGACCTCAACCAAGCTTCCACAAGTTCTCAAGTCACCAAGTCCACTTCCAAGCAATTCAAGTCACCAAAATTCTCCATATAACACCAATTCATGCTATATACACATAATTCATAACTAATCAACCTAGGGTTCACCATAATAACAATTTCACAAGGGTTATGAGTGAGTTCACCTTACCCACAGTTGATTAGGACAAAATCCAATAATAATCAAGTACTAGAGTGTATCTAAATAATCAAAATCACAAGAACCACTCATACACCATAGCAAAATTTGAATCTAATATGGAAGGAAGAACTGGACAAGTGATGAATGGATATTTTATACGCTTTTTGACATCATTTTCATATAGTTTTTAGTATGTTTTGTTTAGTTTTTATTAAGTTTTTATAGGTTTTAGTGTTAAATTCACATTTTTAGATTCTCCTTTAAGTTTGTGTTTTTGTACAATTTCATGTGATTTTTGGCTGAAATTGAGGAGCTGGAGCAAAAGTCTTATTCAGAGACAGAGAAAGCACTACGGATGCTGTCTGGATCTGACCACCTTGCACTTGGAAGAGCTTTTCTAGAGCCACAGAAGTCCAAATGGAGCATTCTCAATGAATATAGAAAGATGACTTCCAGAGCTTTCCAGAAATGTATAACACCCCATACTTTTTTCAGGTTAAAAGGCCCAAAGCTGGCATCCAACGCCAGCTTCCTGCCCCCTTCCAGGCGTGCAGCGCCCAAAGAACCGAGCTCAGGGTCCAAACGCCCAGAGAGGACCCCCTAGCCAGCGTTCAACACTCTAGGAGCCTCATAGCATGTGGATCTCATCAAAACTCAGCCCAAACACTCACCAAGTGGGCCCTAGAAGTGGATTTTAGCACTAAAAAGACTGTTTTACCCTTACTAGTCATTAGTTTAGTATTTATAGTAGAAGATCACACTTTTTCGTGCATCATTCAGCATATTTTTGTTTTTCACTTTGTATTTCCTTTCAGTATGAGTTTCTAAGCCTCCTAGGTTGAGGGGAGGAGCCTTGCTGAATCCTATGAATTAATAAAAGTATTGTTGTTTCTCTTCGATCCGTGTTTGATTAATTCTAAGATATATACTTGTTCTTCAACATGGTGAATAGGATGATTAGTGACAATCAGCTTTGTTCATCATACTAAAACAAATGTGCCTGACAAAGACCCGTGTCTTCTTGGGTTTGTGTGAATACTTCAGTGGAAAGCATTGAACCGCCAGCTTGATTATACATCTCTCAGACGGCTAATCCACGAATTCATTGGAGACTTCTCGAGACACCAGTTCAGCCAATTTCTGGGGAGATTAGGATCTCTGTAGTAGAGGCTAGAATCCAAAGATACAACATTCTCTAATCCGAAAGATCTGACCTTGTCTGTGGCGCTTTGAGTAGAAACATTAAGGAGAAGGGACTGTATGAGCTTCAACCTCAATCAGACTGGATCCACACTAACCTTGAGGTTCAGATCTGGAGGAGTATTGACGAACTCTCAATAAAGGCATTGATCACATACAGCCTACCATTGAAGAAATCACTCACAAGCAAAGAAGACAGTAATACCAGAGTTAATTCAGAAAGACAAAGCAACTCCAATCCTTAACTATATTCCCATTCCTGTTCACATTCCAATTCACAAATACAAATTAAGAATAGTTTCCCCTACTTCTTGATTTGCCTGACTAAGACCTGCAAGATAACCATAGCTTGCTTCAAACCATAATCCTCGTGGGATCGACCCTAACTCGCTCAAGTATTACTTGGACGACCCAGTGTACTTGCTGGTACAACTATACGAAAGTGTGGGGATTCGTCCACCAAATTTTTGGCGCCGTTGCCGAGGATTGTTTGAGTTTGGACAAACTGACGGATTATCTTGCTCCCTAGATTAGGTCATTTTTATTTTGTTTGAGTCTTTTCTTTTTATTTTCTTCTTCTTTTTTTTTCAAAAAAATTAAAACCTTTTTCAAAAAATATTTGTCTTTTCTTTGTTTAATCTTTGTTCTTAGGTTGAGTCTTTTTGTTTTTGTTCTTGGTAATTTTCGTTTTCTTTGAGTCTTTCTTTCTAAAAATTTTTCAAAAATAGTTTCTTTGGTTAAATCTTGTTTCAAATATTTAAGTTTGGTGTTTTCTTGTGTTTTTCTTTTAACTTTTCAAAAAATTGTGTTTGGTTTTCTAAAAATTTTAAGTTTGTTGTCCTTCATATGTTTTGTGTTCTTTGAGTGTTTTGAGTCTTGTTCTTAGTGTTCTTATCAATCTTCAAACTGTTCTTTTTTTTGTATTTTGATCTTAAAATTTTTAGGTTTGGTGTCCCATTGTGTTTTTCCTTCAAATTTTCAAAAACTTGGAACACTAGATCTAAAAATTTTACGTTTTGTGACTTTTACTTGTTTTTCTCTTTCATCATTAAATTCAAAAATAAAAATATCTTTTCTATTTTTATTTTAACTTAGTTTTCGAAATTTTCATCTTATCTTATCTTAGTTTTTAATTTTTAAAAATCAAATCTTTTCAAAATTAAAAATCTTATCTTTTTCAAAAATCTTATCTTATCTTTTTTAAAATCAAATTTCAAATCATATACTTTTAAAATATTTTTCAAATATTTTTAATTTCTTATCTTGTCTTTTCTTATCTTTTTTTTTAATTTCAAATTTTTAATTTCAAATCTTTTCTTATCTTATCTCTTATCTTATTTTAAATTGAAATCTTTTCTTAACCACTTCTCTTCTCTCTCTTCTTTTTCAAAACTTCCTAACTAACTATTCTCTCTTAAAGTTGCTGAGTTTGCCACTTAATGGACTTATATAACGTTGGGCTTGGGTCCAACTTGGACCCGATTCAACCTGTAAGCGTTTTTGGCCCGTTTGACCCAACTTTGGGCCAAACCTTTAAAATTAGTACCCAGATTTCAACTTTAATTATTTTTCTAAGTTTTTCTACTGTTTTTACTACTCTTACACAATATCGGATAGATTTAAGTCGGTACTACGAGTTAATTTACCAATACGCGTTTTTACACAATTTTTCGAAGAAAATTACATTTTCCAATTTAGAAAAATCTATTGAGTCTGAATATCATATTTAAATTTTATAATTATTATTCCAAAATTTTGGACCTATTTCGGATAATTAAATTATTATTATTTTACGTTAATTAATCGGTTAATTAATTCACAGTTCTTACATCTTGGGAACAAATTTTTGCTTTCGTTAGTTAACCAACCTTTGTGTCACATGTGAATTCTCATTCAATTTTACCGTAATGTATGTTTGATTTTTTATAAATATTGTTTAACTTGTTTGATATGTTTACTTTCAGAATAATCTGCAAGTCAAATTCTAATGTTGCAACACCTATCTGTATATTTGAGCTGGGTTGGGGTTGTTTGTTACATTTTTAATCACAGTTAATAGTGTAATATACTTTTTTTACATTTGATTACTTGCTTATTTTGTTACTTGCTAGACCTTGGATGTTCTATTTTGAATAAAATATAATAAGATTAGATCATCATTCTTAATAAAAAATTAATTACATAATATTTTTTATTCAAAATATATTTTAAGAAAATTTCAAAGGATATGTTTTGATTTTATTTTATGTATATAAAAACCTTAGCGCCAACAAAAAATACACTGCATAGTCCTTTGAATTTGTAACACCCTACCATACAGAGTCTTATACTTAAGTCATAATTCAGATATGGCAAGGTATTACGACCTCTAAAATAAAAAATTTAGTACGTATAGTAGTATGAATGATTGATTATAACTAGGAGCCTTTGTAGAAAAAGGGGCAAACAAAAATCGTAACTCGAAAGCGCAACACTCCGATCGATAACGTAACGAACAAGGATAACCAACGCGAGATTATATATACAAAGGAGTGTCAAAAATAGGAATATCAAGACTCAAAATCCGGCTGCGAAGATAACCGGTCCGAGCATAGCAATATATACATATGATAAAATAAGGAAAACCCCAAAGGAAACCCAAAGGGACACAAATACAGAAACCTATTCTCCAAAATCTCCCATAAGAGGAGTCATCACAGTTTGTATTATTTAATGGAGATAAAAGTATCTAAGCAAAACATATAAACTAAAACAGAGTCCCCAAGAACAAAGGATCTTCGCTAATCCAGAAGTCTCCAACAGGCCTCAGCGAGAAACCTCACGTCCTGCATCTGAAAACCACAAAATCCGCATGGGTGAGAACCAGAGGTCCTCAGCATGGTAACAGTTTCCACATATATAATACATAATAATAGAGGAAAGTCGAAGGCAATCCTAGAACTTCCTCCAGATAATATCAAAGCTTATAAGCAAGCTAAACCATAAGTGGCGACTGATTAAAGATTCTTCAGTCTAACTAATACTTCCCTTTCCAATTCCTTCAGACCTCCCAACCACCAGCAGAAGTATAATGTAGCAAACACAGTTATATCAAACAAGAAATTTACAAATAGGAACAAATAAGGCATTTAGACAATTAGCAAGTAATATGCAATCAAATAGGCAATCTCAAACAATTCATATAGTATGCATATGATGAATGCCTGTCCCTAGTGGCTGATGATATCATCTGTCGGTTATAGAGCCAACCCGACAAGTCCTGGTAGCTAACCATTGGACTGTCCCTCTGTCGTGTCTCCCCAACTCGAGTTATACTCAATATAAACTTGATCATAATCATGATCCATATCCATCACCCTCACTGGTGAATATTTATGGGGGTGAGCTCATCCGGGGCTTTCACAGTGCCTGGCCACCCTGACGACATAGGGTCAAAAGAGTTTCAAGTCTCAACCTGGAGCATGTGGTGGCTAGCCACTACTTTCTCCCAGGGAAACTCTCATCTCCGATAATGGAAGTGCAACATTCACAATTCATTCAACAGCATATATATGCATTTATTCTTAGCCATAATCATGGCTCTGCCGTAACACGACAATAATCCAGCCATCCGGCTCACGGTTAAATCCATAACCAGCCATCTGGCTCACGGTTAAATCCATAACCAGCCATTTCATTAACAATTACGGCCTTTCGGCGCATGGCATAACAAGCACTTCCACCGCCATCCTCCGCCTCTCATATAATCATCTTTGATCCTCATTGATCATTCATTTTTCCCTTGCTTCACTCGCAAGTTACCACATCCCCTAGCTCCTTTTCTAATTGCTAGGCATATCATAATGATTTAAGACATAAGTGGTGAGATCGGAGGCTTATAAGTATGAGATTTGGCTTTTAAAACTTAAAAATCAACTTTAGGATGAAAACAGAGCCACGCATATGC
This sequence comes from Arachis stenosperma, assembly GCF_014773155.1. Taxonomy (NCBI): domain Eukaryota; kingdom Viridiplantae; phylum Streptophyta; class Magnoliopsida; order Fabales; family Fabaceae; genus Arachis; species Arachis stenosperma. The sequence continues at coordinate 99,739,157 of NC_080382.1, forward strand.
GCACTCCACGCGCACGCGTGGATGGCCACAAAACTCATCGACGTGTATGCGTCATGCACGCTAACGCGTGGATTGAAAATTAGCCAATCGACGCGCACGCGTCAGCCACGCGTACGCGTGAGTACTCTCATGCCCCAGCACAAAACTGGCACCGTTCTGGCATAACTCTCTGGAAAATGGCTGGGCATTGGGTGCAGGACATCGGCGCGCCCGCGCACATCACGCGCACGCGTGGATGGCGTTTTCGAGACGAACAGCACGTACGCGCCAAGTGCACCTACGCGCGGGGGATCATTCTGCTAAAAAGTTTCTAAGTTAAAAACTGCAGAATTCACAAATTCAACCCCCAATCTTCCGACGGACATAACTTTCTCATTTTAAATCATTTTTCACCCGTTCTTCGAACGGCATGGACGTCCCGAATCCAATTTCATTTCTAAATAGATTTGGCACAAAACAGAGATCTGTAGTCCAATTTATGTCCCGTCAAAGTATGCCCAAAAACCATGTTTTTCATACAAAACCACAAAGTGCCATTTTCAACTCTTTTCAAAACCAATCAAAACATGCCAATTTCATCCCTTTTCTTTGAAATCAATCAAAATATATCAAATTCAACATTAAGCCTCCTCAACTCACACATTGACACATTACCACAATTTACAAAATCACTATCCCATCATTTTAACCCACTTCACCCAAAGTGGCTCAAACTCAAACACATTGACATATCACACACTCTTCCTCATGCCAATTTTCAACAACACCAATTCCAATAAATCATCATTGTACACAATCAATATCATACTCACCATCAACATGGTTCAACCCACAATTCAACCATAACTAATCATCAAGCATATATCACAACATGCATATTTCTCACACATCATACCATTAAGGCATCAATAATCATCATCACATATATGACCACATCATATATATCAACCATTCAACAACACCAATAATTCAATGCCTAACTTAGGGCCTCTAGCCTAAGTATTTCCTACCACATTACATATTAGATACGAGAAACCGAGACCATACCTTAGCCGATTTCCCAAGCTCAACCGGAGCACTTCCAAACCACTTTTCCCCAAACGCTCAAGGTCTCAACACTTCCAAGAACAGATTTTTCACCACCAAATCCCTTTTCAAGCTTTTCAATATCACCAATCAAGCTCCAATATTCACACATACACAACCTAAGCCATAATCATCATACCCATACATAACATCTCAATATTCAAACATAATAGAACAACAAATTACACTAAGGTTGAGAATCTTACCATACCCAAGGTCCAAGGAGACAAGATTAACATTCTCCTTCAAGAGAGTTGGGTCCTATAACATCAAAGAGCCCAAAATCTCAATATTTTTGCTCATAAAACTCGAAATCAAAGCTGGAAATTTGAAGAGCAAAACGTGGCTTACCTCAAGATTGATTGTATGGGTTTTGTAGAGCTCTCCGCGGTTAACGCATGGCCACAAATGGTGCAGCAATCGGAGCTCTAGATCAAAAGTTATGGTGGTTTGAAGATCAAGTGAGAGATAGAAGTTAAGAGAGTGTTCTTCCCCCCTTCCTTCTAAGTTTCAGCGTGAGTTTGAGTGTTGTGAGGAGAGAGAGTGTGGAAAACTAGGGTTTTTGTTTAGTTATGTTGGGCCAAGGGCCCACTTTGGGTCCGGTTGGCCCGGTTTGGCCTAGTTGGCCTGGTTTGGCCCGTTCGGTCCAATCTTTGTCCGATTTCTATAAAATTGGTACCGAAATTCTCGTCTCAATCTCCTCTATCACATTTAGCAATAGAAATCACATTTAGGGCTTTCTAGAATAAATTCTCATTTATGGATTAATTAGCCGTTAATTAACCGGGTTTTACATTCTACCCACCTAATTGGGAATTTTGCCCACAAAATTCAAATGCAATTACCTGAGAATAAATGCGGATAATCTGTTCGCATCTCCGACTCAGGTTCCCAAGTGTGTTCCTCAACACCACCTCGACTCCATGCCACTTTGACTAATGAAACCTCTTTTCCACGCAACCGTTTGATACTAGTATCATCAATTCTGACCGGAGCCACTGGAAGCGTCAAATCTTCCCTTAACTGAACCGACTCAGGTTCTAACACATGGCTAGAATTAGGAGTGTACTTCCGAAGCTGCGACACGTAAAACACGTCGTGCAGGTTCGAAAGATGAGGTGGTAGGGCCATCCGATACGCCACCGGTCCAATCCTCTCTAGGATCTGAAATGGACCAATGTATCGAGGATTTAACTTCTTTGCTTTAATCGCCCTACCTACTCCCGTAGTCGGAGTAACCTTGAGGAAAACTTGGTCTCCTTCCTCAAATTCTAAGGGCTTTCACCTCTGATCGATGTAACTCTTTTGACGACTCTGCGCCGTAAGCATCCTATCTCGGATTTTCTTGACTTGATCAGTAGTCTCAGCTATCATTTCCGGCCCCAACAAGCCTTTCTCTCTAGCTTCATACCAACATAGTGGAGATTAATATTTTCTCCCATACAAGGCCTCAAACGGAGCCATTCCGATGCTCACATGGTAACTATTATTGTATGCAAACTCCACTAATGGCATATACCGATCCCAACTCGCCGGTTGGTCCAAAATACAAGCTCTCAACATATCCTCTAGTGTTTGGATCGTCCTCTCGGATTGACCATCTGTTTGAGGATGGTAAGCCGTGCTCAAGCTTAGTCGGGTTCCAAAAGCTTTCTAAAATGCACCCCAAAACCTTGAAGTGAAACGAGGATCTCTATCAGAGATTATAGTAACAGGTACACCATGAAGTCTCACAATCTCCTTTATGTATAACCGTGCTAGCTCCTTAAGGGTATAAGTCATCCAAATGGGTAAAAAGTGAGCTGACTTCGTCAGTCGATCCACAATCACCCAGATAGCATCAAAACCAGCCCTAGTCCTTGGCAATCCTGACACAAAGTCCATTGCAATACTTTCCCACTTCCATTGTGGAATCACTAAAGGTTGCAACATCCCGGCAGGTCTTTGATGTTCAATCTTTACCTTTTGACAAGTTAAGCACCTTGAAACATATTCCGTCACATCATTTTTCATACCCGGCCACCAAAACATCGCCTTTAAATCATGGTACATCTTAGTACTTCCCGGGTGAATGGAGAATCCACTTTTGTGTGCCTCCTTTAAGATATTCTGCCTCAAAGTGCCAACATCCAGCACAATGATCCTACCCTTGAATCTCCATAACCTATTTTTTTCTTCTGACACTCTCCACTGTTTCCCTTGCTCAATAGCCGGTAACACCTTCCATAACGCTTCATCATTTTGATGAGCCTTTAGGATTTCGGACTTAAAGTCACTTGAGATTTCTAATCGGCTCAAACACAAAGTTTCGGATACTTCTCGAGCACCAATTTTCAGGCTCTCGAATCTCTTGAGCAACTTCTCCTCTTGAAGCATCATCCAAGCTGCATATAATGACTTCCAACTTAACGCATCCGCCACTACATTCGCCTTTTCCGGATGCTAATTCAACTCAAAGTCGTAGTCCTTCAATAATTCCATCCACCTTCTCTGCCTCATATTAAGCTCTTTCTGATCAAAAAGATATTTCAAACTCTTGTGATCAGAGAAGACTTGGAACTTAACCCCATAGAGGTAATGCCTCCACACCTTCAAGGTAAACACAACCGGAGCGAGTTCCAAATCGTGCGTAGGGTAACTAACTTTATGAGGTCTCAACTGTCGCAAGGCATACGCCACCACATTATGATGCTGCATCAGCACGCACCCTAGACCCTTTAATGAGGCATCACAGTACACCTCAAAAGGCTCGTTCGGCTCAGGTAACACTAACACAGGTGCAGTGGTCAACTTTTTCTTCAATGTCTGAAAGTTCTCCTCGCACTCAGGAGTCCAAACAAACGGAGTGTCTTTGCGGGTTAACTTTGTCATTCGCAAGGCTATCTGTGAAAAGCTGGTGGACGAAATTGTGATCAACAATATTGGCTCTTTAGTATGTACACAAAAACTATTGTGAGAGAAATCATTATTATGGCACTGGTTGAATTCACAACTCCGTTCAACTAACCAGCAAGTGTACTGGGTCGTCCAAGTAATAAACCTTACGTGAGTAAGGGTCGATCCCACAGAGATTGTTGGTATGAAGCAAGCTATGGTCACCTTGTGAATCTCAGTTAGGCAGATTAAAATTGTTTATGGGTTCGAAAATTAATAATAAAATAGAAATAATAAAAGGGATAGAATACTTATGCAGATTCATTGGTGGGAATTTCAGATAAGCATATGGAGGTGCTGTATGGCCCAAGGACGCCTGCTCTCCTATTGCTTCAACTCAATCCTTCTTACTTCTTTCCATAGCAAGCTGTGTATAGGGGTTCACCATCAGCGGTGGCTACTTTCAATCCTCTCGGGAAAATGGTCCTCTGCGGCTGTCACTCGCATGGCTAATCGTCTGGAGGCATCACCCATGGTTGATGGCTACATCCCATCCTCGCAGTGAAAACTACGCTCACGCACTCTGTCACAGCACGGCTAATCACTGGTTGGTTCCTGCGCCTACTGGAATAGAATCCCTTGATTCTTTTGCGTTTGTCATCACGCCCAGCACTTGCAATTCTGAAGCACGTCACAGTCATTCATTACCGGAATCCTACTCGGAATACCACAGACAAGGTTAGACTTTCTGGATTCCCAGGATCCTACTCGGAATACCACAGACAAGGTGAGACTTTTCGGATCCTCATAAATGCCGCCATCTATCTAGCTTATACCACAAAGATTCTGTTGGGGAATCTAAGAGATACGCATTCAAGCTCTGTTGCATGTAGAACGGAAGTGGTTGTCAATCACGTGCGTTCATAAGTGAGAATGATCATGAGGGTTATCTAATCATCACATTCATCATGTTCTTGGGTGCGAATGAATATCTTGGAATAAGAATAAAAGAGAATTGAATAAAAGAAAATAGAACTGTATTAATACTTGAGGTACAGCAGAGCTCCACACCCTTAATCTATGGTGTGCAGAAACTCCACCGTTGAAAATACATAAGTAAAAGGTTCAGGCATGGCCGAGTGGCCAGCCCCCATGATCTGAGAACTATGCGTCCCAAGATGTCAAATACATTAGTTAAATGTTCTATTTATAATAAACTAGCTCCTAGGGTTTACATGAGTAAGTAATTGATGCATAAATCCACTTCCGGGGCCCACTTGGTGTATGTTTGGGCTGAGCTTGATCAATCCACGAGCTGAGGCTTCTCTTGGAGTTGAACTCCGAGTTATGACGTGTTTTGGGCGTTCAACTCCGGATCATGACGTTTTTCTGGCGTTTAACTCCAGACAGCAGCATGTACTTGGCATTCAACGCCAAGTTACGTCGTCAATTTCCGAATAAAGTATGGACTATTATATATTGCTGGAAAGCCCTGGATGTCTACTTTCCAACGCCGTTAAAAGCGCGCCAATTGGAGTTCTGTAGCTCCAGAAAATCCATTTCGAGTGCAGGGAGGTCAGAATCCAACAGCATCAGCAGTCCTTTTGTCAGCCTTTTTCAGAGTTTTGCTCAAATCCCTCAATTTCAGTCAGAAATTACCTGAAATCACAGAAAAACACACAAACTCATAGTAAAGTCCAGAAATGTGAATTTAACATAAAAACTAAGGAAAACATCCCTAAAAGTAGCTTGAACTTACTAAAAACTACTTAAAAACAATGCCAAAAAGCGTATAAATTATCCGCTCATCACAACACCAAACTTAAATTGTTGCTTGTCCCCAAGCAACTGAAAATCAAATAGGATAAAAAGAAGAGAATATACTATAAATTCCAGAATATCAATAAATATTAATTATAATTAGATGAGCGGGACTTGTAGCTTTTTGCTTCTGAACAGTTTTGGCATCTCACTTTTTCCTTTGAAGTTTAGAATGATTAGCTTCTCTAGGAACTTAAAATTTCGGATGATGTTATTGACTTTCCTAGTTAAGCATGTTGATTCTTGAACACAGCTACTTATGAGTCTTGGCCGTGGCCCTAAGCATTTTGTTTTCCAGTATTACCACCGGATACATAAATGCCACAGACACATAACTGGGTGAACCTTTTCAGATTGTGACTCAGCTTTGCTAGAGTCCCCAGTTAGTGGTGTCCAGAGCTCTTAAGCACACTCTTTTGCTTTGGATCATGACTTTAACCACTCGGTCTCAAGCTTTTCACTTGGACCTTCATGACACAAGCACATGGTTAGGGACAGCTTGATTTAGCCGCTTAGGCCTGGATTTTATTTCCTTGGGCCCTCCTATCCATTGATGCTCAAAGCCTTGGATCCTTTTTACCCTTGCCTTTTGGTTTTAAGGGCTATTGGCTTTTTCTACTGCTCCTTCTTTTTCTATATACTCTTTTTAGCCCCTTTTTTTTTCCACTGCTTTTTCTTGCTTCAAGAATCAATTTCATGATTTTTCAGATCATCAATAACATTTCTCTTTGTTCATCATTCTTTCAAGAGCCAATAATTTTAACATTCATAAACAACAAGATCAAAATACATATGCACTGTTCAAGCATTCATTCAGAAAACAAAAAGTATTGTCACCACATCAATATAATTAAACTAAATTCAAGGATAAATTCGAAATTCATGTACTTCTTGTTCTTTTGAATTAAAACATTTTTCTTTTAAGAGAGGTGAAGGATTAATGGAATTTATTCATAGCTTTAAGGCATGGTTACATACTAATGATCATGAAATAAAGACACAAAACATAAATAAACATCATACTAAAAACCGAAAAGCAGAAAGAAATAAGAACAAGGAATGAATCCACCTTTAGTAGCGTCTTCTTCTTGAAGGACCGATGATGTTCTTAAGCTCTTCTATGTCCCTTCCTTGCCTTTGTTGCTCCTCCCTCATTGCTCTTTGATCTTCTCTTATTTCTTGGAGAATGATGGAGTGCTCATGATGTTCCACCCTTAATTGTTCCACATTGTGGCTTAAATCTTCTAAGGAAGTGTTGAGTTGCTCCCAATAGTTGTTGGGAGGAAAGTGCATTCCTTGAGGCATCTCAGAAATTTGTTGATGATGAGCTTCCTCATGCGCTTCTTGAGGGCCGTGAGGAGCTTCTCTTGCTTGCTCCATCCTTTTCTTGGTGATGGGCTTGTCTTCTTCAATGGAGACATCTCCTTCTATGATAACTCCAGCTGAGTAACATAGATGGCAAATAAGGTGAGAAAAAGCTAGCCGTGCCATAGGTGAGGGCTTGTCAGCTATTTTGTAGATTTCATTGGAGATGACCTCATGAAATTCTACTTCCTCTCCAATCATGATGCCATGAATCATGATGGCCCGATCCACAGTAACTTCAGATCGGTTGCTAGTAGGAATGATGGAGCGTTGAATGAACTCTAACCATCCTCTAGCTATAGGCTTGAGGTCCAGTCTTCTTAGTTGGACTGGCTTGCCTTTGGAGTCTCTCTTCCATTGAGCTCCTTCCACACAAATGTCCATAAGGACTTGGTCCAACCTTTGATCAAAGTTGACCCTTCTAGTTTAGGGGCGCTCATCACCTTGCATCATAGGCAAGTGGAATGCCAACCTTACATTTTCCGGACTGAAATCCAAGTATTTCCCCCTAACCATTGTGAGATAATTCTTTGGACTTGGGTTCATATCTTGGTCATGGTTCCTAGTGATCCATGCATTGGCATAGAACTGTTGAACCATTAAGATTCCAACTTGTTGCATTGGGTTGGTTAAGACTTCCCAACCTCTTCTTTGAACTTCATGTCGGATCTCCGGATACTCATTTTTCTTGAGCTTGAAAGGGACCTCAGGGATCACCTTCTTCTTTGCCACAACATCATAGAAGTGGTCTTGATGGCTCTTGGAGATGAATCTTTCCATCTCCCATGACTCGGAGGTGGAAGCTTTTGTCTTCCCTTTTCCTTTTCTAGAGGATACTCCAGCCTTAGGTGCCATTGATGGTAATGGAAAAACAAAAAGCTTATGCTTTTACCACACCAAACTTAAAATTTTGCTCGTCCTCGAGCAAGAGAGAAAAGAAGAGTAGAAGAAGAAGAAGAAAATATGGTAGAGAGGGAGAGAGGTAGGTTCGGCTATGTGGGAGAAGAAGGGGTTGTGGTGTGTGAAAATGAAGTAGAGGGGAAGGGTATTTATAGGGAGAGGGTAGGGTGGGTGTTCGGCCATTTTGGGTGGGAATGGGTGGGAAATTGAATTTGAATTTTATGAAGGTAGGTGGGGTTTATGGGGAAGAGTAGGTTGATGTGAATGGTGAATGGGGTAATTGGGAAGAGGAGTTGAGGTGATTGGTGAGAGGTGTTGGGAAATGTGACATGGGGAAGAGTAGATTTAGGATTAGGAGAGTGTGATTAGGATTAAAAGGTAAAGTGAGAATATGGTAGGTGGGGATCCTGTGGGGTCCACAGATCCTGAGGTGTAAACAAATACCATTCCTTCACCATATAGGCATGTAAAATGCCTTCATGCATCATTCTGGCGTTCAAACGCCCATTGGTGCATGTTCTGAGCGTTCAACGCCCATGTAATGCATGTTTCTGGCGTTGAACGCCAGTTTCATGCTTGTTACTGGCGTTCAGCGCCAGTTTGTCCTCTCTGTGCACATTCCTGGTGTTTAACGCCAGGTTGTTGCTTGTTTCTGGCGTTCAGCGCCAGAATGGTGCTCTGTTCTGGCGTTGAACGCCAGCCAGATGCATCTTACTGGCGTTGAACGCCAGTCTGCGCTACCTCCAGGGTGAACAATTTTTTTCTTCTGTTTTTGACTCTGTTTTTAATTTTTTTGATTTTTTTCGTGGCTCCTCATGATCATGTACCTAATAAAACACAAAAATAACAATGAAACAAAATAAAATAAAATTAGATGATTAAAATTGGGTTGCCTCCTAACAAACGCTTCTTTTAATGTCAATAGCTTGACAGTGGCTCTCATGGAGCCACAAGGTGATCAGGTCAATTTTTGTGTGGTCCCAACACCAAACTTAGAGTTTGGATATGGGGTTTGAACACCAAACTTAGAGTTTGGTTGTGGCCTCACAACACCAAACTTAGAGTTTGACTGTGTGGGCTTTTCTTGACTCTGAACTGAGAGAAGCTCCTCATGCTTACTCTCTTTTGTCACAGAGGGATGGCCATGTGCCTTAAGCACAAGGTAGTCCCCATTCAATTGAAGGACTAACTCACCTCTGTTGACATCTATCACAGCTCCTGCTGTGGCTAGGAAAGGTCTTCCTAGGATGATGCATTCATCATCTTCCTTCCTAGTGTCTAGGATTATGAAATCAGTAGGGATGTAAAGGCCTTCAACCTTTACTAGCACGTCCTCTACTATTCCATAAGCTTGTCTCATGGACTTGTCTGCCAATTGTAATGAGAACAAGGCAGGTTGTACCTCAATGATCCCCAGCTTCTCCATTACAGAGAGTGGCATAAGATTTATCCCTGACCCCAGGTCACATAGAGCTTTTTCAAAGCTCATGGTGCCAATGGTACAAGGTATTGAGAACTTGCCAGGATCTTGCTTCTTTTGAGGTAGAGTTCTCTGAATCCAAGCATCTATTTCACTAATGAGCAAGGGAGGTTCACTTTCCCAAGTCTCATTACCAAACAGCTTGGCATTCAGCTTCATGATGGCTCCTAAATATTGAGCAACTTGCTCTCCAGTCACATCTTCATCCTCTTCAGAGGAAGAATAGTCTTCAGAGCTCATGAATGGCAGAAGGAGATTAAATGGAATCTCTATGGTCTCTAGATGAGCCTCAGATTCCTCAGGATCCTTAATAGGAAACTCCTTCTTGCTTGAGGGGTGTCCCAGGAGGTTTTCCTCACTAGGATTTTCGTCCTCCTCCTCCCTAGTGCATTCGGCCACTTTGATTAAATCAATGGCCTTGCACTCTCCTTTTGGATTCTCTTCTGTGTTGCTTGGGAGAATACTGGGAGGAGTTTCAATAACTTTCTTACTCAGCTGGCCTACTTGTGCCTCCAGATTTCTGATGGAAGATCTGGTTTCATTCATGAAACTGAAAGTGGCCTTTGACAGATCAGAGACTATATTGGCTAAATTAGAATTATTTTGTTCAGAGTTCTCTGTCTGTTGCTGAGAAGATGATGGATATGGCTTGCTATTGCCCAGCCTATTGTGTCCACCATTGTTAAAACCTTGTTGAGGTTTTTGTTGATCCTTCCATGAGAAATTTGGATGATTTCTCCATGATGAGTTATAGGTGTTTCCATAAGGTTCACCCATGTAATTAACCTCTGCCATGGCAGGGTTCTCAGGATCATAAGCTTCCTCAGAAGCTGCCTCTCTAGTACTGTTGGATGCATGTTGCAATCCATTCAGATTTTGAGAGATTATGTTGACTTGTTGAGTCAACACTTTGTTCTGAGCCAATATGGCATTCAGAGTATCAATTTCAAGAACTCCTTTCTTTTGAGGTATCCCATTGTTCACGGAATTCCTCTCAGAAGTGTACATGAACTGGTTGTTTGCAACCATGTCAATGAGTTCTTGAGCCTCTTCAGGCATTTTCTTCAGGTGAATAGATCCACCTGCAGAATGATCCAATGACATTTTCAAAAATTCAGAGAGACCATAATAGAATATATCTAATATGGTCCATTCTGAGAACATGTCAGATGGACATCTCTTGGTCAGCTGCTTGTATCTTTCCCAAGCTTCATAGAGGGATTCACCATCTTTTTGTTTGAAGGTTTGAACATCCACTCTCAGCTTGCTCAGCTTTTGAGGAGGAAAAAATTTATCCAAGAAGGCAGTGACCAGCTTATCCCATGAGTCCAGGCTATCCTTGGGTTGTGAATCCAACCATATTCTATCTCTGTCTCTTACAGCAAAAGGGAAAAGCATGAGTCTGTAGACCTCAGGATCAACTCCATTCGTCTTTACAGTCTCACAGATCTGCAAGAACTCAGTTAAAAACTGGTAAGGATCTTCAGATGGAAGTCCATAAAACTTGCAGTTTTGTTGCATTAAAGCAACTAGCTGAGGTTTCAGCTCAAAGTTATTGGCTCCAATGGCAGAAATGGAGATGCTTCTTCCATCAAACTTAGACGTTGGCTTTGTGAAGTCACCAAGCATTCTCCTTGCATTATTATTATTATTTTCGGCTGCCATCTCTTTCTCTTGTTCGAAAATTTCTAAAAGGTTGCTTCTGGATTGTTGTAATTTAGCTTCTCTTAATTTTCTCTTCAGAGTCCTTTCAGGTTCTGGATCAATTTCAACAAGAGTGCCTTTATCCCTGTTCCTGCTCATATGAAAGAGAAGAAAACAAGAAAAGAAGAGGAATCCTCTATGTCACAGTATAGAGATTCCTTTATGTTAGTAGAAAAAGAAAGGGGTATAAGAAAGAAGAAGGATGGATTCGGACTTTTGGATGAAGAGAGGTGAAGAGAAGTGTTAGTAAATAAATAATTAACTAGAAGAAGAGAAGAGAAGAGAAATTCGAAAATAATTTTAAAAAGGGGTTAGTGATTTTCGAAAATTAGAGATAAATTGTAATTAAAATTAAAACATGAAACAATTAGTTAATTAAAAAGAATTTTTGAAAAAGAGAGAGATATTTTCGAAAATAGAAGAGGGAGAAGTAGTTAGGTGGTTTTGAAAAAGATAAGAAACAAACAAAAAGTTAGTTAGTTTATTGAAAAAGATTTGAAATCAAAATTGAAAAAGATAAGAAGATAGCAAGTTAGATAAGATATTTTGAAATCAAATTTTGAAAAAGATAAAATTTTTGAAAAAGATCAAATAAAAGATAAAAAGATTTAATTCAAAAATTTTGAAATTATTTACTTCACTAACAAGAAACTACAAGATAAGATTCTAGAACTTAAAGATTGAACCTTTCTTAACAAGAAAGTAACAAACTTCAAATTTTTGAACCAATCACATTAATTGTTAGCTAATTTTTCGAAAATTAGATATAAAATATAAGAAAAAGATTTTGAAAATAATTTGAAAAATATTTTTTTTTGAAATTTTCGAAAATAATAAAAAAATGAAAAAGATATGATTTTTGAAAAAGATTTTGAAAAAGATAAGATTTTTAAATTTGAAATTTTGACTTGACTTGTAAGAAACAACTAATTTTTGAAAATTTTTGACCAAGTCAACCCAAAATTTCGAAAATTTGGAGGGAAATAAGGAAAAGATATTTTTTTGATTTTTGAATTTTTAATTATGAGAGAGAAAAACAACAAAAATACTCAATGCATGAAATTTTTAGATCAAAACCATGAATGCATGCAAGAATGCTATGAATGTCAAGATGAACATCAAGAACACTTTGAAGATCATGATGAATATCAAGAACATAATTTTGAAAAATTTTTGATGCAAAGAAGATATGCAAGACACTAAACTTAGAAATTTTTAATGCTTGGACTCTAACAAACAAAGAATGCACATGAAAAACAACATAAGATACAAAACAAGAAATCATCAAGATCAAACAAGAGGACTTATCAAGAACAACTTGAAGATCATGAAGAACACTATGAATGCATGGGATTTTCGAAAAATGCAAGAAAAAAAAATTTTTTTTTAAAAGCATGCAATTAACACCAAACTTAAAAATTGACTCAAGACTCAATCAAGAACACAAAATATTTTTGATTTTTATGATTTTCTAATTTTTTTTGTATCTTTATTAATTTTTTCGAAAATAAAATTTAGAAAAACGAAAAATAAAAGAAAAATTTTGAAAAAGATTTTTGAAAAGAAAATTACCTAATCTGAGCAACAAGATGAACCGTCAGTTGTCCATACTCGAACAATCCCCGGCAACGGCGCCAAAAACTTGGTGGACGAAATTGTGATCAACAATATTGGCTCTTTAGTATGTACACAAAAACTATTGTGAGAGAAATCATTATTATGGCACTGGTTGAATTCACAACTCCGTTCAACTAACCAGCAAGTGTACTGGGTCGTCCAAGTAATAAACCTTACGTGAGTAAGGGTCGATCCCACAGAGATTGTTGGTATGAAGCAAGCTATGGTTACCTTGTAAATCTCAGTTAGGCAGATTAAAATTGTTTATGGGTTCGAAAATTAATAATAAAATAGAAATAATAAAAGGGATAGAATACTTATGCAGATTCATTGGTGGGAATTTCAGATAAGCATATGGAGGTGCTGTATGGCCCAAGGACGCCTGCTCTCCTATTACTTCAACTCAATCCTTCTTACTTCTTTCCATAGCAAGCTGTGTATAGGGGTTCACCATCAGCGGTGGCTACTTTCAATCCTCTCGGGAAAATGGTCCTCTGCGGCTGTCACTCGCATGGCTAATCGTCTGGAGGCATCACCCATGGTTGATGGCTACATCCCATCCTCGCAGTGAAAACTACGCTCACGCACTCTGTCACAGCACGGCTAATCACTGGTTGGTTCCTGCGCCTACTGGAATAGAATCCCTTGATTCTTTTGCGTTTGTCATCACGCCCAGCACTTGCAAGTTTGAAGCACGTCACAGTCATTCATTATCGGAATCCTACTCGGAATACCACAGACAAGGTTAGACTTTCCGGATTCCCAGGATCCTACTCGGAATACCACAGACAAGGTGAGACTTTCCGGATCCTCATAAATGCCGCCATCTATCTAGCTTATACCACGAAGATTCTGTTGGGGAATCTAAGAGATACGCATTCAAGCTCTGTTGCATGTAGAACGGAAGTGGTTGTCAATCACGTGCGTTCATAAGTGAGAATGATAATGAGGGTTATCTAATCATCACATTCATCATGTTCTTGGGTGCGAATGAATATCTTGGAATAAGAATAAAAGAGAATTGAATAAAAGAAAATAGAACTGCATTAATACTTGAGGTACAGCAGAGCTCCACACCCTTAATCTATGGTGTGCAGAAACTCCACCGTTGAAAATACATAAGTAAAAGGTTCAGGCATGGCCGAGTGGCCAGCCCCCATGATCTGAGAACTATGCGTCCCAAGATGTCAAATACATTAGTTAAATGTTCTATTTATAATAAACTAGCTCCTAGGGTTTACATGAGTAAGTAATTGATGCATAAATCCACTTCCGGGGCCCACTTGGTGTATGTTTGGGCTGAGCTTGATCAATCCACGAGCTGAGGCTTCTCTTGGAGTTGAACTCCGAGTTATGACGTGTTTTGGGCGTTCAACTCCGGATCATGACGTTTTTCTGGCGTTTAACTCCAGACAGCAGCATGTACTTGGCGTTCAACGCCAAGTTACGTCATCAATTTCCGAATAAAGTATGGACTATTATATATTGCTGGAAAGCCCTGGATGTCTACTTTCCAACGCCATTGAGAGCGCGCCAATTGGAGTTCTGTAGCTCCAGAAAATCCATTTCGAGTGTAGGGAGGTCAGAATCCAACAGCATCAGCAGTCCTTTTGTCAGCCTTTTTCAGAGTTTTGCTCAAATCCCTCAATTTCAGTCAAAAATTACCTGAAATCACAGAAAAACACACAAACTCATAGTAATGTCCAGAAATGTGAATTTAACATAAAAACTAAGGAAAACATCCCTAAAAGTAGCTTGAACTTACTAAAAACTACTTAAAAACAATGCCAAAAAGCGTATAAATTATCCGCTCATCAAAAGCCCTTGATAAACCTTCGGTAATAGCTAGCTAAACCCAGAAAACTCCTTATCTCCATTACGGTGGTTGGTTGCTTCTAATCCATCACATTCTCCACCTTAGTTGGATCTACGGCTATTCCCTTCTTACTCACCACGTGACCCAAAAACTTCACCTCACTCTTCCAAACTCACACTTAGACAGTTTTGCATAGAGTTTCTTCTCCTTTAGAATCTGCAACACGGTCCTCAAGTGTTCTGCATGCTCTTCCTCAGTCTTGGAATAAATCACTATGTCATCAATGAAGACAACAACGAATTTATCCAGAAACAGACAGAAAACTCTATTCATGTAATCCATAAACACTACAGGAGCATTCGTCAATCCAAAAGACATCACAGTGTACTCATAATGACCATAACGAGTCCTAAAAGCGGTCTTAGGGATATCCTCACCTATCACCCTTGTCTGGTGATAACCGGATCGCAAATCGATCTTGGAGAAAACTCCAACTCCTTGTAACTGATCCATGAGATCATCAATTCTCGGCAATGGGTACTTATTCTTTATTGTGACCTTGTTCAGCTGCCTGTAATCCACACAGAGCCGCATACTCCCATCCTTCTTCTTTACCAGTAGCACTGGAGCACCCCACGGGGAAACACTTGGTCGGATAAAGTTCTTACCCAACAAATCCTCTAACTGAGATTTTAGCTCAGCCATCTCTAACGGTGACATCCTATAAGGAGCACTTGAGATTGGTCCCGCCCCAGGCACCAATTCGATAGCAAACTCGACCTCTCGGTTAGGTGGAAATTCATCAATGTCATCGGGAAACACTTCCAGAAACTCACACACCACCGGAATCTGTTCCAACCTCTGATCATCACCCGAAACACTCACGGTTAACAACAGGATACCCTGATATTCGGTTCCGGAATAGTTCACCATCATCGAATTCAAGTAATAATTATTCACCACGACCGGCCCTTCTGTATCTTCCGGCATAAAGTACACCGACTTTGTAAAACAATAAAGCAGGACATGGTTCTTAAATAACCAGTCCAATCCCAAGATAAGATCAAGACCGATCATTGGTAAGCAGATTAAATTATGAATAAAATCACGCTGCTTGAATCTAAAGGAAACTTTTGGGCATCCTAGCCTAGTTACCATGGCTTCATGGGTAGCATTATACACTTTTAGGTCATAACCTAAGGTTACGATCTTCAATCCTAACTCATGGGCTTTCTCAAATGCAATGAATGAATGCGATGCTCCCGAATCAAATAAAGAATTTAAAGTTTGACCAGCCATTTCACAGTTACCTCGGATGAGTGTGTCGGATCCCACGACACCTATAGCTGAGGTGGTGAACATCCGACCAGTCTGTTGTGCTTTCCCAGCACCTTGTTTCTGCTTCTCTGGACAGTTTGGGACCTTATGTCCCACCTTACTACAGTAATAGCACAAACCCCATCCGGCCATACACGGGGCTCCCGGATGGTGACTTCCACACCTAGCACAAGCTTGCTCATTCTGTGGTTGCTTTCCAAACCTTTTCCCTTGAGAGTTGTTGTTGTTGGGCCTCCTGAAAGAACTTCCCCACTTGAAAGGCGGACCTCTAGGTGCAAAGTTCTTCCCTCGGTTCTGTGGGAATGGTCCCTTGTGATTTCCTCTCTCACCAGCTGCCTTCTTCACACACTCTTCAGCAATCCTACACTTGTTTACCATCACAGAGAAAGTTCTGACCTCTATTGGTCCCTGAGCTCTATTTCTGTTGTTGCCATGATTGTTTATCCGTTGCCCAAGAGCTTCAGCAGTGGCTTGCATCGCAGCAGCCATGTTTTCCAATGTAGTTATAAGGTTCACCGGGTCATTAGGGTTAACCTCCGGTACACGAGCATTAGTACGACCTCTACCACGGCCTCTACCGCGTCCACGAGGCGCCATCTGGTTCCTATACACACCAAATAATCGATATTAAGTTGATCAGTCTCAATATCAGAAGTTTAGTGCTTCAAGTCCCAAATGCATGCTCATGAACGTTTATGCCAATTATATCAAGTAGATATACTAATAGCACATAACACACATACAGAGAATGCACAGAAGCATAATCAGTCCATCCCTCAGGCTCTACAGGAACGAACTGCTCTGATACCATAATGTAACACCCTACCATACAGAGTCTTATGCTTAAGTCATAATTCAGATATGGCAAGGTATTACGACCTCTAAAATAAAAAATTTAGTACGTATAGTAGTATGAATGATTGATTATAACTAGGAGCCTTTGTAGAAAAAGGGGCAAACAAAAATCGCAACTCGAAAGCGCAACACTCCGATCGATAACGTAACGAACAAGGATAACCAACGCGAGATTATATATACAAAGGAGTGTCAAAAACAGGAATATCAAGACTCAAAATCCGGCTACGAAGAAAACCGGTCCGAGCATAGCAATATATACATATGATAAAATAAGGAAAACCCCAAAGGGACACAAATACAGAAACCTATTCTCCAAAATCTCCCATAAGAGGAGTCATCACAGTTTGTATTATTTAATGGAGATAAAAGTATCTAAGCAAAACATATAAACTAAAACAGAGTCCCCAAGAACAAAGGATCTTCGCTAATCCAGAAGTCTCCAGCAGGCCTCAGCGAGAAACCTCACGTCCTGCATCTGAAAACCACAAAATCCGCATGGGTGAGAACCAGAGGTCCTCAGCATGGTAACATTTTCCACATATATAATACATAATAATAGAGGAAAGCCGAAGGCAATCCTAGAACTTCCTCCAGATAATATCAAAGCTTATAAGCAAGCTAAACCATAAGTGGCGACTGATTAAAGATTCTTCAGTCTAACTAATACTTCCCTTTCCAATTCCTTCAGACCTCCCAACCACCAGCAGAAGTATAATGTAGCAAACACAATTATATCAAACAAGAAATTTACAAATAGGAACAAATAAGGCATTTAGACAATTAGCAAGTAATATGCAGTCAAATAGGCAATCTCAAACAATTCATATAGTATGCATATGATGAATGCCTGTCCCTAGTGGCTGATGATATCATCTGTCGGTTATAGAGCCAACCCGACAAGTCCTGGTAGCTAACCATTGGACTGTCCCTCTGTCGTGTCTCCCCAACTCGAGTTATACTCAATATAAACTTGATCATAATCATGATCCATATCCATCACCCTCACTGGTGAATATTTATGGGGGTGAGCTCATCCGGGGATTTCATAGTGCCCGGCCACCCTGACGACATAGGGTCAAAAAAGTTTCAAGTCTCAACCCTGGAGCACGTGGTGGCTAGCCATTGCTTTCTCCCAGGGAAACTCTCATCTCCGATAATGGAAGTGCAACATTCACAATTCATTCAACAGCATATATATGCATTTATTCTTAGCCATAATCATGGCTCCGCCATAACACGACAATAATCCAGCCATTCGGCTCACGGTTAAATCCATAACCAGCCATCTGGCTCACGGTTAAATCCATAACCAGCCATTTCATTAACAATTATGGCCTTTCGGCCCATGGCATAACAAGCACTTCCACCGCCATCCTCCGCTTCTCACATAATCATCTTTGATCCTCATTGATCATTCATTTTTCCCTTGCTTCACTCGCAAGTTACCACATCCCCTAGCTCCTTTTCTAATTGCTAGGCATATCATAATGATTTAAGACATAAGTGGTGAGATCGGAGGCTTAGAAGTATGAGATTTGGCTTTTAAAACTCAAAAATCAACTTTATGATGAAAACAGGGCCACGCGTACGCGCACTCCACGCGCACGCGTGGATGGCCACAAAACTCATTGACGCGTATGCATCATGCACGTTAACGCATGGATTGAAAATTATCCAATCGACGCGCACGCGTCAGCCACGGGTACGCGTGGGTACTCTCGTGCCCCAGGCACAAAACTGGCACCATTCTGGCATAACTCTCTGGAAAATAGCTGGGCATTGGGTGCAGGAAATCGGCGCGCCCGCGCACATCACGCGCACGCGTGGATGGCGTTTTCGAGACGAACGGCACGTACGCGCCAAGTGCACCTACGCACGGGGGATCATTCTGCTAAAAATTTTCTATGTTAAAAACTGCAGAATTCACAAATTCAACCCCCAATCTTCCGACGGACATAACTTTCTCATTTTAAATCGCTTTTTCACCCGTTCTTCGAACGACATGGACATCCCGGATCCAATTTCATTTCTAAACAGATTTGGCACAAAACAGAGATCTGTAGTCCAATTTATGTCCCGTCAAAGTATGCCCAAAAACCATGTTTTTCATACAAAACCACAAAGTGCCATTTTCAACTCTTTTCAAAACCAATCAAAACATGCCAATTTCATCCCTTTTCTTTGAAATCAATCAAAATATATCAAATTCAACATCAAGCCTCCTCAACTCACACATTGACACATTACCACAATTTACAAAATCACTATCCCATCATTTTAACCCACTTCACCCAAAGTGGCTCAAACTCAAACACATTGACATATCACACACTCTTCCTCATGCCAATTTTCAACAACACCAATTCCAATAAATCATCATTGTACACAATCAATATCATACTCACCATCAACATGGTTCAACCCACAATTCAACCATAACCAATCATCAAGCATATATCACAACATGCATATTTCTCATACATCATACCATTAAGGCATCAATAATCATCATCACATATATGACCACATCATATATATCAACCATTCAACAACACCAACAATTCAATGCCTAACTTAGGGTCTCTAGCCTAAGTATTTCCTACCACATTACATATTAGATACGAGAAACCGAGACCATACCTTAGCCGATTTTCAAAGCTCAACCGGAGCACTTCCAAACCACTTTTCCCCAAACGCTCAAGGTCTCAACACTTCCAAGAACAGATTTTTCACCACCAAATCCCTTTTTAAGCTTTTCAATATCACCAATCAAGCTCCAATATTCACACATTCACAACCTAAGCCATAATCATCATACCCATACACAACATCTCAATATTCAAACATCATAGAACAACAAATTACACTAGGGTTGAGAATCTTACCATACCCAAGGTCCAAGGAGACAAGATTAACATTCTCCTTCAAGAGAGTTGGGTCCTATAACATCAAAGAGTCCAAAATCTCAACATTTTTGCTCATGAAACTCGAAATCAAAGCTGGAAATTCAAAGAGCAAAACGTGGCTTACCTCAAGATTGATTGTATGGGTTTTGTAGAGCTCTCCGTGGTTAATGCGTGGCCGTAAACGGTGCAGCAATCGGAGCTCTAGATCAAAAGTTATGGTGGTTTGAAGATCAAGTGAGAGATAGAAGTTAAGAGAGTGTTCTTCCCCCCTTCCTTCTAATTTTCAGCGTGAGTTTGAGTGTTGTGAGGAGAGAGAGTGCTGAAAACTAGAGTTTTGGTTTAGTTATGTTGGGCAAAGGACCCACTTTGGGTCCTGTTGGCCCGGTTTAGCCTGTTCGGTCCAATCTTGGTCCGATTTCTATAAAATTGGTACCGAAATTCTCGTCTCAATCTCCTCTATCACATTTAGCGATAGAAATCACATTTAGGGCTTTCTAGAATAAATTCTCATTTATGGGTTAATTAGCCGTTAATTAACCGAGTTTTACAGAATTCATTTCTTCCCGTATACTTCTTGTTTCAAGTAACGCTTCTCTCTTCTTTTTCTTTATCCTTTCACGCTCGAATGCACGTATCCCTTTCAAACTATATTTGTACTGTTATTAAAGAAAATGAAGAAAACAAATTTCACATAAATCACGAGAATATGTATTAATTCAAAGTTTTAGAAGATACTGAATTTCCAAATATTTTGAACATGTGCCATTGATATTATTTGGCTTTAGCTGGTGATGATAAGGATAATATGATGAATGCATGTATGTCATGGTCATCATCATCTTATATATTTTTACAAGAAATAGTAGAGAGATGTTCAATTTTGTTACTTGCTTGACCTTGGACTACTTCCATTACAAGAAGTTTATTATACCGGATTTTTGGTTGTTTGCCTGGTTACTCACATTGATCAATATTGTTGTTATATCATTTTTGAGTTTCAATTTTTTTCCCTTAGAACATGGAAGGTAATAGTACACAGTGCATGGATGCTTAGAATAAAGCCAATTGTATGAAATCTGTTTGAGTTGATTCACAATATTTTAGAAGTCTTTAGTTTATGTATTTGTGTTTCATGTGATTTAATTTGAAATGATATCCTTTAGAGATGTTTGGTTTTGTAAGACACTTTGATACAAACCTGAGACGGACTTTTGTGTTGAAATAACTCGTGATGTATTAATTCAGTTCTGAATACTATGGAAGCCTAATTATAATGGCAGAAAAAATTTGTGTATATGGTTCTAGAATTCGGTTGGTATTATTCATTTGTGTTTTTAAACACAAATAAAACTGTAGTATGCTGGTAATACACGTCTTTACGTTGTTAGTATGGTACACTCACACTGTGGATGTTCGACCAGGAGTGCTTATTTAGTCAGATGATTATTTCACCTGGTGTCTAGTTATTTGCTTGTTTGTTCTAGTGGTTGATTCTGTGATTGATTGACTTGTTTCTGGTGTGATTGATAGTTGGTTTTGTTAACACCGTACAACATCAGTTATTCTGCTTATCTGACAAGGAATTCTTCATTATCGTGTACTCATTTTAGTGCCATGATGCTGTGTGTGTCAAACTCTTGGGGTGGTTAGTTAGGTTTCTAATTCTATTCAAATGATAACGTGTAGTAAGTGGAAACACTAATTATTTACTGGTTCATTACAGGCACGAACGTGTTTTAAGTTTGATTTCCTGAGTACCATTCAGATGGGAAAAAAGGTAATCTGCGTTTCGTCGTTAAGCAGTCTTTATTCTAGTTGCTTATAACTTGTATTCTTTTTATTAATAGAAATTAGTAGAGACGCACTATTCTCCACGCTATATCAATGGGATGATCACCCACCTGGAAAACATTAATGCCGTTGCGAAGCTATCAGAGATCGACGCAATTGGGTTTGAATTTGTTAAGAGGATTCAACAATGGGTAATGAAGCAGAGTATAATGATACAACTAGCGAAGGCATACGATGTGGACACAAATACACTTATAGTGGATGTTGGAAACATCCGTGTTAATTTTGAGTTGATAGGGAGGGGCTTAGGGATACGCTCCGGTGGTAAGCTATTGTTGTTTCCTTTTTAGCGTTTGTCATATATAGCTTGGTTAGTTTCCTTTTTCTGTGCGTCATAATTATTGTACATACTTTGCTGAATCCAAAATGTAGGTGTTGCCATACCCGAACTAAAAAAGAAGAATCCTGCCCATCTGGCCATCAAAGAATAATTTAAGAAAAAAATAACCATCCAGTTGCGCAACTTTGTAAATGCCTGTCCCATGGACATCAAAGCGGAACGGGCAAATTTTAGAAGGCACTTCATCTTGGTGGTCCTGAAGATGTTCCTATGCCCAACGAGTCAACAGACCATATCCCCGTGGCACATACCTCCGATTCTCGATGTCTCTGGCCCCAGCAAATTCAATTGGGCACATAAGACATTCAAGTGGTTGGGGCTAGCAATAGAAAAATTCCAAACTAAGAAGCATAAAGCTTGTGGTGGCTGCATGTTTGCCTTGATGGTATCTTTTAATATTTAATTGCTTATTTTTCCTACTTGCTTTTATGTTGCACAACATAACCTTTCAACCTTTCCAATCAGCTGTTATACTTTTAGCGATTGCAGCATGGTCCACTCGATCACTGTCGAGAACCAGAGCCATGGGTCACTGCATGGACTGTTGCAGAACTTGACAAGAAGGACGTTAATGTCCTTCCTGAGGTATTAACCCGGACGATTTATTCGTTGTTATATGCTAATCCACTTAACCATTGAGTGATTTTTTAAAAAAGGAATAATGTTCTACTGGGGGAATTTGAATTATTACTTTCTAAACACAATTGACCTTTCCCTAATAGAGTTGCCTCAGAGATAGAGCAAAAGTGAGTGAGGAATCCCCATCTAGAAAACAAAGCTGAAAGAGGGAACGCAAGACTAGAGCAGCGCACAAGGTAATGTGTTTATTAGAATTTAAATTACTTACAGCATTGAAGCTATAGGTGGTTAGATTATATGCATATTTGAATTGTTTATTTGCAATTGCAAAACTGGATGCATGCCCCTATTTCCTTTGGATGTTTTGTACGGTAGACGTAAGTGTGATTGTATGTCCAACATAGTAAGGGCGGTATATGCATTTATCAATGGATGTACACAGAAAAGTAAGGATGGATCCATTAAAAGGGGGCACCGTAAGTCATCAAATAAACTACCATCTAGGCCAGTTGAAATAAAAGTACCTGAAAGTCATACAACGGCACAAGAGGTGAGTGCATCTTGTTGTAGATATAGGATGACTTCATAACTTAGGTATTCAAATTAAATACCAATTTGGTTGGGGTTGGAGGCTGAATATGTTTTGGTGCCATGTTAGTTTTGTTGGATGTTCAAATCTCATTGTATGTGGGTGGATATTGACATAGTAATGTATATGTTCATCTTGGAACCTAGCTGGCCTATATTTTTAATTGAATTTCCTCTTTTCCTTATTTTGTGTGTGGATTTTGTAACATGCTCATTTAAAACACAGGAGACCCGAAGAAGAACGCGCAAAAAGGTACCCGTCATCAGAGGCAAATCCTGCAAAGGCCGCGCAACAGCACCTGAAGCCCCGAAGTGCAAGGAGAGACCTGTAGCTGCTTTGGACTTCGACGATGACGATAATGAGTGACTTGCTCGAAGAAGGCGCCACCTGTTTCAAGACAACTAGAACCCACATAGTGAGCATCTAAAAAAGGAGGCAAACTCATCAGCTCCACCGGAAAAAGATCCAATTACACCATTTACAGCACTTGTGGAAGTTACTAAATACGATTTTGACAAGAAAGTTCTATGGGTTAACATATGTTGTATATGTCAATTGGCCATATCATGTTTTTTCTGTGATTTCAATCCGCGTACTAATTGTGTTATTTAAGTATAGTTGCATTCGATGCAGAGACTTTGACTTGAACTTTGTACAATGTCCAGAAGTTGAGGAAATATTGGTAAAGGTTGAACATGGTAGGAATACAAGGCCAATAAACATGGAACCCATACAAACTGTCATGCCTAAGAAGTCATGATGTTACACACCTAGCCCTAGGAAGCCTAGCTTTTCCCTTGGATTGACACAACTTGAAAAGTCACCGGCAACACCCCCTATCAGGCTATCACAATAGTACATCCGAGGCTTAAGAATGTCAGGATAGGAGAGGATAAGGAGAACAAGGTCTGGGGTTAGATTTTGAACTCTTCCCTCAACAAATAGGCGCCATTGGCAACCTATGAAGGTAGGTCGCATCTTCAGCTGTTAAGGAGGGATCTATGGAATTTGAAGGCACGTGGTTGGGTCAATAGTAACGTAAGTTATTGAACTCCATGATGTAGTTACACTCATATTGGTCTTCGTATACCTGATATCATGCTTCTAATTTTACCATGTAGATCATTTAATGGATGTGCTACACATTTAACGATGCACAGACTATGCGATTCACACGTGATTTCTATTGTGTATCTCCAGGAATATTGGTATGAAGGCTATAGTTTTTTTATAATCTTACAATTTCTGTTGCATAACTGACTGCTGCTTTGACAACAGAAAACGGTGACACGACAGCATAACCTCCATAACGGGTCAATTCCGGTGTATGAGGGCTTGGGTCCAAACTTCGGAGAGGATACCAAATTCTTTGACAAAGTGGAGGCATCCAAGAAAAAATGGGTTAGACATCATTCTATTTTATGTAATGAATGGTATACCATATTTAGATGAGAACTTATTTGTTCTATTTATTTATTCTACCTAGTTTGCTAGGTGTGTGTTGAATATGTTAGACATTGCCTCATGTGTTTTCTTCATGGACTTATTGCATCATACTCATTTCATCTGGAAAGGAATTTGTTTGTTCAAATTCACCATGAATGGGAAAGATTGTTCAACTCATGGAGGGTATGATATGCTTGTCGTGCATCTTACACCATGCAGTTAATAGTTAAACATGTTGTTATTTGTGAGTTCTTGTTGCAGTGGTTTATTCCAATGTGTTCAAAAGGACATTGGTGGTTGTATGCGTTTAACGTGGCAAGAAAAAGGGTGATGGTAATCGATAGTATGCATGATGAGGCACCCAATGATGAACGGAGGAAACTAGATGCATATGCAGTAAGCTAAGACACCACACGTGCGTTGTTTTTATATACACCAATAACAAAAAACAAAAATTCACGAAATATTGCTGAGTATTTTACAGGGGCAACTAATTAAAGACATGGCCAAAGTAGCCATCCCGACATACGAACGTAGTATGAATGGCCCAAGTTTTGCATATGCCAAAGTCCCTATGCATCCGAATGGGTAAGTAGAACCAATCAACACACCCAACAAATTTATCCATTTGTAGTACTGTAACATTGATATCATCCTGATTGGACCATTCTTACTTAATTATGTAGTTGGTATTGTGGTATCTATGCCAAGAAATTCATGGAGACATGGATTGAAGATTGTAAACTAGATGAATCAGATCGCTCTGTTTTAAATTTGTTATTTCCGTTTCATGTTTCTTTGACTCTTCGATCATTGCCTTCAGAATGAAAATACCATACAGAATATGCTTTGGACATTGAGAGTGAAGCTCATGGTGGATATTGTCATGAGAGCACATAATGAATCAATTGAACAGGTGCGAACTCTGTTGGAACAAAATGATGAACGTATACGCTACAATCGTCCAAGAAACAAGAAAAAGGAGGTTAAATCACCATTCACAGCACTAAGCACTAAGACATTGATGAGATGGTGCGAAAAATATGAAGTCGCACAACTTCACCGGTAAGTGCACTGGGTCATCCAAGTAATACCTCAAGTGAGTGAGGGTCGATCCCACGAGGATTGTTGGATTGAGAAAGCAATAGTTATCTTGCTGGACTTAGTCAGGCAAATAGTAAAAAGAGTTGTTGTTAAATTCGCATAAAAAATAATAAAGAAAATAAAGAAAGCAATTAAAAGTTTGGTAAAGAGATAATATATGGAAGCAGTTAAAGCTTTGGAGATGTTTATCTTTTCGAATTCAAATGTCTTACCAACCACTTTAACAATGAATGATTCATTCTATGGCAGACCATAAGTGACAAATGCCTACTCTCGTAGTGAATTAGTCTCCCCTAATCTTACTAAAACGCCTGATAAACCACTATTTTACAGTTTATCTTGTATTTAATTGAGTGGATTTTGTCAACTTTACTCACACTTCTTCATGTAAATTGCATGTTTTTAAGATTTCCTCCTAATTTTGTGCTATGATTGAAAATGTGCTTCCTAAGCCTTAAAATTGATAATTTTTAATTCTCTCTCATTACCATTCGATGCCGGGACATGTTTGTTAAGTGTTTTCAGGTTTATAGGGCATGAATGTCTTAGAGGATGGAAAAGAAGCATGCAAAATTGGAAGGAACACAAAGTGTTAAAGATTTGAGTAGCTGGTTCCGACGCGTACGCGTGACTTATGCATACGCGTGGCCAGTGCATAGTTCAAGTGACGCATATGCGTTACAAAGTGGCACGTGCCTCACTAAAATGAAAACACTGGGGCGATTTCTAGGCTGCTTTTGACCCAGTTTCAAGCCCAAAAATGAAGACAAGAGGCTAGGGATGGAGCTGGGACATTCATTCCATTAATTCATTCACACACTTTAGTTTTACATGTAGAATTCTAGAGAGAGAGGCTCTCTCCTCTCTCTAGGTTTTAGGGTTCTTCTTTTATTTTCGATTTCATCTAGGTTTAGGTTCTATTTCTTATCTTGGTTCAAGTTCCTCTTTTAATTTCTTGTTATTACCTCTTTGCTTTCTTAGTTTTATATGTTGTTCCTTTACCTTGTTGCTTTATTGTTCATGACTCCTTGTTGATTTTAATTTCCTTTTAATGCATTTTGATGTATTTTATGATTATTGTCGCCTTCTTTAATTTGTGATTATTATTTTCTTGCAATTGTCAGTATTAGATTTTACTATTTCTTGTTAATTTTCTATATTTTTATTTTGTGCCTTCCAAGTGTTTGATAAAATATTTAGTTGGAATTTAAAGTAGATTTTTGTGTTCTTGGCTTGGATTGAGTAATTTGGAGACTCTTGAATTGTCAAAGTCTCTTGTTGATTAGTGATTGAAAGTTGCTAGTTGGCTTGAGCTTCACTAAAGCTAGTCTTTGACTAGGATTTGTGGACTTAAGTCGATTTTGCTTACTTGACTTTTCTTCAATTGTTAGAGGTTAACTAAGTGAGAGAAAAAGGCAATTACCATCATAATTGATTATGATAATAAGGATAGGAATTCTAATTCTCAACCCTTGCTAGGACTTTTCTTAGTTGTTAATTCATTTTGTTGTTATTTATATTCCTTGTTGATCATTCATAAACCCCAAAAATACTTTTTCACAACCAATAGTAAGTACACATCCCTGCAATTTCTTTGAGAGATGATCTGAGGTTTAAATACTTCGGTTATTTTTATTGGTTTTCATTGTGACAAACAAATTAAACATTGGTTGGGGTTTAATTTTCGATTTAGATATATACTTCGACGAAATTATTTTTGTGAAATTTTATACCAACATTTATCCTCCATCAAGTTTTTTGTGCCGTTGTTGGGGACTTGCAAATGTGTGCCTTATTATTGGTTATTGCATATGTTGTAAATATGTTTGCCTTTTGCTTCTTTGTTAGTTGTTGCTAGTTTTAGGAGTTTGTTTTCATTATTTCTTATTCACTTTTGATTTTATTTTGTATTTTCACTATGAATTCTCACCCCTTTGGCTATGAGTGTAGTTACAACTATGTTGTAGGAAATGAGAACTACAATGAAGGCTTGCATTAAGGATGGGACAATCAAAGATGGGAGGAGCCACATGTTTATGATAAACCTTCTTGTCATAACCTCTTTCAATGCACTATGAGCAAGAACCATTCCAAGATGCATACCAATTCAATGGCTATGGTGGACCTCCTTGTGATTATCAATCACAACCACTTTATGCCTATGAACCCCCTTCTCAACATAGTTTTAAACTACCATGCTCAAAAGCCCCACACCACCAAACACCTTCATATGACCTTAACAGTTATCCATCATACCAACCACCATATGAACCATATGAACCATACATAGAACCATCACAATTCCAATATCATTACTCCCAAGAACCACCTCAATATACACCATCTCCATATCCTTATCTAGATTAACCATCTTCCTATTATGAGCCCTTTCTCCTAACCAATGAACCCTCCTATCCACCCCAAGCTCCCATAGATGATACCCTTGGTGTTATTCTTCAAGAGAAAAGAGAGCTTCAAACCACACTTAACTCCACCCTCCAAGAGCTTATGTCCCTCCTACTTCTACTATCCAATAACAATCAAAGCACCTCTCAACCTCCAAGCTCTAGTGCACTTCTTTTTCAACCACATGATGATCTCTCCATCCCACCACCACCCTCCATAGAAGAACACCAATATCCATCAATCCAAGAGAAACATGATCCCAATTATACTAGTGAAGTGGAACAAGAGAAAATGGATCGTCTTAGGGAATTAATGGATCGGATCTAAGCATCCATACTTCAAGAGAAGCAAGAGGAGACCCAAAAGGTGGAGGAAGTAGAGACCCTTTAAGATGAAAAAATAGTTGAAGAATTATAAGAGGTTGAACAAGAGAGAAGTTCTATCATTGAATACAACTCTACACTAAGTGACATTAAGGATCTTGTTGAAGCTTCTTCCATCGGATGTGAAACCAATATTGAGAAGGAATGTACACACCCTCCAACACATGACTTGAGCAATGAGGAAGAGTTGGAAGAAGTTAACAAGAAAGTGGGAATTGAAAAAAGTTGTCAAGAAGTGGAAGTCATCAAGGAGGAGTTGGACTTTGTACTAGAGTAAGTGGAGAAAGCCGAAGTTAGTGAAGAAGAGGAAGTGGTTGAAGATTTAGGAGATGTCGAACCTCCATGGGAATCTCAAGTCATAGAGCCTCCTTCCAAGAAGTTTGAAACTAATGTTAAGGAGGGTGCGCAACCTCTAAAGCATGTCATGAGTGAAGAATTGGAAGAAATGGATTCAATCATTGATGTATTCTTATCTACAATTGAATCTTCTCCTATTGGACTTGAAATTGAGGCCATAGAAGAATATGCACAACTTCCAAATTCCTTGGCAAGTGAAGAGGAAGAGGTTGAAGTTGAAGAAGCTTGCAAAAAGGTGGAAGAATTCAAGGAAGAATACAAGGGAGTGGAGCTTGCAAGATAATTGGAAACACCTCTCCCTAAGCCATCACCATCCAACACAACATTCAAGTGGGTAAAATTCTTATCCTTAAACTTTAATTTCTTGCTTGAATATGGTTTGCTTGAGATGGATGGGCAACTTAGAGCTATTTGTGGCTTTAAGAGCAAAAGGGAGATGGTAAGTGATTGGAATTGCCATTCAAAGTTCATTATGGTTGCATGTTCAAAGTCTAAATGCGAAGGTTGGTGTAAAACTAGATTGCTTAGGTCAAGGAGGATGTTTGGATGCTTGAGTGGGAATTCATATTACTTGTCACCCAATAGGAATTGTAATGATCAACTTGAATATGGGTGTAAGAAAAAGGTTTGGGATCCTGGCATACAAGAGGATCAATTTTGGGAGCACTTAGCTTGTGTGGAACTTCATCAAAGCTTGTAGATATTAATTTTGAAATTTGGAGCTTATTGGAATTCCAAGCATTGATGGAAGTTTTAAGATGAGTTCAAGCACAAGCCACCATGACAAGGAGCTCACCAAATGTTCAACTTAAGGACTTTAACTAAAAGTGCTAGGTGGGAGACACCCAACCATGGTATTATCTTCCTTTTTGCCCTTATTTTTCTCCTTTTGTTTAAGTATATTTGATTTATTTGAATAAAAAAGGCGCAACCCACGCGTACGTATCGCTAACGCGTACGCGTCACTGCAATTTTTACCTACTCGCATGTGTGTGTGATCGACGCGCACACGTCGTATCTTAATGCTGTTGTTGCATGGTACAAAAACTAGAGAGTTGTGCTGGAACTGTGCAGAAATTGTGCGTTGGGCACAAAAGGCCTTCACGCGTACGCGTGACAGACGCGTATGCATTTTTCTATTTTTCTTCATCTCATGCGTAGGCGTGATAGACGCGTACGCGTCACCTACCTCTGTTTGTTTTTCGCGTGTATGCGTGACTCACGCGTGCGCGTCTCCTTCACATCCTCAACTGCCCTGTTCCTTCTATCTACCTCCTTCTTCTATACTTCTTTCTTACTTCTTTCTTCGTCTTTCTATCTTCCCCCTCCCTCATTGTTTTTCTCTTTTCTTCTCCTATTTCTCAACATTTCTTACTCACCTTTGTCCACTTCCTCTTTCTTTTCAAAGCTTCACTTCTCATTTTTCTCACTTTTCTTTTCTTTTATCTACTGCATTTCCATACTTTCATTCATTACATTTTAACTTTGTAGCTTTTCTTATTTTCTTTTCTAAGTTTGCTATTTTTTCATTGGTGTTGAATTTTCTTACTCAACTGTTGAAAAATATCTTGCATTGTTTCGGTGCTTTGTGACTTGTTTGATATTGATTGGGTGATGAAATCTTTAGGTCAATGCTTACTTTCTATTAATACTTGCGTTCTTTATGCATTGATATGAACTCACAGTGTCTTTTATGACCCACTTTTTCTTCCTCATTGTTGCCGTTCTTGCACCATTGATATGCCATTCGCTTATATTATTTTCTCACTTACATGTTGTAGCTACCATGTAGTTGAGAACCCCACTCTTATTTGGCATTAGCCCCCGCCTATGTTCTATTTACTATCATATCTTTATTTTTGGGCTTCATCTTTTTCCTTTTTCTCTCCTTTCAGGCTGGCCACCAAGAGGGAAAAGGAAATCTTCTAAATAAGGCAAAAAACAAGCCTCTCCACATAATCTTTTGAATGAGTTCATCAATTGTAGCACACCACCCTAATCCACTTTGGTCATCTTTACATGCACCGAGGATGGTGCAATCTTTAAGTGTGGGGAGGTCGAGGACTAACTTCTGTGGGTAGCTATTTTCTTTTCCAACACCAATTCTTAATTTTCGTTGTTAGCTAGTTGTTGCATTCCAAGATAGACGGCAGTATAGTTAGAGTTTGTGCATATTTTACTACTTCTTTCTTGCTAAGGACTACTTGGCTGAAGTGATGATTTCCTTTCTAAGAAACTATTCTAGGACATTTCACTAATATGAATTAAAATTTTTGAACTTGCTTGAAGAAATTTATTTTGGAACATGGTTTTAGAGCTAGAACACACAAGTCTAGTGAGATTTTGAGCCTAATTGATTGGTTGCATCTTATCAACCAATATTTTGTTTTAGTGTGTGTTGTTCTCTTTAAGATTGTGATCTTTGTCTTGCTATATTCTATATTTCCATTGTTTAATGTATGAATGTATTTATATGACTGAGGCTTTTGTTTTACTAAGCTCACATACCCAAATGGCCTTAACCTCTCATCATCCTTTGCAAACCAATGTTGAGCCTATTTTACCCCATTTGTTCTTTATTTTAGCACATCACTAGCTCTATATGGAAAACAATGAATGTCCTTAATTTGAATCTTTGGCTAGCTTAGACTAGTGAGAGTGTGCATGATTTAAGTGTGGAAAAATCGGGTTTGGAAACATTTGGTTTGGGAATTAGGTATTTTATACTTTTTGTAAAAATGTGAAAAAATAGTTAGGCACATATTCATGCACTCAATACTTTAATCATATGCACTAATCTCTCGCGTATATATATTATCCACCACATATGAAGAGAAACAAAAAGAAAAGAAAAATAAAAAGAAGAAAAAAAATAATAAAAGAGGACAAAATGCCCCAAAGTAAATGGTGGTAGCAATGCATATGTATTGTACTCAAATTTGGGATGCATGAATATGTGAAAAAGATAGTCAATGGGTAGTTAGATTCTATATTTTGATTACATGGAGTGTCTTAGGTTAGGTGGAAAGTTTAGGTTAATCAAGGATTTAGATTTTAGTCCAATTAACCAAATACATTCCTACATTGACCCTAACTCATTACAACCCTTGAAATGAACTCTTGATATGTGTCTTCATGCATTAAATTTTTGTTGATTGGTAGAAGAAGAGAAAGCCATAGAAAGCAAGATTAGTAGAGAATTGAGAGAATCGACCCTTAAATACTTGAGCGATTAGAGTGGATACACATCCAGTGAGGGTTCGATGCTCAATTCCTTGTTCTCGGCTTTCATGAGCTTTCTTCGTGTAAATCTATTTGTATTTTATTTTGAGATTTGAATTAGTGGAATTCAGTTCATATTTGTTCTTGGAGGATTGATTTACTTTTAACTAAGTAGGTAGGACTTTGCATTTAGTTGCATATAGCTAGGGTGCATTTGATAAATTCTACCATTCCTCTTCACCCTTTTATAGCTTCTCTTGAACTTAGCATGAGGACATGCTAATGTTTAAGTGTAAGGAGATTTATAAACCACTATTTTACGGCTTATCTTATATTCAATTGAGTGGATTTTGTCAACTTTATTCACACTTATTCATGTAAATTGCATGTTTTTAAGATTCCTTCCTAATTTTGTGCTATGATTGAAAACGTGCTTTCTAGGCCTTAAAATTGATAATTTTTAGTCCTCTCTTATTACCATTCGATGCTGTGATATGTTTGTTAAGTGTTTTCAGGTTTATAGGGCATGGATAGCTTAGAAGATGGAAAGGAAGCATGAAAAAGTGGAAAGAACACAAAGAATTAAAGATTTGAGTAGCTGGTTCCAACGCGTATGCGTGGCTGATGCGTGCGCATGACCAAGAGCGTTGTCCACCGACGCGTACGCATGGCCAGTGCAGAGTTCAAGTGACGCGTACGTGTGGCTGAAGCGTACGCGTGACAAAGTGGCACGTGCCTCACTAAAGTGAAAACGCTGGGGGCGATTTCTGCACTGCTTTTGGCCCAATTTCAAGCCCGAAAATGAAGACAAGAGGCTGGGGATGGAGTGGGGACATTCATTCTATTGATTCATTCAAACACTCTAGGTTTTAGGGTTTTTTCTTTTATTTTTGATTTCATCTAGGTTTAGGTTCTATTTCTTATCTTGATTCAAGTTCCTCTTTTAATTTCTTGTTATTACCTCTTTGCTTTCTTAGTTTTATATGTTGTTCCTTTACCTTTTTGCTTTATTGTTCATGACTCCTTGTTGATTTTAATTTCCTTTTAATGGATTTTGAGGTATTTTATAATTATTGTCGCCTTCTTTAATTTGTGGTTATTATTTTCTTGCAATTGTTAGTCTTAGATTTTACTATTTCTTGTTAATTTTCTATGTTTTTATTTTGTTCCTTCCAAGTGTTTGATAAAATGCTTGGTTAGAATTTAAAGTAGATTTTTGTGTTCTTGGTTTGGATTGAATAATTTGGAGACTCTTGAATTGTCAAAGTCTCTTATTGATTGGTGATTGAAAGTTGCTAGTTGGCTTGAGCTTCACTAAAGCTAGTCTTTGACTAGGATTTGTGGACTTAAGTTAATTTTTCTCACTTGACTTTTCTTCAATTGTTAGAGGTTAAATAAGTGAGATAAAAAGGCAATTACCATCACAATTGATGATGATAATAAAGATAGAAATTCCAATTTTCAACCCTTGCTAGGACTTTTTTTAGTTATTAATTCGTTTTCTTGTTATTTATATTCCTTGTTCATCATTCAAAAACCCTAAAAATACTTTCTCACAACCAATAATAAGTACTCATTTCATCTGGAAAGGAATTTGTTTGTTCAAATTCACCATGAATGGGAAAGATTGTTTTACTTGTGGAGGGTATGATACGCTTGTCGTGCATCTTACATCATGCAGTTAATAGTTGAACATGTTGTTATTTATGAGTTCTTGTTGCAGTGGTTTATTCTAATGTGTTCGAAAGGACATTGGTAGTTGTATGCATTTGATGTGGCAAGGAAAAGGGTGATGGTAATCGATAGTTTGCATGATGAGGCACCCAATGATGAACGGAGGAAATTAGATACATATGTGGTAAGCTAAGACAGCCCGTGTGCGTTGTTTATGTGTACACCGATAACAAAAAACAAAAATTGACGAAATATTACTGAGTATTTTACAGGAGCGACTAATTAAAGACATGGCCAAAGTAGCCACCCGACATACGAACGTAGTATGAATGGCCCAAGTTTTGCATATGCCAAAGTCCCTATGCAACTGAACAGTTAAGTAGAACCAATCAACACACCCAACAAATTTATCCATTCATAGTTACTATAACATTGATATCATCCTGATTGGACCATTCTTACTTAATTATGTAGTTGGGATTATGGCATCTATATCATTAAATTCATGGAGACATGGACTGAAGATTGTAAACTAGATGAATGTAACGATGTAAGTTACTCGGCCGCTCTGTTTTAAATTTGTTATTTCTGTTTCATGTTTCTTTGACACTTCGATCATCGCCCTTAGAGTGAAAGTACCATACAGGATATGCTTCGGACAATGAGAGTGGAGCTCATGGTGGATATTGTCATGGGAGCGCACAATGAATCAATTGAACAGGTGCGAACTCTGTTGGAATAAAATGATGAACGTGTACGCTACAACCGTCCAAGAAACAAGAAAAAGGAGGTTAAATCACCATTCACAGCACCAAGCACTAAGACATTGATGAGATGGTGCGCGAAATATGAACTCGCGCAACTTCACCGGCAAGTGCATCGGATCATCCAAGTAATACCTCAGGTGAGTGAGGGTCGATCCCACGAGGTTTGTTGGATTGAGCAAGCAGTAGTTATCTTATTGAATGGGGCTATTGACACTTTATTTCAAAATAGCTTTGGCATCTCACTTTCCTTTGAAGCTCTGAAATATTGGTATCCTTTAGAACTAGAATCCGAATGATATTATTGATTTTATTCTTTAAGTTTTTCTTGATTCTTGAACATAGCTTTTACTTTGTTTTGGTACTTTGCACCTTTGAGCCTAGCCGTGACTCTAAGTGTTTTGCTTTTAGGTATTACCACTTGATACATAATTACCACAAGCACTTAACTGGGGAAACCCTTTAGATTCGAATTTAGCTTTGCTTAAATTCCCAAACAGTGGTGCTCAGGGCCTTAAGCGTA
This sequence comes from Arachis stenosperma, assembly GCF_014773155.1. Lineage (NCBI taxonomy): Eukaryota > Viridiplantae > Streptophyta > Magnoliopsida > Fabales > Fabaceae > Arachis > Arachis stenosperma. The sequence goes on from NC_080382.1 coordinate 99,774,160, forward strand.
CTCTTTATAGCATTGAGTCACGACTTTAAATGTTCAGTCTCAAGGTTTACTTGACACTTTCACACCACAAGCATATAGTTAGGGATAGCAACTCTTTTAAGCTTTTTAGGCCAATTTTGACCTTCCTAACCATTGATGCTCAAAACCTTGGACATTTTTCTTTTTTGATTTTTCTTTTTCTTTTTTGATTTTCTTTTTTTCTTGATGTTTCTTTTGCTTCAAGTATCAATCTTTTTTATATTTCAGAGAATCAATAATACTTCTCTAAATTTCTATTCCTCAAGAGCCAACATGCCCAACCCCAACATCAAGTATGCATAGTTAATTCATAAATTCAGAAAATAAAGATAAGGCCACCACATCAAAGTGATCAGAATAACTCAAGATCTTATGCATCTTACTACTTTTTCAAAAGATTTTTTCTTTTTAAGCTTAGTGAATAATACATGAGACATTTTTTAACCATAAAAATTTCAAAATTGAACTACTAAACTAGAAAGCAAAGGAAATCCTAATAATGATCATGCAAAAGCTAGAATAGAAACAGAAATTAAGATAAAGGAAGGGATATTGAAACTTAACCACCTTAGTTATGGTGGCTGCTGATCTTCCATGAAGATAATTCACCTTCCTTCGGTGCCATTGATGATAATATAAACCCAAAGCTCACTCTGCAACACCAAACTTAAAAAGTTTGCTTGTCCTTAAGCAAAGAAAAATTGGTCCCTTTTTGGCGTTAAACACCAGGAATGCTTGCCTCCTTTCTAGTGCTAAATGCCCAGCTTGGCATTTAGCACCAGAGCCTTCCTGCTCCAGGGTGTTCTGCTCTCCATTCTGAGTTCTTCTGTCCCTGTTCTAAGCACTATACATGATCACAAACATTAGAAAACCTATGAAAACTTTAAAGATTAAGAAAAAAAGAATAAAAAATAAAACTAAGATAAAACTGAAATAAACTAAAAGATACTTATGGTTGGATTACCTCCCAACAAGCGCTTCTTTAATGCCATTAGCTTGACACTTGATTGTTGAATTTTCCTCTCCTTCTTCCAGTTGGTTAAAAGAAATGACTCCAAGGGGAAAGAGGAGAAGATTAGTGCCCTCGAATTTGAATTCTTCATAACAAGTTTTCTTTTTTTGTTATCAGCTTGATTCTCCTTACTTGTTAGGGTGGGGGTTGGATTCCTTCTTGCAGACCTTCCCTTTTTCATAGATATCATCTTTTTTCCTTGGTCATAATCTCCTTTTCAGTACATTCCTTGATTATCTCTACTACTCTGGATTCAAGACTTGGGTGTTGTGTGATGGGTGGAGTATACCCGTCATCAGGATCCTCTTGAATTGATGGTTCAAAGAACTCACCCTCAATGCCATTCTCTACTTCATTGGAGTGTAATTTTCCATAATTATTTTTCTCCCTTATAACCTCCTTTGTTCATGCATCTTCTGCTTTTTCCATGTGTGAGGGTGGAGAATTCTCTAATTTACTGGGGTATGGACTCATTTGAATGATTCCCTCACATTCTTTTGTAGGAATTTGCATTAGTTCTCTTGTGAGGAAGTTTGCTTGTTCCTCTTCCCAACGCTTGGTAATTAGCTCCACATGTCCCTCTATATTCTTGACACTCATTCTCATATCATGTATTCAACTTTGAGTGGCCTCCCCTAATTCTTTTATTGTAAGCTCAAAAGCTAATAGTTCTTGATAAGGAGATAATGATTCTTAATATGAATAATGAGATGATGGCTCTTGATATGAGTAAAAGGAGAATGGTTCTTGGTATGGATAGAGAGATGGTGGTTTATGAGTAAGCAAGGGATAAGGATGGAATTTTTCGCAAAATTTCCTCTGTTATTTGCTGCGATTCTTGGCAGGAAAGATCAAAAGATGATGGTTCTTGATATGAAACAAGAAGATGAAGGTTTTTTATATGGATAGAGAGATGGTGGTTCTTGTTATGAATATGGATATGGTGGTTCTTGATATGAGTGAGGAGATGATGGTTCTTGATAGATAGAATATAGAGCACTGAAGTTTCTTTGGTATTGGCTTTCCCAACCAAAGTCTAGATAATTCCTCCATCCATAGTAATTTAAATCATTTCCTGGGTGTGAGTAGTAACCCATGTGATCCATCTCCATTATTGTTCCTCAGCACAAAATACCAAACAAAATTAAACACCAGGTGGTAAACAGAAAAGCAAGGAAGAAAGAACATTTTTTAATTAAAAATTTGAAAATATAAAAAAAAACGTAGAATACTAATTTGAAAATTAAAAGAATTAACTAGCAATTTTGAAAAAAAAAATTAAAAAATTAGGAAGAAAGGATTTTAAAATTTTTTAAAATTCAAAAAGAAAAAAAAAGAAAAAAATTAAAGATACACCAAACTTAAAAATAAAACAAGATAAAGAAGACAATTAACTAAGAAGATTTGAAAATAGAGATGGAAGATTTGATTTGAAAATTTTCAAAATTTAAAAAGAAAAGGTCAAATAAAGATTTTGAAATTCGAAATTAAAGAAAGAAAGACTAAAGAAACACCAAACTTAAAATTTCAATTTTAAAATAAAGATAAGATAAGATAACCAATTTTGAAAATCAAGAAAAAAAAGAGATAGGATAAAGATCCAACATCAAGAAAGATAAACAATATATTATTAAAGAAAATTAAATTAAACAAAAAGATCACTATCGGGACACCAAACTTTAAATTTTTAAATCAAGATAAGAAAAAGATTCAAGAATTTTTGAAAAAGAAAGAAAGGGGTTTTTTTTTTCGAAAATAAAAAAAGAAAAGAAAATACTAAAAAGACCCCATACTTAAAATTTTGAAATAAGAGAAATTTAACAAGGAGAATTTTCGAGAATATAAAGAGAAAAACTGATACTCAAAACTCAAAAGGAAATAAATGGGCACAAACTGATAAAAGAAAATTACCTAATCTAAGTCACAAGACAACCGTTAGTTGTCAATCACTAACAATCTCCGGTGAGGGCGCCAAAAACTTGGTGCGCGAAATTTGAACTCGCACAACTTCACCGATAAGTGTACTGGGTCGTCCAAGTAATACCTCAGGTGAGTGAGGATCGATCCCATGAGGATTGTTGGATTGAGCAAGCAATAGTTATCTTGTTGGACTTAGTCAGGCAAATAGTAAAAAGAGTTGGTGTTAAATTCGCATAAAACAAAATAATAAAGAAAATAAAGAAAGCAATTAAAGGTTTGGTAAAGAGATAACATATGAAAACAGTTAAGGCTTTGGAGATATTTATCTTTCCGGATTAAAACGTCTTACCAACCACTTTAACAATGAATGATTCATCTATGGCAAACCATAAGTGACTAATGCCTACTCTCGTAGCGAATTAATCTCCTTTAATCTTACTGAAATGCCACAGACAATGTCAATTCTTTTAGATCAGATGGTGAAGTTCAGAAAACAAGTTTAGCACCACAGAAACCTTAATTACCCAAAGTTGACTGGATTTCATGTCACATATCCCAATCAGTCGCATGTAACCCTCAGTTTAAGAGGAGTGTTTCCTAGCTATTGCTCATGCGAGATAGCTCTCGAGAATCACAAGAGCTCATGTAGAATAAGGGTCATACTCTTGTTCCACTCATATTCATAAGATTAAGAACGGAAATCACACCTTAGAACTGAATCAAACATTAGTTAAAGTAGAAGAATAATAATCTTAATCCATAGAAATAAACAGAGCTCCTAACCTTAACCAGGAGGTTTAGTTTCTCATAACTTTACAGAGAAAATAGTAAAGAAGATCCGTGTCTGGATGTCTCCCCTCCCGGGAGGCGTGATGCTCAGGAGGAAGGAATTCCCTTATTTATAGTAAAAACCTCTAAAACTAATCCTAGAATTCAAATTCAAAATCAAACAAAATCAAACCTAGATCAAATCAAATCTTTTGATTTGAAATTTGAATTATAAACCTAAAAGATATTGTCTGTAATTTAAAAATTACAAAAAGGAAAGATAAGATAACAAAATCCAACTAAAGATGCTCTATGAGTGAGGTGAGACCCGTACTACTGGCGTCTAGCACCGAAATAGGTGTTCAACACCGAAAAGTGGTGGTTCTGCCATTCTTGTAAGCGTTCAGTGCTGGGAAGAGATGCTGGTTCTGTCCCTCTTGGGTGCTAAACACCAGGCTCGGAGTTTAGCACCAAATTTGGCAGTGATTTCAGAAGAAAAGTATAAACTATTATATATCATTGGCAAGCTCTAAAAGTTAGATTTCTAACGCCGTTAAGACCGTGTCAATTGGACCTCTGTAGCTCAAGTTATGCTCGTTGGAATGCAAGGCGGTCAAGGTTGACAACATCTACTATCCTTTCTTTGTCTCTGCTCAAGACTTTGCCAAATTCGCCCGAAATTTACCTAAAATCATAAAAATACCACAAAAACACAAAGTAGCATCCAAAGAGGATTTTTGCACTAAAATATAATAAAACTTAATAAAATCTAACTAAAAACAATGTAAAAACAACTAGAAAAAGGGTATAAGATATTCACTTATCATGAGACGAGTCAGAGAATTACCTGTAAGGAAGAATCGAAGTCGGAGAAAGCAATAGATGTACTTAGTCTTAAGACCATAAATACCTTTTTAAACATCCGCTAGGCTATTGAATCGAACATTTAGATTAAAATACTTGTAACAGATCACAAACAATACACCATGACTATTCAAAATAACCATTTGGTTACCAATAGAAATAACCGTCCACTAGCCTATTGAATCGAACATTCAGCCAAGACTACTGGTAACTAATTATACACTCACCACATGGAGGCCGTTACATTTTAACCATCTGGGTACCTAGTGAATTCAACATTTAGAGTCTCTCAAATGGTAATTAGTTAAACAAAAAGCAAGCAAACAATTACGAAAGGTAATATTAGGGTAACCATGCGAACGCATACAAAGTTAAATTTCCAGGCGTCTTCAACCATTGTTAAATGTAGTCAAGTATTACTACAAATAACCATCCAATACAGAATCAAAATAACCATCTACAACCCTTTTCCATCAACAACTCGCACTACGAAATAACCATCAAACATACATATTGAGTTGGAACAACTAACAAAAAGGACCTCTAATATAACATAGCAGATTCTGTATCCAAAACAGTCTAGGTATTGCCAAAAAAGTTTAACAGGGACATGAATCCACCTAGTCCTTGTGGACCAATCTGTCGTTTGGGAACATCCAAATCTATATTTCCGCAAGATTCTACACAATTATCCTAAAAGAAACAAACTTAAATGAAAAACAAGTCATCATCTTATTAATCAACTATGTACTAAAGGTGAAGCTTTAAACTAATTACGATACCTACCTGGCCTGAACTCTTCTGCTTTCTCTGTATGGATTTCTTAATCGACTTTTCCAACTCATATCCGAGCCTTTTACCTTTTGGCCGACCTTTTATGGTTACCTTTGATGGGCCTTGAATATCCCCTATAGCCACCACATAGGAAATCTCTGTGGCAATACTAGTGTGTGCATCAGCGACAGCCTTATTCCGCAACTTGGTATGGTAATCGACTAGCTTGGCCCTTGCATCGTCCAGACTAGTATGCAACATGTCTGCTTCATCATAACCATTCACAAATTTCTGCGCAACATTGTAGAAGTGTGCACACAATCCTCTAAATAAGTTGTGACTCTCATCTGAACATTTCACGTCATGGCAACTCTTAATGTAGGTTTGCTTACGCTTTATTTTCTTGCTCCAACGATGAAGAACATAGCATGAAGGCACTTTATTCACTTTGTAAGAGAAAAGTACTACAAGACAGTGACAACACAGTATACCTGCACTCTCAAACAAGTTGCACTCATATCAAACCTCGTGAGTCGAATGGTCAAAATGGACGTTGTACGTAACATACTGGGTTTTCTCATAGGCTAGTATTTTCTCTTCCACTTTTACCCAGGCCAAGTCACCCTGTTCATAAATGGCACAAATATTGCAATCAGCCTTCTTGCCAAACTCCGTTTGGACATCCCTAAACATGTCATTGGTGTACTCTTGTTGAAATTATCCCTCAATGACTGAGCTAGTTGCACATGGGATTAATCCTCTCGAGTCTGTAGCATCGTCCTCCAGTTCCTTCTGCTCCTTGTTTCCAAGAACATTGTCGAACACGTGAACGAACTAAACCAAACTAGTCTTGCAATGTAAGTACCCACCAAAGAATGTGTGCATACTCTCACTCCTTTGTGTACTCCTCATAGAAGCCTAAAATTGACCCTTGAAAAATATCAGCACCCACATGCATCAGTTCTCAAATTAGTCTACACAAAACAAACAACCCAAAAACAGAAACTCACATAAGGAACAGACTTTCAAAACAAAATACAAGAACAGTACAATATCTAAGCAATGACAATACATGATTTAACTTAAAAGACACGAACCTGAACTCGTCAATGAATTCAGCCCATCAATCCTCGAAAGCCTCAACCGACGGAGAGTTCCAGATAATGTGCTTCAGCTCAGCATTCAACTCATTAAACCTAGCATAACCACTGAGCTTATACGATATCTTTTTTGCTATATGCCAGATGCACCAACGGTGGTGTGTATTGGGTAGGACCTTCCTAATTGCACCAAACATCGACCTGCATTGGTCTATGATGATGCCCTGTGGTGCAGTTTCCATGCACTTCAGCCATTATGTGAACACCCACTCGAAATTCGGGATCTCCTCACTACCTAGCAGAGCATAGCCTAACAAAGTAGACTTACCATGGTGGTTCACACCGACGAAAGAGGCGAACGGCAAACCATGCCTAAAGTAAAAACAACCACATTTATTAGCATCCAACTAATACAAAATAACACAAAAAGTAAACAACATCAACATAAATAAATCTTATCAGTTCGTGCTGTATGTGGTATCAAATAACACCACGTCATATGATGCCCTGCACCTTGCATCCACCCAAACTGCACTCCTAAATTTGTAATCATCGTCCACATTCACGGCGTAGAAGAAGTTCAGATTTATCTCCTTCATTCGCATGAAGTAATTCAGCATCTCCTTGACATCGGCATTGACATTAGTAGATCGGAGTCTTGATGAGATGTAATTCCTGACATCCTTCTCTGAGAAGCCCAGGTTCGACGGTCCACCAACCTCATTAGCCAATGCTAGAAATGTCTTGTTGAGTCGAATGCCCGCCACATTATTAACTTCAATTATGCATTTCGCATGCATGGTCAACTCTCTATTCTCGTGGTAATACACCACCTTTTTAGTTGAACATGGGTGCGAGTGACTCAAATCAATCTTCAACAAGACCCAATCTTGCCTCTCCCTGTCAAACTTTGCATATACCCTTACTCTACACCCCATAGCTGCAACCGTGTTCTTCTGTGTGGGTGCTTTGACACGAGATCCACGAAAACCCTCTCGATTACAATGAATAGATTGGTTAATCGATTCCTTTATCATCCTGTCATAATTTGTGTTCCGTATCTTACTTATAAAACCGACTTTCTTTGCGTAAGTCGCATAAAAATCTTAGGCCAGCTTCAAATACTTAAATCGCATCCCAACTCTTGGTATTTCGTCTTCGGCAAGGCAACTGTGATCTGGTAACTGCAAATCAGTTCAAAACAGACATCATTCGATGAACATGAGGATTAATGGTTTATTCAAACATGTGGTTCATGAAAAAATAGCAATATACTAGAGTCCAAACCTCATCAACAAGATCCGTGTCATCACTTCCAAACTCAGTAATGTCCGTATATCTATGGCCTACAATCAAGCATACACTAACAAACCCAAAAAAACAAATACGATACTATTAAACAAGTTTCAACTAAAAAAATTTTATTAATAATTTTTCTAAGAATATAATTAAAAATATATTACTATACATGACTTATCAGTAATCATAACAATGAAAAGTGTACTCATTAAAATTCTCACATAACTAGTTAGGTTTATATTAGTTATTTATATAGAGCATGCATGGGTCCGCCACATCTGAAGCACACGTACACAACCTAAAACCAAGTTTCCTTCTATGCTTTTTGAAAAGTCAAAAAGCTCATTATTAGCTGCTGTATTTTCCTTTTTCTTACATATGTAGCCATATTTGCTTGTGAATGCATGGCTTAGGAGCATAGGAATGGGGATTCAAAACAATCTAATGGCAACCATGTGCAATTTTTTCTCAGTCAACACTAAACATATACTAAACCAATTTCAGTATAACATATTAAAAAGGTAATATATTAGTTTATCGGATCAAGAAAACAAATGGTTCATCTTCATCTTCTTCAGAAATTGATCTATTATTTATTACCCTTTAACTTACTATATTGATGGAAGATAACACCATAAAAAATTTTTGAATGAATATCATCAACGTTTAAGAATTTGGGCTTAGAATAACCATCTCATTTATATGAAAATAAATATATATCCCAATCCACAATCATACGTTACTTACCTTGTTAGACTTTTCACCTTCCACGTCACAAGAATTGAGAAGATTGTCACTTGAATACGTGGTATTGCCGTCGGTGAAGGAAGTTGGGGCATGACAAACCAGATCAATAAAATTGGACTCCATTGAAGTAGCTATGAGAGGGCACGTAATCTTGAAACAGCAGCCGCAACTCTCCCCTGTATTTGGGCGGATTAGTTGGAGACGAAGAGGCGGTGACGATTGACACGGTGGGCTGCGAAGGAATGCACGGTCTGCGGGTTTGTCGGCTGTGCGAAGAAAAAAATTCACGGGATGGCGGGCTGCTTGGAGGTTGGCGTAGAGGGAGGCAGCATCGGCTACGGAGGCGCGGCGATGGCTTGCGTCCAGCGTGGGGGAGGCTGCAGCGAGAGAAAGAGAAGACAAGAGGCTAGTTGGAGAACCTCAATGTGAAAACCCTTATTTTTTTAACTTTAAAATTTGGTTATTATTAGATATTAATTACTCATGCCACTAATTAAATAATTTACTTTTTTAACTCCATTATTCATATTGTTCAACAATATTGTTGTTTACCTATACTTTCCCATTAGAAAATTAACCTTACTAAAACCTAACTCAATATGGTAATAAATTAACTATAGTTATGAGGCAATTATTATTGCTAGCTTTGACCTTTAACCAAAAGTATGAGGAGCCAATGGAATATTTATACAATGTGTACAATGGAGGTTTATGGAGTATTAGAGATATAATCATTAGTGTTACCTTTTTCTATTAACTGAAGCTTTTGGGATGAGTGGTATCATGACATGGTATTAGAGCGCTAAATCTGAAAGGTCAAGAGGTCAATCCTTGGTGAACCCCAAATTCAGTTTAATTTTTCGGGAAGATGTTTATTATCCCTAGTACTCTGATGGTTATTATAGATAGTATGTGGGATGTTCATTTTGTAACTCAATAGCCCACACAATGGAAAAAGTATGAGGAGCCAATGGAATATTTGTACAATGTGTACAAGGATGAGTGGTATCATGACATGGTATTAAAATGTTAGATCCGAAAAATCAAGAGTTTGATCTTTGGTGAAGTCCAAAATTAGTTTAAGTTTTTTGGAAGATATTTATTATCCCTAGTACTAGATAGCATGCGGGATGTTAATTTTGTAACTCAATAGTCTATAGATCCCATAACACTTATCATCCCATGTCCCTTCTGCAAACACACAAATGACACAATTTATCAATAAATGGTTATCATCTTCAACACTGCCTCACTTCTTGTATGCCTCCCTGCTTTGTTCAATTCTCTCCTAAACTCATAGTTCATCTATGTATAATGGAGTTTCTTATATAATTTGATTTATAAAAACTTTTTCAATATTTCATAAATTTTTAAAAGATCAAATGTCACTTCACATATTAATTTTTAAAATTTTCTTGGACAAAAAGTATTGTATATCATGAAGATAAAGAAAAAAAATTTAAGCATCTTTACATTTTTTTTTATATATGGAAAAAAGTCTATCCAAACTTACTGCCACCAAATGATATATTAGCCTTTACATAAATGAGTGTTGTGTACAAATTTGTCCTGAGTGCGTCGTTTGGTTGCAAAATAAGAGAGAGGAATATGAAAAAGTTGGAAAACTCTGTAAAACTACAATTGGTGCAGGAGGTCAGATACTCATGAAAATGCATCAATCGATGAACATGGCACAAAAAAGCAAGATTTCCTGTCCCCAACATAATTTAACTCAAAAATCAAAACCTAAAGCACTTACAATTAACATTGCAAAAACAAGTACACAAACCCTATATCTGAAATTCCAATTGCCTTGCTATAAACCAATTCATTCAATTACATTCAAAGATAAGAACATGAATATGAAACTGGGTATCGAACTTATCACAGAAATGACGAAGTCGCTTCTAGTATGAATGTCCCACAACACAACCCACAGTTGACCGTTAAGGAGAAATTTTGGGTAATAGACAACCCTACTTTTCTCAGGGTTTGGGAAGATGATATTGATGAAGACACTCACGACCAAGAATTTGGCACACTAGAGAACGCACGAAAATTGTTTTGGGTTAGGTGGTGGGGAAGTGAGGACTTGAAGAATTGAAGAAATAGAAAAAACGAGGAAATTTCTTGCAGCTTAGTTGCAAAAGAATAAAACCTATTTAAAAGGATCATTATGTGAACACATGAAACTTGTAGGGCCAGAATGTAATTTTCATAAAATGAAAACAGAAGATGTGCATCCAAACACTGAAAGTTACTGTGTGCTTCAAAACAGATACCTACATGGATGGCTTCAGGCTTCAGGCTTCAGGCTTCAGGCTTCAGGCGCGTTAAGACAATATAAGACCTGACAAGTCAAAAACTACCGTTGGCGTGAATGGCAATTCATGTTATTTTCCACGCGCAGGGAGGACAATTCTGAATTCCATCAGCCCCTAAACTCACTCAGCCACTCTACAAAGTACAACCCCCACTTACAGTTTGCCCGTTGGTTCCCACCTCATTTATAAATAATAAACTAACACAACAAAGCACAAACACCAACAACATCCCCCATCCCCCCCCTTCACAATGGCTACTTACTTTCACATTCTCTGCACTCTCTCTCTCACTCTCCTTTCTCTGACCCCATTATCCTCTTCATCCAACACCATTAAACTCTCTCTTTCTCCATTCTTCACAAACCAACCCTCCTCTTCATCTTCCGCTTCTCAACCTTTATTACAAGCCCTTAAATTTGCGGCCTCTGCTTCTCTCTCCAGGGCTCACCACCTCAAGAACCGCAAAAGTAGCGAATATGTCACCACCCCAGTATTCGCAAAGAGCTACGGCGGCTACTCCGTAGACCTCAGTTTCGGAACACCACCGCAGACATTCCCCTTCGTTCTCGACACTGGAAGCAGCCTCGTCTGGTTCCCCTGTTCCTCACGCTACCTCTGCTCCAATTGCAACTTCCCCAACATCGACCCTTCCAACATCCACACCTTCATTCCCAAGAACTCTTCAACTGCCAGATTCGTCGGCTGCACCAATCCCAAATGTGACTGGATTTTCGGTTCCGATCCTCAATCCCGCTGCCCCGGCTGCCAACCTGGATCCCCCAACTGCGCGCTCAACTGCCCTGCTTACATGATACAATACGGATTGGGCTCAACCGCCGGTCTCCTGCTACTGGACAATCTCGATTTTCCCGGAAAAATTGTCACCGATTTTCTCGTTGGCTGCTCAATCCTCTCGGTCCGGCAACCCTCCGGGATTGCCGGATTTGGACGCGGGAAGGAGTCATTGCCGTCGCAGATGAACCTCAAGAGATTCTCTTACTGTCTGGTCTCTCACCGCTTCGACGACGCGCCGGTGAAAAGCGACCTCATCTTGCACATTGGTTCCTCCGGCGGCTCCAAGACCGCCGGCGTCAGCTACACGCCGTTCCGTGCGAACCCCGCCGCGGCGAACAATTCGGCATTCGGGGAATACTACTACGTTACTCTCCGGAAGATCCTCGTCGGCGGGAAGAGGGTGAAGGCTCCTTATGCATTATTGGAGCCCGGTTTGGACGGGAACGGCGGCACCATCGTTGACTCAGGGTCAACGTTCACGTTCATGGAGAAGCCGGTGTTCGAGGTCGTAGCAAAGGAATTCGAGAAGCAGATGAAGAATTTCACGAGGGCGAAGGACGTGGAGGACCAATCAGGCTTAAGTCCTTGCTTCGATTTCAAGGGATCGAAGACAGTGCCGTTGCCGGAGCTCACCTTTCAGTTCAAGGGCGGCGCCAAAATGACGCTTCCCGTGGCCGATTATTTCTCCTTGGTTGGTCGTGCTGACGTGGCATGTCTTACAATTGTCACGGATGGCGGTTCGGCCGGCCCTGCCAGGGCCGGGGGACCGTCGATCATATTGGGGAACTACCAGCAGCAGAATTACTACGTTGAGTATGATTTGGAGAATCAGAGGTTTGGGTTTAGGCCTCAGAATTGCCAAAAGAGTGTTTAGTTTAATTTATGTAGAGGTTTCAAAACTTGTGATTGTAAAATGTGACTAATACTGCTCGCTGTTAGTTACATTGCCACCGATTCTGCGTCCGAGATACTGGCGGCGGGAACAGCGGCACTGACACCACAGTGCTTATTGGAATGTGCATGTGGTTGTAGCTGCCGGTGACGTCTTTTAATTTATTCTTGTATGCCATTTTTTTATACTCAACCTAAATTCATTACTTGGATACGATAAAATATAGGTGTAGTCATTTAATATTTATCCAGTGATACGGAGGTGATGGGTTTAGAAATGGGCACTACAGGATCGTGTTTCTCTTTTGCTTTTTATTTATTGAGCAGATCAGACAGAACTCATTGAATTTTATTTTATCTTGGTTGACAAATTTAATTTCTAGAAATAATGCATTATTGCAGGAACAGATTATCTCATTGTATGATTAGTTCATCAATGAACAATGATATAAATATGAAGACGGTAACTGCTGTCCTATATGCGGTTTCGTGTGTTTTTCTTGAATATCATATGATGTGATTCTTCTTTATGGGAGCTTTCTTTGTTTATTCCGTGTGTAAAAGCAAAAGTAGTGCCTTTTTTCGTCTATTATTCGTTTCTTTCGTTCTGATTGAGCTTGATTATGGCATGAGGGATCAATTCCTTTATGAAGGGGAAAGATGATAAGATAAAGGTATGTGTTAGTTGCAATTATATGCGTGTCTTGTGTGTCTTCAAGTACTCAAGGAACCAACCCTACCTGCTCTATGGTTTGCATATGACTAAGCATATTATTTTGTCCATCATCACCGACAGAGTAAAATTTAACCTTTTTCTCTATTTCACTTCCATAAGTGAATAAAACATTTGGCTTTATTTCATGCAAAACTGAAATTAATCAACATTTCTATTCAAATTTTATAAATAATATTATTAAAGTACATTTATATTTGTAATCAAATTACTAATAAATGCACAAAAATAGTGTTGTTAGGAAATTATTTTTTAAAGCAATATTAGCCAATAAATAATAAATGGACAAAAATTTAAGAGAAAGAAAAAAAATTAAAAAATGCTGACTAAAAACATCATTACTATTTTTTTCATAACTATTGAATACTATATTAGAAAATTATATATAAATACATAATTTTATTTATAGAACCTTTTTTTGGCTCAATTTTTTTTCTCTTTTCACATTAAATAATCTTGTCCCTGAAATCTCTCCCTCTCCCTCTCCCCCTCTCTCTCTCTCTCTCTCTAAATTGTAAATAAAGACAACCATCCATATTCTTCGTAAACAGCTTATAGAGAATAACGTTTTTAATAGCCTAAGTAATATATCCACATGGTTGCTTTAATTTTTCACCATTATAGTTTGGCAAGTCACATTACTCACATGTACTATAGTAAAAAATTTTAATTTTGTTTACCTAGCATTATTGCTAATAAATACGGCATTATAACTTGCGGCGTTGCAGCATTGGCATTTTGGGGCTAAAATCTTCTGTAATCTAACAAAACTATCGAATATTTTTTTAAAAAAGACGTGCTTATGACTTCTATTCAATTTAAAAGATATTTTTATTTAGTCTTTTTACATGCAAGGTATTTCATTTTTCCCAAAGTCAAGAATTCAACGACAAATTATTATGGTTCCCTCTATTTTTTTTCTAACTGTATTTTGGCATTGACAAGTTCTCCTACTCAACCGAAGAAACCATCAAGCAGTCAACGTCTCCTTAACAGTTGGTTGAGTAGAAATCTGTTTCCAAACATTCTGTATGGATATGAATCACCACCACAAATTTGTTCATACAACCAAACCAGATCCGACATGAAATCATCCAAGGATAAGCAGTGAACGATGGAGAGGGAAACGAAGATATAGACAACTTATAAAGATTAATTCACAAAGGTAATAAATTAAATAGGTAAATTACTAATAGTAACAACATAATAAGGACCACCGAAAGAAAAGGCTCGTTGCTTTGTCATTCTGGGCCATTACAAATAGACCACTGCTGTTATCATCGTTGTCACCATCATTATTAATTTTGTTTCTTGTTTTGGCTACACCAAATAGCATAGGGCAATAGTGTTAATATGCATCTAATTAATAATGTAACTTTTGTAGTTTTGTTCCTTTTTTTTTCTTTTTCTTTTTCTTTTTTTTTTTCTTGCCAGTTAAGTTAGGCTGCATTTCCATCTTGTTTATTTGGTTGGGGTGTCCTCTCTACATCTAACTCGGAACTTTTGGCCTTTCGGTACACCTGTTTTTCCGTCTCAATTTCACAAGTTCCTAAAAGTTAAAAATACACTAAAAAACATGCTTAAGAACATGACTCTTTCACAAAAGGGTCTTTTGATGTTGTGGAAGAAAGTGAGTTGGTTGGTAGCGGAGGTCGGAGTCCACGTGACTCGACTATGAAAATAAGGGGGGGGGGGGGGGGGGGTTTGGTAATTATACCAAAAGGAACACTATATGTGTTAGCTAAAGCGTGCACAGTGCACTAAACAAAAAAAAAGTGTGTGATAGATGAGCTCTAAATAATGGTGCATCTTTGCAAATGGGGTAGTAGTAGCTGTAGGTGGATTATCCTACTCTTGTTTTCTTCAGTTCAATTATTAAGTTATATGATTTCGTGGCATAAAAATTGAATTTGTGCATTTATGCGTGTAACATAGTGAGCCCAGGAAGCAACTACGAAACTAGATAAAGAAGATGGTGTCTGTTTCTCCTTTGAGTTTCATGTTATTGTGCTTAATAATCATGTTGATTCGTTTTTCATCGACTCATTATTGTGCATTATTATTTAATTATTGATAGATGATAAGTATGGTGGGGGAAGCTAGCAGCAGCAAGCGGCGTTAGGCACATGCCATATATACATACGTTAACCGACTAATATAGGTTCGATAATCACAATTCATGTGGAATATAATCATGATCACACATTATATATATGCTTATATATGCTTCATGAATGTAAACCTGACACGGATTCTATGAATTTCTGTTCAGAGCAGCAAGAGATGTATTTGATTATTCAATGATTTGAGATATTTTAATCACCGATCGAGATTTCTTTTAGATTTTAAGAAAAGGCCGAGGAAATTTAATTTACAGAAATACTAATTGAACAAATAATTTTGTTAATAAAATCTAATTAAATGTTTTTAAGAGTATTTTTTTATTTCGACTAGCATTATCCTAAGATCAATTTAATGGGATTGAGATTTCATCCTTAACATGTATAATGCGGGCAATATCTTATCTTAATGCAATTAATTTTAATAAATATAAAAAAAAGAGATAAAATTGTTTTTTAATATCAATTTTTGACTCATCATCCAAGGTGCTTGATTCACCACATTTATACAAATAAAAATAAAAGTGAACTGGGAAAATGATATTAAAAAATTTATATTACTTATAAAAATAATTTTAAACGCTATAAATTATAAATAAATCTCTGAAAATTTTAAAAAATACAAAAATTAGATATTAATAAATATTCTAATAAAAATGTTAAAAATTAAATTTTGATATAATTTTTGTTAATATTATTAAAAAAATAAGATATTTTCATCGTTAAAATTTTTTAATTTTAAGGCAAGTGATTTTTTTTAATTTCTTTTATTGTCAACAACCAATTTTCTTTTGAAAAATAAAGAGGATTAGAAATCAAATTTAATTTTATTTTAATTTTTTCTGTACACTTTTCAAATAGTTATTAAAATGTCGCACAAAAATTTCAATTAAATCTAAAAGTTTTTTTTCACTTATAAAAAATATAACTTTTTTAATTAATTTTTGTTATGTTTTAAATTATTCAAAAGCTTATTTGTTGTTTATATCTTTAAATATTGTTTTTTGTCAAAGATGTATGTTAATTTTTGAGTACTAATATTTAATATGTAATAATATTATGAGATTATTTAAATATATTTTAAATAAAAATAAATTATTTAGTTGTTTACTAGTATTTAATACGCATATATAAATTTAGGTATTTTATAATAAATTATCTATGTCTCCTAATAAAAAATCCAAGCTCGTTATATGCGTTGATAATTTTTTATACCACATTGCATAATTTTATATACTATTAGAGTTTTTAAATGTAATACCTGTGGAGTTGTACGTGGTGCGGTGATGGAGTGGCGCCCCTTGCCTTGCAGTTTGAGAAGAGAAACCTCTATCCGTCCCATTGATTCCAACAATCTAATCTTGGTAATAAACTAATAATCCTTATAGCAGTTTTGACTGGAATAATTTTCCTTCAATTGTAACTTATTGTTCATAAATACAAGTTTTGTAGTTTTAATTCTTTATTTACTACACTTTTCTTTTCTTATTTCTTACATAAATTAAAATTTCGAGCAAAATCTAAATAAAACAGATAGATAATAGACAAAGGATAAAGGCATAACATACATATGGTTAATCATTATTGTATCTTTATAGCAAGTAGTTTAGCAATAAAATTTGATTGATTCTATCATTGGAAGTAACGAAACCCGAAATTGATTCCCATAATTGATGAAATTAAATGATAAAAGAGTACATGGGCACGTTGAGGTGGGAAATGGAGGGAACGAGGGGTTCCCTACACGCTGATGAACACCACAAACGAACCTTATGTGTGAATCCATTTGTTTTTTCTTATCCCATTTGCACATGGATCTCACTTTAATTAATTAGTGGCCAGCTATTATTGAAGTTGAAACTAAATCAAACTTCCTTGGTATTCAATGCATGTGGTGCCGTACGATAACAACAATGTAAGCCATTAAGCCTAGCCGTGACCATGACTCTAGTGAAATAATGGGTTACGTACTATTGAATAATGGAGTATGCCTAATTAAATAATTAAATTCCCATGAAAGATGAAGATTACGAAGGAGGATATATCATAAGAAAAATATTTAAAAGATAATAAAAATTCACAACTCAAATTTATTTAATTTAAATTATTTCATTTTATATTTTTAATTACTATTAAAACAGTTAAATAATATTAGAAATAATAAATATATAATTATAAATATTATATATATATAAAATTATAAATATTAAATTAAATAAGATCATTTTACATTATTGTGTTTATATCGTTAATTCATATGATAATAATAGTACAAAATACGGATATAAGATATATATGTGCATGGACAGAAGCAGGCTTGAGGGTACGGTCAACGGGTTGGGATAATAAGAGAAAGTCAAATGAAAGAGTAGTAGAGAAGACAAAAGATGGTGTGTCTGTGTGGTTGGTTTAGCATGTGCATGTGATTGTGTGTCTTTTGTTCTTTTGAAGAGAATATAATCTAATCTGGTTCGCTTCATCTTAATAACCTTGTCGATTCTCATGCTTAGATTCAAAAATCTCACTTCACGCATATGCACACTACCTACAGTTTTTACCTAACCAAAATCCACCACTAAGTGCTTTGTAGCTCATATCTATCAGATCACCCACCTACCCATGACGTGATTAATTTTCCAAAGGATAAAGTAAAAGCTTGATAATCTCACAACGCAAGTAGCTAGTGAGTGAAATTTCTTATGTGTGTTTTAGTATTATCTTGTTTTTTCTTTTTTTTTTTTGAAGGAAAGATTTATATTAAGAAGGGAGGCCCATAATATTAACATGGACCAAGATACAAATAATTATAGGAGTTTCTTCTAGCCATAGTAAATTTGGCTTAATAAATTAATTTGGGTTGGTCAAGTGGTCAGCTCACTGATAAACTCTATTTATATGATTTATCTTGTGTTGAATTTGTTGACCTTTCTTCACATTTATTCAATGAAATAGTATGATTTTATAATTGTCTCCATATTTGTGCTTAAGTGTAAAAACATGCTTTTTAAGTCCTTAATTTGATAGTTTTAATCTCCCTTTGATTCCACTAGATGCCTTGATGTGTTCGTTAGTGATTTCAGATTGAATAGGGTTAGGAATGGATCAAAGGAGTGAAGAGGAAAGCATGCAAAATGGAGAAATCATGAAAAGTCAAAGATTTGGAAAACGCACATGGATGCGCGCGCGCACTGTGCGCTTCTGCGTGGATTGCGAAAAGCTCCAGAGACGCATACGCGTGCTGTGCGCGTACGCGCCGATGATGGCACGTGATTTTTGAGTGAAATCGTGCCCAGCGATTTCTGAGGAGCTATGGGGTCCAGTCTGGAACCAACTTTGGCGCCAAAATGCTTAAAAGAGGCAAGGATTGAAGGGGGAAATTATCATTCATTCATCTTGGAATCATTCTAGAAATTTAGTTAGTTTTAGTTTAGTTTTAGAGGGAGAAGCTCCCACTTCTCTCTAGAATTAAGATTAGGTTTAGGTAGAATTTCTAGATCTAGGTTTTAATCTTTGCTTTCATCTACTTTTCCCATTCAATTCCTTGTTGTTACATCTTGCTCCTCTACTCTTTTGTTGTGATCTTTTCTATTTTGTTCTTATACTTTGTTGTGGATCTACTTTTGTTCTTTTATTTTTCTTTTAATGCAATTTGAGGTAATTCATGTTAATTGTGATTTTCTTGATTGTTGTTGTTAATTCCTTGCATTTAATTATTGTTAGAATTCATTCTTATTGTGATTTTACTATGCTTTTCTTTTGTGCCTTCCAAGTGTTTGATAGAATGCTTGGTTGGATTTTAGGATAGAATTTTATGCTCTTGGTTTGGGATGGTAATTTAGGAACTCTTGAGTTACTAATGACCGAGTGATTGATGATTGGGAGCCATTGACTCTAGTTCTCACTAATTCAATTGGTGGAGAGTTAGGACTTATGGACTAGGATTGATATAACTCATTTGACTTTCCTTTACTACTAGTTAGAGGATGACTTAATGGGATTGGTCCTTGCCAATTCTCATATTGTGGTTAATGATTAGGATAGAGATCCTTGACCACTAAACCTAGCCAAGACCACTTTTATTATTAGAATTTTATTGTCATTTACTTTTCTTGTTTCTTATCCAAAACCCCAAAATATACAATCCATAACCAATGACAAGAACACTATCCTGTAATTCCTTTGAGAGACAACCCGAGGTTTAAATACTTCGGTTTATAGATTTTAAGGGGTTTGTACTTGTGACAAACAAAATTTTTGTATGAAAGGATTATTATTGGTTTGGATACTATACTCTACAACGAGATTTCATTATTGAAATTCTAAACCATCAAAAAATCCGTTCATCACTCACTCGTCCGTTTAAACAAGTGTTGGGGCATCGAATCTCGTTTTGTGCATGCAGCAACCCATTGGCCAGCGACAGACCCTTAAATGGAGCTTCGATCCGCGACGGATTAGTCATTGACTTGCTGGGTTGGAGGATACCGTGGGCAACCAGTGTGCTACTGAATTTTCATTTCTTTTCACATGTGTAAAATTATAAAACCTAAAACTATTTAAAAAGATTTTACAGTTTTCTATGATAGTGTCGAAGGACCTGTAAAGATTTGTGTAGCTTCAAAACTTGTATTACTTCAATATTATTCCGTTTCACTTCTACCTCCAAAAAACACCCTTGTGCTACCAAACTCAAGCCCATAAAGATAGCCCATGTTTCTTCCTCTATAACTGAAAATGATGCAACAACTTCCAACGTGGCAACAAGCACAACCACCCCCTTCCCAGTCCCTAATTACAACACCAACTCCTCCTTTCCTTTCATTAATGATGGTAGCATCTACATTGACTTTGTATCTACCTTGCTTTAGAGCCATCCATTCACTCACACTTTGGCTTCTCGGAGGTGTTCTTTGCAGCAAGGGGACGTGCAGGTCGGGCTTGGTTGCTTCCGTGAAGGCTTGGTGCACTTTCTCCAGTAGAGCTTCTGGTGGAGAGTGTTCCTGATTAAAGATTAATTTGTTTCTATCGAGCCAAATTGCGTGAAGACAACAAAGGAAGAGCTTACCCCATTCATCCCCGAAATGATTGAGCATCGATTGAATCCATTGTTGCAGGGAGATGTTGGAGATGTTGGTCGCTGTTTCCGTTCTGAGCATAAATGGGAAAATAAACCAGAAATGCCTCGTCCAATTGCAGTTCCTGAATAGGTGAGAATATGCCTCTTCCTTTTTCCAGCACCTAGGGCACACTGCAATTCCTCTCACGCCTCTCTTCTATAAATTTGGCTTTGTAGGTATTGACCAGTTTATCTGTCTCCAGATGAATTTCTGGGCTCTCAAGGGTATTCTCATCTTCCAAAATTTTTTCCAAAATTTTTGCTCTACTTAGATTCGGGTGCTAATGTGAACTGCAGTCTGGTTATGACTTCTGATGAGGTGGTAAGCTCTCTTTACCTCATAATCTCTTTTTTTATTGTACTTCTAATAGTAGCTATCTTCCCATGCATGAATATCTAAAGGTGGCTCTAGAATTTTCTCAACTTCAAAAGGTAGGAAAGTATTATTGATTATCTTCTGGTTCCATGTTCTGTCTTCTTAATCAATTAGGCTATCCACTGTGGTTTCCTTATCAAAGTCTGTTCTTGTGCTCCACAATTTGAACCCGTTTTGGTTAGGAAGTCACGGATCTCTCCAAATCTTTGTATTCCTTCCTGAGCTATTTTTTCACAATCCACCCAGCTCTAGCACCCACTTTGTTTCCCATATGCTTCTCCATGTATAACTAGGATTATATCCCCTGTCTGAGTTAGTGAATTTTTTTCTAGCATAATATTTAGTTTTAAGCATTCTGGCCGTGAGTGATTCTGGATTTTTGATTAAGTGCCATCCTTGTTTAGCCAAAAGCACTTGGTTAAAAGCCTCAAAGCTTTGGAAACCTAGCCTTCCATCCTCTTTTGACTTACACATCTTATCCCAAGCTACCGAGTGTATCTTTCTCTCCCCTTCCTTACTCCTCCAGTAAAAATTGCTAATAATCCTCTCTATATGGTTGTAAAGACTTTTATAGTGATTTGGAAATATGATGAGCGGATAATTTGTACGCTTTTTGGCATTGTTTTTAGTATGTTTTAGTATATTTGGTTTAGTTTTTAGTATATTTTTATTAGTTTTTAGTTAAAATTCACTTTTCTGGACTTTACTATGAGTTTGTGTGTTTTTCTGTGATTTCAGGTATTTTCTGGCTGAAATTGAGGGACCTGAGCAAAAATCTGATTCAGAGACTGAAAAGGACTGCAGATGCTGTTGGATTCTGACCTCCCTGCACTCGAAGTGGATTTTCTGGAGCTACAGAAGCCCAATTGGCGCGCTCTCAACGGCGTTGGAAAGTAGACATCCTGGGCTTTCCAGCAATATATGATAGTCTATACTTTGCCCAAGATTTGATGGCCCAAATCGGCGTTCAAAGACACCCTCAGAATTCCCAGCGTTAAACGCCGGAACTGGCACAAGAATGGGAGTTAAACGCCCAAACTGGCACCAAAGCTGGCGTTTAACTCCAAGAAGAGTCTCTACACGAAAAATGCTTCATTGCTCAGCCCAAGCACACACCAAGTGGGCCCGGAAGTGGATTTTTATGTCATTTACTCATCTTTGTAACCCTTAGGCTACTAGTTTCCTATAAGTAGGACCTTTTTACTATTGTATTTTCATCTTCTGATCTTTGGAATCTTTTGTTCTTGAGATCTTTTGATCACTTTGGGAGGCTGGCCTCACGACCATGCCTAGACCTTGTTCTTATGTATTTTCAACGGTGGAGTTTCTACACACCATAGATTAAGGTGTGGAGCTCTGCTGTACCTCGAGTATTAATGCAATTACTATTGTTCTTCTATTCAATTCCGCTTGTTCTTTGTCCAAGATATTCATTTGCACCCAAGAACATGATGAATGTGATGATTATGTGACACTCATCATCATTCTCACCTATGAACGAGTGCCTGACAACCACTTCTGTTCTACAAGCAAACAAGGCTCTAATGTTTATCTCTTGGATTTCTTAACCGGAATCTTCGTGGTATAGGCAAGAACTGATGGCGGCATTCAAGAGAATCCGGAAGGTTTAACCTTGTCTGTGGTATTCTGAGTAGGATTCAATGATTGAATGACTGTGACGTGCTTCAAACTCCTGAGGGCGGGGCGTTAGTGACAGACGCAAAAGAATCACTGGATTCTATTCCGGCCTGATCGAGAACCGACAGATGGATAGCCGTGCCGTGACAGGGTGCGTTGAACATTTCCACTGAGAGGATGGGAGGTAGCCACTGACAACGGTGAAACCCTTGCATAAGCTTGCCATGGAAAGGAGTAAGAAGGATTGGATGAAGACAGTAGGAAAGCAGAGAGACGGAAGGGAAGGCATCTTCATACGCTTATCTAAAGTTCCTACCAATGAATTACATAAGTATCTCTATCTTTATCTTTATGTTTTATTCATCATCTATACCCATTTGAGTCTGCCTGACTAAGATTTACAAGGTGACCATAGCTTGCTTCATACCAACAATCTCCGTGGGATCGACCCTTACTCGCGTAAGGTTTATTACTTGGACGACCCAGTGCACTTGCTGGTTAGTTGTGCGGAGTTGTAGTGATCACAATTTCGTGCACCAAGTTTTTGGCGCCGTTGCCGGGGATTGTTCGAGTATGGACAACTGACGGTTCATCTTGTTGCTTAGATTAGGTATTTTTCAGAATTCTTAAGAGTGAATTCTAGTGTTTCAAGGTGATGTTCTTACCATCACCAAAGCTGATTGATTCTCATCAATTTAGCTCTTGAATGCAATGTCCTGCTGAAGCTTGGCTAACCATGTCTAATTCCTTTAGACTAAAGCTTTAGACTAACATTGCATGATTCCTGGAATTCTCATTAAGAATTTTGATACCTTTATTTTCTTTTCCACTTAATTTTCGAAAAATCCAAAAAAATTTCAAAATCATAAAAACCAAAAATATTTTATGTTTCTTGTTTGAGTCTAGTGTCTAATTTTAAGTTTGGTGTCTTGCATGCATTATTTATTTGATCTTGGTTCTATTTTCAAGTCAATAGTACAGGGAACTGAAGATTCAGAACATGCAGCAGAGGAATTACACAGAAAAAGCTGGGCGTTCAAAACGCCCAGTGAAGAAGGACAGACTGGCGTTTAAACGCCAGCCAGGGTGCCTGGTTGGGCGTTTAACGCCCAAAAAGGTAGTGCATTGGGCGTTAAACGCCAGAATGTGCACCATTCTGGGCGTTTAACGCCAGGATGGCACAAGGGGGAGGATTTTGTTTTCAAATCAATTTTTTTCAAGTTTTCAAAGTTTTTCAAAATCAAATCTTTTTCAAATCATATCTTTTCAATCAAATGTTTTCAAAATCAATTTCTTTCCTTTTTCAAAGATACTTGCTAACAATTAATGATTTGATTGAACATTTCAAGTATGTTGCCTTTTCTGTTGAGAAAGGTTTAATGTTTGAATCATATCTTTTCTTGTTAGGCAAGTCATTAATTTTTAAAATCAAATCTTTTTAAAATTGTTTTCAAATCATATCTTTTCAATCACATATTTTTAAAACCAATCATATCTTCTTAACCTCATCTTTTTCAAAACAGTTTTCAATCAAATCTTTTTGACTTTTAATTTCAAAATCTTTTTCAAAAATCACTTGATTTCTTTCCCACTCTTATTTTCGAAAATCAATTAGTGTTTTTCAAAATGTTTTCAAATTCTTTTACTTAATTTTCGAAAAAAGCTCTTTCCCTCTTCTCACATCCTTCTATTTATGGAGTATCACTCCTCTTCAATGCACAATTCGAACTCTATCTCACTAAGTTCGAATTCTCCTACTTCTTTCTTCCATTTTTCTTTTCCTCTGACACCTTAAGGAATCTCTATACTGTGACATAGAGGATTCCATACTTTCTTGTTCTCTTCTCTTTCATATGAGCAGGAACAAAGACAAAGGCATTCTTGTTGAAGCTGATCCTGAACCTGAAAGGACCTTGAAGCGAAAGCTAAGAGAAGCTAAGGCACAACTCTCTGCAGAGGACCTAACAGAAATCTTCAAAGAAGAAGAACACATGGCAGCCGAAAACAACAACAATGCCAACAATGCAAGGAAGGTGCTGGGTAACTTTACTGCACCTACTCCCGACTTCTATGGGAGAAGCATCTCTATCCCTGCCATTAGAGCAAACAACTTTGAGCTTAAGCCTCAATTAGTTTCTCTAATGCAACAGAATTGCAAGTTCCATGGACTTCCATTGGAAGATCCTCATCAGTTTTTGGCTGAGTTCTTGCAAATCTGTGACACTGTCAAGACTAATGGGGTTGACCCTGAGGTCTACATACTTATGCTATTCCCTTTTGCTGTAAGAGACAGAGCTAGGACATGGTTGGACTCACAACCTAAAGAAAGCCTGGACTCATGGGAAAAGCTAGTCAATGCCTTCTTGGCAAAGTTCTTTCCACCTCAAAAATTGAGTAAGCTTAGAGTGGAAGTCCAAACCTTCAGACAGAAGGATGGAGAATCCCTCTATGAAGCTTGGGAAAGATACAAACAATTGATCAGAAAATGTCCTTCTGACATGCTTTCTGAATGGAGCATCATAGGTATTTTCTATGATGGTCTCTCTGAACTATCCAAGATGTCTTTGGATAGCTCTGCTGGAGGATCTCTTCATCTGAAGAAGACGCCTACAGAAGCTCAAGAGCTAATTGAAATGGTTGCAAATAACCAATTCATGTACACTTCCGAAAGGAATCATGTGAACAATGGGACTAATCAGAAGAAATGAGTTCTTGAGATTGATACTCTGAATGCCATTCTGGCTCAGAACAAGATATTGACTCAACAAGTCAATTTGATTTCTCAAAGTCTGTCTGGAATGCAAAATGCACCAGGTAGTACTAAGGATGCTTCATCTGAAGAAGAAGCTTATGATCCTGAGAACCCTTCAATGGAAGAGGTGAATTACCTAGGAGAACCCTATGGAAATACCTATAATTCTTCATGGAGAAATCATCCAAATTTCTCATGGAAGGATCAACAGAGACCTCAACAAGGTTTCAACAACAATAATGGTGGAAGAAACAGGTTTAGCAATGGCGAGCCTTTTCCATCATCTTCTCAGCAACAGACAGAGAATTCTAAGCAGAACCACTCTGACTTAGCAACCATGGTCTCTGATCTAATCAAAACCACTCAAAGTTTCATGACTGAAACAAGGTCCTCCATTAGGAATTTGGAGGCACAGGTGGGACAGCTGAGCAAGAAAGTTACTGAACTCCCTCCTAGTACTCTTCCAAGCAATACAGAAGAAAATCCAAAAGGAGAGTGCAAGGCCATCAATATGGCCGAATTTGGAGAGGAAGGAGAGGAAGTGAACGCCACTGAGGAAGACCTCAATGGGCGTGCACTAGCCTCCAATGAGTTCCCTAATGAGGAACCATGGGAATCTGAGGCTCAAAATGAGATCATAGAGATTCCATTGGACTTACTTCTGCCTTTCATGAGCTCTAATGAGTATTCTTCCTCTGAAGAGGATGAGTATGTCACTGAAGAGCAAGTTGCTAAATACCTTGGAGCAATCATGAAGCTAAATGACAAGTTATTTGGAAATGAGACTTGGGAGAATGAACCCCCTTTGCTCACCAAAGAACTGGATGACTTGTCTAGGCAGAAACCGCTTCAAAAGAGACAGGATCCTGGGAAGTTTTCAATACCTTGTACCATAGGCACCATGACCTTCAACAAGGCTCTGTGTGACTTAGGGTCAAGTGTAAACCTCATGCCTCTCTCTGTAATGGAGAAAATAGGGATCCTTGAGGTGCAAGCTGCAAGAATCTCATTAGAGATGGCAGACAACTCAAGAAAACAAGCTCATGGACTTGTAGAGGATGTTTTGGTGAAGATTGAAGACCACTACATCCCTGCTGATTTTATAGTCCTAGAGACTGGGAAGTGCATGGATGAATCCATTATCCTTGGCAGACCCTTCCTAGCCACAGCAAAGGCTGTGATTGATGTTGATAGAGGAGAGTTGATCATTCAAGTGAATGAAGAATCCTTGGTGTTTAAAGCTCAAGGATATCCCTCTGTCATCATGGAGAGGATGCATGAAGAGCTTCTCTCAAAACAGAGCCAAACAGAGCCCCCACAGTCAAACTCTAAGTTTGGTGTTGGGAGGCCACAACCAAACTCTAAGTTTGGTGTTGAACCCCCACATTCAAACTCTAAGTTTGGTGTTGGGAGGTTCCAACATAGCTCTGAGCATTTCTGAGGCTCCATGAGAGTCCTCTGTCAAGCTAATGACACTAAAGAAGCGCTTGTTGGGAGGCAACCCAATATTATATTTTGACTATTTTCTTTTGTTATTTTATGTTTTTTTTTTGTAGGTTGATGATCATAAGAAGTCACAAAATCAATGAAAAAAGCAAAAACAGAATGAAAAATAGGAAGAAAAACAGCACACCCTGGAGGAAGAACCTACCGGCGTTTAAACGCCAGTAAGGTTAGCAGATGGGCGTTTAACGCCCAGTCTGGCACCATTCTGGGCGTTTAACGCCAGAAAGGGGCACCAGACTGGCGTTAAACGCCAGGAAAGGGCAAGAACCTGGCGTTAAACGCCAGAAATGGGCACTAGCCTGGCATTTAACGCCAGAATTGGCTCAAAACGTGATTTTGCATGCCATTTGGTGCAGGGATGACTTTTCCTTGACACCTCAGGATCTGTGGACCCCACAGGATCCCCACCAACCCCACCACTCTCTCTCTTCTTCCCCATTCACCAATCACCTCAATACCTCTTCCCCAAAAACCCTTCACCTATCAAATCCCATCTTCTCTTCACCACTCACATCCATCCTTCATAAAACCCCACCTACCTCACCATTCAAATTCAAACCACTTTCCCTCTCAAACCCACCCATAATGGCCGAACCCTACCCCTCCCCTCACCCCTATAAAAACCCTTCTTCACTTCTTCATTTTCACACACCCTAAACACTACTTCTTCTCCTTTTGGCCGAACCACAAAGCCATCTCCCTCTCCTCCATTTCTTCTTCTTCTACTCTCTTCTTTCTTCTTTTGCTCGAGGACGAGCAAACCTTTTAAGTTTGGTGTGGTAAAAGCGTTGCTTTTTCGTTTTTCCATAACCATTTATGGCATCCAAGGCCGGAGAAACCTCTAGAAAGAGGAAAGGGAAGGCAAAAGCTTCTACCTCCGAGTCATGGGAGATGGAGAGATTCATCTCAAGGGTGCATCAAGACCACTTCTATGAAGTTGTGGCCTTGAAGAAGGTGATCCCCGAGGTCCCTTTTTCACTCAAAAAGAGTGAATATCCGGAGATCCGACATGAGATCCGAAGAAGAGGTTGGGAAGTTCTTACCAACCCCATTCAACAAGTCGGAATCTTAATGGTTCAAGAGTTCTATGCCAATGCATGGATCACCAAGAACCATGATCAAAGTGTGAACCCGGTTCCAAAGAATTATCTTACTATGGTTCGGGGGAAATACTTGGATTTTAGTCCGGAAAGTGTAAGGTTGGCATTCAATTTGCCCATGATGCAAGGAGATGAACATCCTTACACTAGAAGGGTCAACTTTGATCAAAGGTTGGACCAAGTCCTCACTGACATTTGTGAAGAGGGCGCCCAATGGAAGAGAGATTCAAGAGGGAAGCCGGTTCAACTAAGAAGGCATGACCTCAAGCCCGTGGCTAGAGGATGGTTGGAGTTTATCCAACGCTCAATCATTCCCACTAGCAACCGGTCCGAAGTTACTCTAGACCGGGCCATCATGATTCATAGCATCATGATTGGAGAAGAAGTGGAAGTTCATGAGGTTATAGCCCAAGAACTCTATAAGGTGGCGGACAAGTCCTCTACCTTGGCAAGGTTAGCCTTTCCTCACCTCATTTGTCACCTCTGTTATTCAGTTGGAGTTGACATAGAAGGAGACACCCCCATTGATGAGGACAAGCCCATCACTAAGAAGAGGATGGAGCACACAAGAGACCCCACTCATCATGAGATCCCTGAGATACCTCAAGGGATGCACTTTCCTCCACAAAACTATTGGGAGCAACTAAACACCTCCCTAGGAGAATTGAGTTCCAACATGGGACAACTAAGGGTGGAGCATCAAGAACACTCCATCATTCTCCATGAAATTAGAGAAGATCAAAGAATCATGAGAGAAGAGCAACAAAGACAAGGAAGAGATATTGAGGAGCTCAAGCACTCCATAGGATCTTCAAGAGGAAGAAAGAGCCGCTATCACTAAGGTGGACCCGTTCTTTAATTTCCTTGTTCTTTATTTTCCTGTTTTTCGAATTTTAGTGCTTATGTTTATCTATGTTTGTGTCTTGTGATCATTAGTGTCTATGCCTTAAAGTTATGAATGTCCTATGAATCCATCACCTTTCTTAAATAAACAATGTTCTTAATTGAAAAAGAAAAAGAATTGCATGAATTTTGAATTTTATAACAGTTTAATTATTTTAATGTGGTGGCAATACTTTTGTTTTCTGAATGTATGCTTAAACAGTGCATATGTCTTTTGAATTTGTGATTCATGAATGTTGGCTCTTAAAAGAATGATGAAAAAGGAGACATGTTACTGAGGATCTGAAAAATCATAAAAATGATTCTTGAAGCAAGAAAAAGCAGTGAATACAAAAAAAAAAAGAGAGAGAGAAAGAAAAAGAAAAGAAAAAGAAAGAAATAAAGTTGTGATCCAAGGCAAAAAGAGTGTGCTTAAGAACCCTGGACACCTCTAATTGGGGACTTTAGCAAAGCTGAGTCACAATCTGAAAAGGTTCACCCAATTATGTGTCTGTGGCATGAATGTATCCGGTGGTAATACTGGAAGACAGAGTGCTTTGGGCCACGGCCAAGACTCAATAAGTAGCTGTGTTCAAGAATCATCATACTTAACTAGGAGAATCAATAACACTATCTGGATTCTGAGTTCCTAAAGAAGCCAATCATTCTGAATTTCAAAGGATAGAGTGAGATGCCAAAACTGTTCAGAGGCAAAAAGCTAAAAGCCCCGCTCATCTAATTAATACTGATCTTCATAGATGTTTTTGGAATTCATTGCATATTCTCTTCTTTTTATCTTATTTGACTTTCAGTTGCTTGAGGACAAGCAACAATTTAAGTTTGGTGTTGTGATGAGCGGATAATTTGTACGCTTTTTGGCATTGTTTTTAGTATGTTTTTAGTATATTTGGTTTAGTTTTTAGTATATTTTTATTAGTTTTTAGTTAAAATTCAATTTTCTGGACTTTACTATGAGTTTGTGTGTTTTTCTATGATTTCAGGTATTTTCTGGCTGAAATTGAGGGACCTGAGCAAAAATCTGATTCAGAGACTGAAAAGGACTGCAGATGCTGTTGGATTCTGACCTCCCTGTACTCGAAGTGGATTTTCTGGAGTTACAGAAGCCCAATTGGCGCGCTCTCAACGGCGTTGGAAAGTAGACATCCTGGGCTTTCCAGCAATATATGATAGTCTATACTTTGCCCAAGATTTGATGGCCCAAATTGGCGTTTAAAGACACCCTCAGAATTCCCAGCGTTAAACGCCGGAACTGGCACAAGAATGGGAGTTAAACGCCCAAACTGGCACCAAAGCTGGCGTTTAACTCCAAGAAGAGTCTCTACACGAAAAATGCTTCATTGCTCAGCCCAAGCACACACCAAGTGGGCCCGGAAGTGGATTTTTATGTCATTTACTCATCTTTGTAACCCTTAGGCTACTAGTTTCCTATAAGTAGGACCTTTTTACTATTGTATTTTCATCTTCTGATCTTTGGAATCTTTTGTTCTTGAGATCTTTTGATCACTTTGGGAGGCTGGCCTCACGGCCATGCCTAGACCTTGTTCTTATGTATTTTCAACGGTGGAGTTTCTACACACCATAGATTAAGGTGTGGAGCTCTGCTGTACCTCGAGTATTAATGCAATTACTATTGTTCTTCTATTCAATTCCGCTTGTTCTTTGTCCAAGATATTCATTTGCACCCAAGAACATGATGAATGTGATGATTATGTGACACTCATCATCATTCTCACCTATGAACGAGTGCCTGACAACCACTTCTGTTCTACAAGCAAACAAGGCTCTAATGTTTATCTCTTGGATTTCTTAACCGGAATCTTCGTGGTATAGGCAAGAACTGATGGCGGCATTCAAGAGAATCCGGAAGGTTTAACCTTGTCTGTGGTATTCTGAGTAGGATTCAATGATTGAATGACTGTGACGTGCTTCAAACTCCTGCGGGCGGGGCGTTAGTGACAGACGCAAAAGAATCACTGGATTCTATTCCGGCCTGATCGAGAACCGACAGATGGATAGCCGTGCCGTGACAGGGTGCGTTGAACATTTCCACTGAGAGGATGAGAGGTAGCCACTGACAACGGTGAAACCCTTGCATAAGCTTGCCATGGAAAGGAGTAAGAAAGATTGGATGAAGACAGTAGGAAAGCAGAGAGACGGAAGGGAAGGCATCTTCATACGCTTATCTGAAGTTCCTACCAATGAATTACATAAGTATCTCTATCTTTATCTTTATGTTTTATTCATCATCTATACCCATTTGAGTCTGCCTGACTAAGATTTACAAGGTGACCATAGCTTGCTTCATACCAACAATCTCCGTGGGATCGACCCTTACTCGCGTAAGGTTTATTACTTGGACGACCCAGTGCACTTGCTGGTTAGTTGTGCGGAGTTGTAGTGATCACAATTTCGTGCACCAAAATACCCCATAATATACGATGGAATAGATTGTTCTACTGACTTAATTAAGACCTCTTTCCCTATTTTAGATAGCGACTTCTCTTTCCAACCTTTTAACTTCTTCTAGGTTTTTTCTTGGACAAACTCAAAAATTTTTTTCTTGGATCTTCCAACCAAAGTTGGGATTTTCAAGTATTTTGAGCAATTTTCTATCGCCTTTATATTCAACCAATCTTGGATAAGGATCTTTCTAGTAGGAGGTACGTTTCGGCTAAAGAAAATCTCCGACTTGTCCAAATTGATTCTCTGTCCAGAAGCTAATTGATAGTTTTTAAGAATCTCCATCACCAATAGGATAGTTTGGTTTGATGATCTCAAGAATAAGATGCTGTCATCAGCAAAGAATAGGTGTGTAACCTTAAGATTTGTCCTTGCTATCTTAATCCCTTTGATTGCTTTTCTTTCTTGAGCTCTCCTCAGAAGACTGGAGAAAATTTCAGCATACAAAATAAATAGGTAAGGAGAAAATGGGTCCTCTTGCTTAATTCTTTTCCCGGGCTTAAATTCCTTTGTTGGGCAGCCATTTAGAATGATTGAGAATGAAACTGAGTTGATGCATTTCCAAATGAGGTCGATCTATTTTTCCTGGAATCCCATAGATTTTAATACCTCCATTAGAAAAGCCTATTCGACCCTATCGTATGCCTTTTCCATATCCAATTTCAACCTCACGTAGCCCTTGTTTCCATCTTTCTTCTTTTTCATAAGATGGAAAATTTCGAATACTGCTAGCCCGTTATACGTTATAAGTCTTTCTGGAATAAGAGCACTTTGAAAATCACCTACTATGTCTAGTAGGATCAGCTTCATTCTATTTGCAATGACTTTGGTCACTTTCTTAAAAATCACATTACAAAGTGATATTGGCCTGTAGTTCTTTGTATGAGTGGGGTTTCTAGTTTTTGGTATTAGGCAAATGTGGGTTTTGTTCATTTTTGAGAGGTCACAACTGTTGTTGAGAACATTGAGAGCCCATTCAGTTACATCCTCTCCAACTATACCCCACATTTGTTGGTAAAAAGAGCCGACATGCCATCGGGTCCCGGAGCTTTTGTCAGATGCAATTGGCTAAGAACAGATTTGACTTCTTCTCTTGTGAAATCTCCTTGTAAGATATTCAGTCTTTCTTGCATTATTCTGCCTCTAACCACTTCTAGGA
This sequence comes from Arachis stenosperma, assembly GCF_014773155.1. Taxonomy (NCBI): domain Eukaryota; kingdom Viridiplantae; phylum Streptophyta; class Magnoliopsida; order Fabales; family Fabaceae; genus Arachis; species Arachis stenosperma. Next base: position 99,806,535 of record NC_080382.1, read on the forward strand.
CTTCCTCTACATTTTCAGTTCTTTCACCAGCAAATAGATTTTCAAAAAAATTAGTAATCACCTCTTCTATATTCCCTTCCTCTTCATGGACTATCCCCGCTTCATCGGTGATCTTTAGGACTTTGTTCCTTCCTCCTTCTTTGTGTGACTTTTTGATGAAAGAACTTAGTATTTCGGTCCCCCGCTTTTAGCCAAGAAGCTCTTGATCTTTGTGCCCACCAAATCTCCTATTGTTTAAGGAATTCGTCAAGTTCTCCTTGCAAAACTTTGGCTGTAGCTATGTTTTTCTCCGATTGTAGGCCTGCCTACACTTCTTCAATATTTTTTTTCTTTTATTGCCTTAGGAATTTGTCCAAAATGCACCTGCTCCCAAGCTTTCAAAATGCTGCTGCAATTCCGGAGTTTCCTTGTAATCCCCATATTGCCTGGTATCCATGTCTTCATAACTATCTTCTCACATTCCTATTTTTCAGCCAAACCTCCTCAAATCTAAACCTGTGTGATCTATTCTTCTTTCTTCTATTTCTCCCAGTATGTCTATAAAGATCGAACTGTGGTCTGATCTATACCTTTGAAGGTGTTGTACCACTGCTCTAGGAAATGCTTTTTTCCTGCTTATATTTGCCAAGGCTCTATCCAATCTCTTTTGAACATTTTGCTCTCCTCCATGGTTGCTGGACCATGTGAAGGCAAGGCCTACGAAGACTATATCCACTAATTCACTGGTTTGTAGCGCCTCTTTGAATCCCCTTATTTGTGAGAAAGTCACCGGTAGCCCTCCTTGTTTATCCTTCTTCCCCAAAACTTGATTGAAGTCCCTGAAAACAAACCACGATATATTCTTTGGTTGTCCGAGAGATTTAAGAATCTCCCATGACTTATTTTTGTTTGCTACCTCCGGATATCCATAAAAGCCAGTAGCCCTCCATGAGTTGCTGTCCCCTTCTTTACTAATCAACATATTAATATGAATTTCTGACATCAAAGATATTTTCACTATAAGATCGCTTCCCCACAAGACCGCCAAGCCTCCAGCTCTACTTCTCCCTTCTCTTCTGCAATCTACACCAATAATATTGTCAAGTCCTCCTCTTCTTCTCAATCTACCAATCTCATCAGCATTCTTCCTTGTTTCCATTAAGAAAACAAGGTTGGATCCTTTTGTCTCAAGAGCTTGTTAAGAGCTCTAACTACCATGGATTCCCAAGTCCACGGCAGTTCCAGCTTATCAGTCTCATTGTTCTCGGCAGGATTTCTTAGCAACCACTGCTGTCGATGAGTTTATTTAGTGCTTCTGGTTATGCTTTCGTCTTCTGTTTCAATTGGTATGTCTCCTTGATACTTCTTTTCTCCCTCCATAACTCCCTTTCCTTTCTCTTTTTGTTTGTTGTTTTCTATCTCCCTTGTCTTCTTTTCCATTTTTTTGCCATTCTCTTTCTTTTTCTTCCATTTCAGTTTTTTCCTTTTTACTTCTAATTTCTAACACCATTTCTTTGGTTGATTTGGCTACTCTTTTGGTTTTGTTGTCATTTGGTTTGGCTGATGTATCTTCCTTTTGAATCTTTTTCTCTTTGGCTACTTTTTTTCTTGCTGGCTCTTTTTCTGTCTCTTGATCTCTCCTTGTAGTAGCTATTAGGCTTCTATTCCTCTCCCCCTCTTCGACAACCGATTGTTTATTGAGTATTGTTAATTTTTTTTATATTTTTTAATAACTTTTTTTTGGCTCTGTTTGGTGGTTTCCTTCTGGTTCTGTCTTGTTCTTGCCCCTTCTTCCTCCTTTTGCTTTTTGTTTGCTTCTACTTCCACTTTAACTCCTGTCATTTCTTCTCTTATCCATGCTCTGAGTTCTTTGGACTTCTGTTGTCTTCTTTTCTCTTTCTTTTCTACTATTTTACAGTTGTTTTCATTGTGACCTAATAAGCCGTAGAAGTAGCAAAGGGCCCTGTAAGCATAAGAAGTGCCTGAGAGCCAGCTAGTTGAATTCGCTACTTACCAGCTGGTTGGAAAAGTGCAACACTGGTGGCAAGGAGCTCACCGTCTATTGCTACAAGGGAAAAGAGATTGGATGATCACCTGGGAGGTGTTCAGAGAAGAGTTTTACAGGAAGTACTTTTCAAACTCTGCAAGGCAAGCAAAGGAGTTGGAATTGCTTGATAAACTACTATTTTATGATATTTCTTATGCTCAATTGAGTGGTTTCTATCGAGTCTTTGCTCACTTATTCATATGAATTGCATGGTTTTACAATTCCTTCCTTATTCCTTAATATATGTGAAAATATGTTTTCTAAACCATAAAATTATTAATTTTAATTATCCTTTATTACCATTCGATGCCGTGATCCGTGTGTTGAGTATTTTTAGACTTTATAGGACAGGAATGACTTAGAGAATAGAAAGGAAACATGCAAAAGTGGAAGGAACGCGCGAAAATGAAGTTTTGACAAAAATGGCAGCGACGCGCACGCATAGACGACGCGGACGCGTGACTCATGTAGAACCCAAGCGACATGCACGCGTGGACGACGCGAACGCATGCCTAGCGCAAAGTACAAGCGACGTGTATGCGTGACTGACGCGTACGCGTGACAAGGAAAACTTCCAAATGACGCGCACGCGTGACGGACGCCACGTGCAAAACATTGCAGAATTCGCCCCTAGCGATTTCTAGATCCTTTTCGGTCCAAATCCAAGCCCAGAAAATACAGATTAGAGGCTATAAAGTGGGAGAATGCATCCATTCAAAGGGGGGAGGAACACAACATACATAATTCATAATTTTAGGTTTTAGATGTAGTTTTCTAGAGAGAGAGGCTCTCTCCTCTCTCTTAGAATTCAGAATTTCTCTTAGTTTTAGGATTGTTTCTTCATTCCAGGTTCAATGTTCCTTTAAATTATTTTCTCTTCTACTTTTAATTATTCTATTACTTTAGTTTGTTTATTTTCCCAATTTGGTTTATGGATTCCTATGTTTAATTTGATTTTCTATTTAATACACATTGAGGTATTTCAGATCTATTATTGCTTTCTTTTATTTATTATATAAATAATTTGGATTTTTTCCCTTTTGGCTTTGGTTGAGTAATTGGTGACACTTAAGTTATCAAACTCAACTGATGATTGAAAATTGGGATTTGCTGATTGATTTGGATCCTTCTAAAGCTAGTCTTTCCATAGGAGTTGACTAGGACTTGAAGAATCAAATTGATTAGTCCACTTGACTTTCCTTTATTTAGTAAGGGTTAACTAAGTGGGAGCAATAAACAATTCTCATACCTTGCCAAGAGCTTTTCTAATTATTAATTTATTTTTTTTGCCATTTAAATTACTTGTTTCTTATTTCAAAAACCCAAAAAGATACCTTTTTCCATAACCAATAATAAATCATACTTCCCTGCAATTCCTTGAGAGACGACCCGAGGTTTCAATACTTCGATTATAAATTTTGTTGGGTTTGCTTAAGTGACAACCAAACTTTTGTACGAAGGGATTCTTTGCTGGTTTAGAAACTATACTTACAACGTGATTATTTCTATGAAATTCTTTACCAGCAGAAATCAGTTCGTCAAAATGGTGCCGTTGTCGGGGAATTGCAACTGTGTGCCTTGTTATTGGTTATTGTAAACACTTTTTTTCTTTTACATGTTTATTTGTGTTTATTTTCGTTTTTAATTTTTATTAGTTACTATGAGTTCTCACCCCTATCACTTTGAGTTTGGTTCCAATGCTATTGCAAGGAATGAAAATTATAACAGGAGCATGCATCAAGGTCAAAACAATCAGAGATAGACGAAACCACGAGGATCTAATTAACCCTTTAGCCAACAACACCTTTCAAAATACTATGGACGACGACCATTCCACAATGCATGCTGAGACAATAGTTATGGTGGACCCCTTCGTGACAGACTACCTCCATCCAATTACTATAGTCAAGAGCCATTCCGAGGAGCGTACCAGGATGATAGATATGGTGGACCCCTTGTAGTTACCAACAAGCCCCGCCATATATTTATAAACCACCTCCTCAACATAATTCTTAACCACCATACTCACAAGCCAACTACAACTATTCACCTTCTTATGACCCTAACCCTTATCCACACCAATTCCAATCCAATTACTCCCAAAAACCACCACTTCCCTATTCACTATGTCCATATCCATCGATCCAAGAATCAAAGGAGCGTCTCAAGAAAACAGTGGAAAAATTTCATGCAACCCTTCACCAATTGGAGCAAGCGATCAATCGATTACCTTCCCGACGTTCGGACACTCAAGGAACCCCCATGGCTTCATGTGGACAATCTAATGAAGAACGTAGCATGAAGGAGATACTGGAAACTCCGACAGACAGTAAGGAGCATAATTTTGCACTGAAACAAGTGGAGGAAGCCGAAATTACCAAAAAAGAAGAATTGGTTGAAGACTTAGGAGATGCTGAACCTCCATGGGAATCCAGAATTGTGGAGAATCCCGTCAAGAAATTTGCCATTGATGCTACGGAGGATAGTGCACAACCCCCAAAGCAGGTATCCTATGAAGAACTGGACGGAACAACTCAAGAAGCGAGTTTCCTTGATAATGATAATCATGAATCATGTTTTCCAAGTAATGAACTCGCAACCGCAAGTGAATTCTTTCAGATAGAAGAATTTTTCCCAAGTGAATTGATGATTAGATTTTTGATGGTCTAGAATTTCACAAATGAATTCTCGTTGCAAGTATAGTTTCTAAACCAATCAATAATCCTTTCATACAAAAAGTTGTTTGTCACTAGTACAAACCCCTAAAATTTATAAACCGAAGTATTGAACCTCGAGTCGTTCTCCCTAGGAATTACAATAAAGTGCCTTGTTATTGGTTATGAGATATTTTGGGGTTTTTTTTTAGATTTTAGACAAGAATTATAAATGGCAAGGAAAATAAACTAACAACTAACAAAGCTCTTGGCAAGATATGAGAATTAGAAGTCCTATCCTAGTTATCCTCCTCAATTGTGACCATAAATTATTCATTGCTACCACTTAGTTAACCTCTAACCATGGAGGAAAGTCAAGTGGATGAATCAATTTGATTCCTCAAGTCCTAATCAACTCCTAAAGGAAAGACTAGCTTTAGAGGCATTCAAATCAATTAGCAACTTCTAATTATCAATCAACAAAGGAATTAGATAACTCAAGAGTCACTAATTACTCTACCTAGGCCAAGAGGAAAAAATCTACACTAAAACCCAACCAAGCATTTCATCAAACACTTGGAAGGTACAAATGAAAAGCAAAGCAAATTAACAACAAGAAGAGAATCTAACAACAATTATTGAAAGGGATTAACAACAACAATCAAAGGAAATACAATTATTATTAATTACCTTGAATTGGATTGAAAGAAAATGAAAGGAACAATAGTAGATCTACAACAAAATATAGAAGCAACATAAAGGAGATTACAACAAAAGAATAGAAGAAGAATGAATGTAACAACAAAGAATTGAGAAGTAGAAGTAGAAGAAAGAGTGAATGAACACCTATGTCTAAGAACTAAACCTAATCCTAATCCTAATCCTAGAGAGAAGTGAGAGCTTCTCTCTCTAAAATTAACTCTAAACTAATCCTAATGTGTAAGAATGATAAAAAAGTCCACTTTGCTCTTCAATCCTTGGCTTTAAATAGCAGTTTAGGCGCCAAAGTTGGTTGGGATTGGGCCCCACAACTCCTCAGAATTCGTTGGGTGCGAATTCACTTAAAAATTAAGTATTAGCATCGATGCGTATGCGCACAGCACGCGTACGCGTCCATGGGCCATTTCGCAGGGTGCGCGCGCGCGTCCATGGGCGAGTTCAACTCTTTTGGCTTTTCATGATCTTCTCCACTTTGTATGCTTTCCTTTCACTCCTTTGATCCTTCCCTAGCCCTTTTCAACCTGAAATCACTTAACAAACAAGTCAAGGCATCTAGTGGAATCAAAGGTGAATTAAATTTAGCTAATTTAGGGCTTAGAAAGCATGTTTTCACACTTAAGCACAAATTAGGAGACAATCATGAAACCATGCTATTTCATTGAATAAATGTGGGTAAAAGGTCATAAAATCCCTTAAATTCAACACAAGATAAACCCTACAAATGGGGTTTATCAACCTCCCCACATTTAAACCATGCATGTCCTCATGCTTAAACCAATAATGAAGTAAGGGTATGGCATTTATTCAATGGAAACTAACTAAATGCAATCTACCTATATGCAACTATCTAAATGAATGCAATTGCTTGGTCAAAATAAATCAATTTCCAAGAAGCATATATGCACAAGGGCTAAGGACTAGCAAGTCTAATCCAAAATTAGATTGAGTTATTAAATATTTTTACAAACTTGCATGACAAGTGATGATTGTAGGTGGAAACATGTAATCGAGCAATCGAACCCTCACCAGATGTGTTTGCGCTCTATTCGCTCAAGTGTTTAGGGTTGATTCTCTCAATTCTCCTCTATTTCATGCTTTCTAAGATTTGTTTTTTTTCTAACAATCAACATATATTTCATGCATGCACACATCTATCATGAGGTCTTTTCTTTTGGTTGTAATGGGGTTAAGGTCAAGGTAGGATGCATATATGGTCAAGTGAGCTTGAACTTTGAATCTTTGATAAGCTTAAACTTTCCACCTAACCTATATAAGAACCTATACAATTAAGTGCTAACCTGGTGCACGAATTTGCAATCCGTACAACTAACCAGCAAGTGCACTGGGTCGTCCAAGTAATACCTTAGTGAGTAAGGGTCGATCCCACGGAGATTATTGGTTTGAAGCAAGCTATGTTTATTTTATTAATCTTAGTCAGGATACCAATAGAGTTCTTTAGCCTCATATAAAGTAAAAAGGGCATAAAATAAATAGTTGTTACTTATTGTGCAGTAATGGAGAATATGTTGGAGTTTTGGAGATGCTTTGTCCTCTGAATTTCTGCAATGTAATATTCAACTCAATTGTTTGTAAAGCCCGTCTACGGCAAGCTGTATGTAGGGTGTCACCATTGTCAGTGGCTACCTCCCATCCTCTCAATGAAAATGGTCCAGATGCTCTGTCACAGCACGGCTAATCAGCTATTGGTTCTCGATCATGTTGGAATAGGATCCATTGATCCTTTTGCGTTTATCATCACGCCCAGCAATCGCGAGTTTGAAGCTCGTCACAACCCTTCAATCCTTGAATCCTACTCGGAATACCACAGACAAGGTTTAGACCTTCCGGATTCTCAAGAGTGGCCGCCATCAATTCTAGCTTATACCGCGGAGATTCTGATTAAGGAATCTAAGAGAAGCTCACTCAGTCTGATGTAGAACGGAGGTGTTTGTCAGGCACACGTTCATGGATTGAGGGAGGTGATGAGTGTCACGGATCATCACCTCCTTCATAATTAAGCGCGAATAAACATCTTAGATCGAAACACACACGTTTGAGTGAAATAGAAACAATTGCATTAATTCATCGAGACGCTGCAGAGCTCCTCACCCCCAACAATGGAGTTTAGAGACTCATGCCGTCAAAGTGTATAAAATTCAGATCTGAAAATGTCATGAGATACAAAATAAGTCTCTAAAAGTTGTTTAAATAGTAAACTAGTAACCTAGGTTTACAGAAAATGAGTAAACTAAGATAATTGGTGCAGAAATCCACTTCTGGGGCCCACTTAGTGTGTGCTGGGGCTGAGACTAAAGCTATCCACGAGCTGAGGCTTTTCTTGGAGTTGAACTCCAAGTTATAACGTGTTTTGGGCGTTCAACTCCGGATCATGACGTGTTTCTGGCGTTTAACTCCAGACAGCAGCATGTACTTGGCGTTCAACGCCAAGTTACGTCATCTATCTTTGCGCAAAGTATGGACTATTATATATTTCTGGAAAGCCCTGGATGTCTACTTTCCAACGCCGTTGAGAGCGCGCCAATTGGACTTCTGTAGCTTCAGAAAATTCATTTCGAGTGCAGGGAGGTCAGGATCCAACAACATCAGCAGTCCTTTTTCAGCCTAACTCAGATTTTTGCTCAGCTCCCTCAATTTCAGCTAGAAAATACCTGAAATCACAGAAAAACACACAAACTCATAATAAAGTCCAGAAATATGATTTTTGCCTAAAAACTAATAATATTCTACTAAAAACTAATTAAAACATGCTAAAATGTACATGAAATTACCCCCAAAAAGCGTATAAAATATCCGCTCATCACAACACCAAACTTAAACTGTTGCTTGTCCCCAAGCAACTAGATGAATAAAATAGGATAAAAAGAATTTAAGGAGTAATAAAATCTCCGAGTTTTAAGTGAAGCTCAAATTCTAATTTAGATGAGCGGGGCTGGTAGCTTTTTGTTTCTGAACAGTTTTGGCATCTCCCTTTATCCTTTGAAATTCAGAATGATTGGCATCCATAGGAACTCAGAATTCAGATAGTATTATTGATTCTCCTATTGTAGTATGTTGATTCTTGAACACAGTTACTTTATGAGTCTTGGCCGTAGCCCTAAGCACTTTGTTTTCCAGTATTACCACCGGATACATAAATGCCACAGACACATGACTGGGTGAACCTTTTCAGATTGTGACTCAGCTTTGCTAAAGTCCCCAGTTAGAGGTGTCCAGAGCTCTTAAGCACACTCTTTTTGCTTTGGATCACGACTTTAACCACTCAGTCTCAAGCTTTTTACTTGGACCTGCATGCCACAAGCACATGGTTAGGGACAGCTTGATTTAGCCGCTTAGGCCTGGATTTACTTCCTTGGGCCCTCCTATCCATTAATACTCAAAGCCTTGGATCCCTTTTACCCTTACCTTTTGGTTTTAAGGGCTATTGGCTTTTTCTGCTTACTTTTTCTTTCTCTCTTTTTTTTTTGCTTTTTCTTGCTTCAAGAATCAATTTCATGATTTTTCAGATCATCAATAACATTTCTCTTGTTCATCATTCTTTCAAGAGCCAACAATTTTAATATTCATAAAATTCAATATAAAAAATATGCATTGTTCAGGCATTCATTCAGAAAACAAAAAGTATTGCCACCACATATAAATAATTAGAATTTTCCTTATTAAGAACTCGAAAAAATATTGCCTCTTTATTCTAAAAATCTACTACTTTATTCATGTTTGCTGATGATGAGAAAAATAAATTATAGCTTAATTGGAGATAAAATCAAAATAGAGATACTAATTACTACTACTCCTATATAACTTCTAAGATAAAATCCTATAATAATACTATCACAGAGTTAAAGCTAGAATTAGAACTTAACAACCTGTATTTTGGGAAGTGGATGTTCCTCTAGTCTATGGGGTGCCTTCAAGAATTAATTTCTGACGCTTCAGCTCCCTTAAGTTCACATCCTTGCTCTTCCTGTTCCCTTAGGTGCCATGATCTTGATGAGTTTTAGCTTAGTGATCATGGCAAATCACACCAAACTTAGAGGTTTGCTTGTCCTCAAGCAAAATAAAGGATAGAAGAGGAATAGATGGAGAGGCAATTTCGAAATCAAAAGATATGATGAGTTGAAAAAGATTTGAAAAAGATTTTAAAAAGATAATTGAGTTTTGAAAACAAACTTAAAAGAGTTGGATTGGATTGGAAAACAATATGTCTTTATGGATTAAGATATATTTGATATTTTTGAAAAAGGGATTTTAGAAATTAGGGTTCTTAGAAAACTAATTTGATTTGAAGGATGACATTTTGAAACATGTTGATGCAAGAAATCATGAATTGAAACATAAAAAATTAAAAAAATTTGTAAAGAAAAATGAATTTTACCTCCTCCCCACCATCCTGGCGTTAAACGCCCAAACGCTGCATGTTTTGGGCGTTTAACGCCCAAATGTTGCTTCTCCTGGGTGTTCAACGCCCAGCTGATGCTTCTTTCTGGCGTTGAACGCCAGGAAGTCTTTTGTCACTGGGCGTTTTTCTGAACGCCCAAGACGCTGTCAATCTGGCGTTAAACGCCCAGAAGGTGCTTCTTTCTGGCGTTTAACGCCTAGAAGATGCTCCTTTCTGGCGTTTAACGCCCAGATGGCTACCCTTACTGGCGTTGAACACCCAGTGGGTGCTTCTTTTGGGCGTTCAACACCCAAAACATTTCTTACTGGCTTTTTCATGCCAGTGAGCTTCCAAATTTCCCTGTAACTCTGTGAATTAAAGCAATTGCTATTTTACCTTGAAGATACTTGGACACATACCTGTAAAAAAAAGAAATTTATTTAATTAGTAAATAAACTTTGTAAATGGCTGGGTTGCCTCCCAGCAAGCGCTTCTTTATTGTCTTTAGCTGGACTACCACTGAGCTCTAATCAAGTCTCAGTTTCGAGCATTCTTGCTCGAAGTTACTTTCAAGATAATGTTTAATTCTCTGTCCATTAACAATGAACTTTTTGTTAGAGTCATTATCCTGAAGCTCTACGTATCCATATGGTGATACGCTTGTAATCACATATGGACCTCTCCACCGGGATTTTAATTTCCCGGGGAATCATTTGAGCCTGGAATTAAATAGCAGAACTTTCTGCCCCGGCTCAAAGACTCTGGATGACAATTTCTTATCATGCCATCTTTTTGCTTTCTCTTTGTAAATTTTTGCATTCTCGAAAGCATTGAGTCTAAATTCCTCTAGCTCATTTAACTGAAGCAATCGTTTTTCTCCTGCTAATTTGGCATCAAGGTTTAGGAATCTGGTTGCCCAGTAGGCCTTATGTTCCAGTTCCACTGGCAAGTGACATGCCTTTCCATACACAAGCTGGTACGGAGAGGTCCCTATAGGGGTCTTGAATGCTGTTCTGTATGCCCACAGAGCATCATCCAAGCTCCTTGCCCAATCCCTTCTACGGTTAATTACAGTCCGTTCAAGGATTCTTTTGAGTTCTCTATTTGAGACTTCAGCTTGCCCATTAGTCTGTGGGTGATATGGAGTGGCTACCCTGTGGCTAACTCCATAACGAACCAAAGCAGAGTAAAGCTGTTTATTGCAGAAATGACTGCCCCCATCACTGATTAATACTCTAGGGGTACCAAATCTGCTGAAGATGTGTTTCTGGAGGAATTTTAACACTATTTTAGTGTCATTAGTGGGTGTTGCAATAGCCTCCACCCATTTGGATACATAATCCACTACCACCAGAATATAAGTGTTTGAGTATGATGGTGGGAAAGGTCCCATGAAGTCAATACCCCATACATCAAACAACTCAATCTCCAAGATTCCTTGTTGAGGCATGGCATAACTGTGAGGCAAATTGCCAGATCTATGGCAACTGTCACAATTAAGTACAAATGCTCGGGAATCTTTATAGAGAGTAGGCCAGTAGAAGCCACATTGGAGGACTCTTGTGGCTGTTCGCTCACTTCCAAAATGTCCTCCATACTGTGATCCATGGCAGTGCCATAGAATCTTCTGCGCTTCTTCCTTAGGCACACATCTACGGATTACTCCGTCTGCACATCTCTTGAAGAGATATGGTTCATCCCAAAGATAGTATTTTGCATCTGTGATCAATTTCTTTGATTGATGCCTACTGTACTCTTTGGGTATGAACCTCACTGCCTTGTAGTTTGCAATATCTACAAACCATGGCACTTCCTGGATGGCAAATAGTTGTTCATCCGGAAAGTTTTCACAGATCTTAGTAAGAGGGAGGGACGCCCCTTCTACTGGTTCTATTCGGGACAAGTGATCTGCTACCTGATTCTCTGTCCCTTTTCTGTCTCTTATTTCTATCTCAAACTCTTGCAGAAGCAACACCCATCTTATAAGTCTGGGTTTTGAATCCTGCTTTGTGAGTAGATATTTAAGAGCAGCATGATCAGTATACACAATCACTTTTGATCCTACTAAATAGGATCTGAATTTGTCAATGGCGTAAACCACTGCAAGTAGCTCTTTTTCTGTGGTTGTGTAATTCTTCTGTGCGTCATTTAGGACACGGCTGGCATAGTAAATGACGTGCAGAAGCTTGTCATGCCTTTGTCCCAACACTGCACCAATGGCATGGTCACTGGCATCACACATCAATTCAAATGGTAATGTCCAGTCTGGTGCAGAGATGATTGGTGCTGTAACCAATTTCGCTTTCAGAGTCTTAAATGCCTGCAGACACTCTTTATCAAAGATAAATGGCATGTCAGCAGCTAGCAGGTTGCTCAGAGGTTTGGCGATTTTTGAAAAATCCTTTATAAACCTCCTATAGAATCCTGCATGCCCCAGAAAGCTTCTGATTGCCTTAACATTGGCAGGTGGTGGTAATTTTTCAATTACCTCTACCTTAGCTTGATCCACCTCTATCCCCTTGTTCGAGATTTTGTGCCCAAGGACAATTCCTTCAGTCACCATAAAGTGACATTTTTCCCAGTTTAAAACCAGGTTAGTCTCTTGGCATCTTTTCAGAACAAGTGCTAAATGGTTAAGGCAGGAGCTGAATGAGTCTCCAAATACTGAAAAGTCATCCATGAAGACTTCCAGGAATTTTTCCACCATATCATAGAAAATTGAGAGCATGCACCTCTGAAAGGTTGCAGGTGCATTGCATAGGCCAGATGGCATCCTTCTGTATGCAAATACTCCAGATGGACATGTGAATGCCGTTTTCTCCTGATCCTGGGGATCTACTGCAATTTGATTATAACCTGAATATCCATCCAGGAAGCAGTAGTATTCATGACCTGCTAGTCTTTCTAGCATTTGGTCTATGAATGGTAAAGGAAAATGATCCTTTCTGGTGGCTGTATTGAGCCTTCTATAATCAATACACATACGCCACCCTGTAACTATTCTTGTAGGAACCAGTTCATTTTTTTCATTGTGAACCACTGTCATGCCTCCCTTCTTAGGGACGACTTGGACAGGGCTTACCCAGGGGCTGTCAGAAATAGGATAAATAATTCCAGCCTCTAGTAATTTAGTGACCTTCTTCTGCACCACTTCCTTCATGGCTGGGTTCAGCCGCCTTTGTGGTTGGACCACAGGCTTGGCGTCACCCTCCAATAGGATCTTGTGCATGCATCTGGCTGGACTAATGCCCTTAAGATCACTGATGGACCACCCAAGAGCTGTCTTGTGTGTCCTTAGCACTTGAATTAGTGCTTCCTCTTCCTGTGGCTCTAAGGTAGAGCTTATAATTACAGGAAAGGTATCACTTTCTCCCAAAAATGCATATTTCAGGGATGGTGGTAATGGTTTGAGCTCGGGTTTAGGAGGTTTCTCCTCTTACTGAGGGATTTTCAGAGGTTCTACTATTCTCTCTGATTCCTCCAGGTCAGGCTGAACATCTTTAAAGATGTCCTCTAGCTCTGATTCGAGACTCTCAGCCATATTGACCTCTCTTACCAGAGAGTCAATAATATCAATACTCATGCAGTCATTTGGGGTGTCTGGATGTTGCATGGCTTTGACAACATTCAACTTGAACTCCTCCTCATTGACTCTCAAGGTTACTTCCCCTTTTTAGACGTCAATGAGGGTTCGGCCAGTTGCTAGGAAAGGTCTTCCTAGAATGAGAGTTGCACTCTTGTGCTCCTCCATTTCCAGCACCACAAAGTCAGTAGGAAAGGCAAATGGCCCAACCTTGACGATCATGTCTTCAATCACGCCTGATGGGTATTTAATAGAGCCATCAGCAAGTTGAAGACATATCCGGGTTGGTTTGACTTCTTCAGTCAAACCGAGCTTTGTGATAATAGATGCAGGTATTAGGTTGATACTTGCCCCAAGATCACATAGAGCTTGCTTGGTACAATTACCCTCTAATGTGCATGGTATCATAAAGCTCCCGGGGTCTTTAAGCTTTTCAGGTAAGCTTTTCAGAATGACTGCACTGCATTCTTCAGTGAGGTAAACTTTTTCAGTTTCTCTCCAATCCTTCTTATGACTTAAGATCTCTTTCATGAACTTAGCATAAGACGGTATTTGCTCAAGTGCTTCTGCAAACGGAATCTTTATTTCAAGGGTCCTGAGATAGTCTGCAAAGCGGGTAAATTGCTTATCCTGTTCCGCTTGGCGGAGTTTTTGAGGATAAGTCATTTTGGCTTTATATTCCTCAACCTTAGTTGCTGCAGGTTTATTACCTACAGAAGTGGGTTAGGAAGCCTTTTTAGAATGGTTGTTATCAGCACTTGTATGTGACTGATCCCCCACTGGCATTTGAATGTCAGGGGTGGAAGCTGGAGTGGCGTTAAACGCCAACTCCTTATCTGTTACTGGCGTCTGAATGCCAGAACTGTGCTCCCTTTGGGTGTTCAACGCCGGATTCATGCTTGTTTCTGGCGTTGAACGCCAGGAATGAGCATGGTCCGGGCGTTCAGCGCCAGCCTTATTCCTCTCTGGGCTCTGATTGTCCTCAGAGGGATTTTGAGTAGCCATTTGTTCATTTCTTGGCTTCCTGCTGCTTTGAAGTGAGGTATTTAATGTTTTTCCACTTCTTAATTGAACTGCTTGGCATTCTTCTGCTATTTGTTTTGACAATTGCTTTTCTGTTTGCTTTAACTGTACTTCCATATTCCTGTTAGCCATTCTTGTTTCCTGTAGTATTTCCTTGAATTCGGCTAGCTGCTGAGTTAGAAAGTCTGATTGCTGATTGAATTCAGTAGCCTGATCTACAGGACTGAGTTCAGCAGTTACTGTTTTAGCTTCTTCTTTCATGGAAGATTCACTAATTAGGTACAGATGCTGATTTCTGGCAACTGTATCAATAAGCTCTTGAGCTTCTTCAATTGTTTTTCTCATATGTATAGATCCACCAGCTGAGTGATCTAGAGAAGTCTGAGCTTTTTCTATTAGCCCATAGTAGAAGATGTCTAATTGCACCCACTCTGAAAACATCTCAGAGGGGCATTTTCTTAGCATCTCTCTGTATCTCTCCCAGGCATCATAAAGGGATTCATTATCTCCTTGATTGAAGCCTTGGATGCTTAGCCTTAGCTGTGTCATCCGTTTTGGAGGGAAATAGTGATTCAGGAATTTTTTGACAGCTGTTTCCATGTTTTTATGCTGTTCTTAGGTTGGTTATTTAACCACCTCTTAGCTTGATCTTTTACAGCAAATGGGAACAGTAATAATCTGTAGACATCCTGATCTGCTTCCTTATCATGTACTGTGTCAGCAATTTGTAAAAATTGTGCCAGAAACTCTGTAGGTTCTTCCTGTGGAAGACCGGAATACTGGCAGTTTTGCTGCACCATGATAATGAGCTGAGGATTCAACTCAAAGCTACTAACTCCAATGGAGGGTATACAGATACTACTCCCATATGAAGCAGTAGTGGGGTTAGCATATGACCCCAGAGTCCTCATGGACTGTTCATTTCCACTTAATTCCATGATGGAACAAGGGAGATGATATGTATGTTGATATTATTTATTTTATAGAAGTGGAATAAATAAAAACGGAATATATAAAAAAAATTTGAAAATATTTTGTGAAAATTTTTTGAAAAATTTTGAAATTGAAATCTGAATTTTATATAAAAATTTGGAAAATGTAGTTTTAAAATTAGTTAGAAAAGATATTTTTTTTGAATTTTGAATTTTATGATGAAAGAGAAAAACACATAAAAGACACAAGACTTAAAATTTTTAGATCTAATGCTCCTTATTTTCGAAAATTTTGGAGGGAAAACACCAAGGAACACTAAACTTAAAAATTTTAAGATCAAGACACAAGAAAACTCAAGAACACCTTGAAGATTCACAAGAACACCAAGAACAAAAGGAAGAACACCAAACTTAAAATTTTTAGAAAACTTTAATAAAATTTTCGAAAATTATGAAAAGATTAACAAGAAAACACCAAACTTAAAGTTTGGCACAAGATTAAATCAAGAAAAATTATTTTTGAAAAAGGATTTTAAAAAGAAGGTGCCCAATTGCTAAGAACATAAACCCACGCTATAACCAACTGAGCTAAAAATGTAACGTATTTTAAAGATGTATTATTTTTATGGATAAAAGTATAATTTTTGAAAGTTAATGTTTTGAAAAAGAAAAGAAAAACAAGAAAAGACACAAAACAAGAAAAACTCAAGATCAAACAAGAAAAATAAACAAGAACAACTTGAAGATCAATGAAGAACAAAGAGCACAAGTTCGAAAATTTAAAGAAAAATATAACAGATGCAATTGACACCAAACTTAGAACAAGACACTAGACTCACGAAAAATTAACAATTAATAAAGAAAAATAATATTTTTTTTTGAAAAGAAACTATCCTATCAGAATTTAATGACTATATAACAATAAAAATAAATTATTCCTAATCTAAGAAATAAAATAAACCTTTAGATGTTCAAACTCGAATAATCCCCGGCAACGGCGCCAAAAACTTGGTGCATGAATTTGCAATCCGTACAACTAACCAGCAAGTGCACTTGGTCGTCCAAGTAATACCTTAGTGAGTAAGGGTCGATCCCACGCAGATTATTGGTTTGAAGCAAGCTATGTTTATTTTATTAATCTTAGTCAGGATACTAATAGAGTTCTTTAGCCTCATATAAAGTAAAAAGGGCATAAAATAAATAGTTGTTACTTGTTGTGCAGTAATGGAGAATATGTTGGAGTTTTGGAGATGCTTTGTCCTCTGAATTTCTGCAATGTAATATTCAACTCAATTGTTTGTAAAGCCCGTCTACGGCAAGTTGTATGTAGGGTGTCACCATTGTCAGTGGCTACCTCCCATCCTCTCAGTGAAAACGGTCCAGATGCTCTGTCACAGCACGGCTAATCAGCTGTTGGTTCTCGATCATGTTGGAATAGGATCCATTGATCCTTTTGCGTTTGTCATCACGCCCAGCAATCGCGAGTTTGAAGCTCGTCACAGCCCTTCAATCCTTGAATCCTACTCGGAATACCACAGACAAGGTTTAGACCTTCCGGATTCTCAAGAGTGGCCGCCATCAATTCTAGCTTATACCACGGAGATTCTGATTAAGGAATCTAAGAGAAGCTCATTCAGTCTGATGTAGAACGGAGGTGTTTGTCAGGCACACGTTCATGGATTGAGGGAGGTGATGAGTGTCACGGATCATCACCTCCTTCATAATTAAGCGCGAATAAACATCTTAGATTGAAACACACACACGTTTGAGTGAAATAGAAACAATTGCATTAATTCATCGAGACGCTGCAGAGCTCCTCACCCCTAACGATGGAGTTTAGAGACTCATGCCATCAAAGTGTATAAAATTCAGATCTGAAAATGTCATGAGATACAAAATAAGTCTCTAAAAGTTGTTTAAATAGTAAACTAGTAACCTAGGTTTACAGAAAATGAGTAAACTAAGATAATTGGTGCAGAAATCCACTTCTGGGGCCCACTTGGTGTGTGCTGGGGCTGAGACTAAAGCTATTCACGAGCTGAGGCTTTTCTTGGAGTTGAACTCCAAGTTATAACGTGTTTTGGGCGTTCAACTCCGGATCATGACGTGTTTCTGGCGTTTAACTCCAGACAGCAGCATGTACTTGGCGTTCAACGCCAAGTTATGTCGTCCATCTTCGCGCAAAGTATGGACTATTATATATTGCTGGAAAGCCCTGGATGTCTACTTTCCAACGCCGTTGAGAGCGCACCAATTGGACTCCTGTAGCTCCAGAAAATATATTTCGAGTGCAGGGAGGTCAGGATCCAACAGCATCAGCAGTCCTTTTTCAGCCTAACTCAGATTTTTGCTCAGCTCCCTCAATTACAGCCAGAAAATACCTGAAATCACAGAAAAACACAAAAACTCATAATAAAGTCCAGAAATATGATTTTTGCCTAAAAACTAATAATATTCTACTAAAAACTAATTAAAACATGCTAAAATCTACATGAAATTACCCCCAAAAAGCGTATAAAATATCCGCTCATCATAACCTAACTACCAATCCTTCTCACTTTTTCACATACTCATGCATTTTTTTTTCTTGATCACAACACATATGCATTGACTTTTATTAAACTTTACTTTGGGGCATTTTGTCCCCTTTTTATTTCTTTCTTTTTTTCTTTCTTTCTTTTCCATATTATTTTTCTTTTCTTTTTCTTTTTCTTTTGTTTTTCTCATCATTTTTTTCTTTCTATATACAAGAACCTCAATGCATAAGGTTTTACATTTGATCAACACATGAATATGTACCCAATTCTCAATATTTCTAATAAAAATACAAAACTACCCTTTTATTCACATAATGTCCCAAGGTTCCCACACTTGAATGATACTCACACACACTAGCCTAAGCTAATCAAAGATCCAAATAGAGGACAATTATTATTTTTTGCTTTAAGGCTTGTAATGTGCTAAATTAAAGAACAAAGTGGGTTAAGCGTAGGCTCAAAGTTGGCTAACAAAGATTGATAAAAGGTAGGCTATATGGGTAAGTGAGCTAAATAAAATGATGGCCTCAATCATATAAATGCATGAATACACAAAATAATAGACATAAAGAATCAAACAAATCAAAGATTACAATCATAGGAAGAGAACAATTGCACAAAAGAAGGAAAATAAGTGGTTATAAGATGTAACCACACCATTAGGCTCAAATCTTATTTGCTTGTGTTCTTAGCTCAAAAACTTGTTCCTCAATATATATAATTCAAGCAAGTTCTATGAAAAGTTTTTCCACTCAAATCAATTGATGCCCTATAGATAATTTTCTCAAAAAATTTCATTATTTTGACTAAGCTTATTGTGTATACATATGCAAAAATAAGAAAATGCAAGTAAAAATCCTAAAATCCTAGAATGAAATGCAAAAGTGTTGGAATTAGAAATGTCACCCAAAATTGCCGATTGGTCGGACGACCTCCCCACACTTAAAAGTTTGCTCCGTCCTCGGTGCATTCAAAGATGAGCACGGGGGTACGGTGACTTTCCGGGTTGCTACCTTCAGCTGGTAGGTCAACCGGTGCTGCGTGTTCTTAGTCTTGCTTCCGTTATTACTTGTGGTGCATCCATCATGAAAAACAAAAATATAACACCATAAGATGAGAAAATACAAAGGAAGGAAGCATACATTGTTGGAATAAGGTAAATCACTAGAATTGAGTGAGTGAATTAGTGTGACATTAATGACAAATAAGTGTGTGAATTCTAAATTGCGTGGTTTAGAACACACATTAGTATAAAGAGCTATGTCACAAAAGAAGCATGCGCTTCACTTATCCTAGTGTGCTTGAGATGCTTTAAGTAAGCTTGTAAGGTAAAACAAGCATTAGAGAGGCATGAAAGCATTCAAGTCAAACATATATGGATGCATAGAATCATGAAATACAATGCATTAGGATAAATGCACAACATCCATCAAGAGGTTGCCTAATCAAGAATAAGACTCAAATCACATGGTGGCCGAATTATGTAATTCAAGAAGAGTTACAAGCTTGAAGGTAATTCTCATCACTTGGTATTTTTCAAAAGGTAATCATGAAAAACTCAAAACCAAGTAGAAAAATATAACCTCAATCATAGAATCCAACAAAGATTATCTAAAAACAATTATGCTAAAATAGCATGTGGTTAATGATAAGCAGCAATGTATGGCAAACAAAGTGAGTAATCCAACACTTATAATGAAAGGAGAAATGAAATGAAAACTAAACTAAGTAACTAACTAACTAAATGGTTATAAGTGGTGTTTGGAAGTGTTGGATGAGGGGTAGAAGAAGGGAGAAGGAAAGAAATGGAAAGAGGAGAAGAAAAAAAAAGTGGATTGAAGGAAGGGCATCCACGCGGACGCGCACACGGCGCGCGCGCGGATGGTGGTGTAATGGACGCGACGCGTACGCGCACATGGCGCGTTCGCGTCGATGGCTTATTTCGAGAGTAGCGCGTACGCACGAGTTGGTTTGTGCCTCGGGCACAGTGCGCACACAATGCGGGCATAACTCTCGGGTCAATGTATGGAGGCATGAAATTTTGCAATCCACGTGTACGGACGCATGGCACGCGTGCGTGGATGGTCTAAAACGCTTGATGCATGCGTACGCACACAGTGCGCGTACGCGTGAATGGTGCTCTGTTTTTCAAAATTTTTTCTATGTTTTTGCACCAATCCAAGCATTCTAAACCTCCAAACAGCTACCAAAACACCATGAAACCTTATTTAACATACTAAACTACCAATTAGACTCAACAAACTCAACAAAACATGTAATTAAACTAGTTCTATTAGTATGTACAAAAGAGAAAAAAATGAAAAGAATTTACCATGGTGGGGTGTCTCCCACCTAACACTTTTGTTTATTGTCCTTAAGTTGGACTTATGGGAAGCTCCTCTCAAGGTGGCTTGTGCTTGTATTCATCTTGGAACTCCCACCAATACTTGGTTCTCCATTGTGCCCCAAGAATTCTTATGGATTGAGCCAAGTGTTGATGGAGTTCTTCACAAGCTTGGGGCTCCCAAAGTTGATCCTCTTCTTGTAATCCGGGATCCCACACTTTATTTTCACACCCGTCTTGAAGTTGATCATCATTATTAGTCCATCCGGGTGGTAGGCATGATGAATTCTCAATATAGTGGCCAACAATCCTCCTAGACCCATCTAGTTGAGCACTACTCCAACCTTTATATCTCATGTTTGAAGCATCAACCATAATGAACCTTGATTTGCAACGCCAACCACAAAACATTTTTCTTTTACGCTTCATCCCACAAAGCTCCCTAAGTTGACCATTCGTTTCAAGTAAGCCATACTCAAGTAGGACAATAAAGCTAATAGAAATGAGTTTTACCCACTGTTCCGAGGGTTACCTGAAACTGTAGGTTGATCTCGGATGAGATCTTCTGTGCTGGTCGGAGCTGATGCGTCCGGCAGGTGTATAGCGGCCGAAGCTGGTGTGTCTGACTTGTGGAATTGAGAATGCTGCTGATCCCTTGTCACCGAAGGGTGGGGGTACCTGCAAGGGACTCCGATACTTAAGTTAGCAAGGGTATTAAACAGGTATTGAGTAGAATCAGAGTATGGGTTATACCTGGGTGCTCCAGTGTATTTATAATGGTGAGGAGTGACCTTCTGTGGATAAGATAAGTTAGTTATCTTATCTTATCTTTATCTTCAAGTGAGGTCATCTTATCTTCAAGGGAACCGCCCTTCTCTCTGTAGGCTTGGGCTGCCTTAGGATTTGGGGCGTGTTCCTCTATTTGGGCCCTTCTTTGGGCTTTCCTGGTGATTTGGCCGAGCTCTTAAGAAAGAGGTCGGGTTGTTCTGACCTGAAGAGGTCGGTCGCTTTGTCTATCGAACATCCCGGGTCTGACAGCTCGACCCAGGGTATGAACAGTGCCCCTGCCTGAGCTCGGTCTTCTTTTTTGAGGTAGAGTCCTTGACTTCGGTCCTTCTTTAGTGAAGCCGAACTCAAGCATCTTGTCGATTCCTTTGTAGCAGTTTTTGAATGTAGAACGTTTCCTCTAAAAGCGCGCGCTTTTATATCGGCGCTTTGGGAACGTGCGAGGGTTTAATGCTTTTATTAATTTTAGCATTAATTGCCCCATTTCCCTTTGGCTCTTTACTTTGATTTTGAAAACCCAGAAATGGTTTCTCTCCTTCGCCCTTTTCGTAACTTCTTTTCTTCGCTCCCTTCGCTCTCTATTTTTTGTTTGCGCTTCTACTTTCTCGTGTTGCGGCGTCGCTTGGCATTTTTTCTGGAGCTTCTGTTTTCACCTGGAGTTTTGCAGTTTCGCGTTTCTCCCTGCGACATTGCTCTTGTTCGCGTTCTTTGTTTTGCTTGTGAGAGGGCGTTTCCAGATTTCGTCTTCCATATTCAATTTCTTTGAAGCTTGCCGCTCTTTCAGGTTGGTACTAGCTTTCTTGCTTCTTTCGTAGCTTCGTCTTCAATTTTTAGGTGAAGCTTTGATTTTGCATGTTTGAAAGTTTGAATCCTTTCGTGGTCTTGTATTTGCTTGTCACTGTAACATATTTTTCCTGTCTTTCTTTTATGCATTCTCTTGGCATTTCCGTCGAGGCTTTCTAGGGTTTTATTGTTGCTTCTGGTTGTTTCCTGTCTTTGATGATTTCTACTTGGCGTGCTTTGATTTTTGGGAATGCTTTTTGCTTGGTAAACTGTAACGACTTTTTGTGTTTTTCTTTGATGAAAAAATGTTTGCTGTTTTGAATTCTTTTTGAGAAATGCTGGGGTGCAAGCTGTAGATCTTGCCTGGAAACCTTGCTTTGTTACTGCCTCCAAAGGATGCCCCAGGACTTTGGTTTGAGTCTTGGGGTTTTCTTTTTCTTGTTTCTTCGCCTGTATCGTATTGACCGAGTTATTTTTCTCCCTTTGTCCGGGATGTTTTTAGTAACCTCATCTTCTTTTCTTACTTGTAGGATTAGTTGGTCTCATGTCTTCTCGCAATAACATTGTAGAGATGTCTTCCAGAGTTCCCGAGGGGATGTCTGATTGGCTGGACTCCCTTGTTTTGTTGTGTATTTCTGTTATGGATGCTAAATTTTGCACAGAGCTGAGGAAGCGCCATAGGATTTGTGGTAACAATGCCCGTGAGGAGGATTACGAGCTTGTTGCTCCTAATTCTGATGAGAGAGTTTGTTTTCCGACTTCCATTGAGAGGGAGTGTCCCTTCTTTTATGCCTATGAATACTTCTTCAGTCAGTTGAACGTTACTTTTCCTTTTACTGCTTTCGAGACCGACCTGTTGTGGTCGTGTAATATTGCCCCATCCCAGCTTCACCCAAATTCCTGGGGTTTTATTAAAATTTTTCAACTTCTCTGCCGAGAATTAGATGTAACACCATCTTAGACTCTTTTCCTTTATTTGTTTGTTTCCGCCAAGCCTGGCGGTTCTTCAAAAAAGAAAGCTTCCTGGGTTTCCTTCAGGTCTGTCCAGGGCCATAAAGTTTTTGCTATGTATGATGAGTCCTTTAAGGACTTCAAGAATTACTTCTTTAAGGTTCGTGCTGTCGAGGGGGCCCACCCCTTTTTTCTTGATGAAAATGATGAGTCTTCTTTCCCTCTAGAGTGGCAGAGGGATGTGAGAGTGTCTCGCTATACCTGAGAGATGCTTGATGATGTTGAGCGTGCCTTTGTTGTTGTTCTTGAGGATCTATGGGAGAAACCACCCCATCTTGATACAAAAAGGTTTTTGAATGACCCGTCCTTGGTTCAGACTGTTTTGGGTACTTGTCTGACTTGTTTCTATACTTGTTTCTTAATTTTTCCTTCCTCTTATTGAGATTGTAACTCTTTGTTGTGGCTGATTTTGTATTTGCAGAGATGTCAAAGAACAATGACCCTATGAGGGCCTTTAAAAAGGCGAAGAAGGCAACTACTGCTCTGAACATCTCGGCCAAGGTGGCCAGAGGGGGATCTTCTTAGGCCACCGTGAAGCCTCCTGTGCCGAGTTCTCCTGGGCCGAGAAAAGCAATTCCTACTCCTCGGTTTCGTCAGGTCGATCCTTCACAGACTTCTGCCGCTGCTTCTGGTGCTCCTTCTAGTAAGAAGCAAAAAACAACTGAGCCTTTCAACCTTGATGCTCCCGACGTTGATCCGATCGAGTTTGTAGATCAACAAATCGGTCCTTATGGTGCCCTCTCTATGGATGACGCATCACTTCTTCATCATTTTGATTATGTAACTCGAAGTGGTATCAAGTTGGCACACATGGGAGCGGCCCTGTATCGAACTGCTCAAAGTCTTCCTCTTCATGCCACCAAAGCTTTTATGGAGGAGGCCAAACGGGAGTTTGATCGGATAAAAGGCTTGAAGGAGGAGCTCGAAGTGAAGGTGGCCAAGTTGAAAAAAGATCTGGTGAATGAGAAGGCGAGTTTCCTCTCTTTGGCTGCCTCTGTGATGCTGGCTGAGGACACGACACTGAGGCATAAGGATAGCTATGTCACGTCTTATCGGGAGGGAATGCGTCTGAAGGAGGAGTTGGAGAACGTCCGAGCTGATTACTCCGAGCTTCAAGGTCATCTTGTTGACAGTGTAACTGCTGCCTATTAGAACCTGAAAGAGCAGGTTCGAGTTATTGCTTCTGAAGCCGACCTTACTCTCTTCAGCCTGGACAATGTTGTGAGGGACGGTAAGATTGTCCCTGATGACCAGGATAATGATGATGCTGACCCTCCCCCAGTGCCTTCTGTCAAAGTGTCGACCTCCTCGGTTCCTCCCGTTACGTCTAATCCGGATTGCCAGATTCTGAACCGGGATGATGGAACTGTAGATGCTGTGCCTATTCAGACTTGCCCTCCTTCTCCCCATACTGATGCTGCCGGGAAGGCTCCAGGTCTTGGTTGACCACCTTTTTTAAGTATTTGTGTAAATAGCCCGGTTTGTGGGCTTTGAACTCTTCTTTGTAAATGATGTTTTGTTGACTGTTGATACTCCAGTTGCTACTTTTAGCAACTTTATTTTGAAAAATAAAATGGTTTCTCTTGCTTTTGGGGTTGGCTTTAAGTGACCTGTTGAGTCTTTATTTTATGGTAACTGCGATATGCTTGCTTGCAGCTTTCTTTAGCATTTACCTGGAATTTTTAGAGTTGTTTTTTATCCATCCTCTTTTGATTGCTTTTGTGGCGAGGTCGAGGTCTATCGGGTCGAGTTATCTCCCCTCTGTTGGCTGATCTTTCTCAATTGATCTTTTCGAGCAACCCCTTGGGATTACTTTTTATAACTTTTTGTAGTTTTAGTCCGACTTCTTCATGTTGGTCCCCGTTTCGTTACTAGGTGATCCTTTTTCTTAGATCTTGTTTAGATCTCTTTTGAGGTTTTAACTTTTGTAACTTTATCTTTTTCGGGCTGACTTCGTCATGTCGTACGTCGTTGAGTTACTCGATAATCCTCTTTCTTGGACCTTTGTTCAGGTCTTTTTCAGGGATTTATTTTTTGTAACTTTATCTTTTCGGGTCGACTTTTGTCACGTCAGGCTCTGTTGAGTTATTTGATAATCCTCTTTCTTGGACCTTGTTCAGGTCTTTTTCAGGGATTATCTTGTTTTGTAGGAGGCTGACTTCGTTAGGTCGATCTCTTCTAAGTTGTTTTTGTAATCCTCTTTCTTGGACCTTTGTTCGGTCACTTTCAGGGATTATTTTTACAACTTGTCTTGTAGGAGACCGACTTCGTTAGGTCGATCTCTTCTAAGTTGTTTTTGTAATCCTCTTTTTTGGACCTTTGTTAGGTCTCTTTCAGGGATTACTTTTACGACTTGTCTTGTAGGAGACCGACTTCGTTAGGTCGATCTCTTCTATGTTGTTTTTGTAATCCTCTTTCTTGGACCTTTGTTAGGTCTCTTTCAGGGATTACTTTTACAACTTGTCTTGTAGGAGACCGACTTCGTTAGGTCGATCTCTTCTAAGTTATTTTTGTAATCCTCTTTCTTGGACCTTTGTTAGGTCTCTTTCAGGGATTACTTTTACAACTTGTCTTGTAGGAGACTGACTTCGTTAGGTCGATCTCTTCTAAGTTATTTTTGTAATCCTCTTTCTTGGACCTTTGTTAGGTCTCTTTCAGGGATTACTTTTACAACTTGTCTTGTAGGAGACCGAATTCGTTAGGTCGATCTCTTCTAAGTTATAGCAATTCCTCTTTAATAGGGTTGGCCAGACCTCTTTCCAGGGATTTCCTGATAACTTGGGTTGACTTGGTCCGACTTTTTGGTGTCGGCCAGTCTTTTTAAGTTATTATATAGCAATCCATAAGACATCGTCAGGTTCTTTTTGGGATCACTTTCGATAATTTCTTGCATTATTCTGTGTTCATCTTTGCCGATTTGTAGATGGTGGTTTCTGTCCTAGTTTAATCGACCTTTAGGTGAATCGCGTTTTCACCTTTGTCGGTCGATCATTCCTATCGAGATCGTACAGTGAATCTGTCCTTCACTTTCTGTTCGATTCGTTGCTTTATAATCGGACGATGAATGCTTCAGATTAATGCGTCTTCGGAATTTGTAGAATATCTGAAATGTATTTTATTTAAAGAAAGTGCAAATATATACAGGCGGGAGTTTTGCATACCCTTAAGTCGGATTAAATCTCAATCTTGACGCCTCATTAAAAAACCTTTTCAGGAAAAAGAGTGCATCTTGTGATGAGATCTTTTACCTTTCCTAACTGTAGTACCTTCTTAGGTTACAGGCGTGCCATGATCTGGGGAGTTCTCATCCTTCGAGTTCGGACAGTCTGTAGTAGCCCTTCCCAGGTACTTCTGTGACTCGGTAGGGTCCTTTCCAGTTGGCTGCCAGCTTTCCTGTTAGCCATTCTTGTTTCCTGTAGTATTTCCTTGAATTCGGCTAGCTGCTGAGTTAGAAAGTCTAATTGCTGATTGAATTTAGTAGCCTGATCTACAGGACTGAGTTCAGCAGTTACTGTTTTAGCTTCTTCTTTCATGGAAGATTCACTAATTAGGTACAGATGCTGATTTCTGGCAACTGTATCAATAAGCTCTTGAGCTTCTTCAATTGTTTTTCTCATATGTATAGATCCACCAGCTGAGTGATCTAGAGAAGTCTGAGCTTTTTCTGTTAGCCCATAGTAGAAGATGTCTAATTGCACCCACTCTGAAAACATCTCAGAGGGGCATTTTCTTAGCATCTCTCTGTATCTCTCCCAGGCATCATAAAGGGATTCATTATCTCCTTGATTGAAGCCTTGGATGCTTAGCCTTAGCTGTGTCATCCATTTTGGAGGGAAATAGTGATTCAGGAATTTTTTGACAGCTGTTTCCATGTTTTTATGCTGTTCTTAGGTTGGTTATTTAACCACCTCTTAGCTTGATCTTTTACAGCAAATGGGAACAGTAATAATCTGTAGACATCCTGATCTACTTCCTTATCATGTACTGTGTCAGCAATTTGTAAAAATTGTGCCAGAAACTCTGTAGGTTCTTCCTGTGGAAGACCGGAATACTGGCAGTTTTGCTGCACCATGATAATGAGCTGAGGATTCAACTCAAAGCTACTAACTCCAATGGAGGGTATACAGATACTACTCCCATATGAAGCAGTAGTGGGGTTAGCATATGACCCCAGAGTCCTCATGGACTGTTCATTTCCACTTAATTCCATGATGGAACAAGGGAGATGATATGTATGTTGATATTATTTATTTTATAGAAGTGGTATAAATAAAAACGGAATATATAAAAAAAATTTGAAAATATTTTGTGAAAATTTTTTGAAAAATTTTGAAATTGAAATCTGAATTTTATATAAAAATTTCGAAAATGTAGTTTTAAAATTAGTTAGAAAAGATATTTTTTTTTGAATTTTGAATTTTATGATGAAAGAGAAAAACACATAAAAGACACAAGACTTAAAATTTTTAGATCTAATGCTCCTTATTTTCGAAAATTTTGGAGGGAAAACACCAAGGAACACTAAACTTAAAAATTTTAAGATCAAGACACAAGAAAAACTCAAGAACACCTTGAAGATTCACAAGAACACCAAGAACAAAAGGAAGAACACCAAACTTAAAATTTTTAGAAAACTTTAATAAAATTTTCGAAAATTATGAAAAGATTAACAAGAAAACACCAAACTTAAAGTTTGGCACAAGATTAAATCAAGAAAAATTATTTTTGAAAAAGGATTTTAAAAAGAAGGTGCCCAATTGCTAAGAACATAAACCCACGCTATAACCAACTGAGCTAAAAATGTAACGTATTTTAAAGATGTATTATTTTTATGGATAAAAGTATAATTTTTGAAAGTTAATGTTTTGAAAAAGAAAAGAAAAACAAGAAAAGACACAAAACAAGAAAAACTCAAGATCAAACAAGAAAAATAAACAAGAACAACTTGAAGATCAATGAAGAACAAAGAGCACAAGTTCGAAAATTTAAAGAAAAATATAACAGATGCAATTGACACCAAACTTAGAACAAGACACTAGACTCACGAAAAATTAACAATTAATAAAGAAAAATAATATTTTTTTTTTGAAAAGAAACTATCCTATCAGAATTTAATGACTATATAACAATAAAAATAAATTATTCCTAATCTAAGAAATAAAATAAACCTTTAGATGTTCAAACTCGAATAATCCCCGGCAACGGCGCCAAAAACTTGGTGCATGAATTTGCAATCCGTACAACTAACCAGCAAGTGCACTTGGTCGTCCAAGTAATACCTTAGTGAGTAAGGGTTGATCCCACGGAGATTATTGGTTTGAAGCAAGCTATGTTTATTTTATTAATCTTAGTCAGGATACCAATAGAGTTCTTTAGCCTCATATAAAGTAAAAAGGGCATAAAATAAATAGTTGTTACTTGTTGTGCAGTAATGGAGAATATGTTGGAGTTTTGGAGATGCTTTGTCCTCTGAATTTCTGCAATGTAATATTCAACTCAATTGTTTGTAAAGCCCGTCTACGGCAAGTTGTATGTAGAGTGTCACCATTGTCAGTGGCTACCTCCCATCCTCTCAGTGAAAACGGTCCAGATGCTCTGTCACAGCACGGCTAATCAGCTGTTGGTTCTCGATCATGTTGGAATAGGATCCATTGATCCTTTTGCGTTTGTCATCACGCCCAGCAATCGCGAGTTTGAAGCTCGTCACAGCCCTTCAATCCTTGAATCCTACTCGGAATACCACAGACAAGGTTTAGACCTTCCGGATTCTCAAGAGTGGCCGCCATCAATTTTAGCTTATACCGCGGAGATTCTGATTAAGGAATCTAAGAGAAGCTCATTCAGTCTGATGTAGAACGGAGGTGTTTGTCAGGCACACGTTCATGGATTGAGGGAGGTGATGAGTGTCACGGATCATCACCTCCTTCATAATTAAGCGCGAATAAACATCTTAGATCGGAACACACACACGTTTGAGTGAAATAGAAACAATTGCATTAATTCATCGAGACGCTGCAGAGCTCCTCACCCCCAACAATGGAGTTTAGAGACTCATGTCGTCAAAGTATATAAAATTCAGATCTGAAAATGTCATGAGATACAAAATAAGTCTCTAAAAGTTGTTTAAATAGTAAACTAGTAACCTAGGTTTACAGAAAATGAGTAAACTAAGATAATTGGTGCAGAAATCCACTTCTGGGGCCCACTTGGTGTGTGCTGGGGCTGAGACTAAAGCTATCCACGAGCTGAGGCTTTTCTTGGAATTGAACTCCAAGTTATAACGTGTTTTGGGCGTTCAACTCCGGATCATGACGTGTTTCTGGCGTTTAACTCCAGACAGCAGCATGTACTTGGCGTTCAACGCCAAGTTATGTCGTCTATCTTCGCGCAAAGTATGGACTATTATATATTGCTGGAAAGCCCTAGATGTCTACTTTCCAACGCCGTTGAGAGCGCACCAATTGGACTCCTGTAGCTCCAGAAAATATATTTCGAGTGCAGGGAGGTCAGGATCCAACAGCATAAGCAGTCCTTTTTCAGCCTAACTCAGATTTTTGCTCAGCTCTCTCAATTTCAGCCAGAAAATACCTGAAATCACAGAAAAACACACAAACTCATAATAAAGTCCAGAAATATGATTTTTGCCTAAAAACTAATAATATTCTACTAAAAACTAATTAAAACATGCTAAAATCTACATGAAATTACCCCCAAAAAGCGTATAAAATATCCGCTCATCATAACCTAACTACCAATCCTTCTCACTTTTTCACATACTCATGCATTTTTTTTTCTTGATCACAACACATATGCATTGACTTTTATTAAACTTTACTTTGGGGCATTTTGTCCCCTTTTTATTTCTTTCTTTTTTTCTTTCTTTCTTTTCCATATTATTTTTCTTTTCTTTTTCTTTTTCTTTTGTTTTTCTCATCATTTTTTTCTTTCTATATACAAGAACCTCAATGCATAAGGTTTTACATTTGATCAACACATGAATATGTACCCAATTCCCAATATTTCTAATAAAAATACAAAACTACCCTTTTATTCACCTAATGTCCCAAGGTTCCCACACTTGAATGATACTCACACACACTAGCCTAAGCTAATCAAAGATCCAAATAGAGGACAATTATTATTTTTTGCTTTAAAGCTTGTAATGTGCTAAATTAAAGAACAAAGTGGGTTAAGCGTAGGCTCAAAGTTGGCTAACAAAGATTGATAAAAGGTAGGCTATATGGGTAAGTGAGCTAAATAAAATGATGGCCTCAATCATATAAATGCATGAATACACAAAATAATAGACATAAAGAATCAAACAAATCAAAGATTACAATCATAGGAAGAGAACAATTGCACACAAGAAGGAAAATAAGTGGTTATAAGATGTAACCACACCATTAGGCTCAAATCTTATTTGCTTGTGTTCTTAGCTCAAAAACTTGTTCCTCAATATATATAATTCAAGCAAGTTCTATGAAAAGTTTTTCCACTCAAATCAATTGATGCCCTATAGATAATTTTCTCAAAAAATTTCATTATTTTGACTAAGCTTATTGTGTATACATATGCAAAATTAAGAAAATGCAAGTAAAAATCCTAAAATCCTAGAATGAAATGCAAAAGTATTAGAATTAGAAATTTGTCACCCAAAATTGCCGATTGGTCGGACGACCTCCCCACACTTAAAAGTTTGCTCCGTCCTCGGTGCATTCAAAGATAAGCACGGGGTATGGCGACTTTCCGGGTTGCTATCTTCAGCTGGTAGGTCAACCGGTGCTGCGTGTTCTTAGTCTTGCTTCCGTTATTACTTGTGGTGCATCCATCATGAAAAACAAAAATATAACACCATAAGATGAGAAAATACAAAGGAAGGAAGCATACATTGTTGGAATAAGGTAAATCACTAGAATTGAGTGAGTGAATTAGTGTGACATTAATGACAAATAAGTGTGTGAATTCTAAATTGCGTGGTTTAGAACACACATTAGTATAAAGAGCTATGTCACAAAAGAAGCATGCGCTTCACTTATCCTAGTGTGCTTGAGATGCTTTAAGTAAGCTTGTAAGGTAAAACAAGCATTAGAGAGGCATGAAAGCATTCAAGTCAAACATATATGGATGCATAGAATCATGAAATACAATGCATTAGGATAAATGCACAACATCCATCAAGAGGTTGCCTAATCAAGAATAAGGCTCAAATCACATGGTGGCCGAATTATGTAATTCAAGAAGAGTTACAAGCTTGAAGGTAATTCTCATCACTTGGTATTTTTCAAAAGGTAATCATGAAAAACTCAAAACCAAGTAGAAAAATATAACCTCAATCATAGAATCCAACAAAGATTATCTAAAAACAATTATGCTAAAATAGCATGTGGTTAATGATAAGCAGCAATGTATGGCAAACAAAGTGAGTAATCCAACACTTATAATGAAAGGGGAAATGAAATGAAAACTAAACTAAGTAACTAACTAACTAAATGGTTATAAGTGGTGTTTGGAAGTGTTGGATGAGGGGTAGAAGAAGGGAGAAGGAAAGAAATGGAAAGAGGAGAAGAAAAAAAAGTGGATTGAAGGAAGGGCATCCACGCGGACGCGCACACGGCGCGCGCGCGGATGGTGGTGTAATGGACGCGACGCGTACGCGCACATGGCGCGTTCGCGTCGATGGCTTATTTCGAGAGTGGCGCGTACGCACGAGTTGGTTTGTGCCTCGGGCACAGTGCGCACACAATGCGGGCATAACTCTTGGGTCAATGTATGGAGGCATGAAATTTTGCAATCCACATGTACGGACGCATGGCACGCGTGCGTGGATGGTCTAAAACGCTTGATGCATGCGTACACACACAGTGCGCGTACGCGTGAATGGTGTTCTGCTTTTCAAAATTTTTTCTATGTTTTTGCACCAATCTAAGCATTCTAAACCTCCAAACAGCTACCAAAACACCATGAAACCTTATTTAACATACTAAACTACCAATTAGACTCAACAAACTCAACAAAACATGAAATTAAACTAATTCTATTAGTATGTACAAAAGAGAAAAAAATGAAAAGAATTTACCATGGTGGGGTGTCTCCCACCTAACACTTTTGTTTATTGTCCTTAAGTTGGACTTATGGGAAGCTCCTCTCAAGGTGGCTTGTGCTTGTATTCATCTTGGAACTCCCACCAATACTTGGTTCTCCATTGTGCCCCAAGAATTCTTATGGATTGAGCCAAGTGTTGATGGAGTTCTTCACAAGCTTGGGGCTCCCAAAGTTGATCCTCTTCTTGTAATCCGGGATCCCACACTTTATTTTCACACCCGTCTTGAAGTTGATCATCATTATTAGTCCATCCGGGTGGTAGGCATGATGAATTCTCAATATAGTGGCCAACAATCCTCCTAGACCCATCTAGTTGAGCACTACTCCAACCTTTATATCTCATGTTTGAAGCATCAACCATAATGAACCTTGATTTGCAACGCCAACCACAAAACATTTTTCTTTTACGCTTCATCCCACAAAGCTCCCTAAGTTGACCATTCGTTTCAAGTAAGCCATACTCAAGTAGGACAATAAAGCTAATAGAAATGAGTTTTACCCACTGTTCCGAGGGTTACCTGAAACTGTAGGTTGATCTCGGATGAGATCTTCTGTGCTGGTCGGAGCTGATGCGTCCGGCAGGTGTATAGCGGCCGAAGCTGGTGTGTCTGACTTGTGGAATTGAGAATGCTGCTGATCCCTTGTCACCGAAGGGTGGGGGTACCTGCAAGGGACTCCGATACTTAAGTTAGCAAGGGTATTAAACATGTATTGAGTAGAATCAGAGTATGGGTTATACCTGGGTGCTCCAGTGTATTTATAATGGTAAGGAGTGACCTTCTGTGGATAAGATAAGTTAGTTATCTTATCTTATCTTTATCTTCAAGTGAGGTCATCTTATCTTCAAGGGAACCGCCCTTCTCTCTGTAGGCTTGGGCTGCCTTAGGATTTGGGGCGTGTTCCTCTATTTGGGCCCTTCTTTGGGCTTTCCTGGTGATTTGGCCGAGCTCTTAAGAAAGAGGTCGGGTTGTTCTGACCTGAAGAGGTCGGTCGCTTTGTCTATCGAACATCCCGGGTCTGACAGCTCGACCCAGGGTATGAACAGTGCCCCTGCCTGAGCTCGGTCTTCTTTTTTGAGGTAGAGTCCTTGACTTCGGTCCTTCTTTGGTGAAGCCGAACTCAAGCATCTTGTCGATTCCTTTGTAGCAGTTTTTGAATGTAGAACGTTTCCTCTAAAAGCGCGCGCTTTTATATCGGCGCTTTGGGAACGTGCGAGGGTTTAATGCTTTTATTAATTTTAGCATTAATTGCCCCATTTCCCTTTGGCTCTTTACTTTGATTTTGAAAACCCAGAAATGGTTTCTCTCCTTCGCCCTTTTCGTAACTTCTTTTCTTCGCTCCCTTCGCTCTCTATTTTTCGTTTGCGCTTCTACTTTCTCGTGTTGCGGCGTCGCTTGGCATTTTTTCTGGAGCTTCTGTTTTCACCTGGAGTTTTGCAGTTTCGCGTTTCTCCCTGCGACATTGCTCTTGTTCGCGTTCTTTGTTTTGCTTGTGAGAGGGCGTTTCCAGATTTCGTCTTCTATATTCAATTTCTTTGAAGCTTGCCGCTCTTTCAGGTTGGTACTAGCTTTCTTGCTTCTTTCGTAGCTTCGTCTTCAATTTTTA
This sequence comes from Arachis stenosperma, assembly GCF_014773155.1. Lineage (NCBI taxonomy): Eukaryota > Viridiplantae > Streptophyta > Magnoliopsida > Fabales > Fabaceae > Arachis > Arachis stenosperma. The sequence continues at coordinate 99,840,037 of NC_080382.1, forward strand.
GGTGAAGCTTTGATTTTGCATGTTTGAAAGTTTGAATCCTTTCGTGGTCTTGTATTTGCTTGTCACTGTAACATATTTTTCCTGTCTTTCTTTTATGCATTCTCTTGGCATTTCCGTCGAGGCTTTCTAGGGTTTTATTGTTGTTTCTGGTTGTTTCCTGTCTTTGATGATTTCTACTTGGCGTGCTTTGATTTTTGGGAATGCTTTTTGCTTGGTAGACTGTAATGACTTTTTGTGTTTTTCTTTGATGAAAAAATGTTTGCTGTTTTGAATTCTTTTTGAGAAATGCTGGGGTGCAAGCTGTAGATCTTGCCTGGAAACCTTGCTTTGTTACTACCTCCAAAGGATGCCCCAGGACTTTGGTTTGAGTCTTGGGGTTTTCCTTTTCTTGTTTCTTCGCCTGTATCGTATTGACCGAGTTGTTTTTCTCCCTTTGTCCGGGATGTTTTTAGTAACCTCATCTTCTTTTCTTACTTGTAGGATTAGTTGGCCTCATGTCTTCTCGCAATAACATTGTAGAGATGTCTTCCAGAGTTCCCGAGGGGATGTCTGATTGGCTGGACTCCCTTGTTTTGTTGTGTATTTCTGTTGTGGATGCTAAATTTTGCACAGAGCTGAGGAAGCGCCATAGGATTTGTGGTAACAATGCCCGTGAGGAGGATTATGAGCTTGTTGCTCCTAATTCTGATGAGAGAGTTTGTTTTCTGACTTCCATTGAGAGGGAGTGTCCCTTCTTTTATGCCTATGAATACTTCTTCAGTCAGTTGAACGTTACTTTTCCTTTTACTGCTTTCGAGGCCGACCTGTTGTGGTCGTGTAATATTGCCCCATCCCAGCTTCACCCAAATTCCTGGGGTTTTATTAAAATTTTTCAACTTCTCTGCCGAGAATTAGATGTAACACCATCTTAGACTCTTTTCCTTTATTTGTTTGTTTCCGCCAAGCCTGGCGGTTCTTCAAAAAAGAAAGCTTCCTGGGTTTCCTTCAGGTCTGTCCAGGGCCATAAAGTTTTTGCTATGTATGATGAGTCCTTTAAGGACTTCAAGAATTACTTCTTTAAGGTTCGTGCTGTCGAGGGGGCCCACCCCTTTTTTCTTGATGAAAATGATGAGTCTTCTTTCCCTCTAGAGTGGCAGAGGGATGTGAGAGTGTCTCGCTATACCTGAGAGATGCTTGATGATGTTGAGCGTGCCTTTGTTGTTGTTCTTGAGGATCTATGGGAGAAACCACCCCATCTTGATACAAAAAGGTTTTTGAATGACCCGTCCTTGGTTCAGACTGTTTTGGGTACTTGTCTGACTTGTTTCTATACTTGTTTCTTAATTTTTCCTTCCTCTTATTGAGATTGTAACTCTTTGTTGTGGCTGATTCTGTATTTGCAGAGATGTCAAAGAACAATGACCCTATGAGGGCCTTTAAAAAGGCGAAGAAGGCAACTGCTGCTCTGAACATCTCGGCCAAGGTGGCCAGAGAGGGATCTTCTTAGGCCACCGTGAAGCCTCCTGTGCCGAGTTCTCCCGGGCCGAGGAAAGCAATTCCTACTCCTCGGTTTCGTCAGGTCGATCCTTCACAGACTTCTGCCGCTGCTTCTGGTGCTCCTTCTAGTAAGAAGCAAAAAACAACTGAGCCTTTCAACCTTGATGCTCCCGACGTTGATCCGATCGAGTTTGTAGATCAACAAATCGGTCCTTATGGTGCCCTCTCTATGGATGACGCATCACTTCTTCATCATTTTGATTATGTAACTCGAAGTGGTATCAAGTTGGCACACATGGGAGCGGCCCTGTATCGAACTGCTCAAAGTCTTCCTCTTCATGCCACCAAAGCTTTTATGGAGGAGGCCAAACGGGAGTTTGATCGGATAAAAGGCTTGAAGGAGGAGCTCGAAGTGAAGCTGGCCAAGTTGAAAAAAGATCTGGTGAATGAGAAGGCGAGTTTCCTCTCTTTGGCTGCCTCTGTGAAGTTGGCTGAGGACACGGCACTGAGGCATAAGGATAGCTATGTCACGTCTTATCGGGAGGGAATGTGTCTGAAGGAGGAGTTGGAGAACGTCCGAGCTGATTACTCCGAGCTTCAAGGTCATCTTGTTGACAGTGTAACTGCTGCCTATTAAAACCTGAAAGAGCAGGTTCGAGTTATTGCTTCTGAAGCCGACCTTACTCTCTTCAGCCTGGACAATGTTGTGAGGGACGGTAAGATTGTCCCTGATGACCAGGATAATGATGATGCTGACCCTCCCCCAGTACCTTCTGTCAAAGTGTCGACCTCCTCGGTTCCTCCCGTTATGTCTAATCCGGATTGCCAGATTCTGAACCGGGATGATGGAACTGTAGATGCTGTGCCTATTCAGACTTGCCCTCCTTCTCCCCATACTGATGCTGCCGGGAAGGCTCCAGGTCTTGGTTGACATCCTTTTTTAAGTATTTGTGTAAATAGCCCAGTTTGTGGGCTTTGAACTCTTCTTTGTAAATGATGTTTTGTTGACTGTTGATACTCCAGTTGCTACTTTTAGCAACTTTATTTTGAAAAATAAAATGGTTTCTCTTGCTTTTGGGGTTGGCTTTAAGTGACCTGTTGAGTCTTTATTTTATGGTAACTGCGATATGCTTGCTTGCAGCTTTCTTTAGCATTTACCTGGAATTTTTAGAGTTGTTTTTTATCCATCCTCTTTTGATTGCTTTTGTGGCGAGGTCGAGGTCTATCGGGTCGAGTTATCTCCCCTCTGTTGGCTGATCTTTCTCAATTGATCTTTTCGAGCAACCCCTTGGGATTACTTTTTATAACTTTTTGTAGTTTTAGTCCGACTTCTTCATGTTGGTCCCCGTTTCGTTACTAGGTGATCCTTTTTCTTAAATCTTGTTTAGATCTCTTTTGAGGTTTTACCTTTTGTAACTTTATCTTTTTCGGGCTGACTTCGTCATGTCGGACGTCGTTGAGTTACTCGATAATCCTCTTTCTTGGACCTTTGTTCAGGTCTTTTTCAGGGATTTATTTTTTGTAACTTTATCTTTCCGGGTCGACTTTTGTCACGTCAGGCTCTGTTGAGTTATTTGATAATCCTCTTTCTTGGACCTTGTTCAGGTCTATTTCAGGGATTATCTTGTTTTGTAGGAGGCTGACTTCGTTAGGTCGATCTCTTCTAAGTTATTTTTGTAATCCTCTTTCTTGGACCTTTGTTCGGTCACTTTCAGGGATTATTTTTACAACTTGTCTTGTAGGAGACCGACTTCGTTAGGTCGATCTCTTCTAAGTTGTTTTTGTAATCCTCTTTTTTGGACCTTTGTTAGGTCTCTTTCAGGGATTACTTTTACGACTTGTCTTGTAGGAGACCGACTTCGTTAGGTCGATCTCTTCTATGTTGTTTTTGTAATCCTCTTTCTTGGACCTTTGTTAGGTCTCTTTCAGGGATTACTTTTACAACTTGTCTTGTAGGAGACTGACTTCGTTAGGTCGATCTCTTCTAAGTTGTTTTTGTAATCCTCTTTCTTGGACCTTTGTTAGGTCTCTTTCAGGGATTACTTTTACAACTTGTCTTGTAGGAGACTGACTTCGTTAGGTCGATCTCTTCTAAGTTGTTTTTGTAATCCTCTTTCTTGGACCTTTGTTAGGTCTCTTTCAGGGATTACTTTTACAACTTGTCTTGTAGGAGACCGAATTCGTTAGGTCGATCTCTTCTAAGTTATAGCAATTCCTCTTTAATAGGGTTGGCCAGACCTCTTTCCAGGGATTTGCTGATAACTTGGGTTGACTTGGTCCGACTTTTTGGTGTCGGCCAGTCTTTTTAAGTTATTATATAGCAATCCATAAGACATCGTCAGGTTCTTTTTGGGATCACTTTCGATAATTTCTTGCATTATTCTGTGTTCATCTTTGCCGATTTGTAGATGGTGGTTTCTGTCCTAGTTTAATCGACCTTTAGGTGAATCGCGTTTTCACCTTTGTCGGTCGATCATTCCTATCGAGATCGTACAGTGAATCTGTCCTTCACTTTCTGTTCGATCCGTTGCTTTATAATCGGACGATGAATGCTTCAGATTAATGCGTCTTCGGAATTTGTAGAATATCTGAAATGTATTTTATTTAAAGAAAGTGCAAATATATACAGGCGGGAGTTTTGCATACCCTTAAGTCAGATTAAATCTCAATTTTGACGCCTCATTAAAAAACCTTTTCAGGAAAAAGAGTGCATCTTGTGATGAGATCTTTTACCTTTCCTAACTATAGTACCTTCTTAGGTTACAGGCGTGCCATGATCTGGGGAGTTCTCGTCCTTCGAGTTCGGACAGTCTGTAGTAGCCCTTCCCAGGTACTTCTGTGACTCGGTAGGGTCCTTTCCAGTTGGCTGCCAGCTTTCCTTCTCCGGGTCGAGTTGTTCCAATATCATTTCGGATTAAGATGAGATCATTCTCAGCGAAACCTCTTGGCACTACCTTTTGATTATACATGGAAGCCATTCGCCTCTTTAATGCTTCTTCTCTGATCCGAGCTTTTTCTTGGATTTTCGGAAGTAGGTCGAGCTCTTCTCTTTGAAGTTGAGAATTGGTTTGTTCATTGTAGTGGACTACTCGGGGAGACCCTTCCTCGACTTCTATTGGAATCATTGCCTCCACTCCGTATGCTAATCGAAATGGTGATTCGTTCATAGTAGAATGGGGGGTTGCTCGATACGCCCATAGGACTTGTGGAAGTTCCTCGGCCCAAGTCCCCTTTGCTTCTTGCAGTCTCTGTTTTAGCCCGACCAATATGACTTTGTTGGCCGCTTCGGCTTGTCCATTGGCTTGGGGATGCTCGACAGAGGTGAACTGGTGTTTTATATTCAAGTCTACCACTAGTTTTCTGAAGCCTGCATCTGTGAATTGGGTGCCATTGTCTGTGGTGATGGAGTATGGGACCCCGAACCTTGTAACGATGTTCCTATATAAAAATTTCCGACTTCTTTGAGCAATGGCGTTGGCTAGGGGTTCTGCCTCGATCCATTTCGTGAAATAGTCTACCCCTACTATGAGGAATTTTACTTGTCCCGATCCCTGTGGAAAGGGTCCGAGAACTGATGGCGGCATTCAAGAGAATCCGGAAGGTCCAACCTTGTCTGTGGTATTCTGAGTAGGATTCAATGATTGAATGACTGTGACGTACTTCAAACTCCTGAGGGCGGGGCGTTAGTGACAGACGCAAAAGAATCAATGGATTCTATTCCAGCCTGATCGAGAACTGACAGATGGATAGCCGTGCCGTGACAGGGTGCGTTGAACATTTCCACTGAGAGGATGGGAGGTAGCCACTGACAACGGTGAAACCCTTGCATAAGCTTGCCATGGAAAGGAGTAAGAAGGATTGGATGAAGACAGTAGGAAAGCAGAGAGACGGAAGGGAAGGCATCTTCATACGCTTATCTGAAGTTCCTACCAATGAATTACATAAGTATCTCTATCTTTATCTTTATTTATTATTCATCATCTATACCCATTTGAGTCTGCCTGACTAAGATTTACAAGGTGACCATAGCTTGCTTCATACCAACAATCTCCGTGGGATCGACCCTTACTCGCGTAAGGTTTATTACTTGGACGACCCAGTGCACTTGCTGGTTAGTTGTGCGGAGTTGTAGTGATCACAATTTCGTGCACCAAGTTTTTGGCGCCGTTGCCGGGGATTGTTCGAGTATGGACAACTGACGGTTCATCTTGTTGCTTAGATTAGGTATTTTTCAGAATTCTTAAGAGTGAATTCTAGTGTTTCAAGGTGATGTTCTTACCATCACCAAAGCTGATTGATTCTCATCAATTTAGCTCTTGAATGCAATGTCCTGCTGAAGCTTGGCTAACCATGTCTAATTCCTTTAGACTAAAGCTTTAGACTAACATTGCATGATTCCTGGAATTCTCATTAAGAATTTTGATACCTTTATTTTCTTTTCCACTTAATTTTCGAAAAATCCAAAAAAATTTCAAAATCATAAAAACCAAAAATATTTTATGTTTCTTGTTTGAGTCTAGTGTCTAATTTTAATTTTGGTGTCTTGCATGCATTATTTATTTGATCTTGGTTCTATTTTCAAGTCAATAGTACAGGGAACTGAAGATTCAGAACATGCAGCAGAGGAATTACACAGAAAAAGCTGGGCGTTCAAAACGCCCAGTGAAGAAGGACAGACTGGCGTTTAAACGCCAGCCAGGGTGCCTGGTTGGGCGTTTAACGCCCAAAAAGGTAGTGCATTGGGCGTTAAACGCCAGAATGTGCACCATTCTGGGCGTTTAACGCCAGGATGGCACAAGGGGGAGGATTTTGTTTTCAAATCAATTTTTTTTCAAGTTTTCAAAGTTTTTCAAAATCAAATCTTTTTCAAATCATATCTTTTCAATCAAATGTTTTCAAAATCAATTTCTTTCCTTTTTCAAAGATACTTGCTAACAATTAATGATTTGATTGAACATTTCAAGTATGTTGCCTTTTCTGTTGAGAAAGGTTTAATGTTTGAATCATCTTTTCTTGTTAGGCAAGTCATTAATTTTTAAAATCAAATCTTTTTAAAATTGTTTTCAAATCATATCTTTTCAATCACATATTTTTAAAACCAATCATATCTTCTTAACCTCATCTTTTTCAAAACAGTTTTCAATCAAATCTTTTTGACTTTTAATTTCAAAATCTTTTTCAAAAATCACTTGATTTCTTTCCCACTCTTATTTTCGAAAATCAATTAGTGTTTTTCAAAATGTTTTCAAATTCTTTTACTTAATTTTCGAAAAAAGCTCTTTCCCTCTTCTCACATCCTTCTATTTATGGAGTATCACTCCTCTTCAATGCACAATTCGAACTCTATCTCACTAAGTTCGAATTCTCCTACTTCTTTCTTCTATTTTTCTTTTCCTCTGACACCTTAAGGAATCTCTATACTGTGACATAGAGGATTCCATACTTTCTTGTTCTCTTCTCTTTCATATGAGCAGGAACAAAGACAAAGGCATTCTTGTTGAAGCTGATCCTGAACCTGAAAGGACCTTGAAGCGAAAGCTAAGAGAAGCTAAGGCACAACTCTCTGCAGAGGACCTAACAGAAATCTTCAAAGAAGAAGAACACATGGCAGCCGAAAACAACAACAATGCCAACAATGCAAGGAAGGTGCTGGGTGACTTTACTGCACCTACTCCCGACTTCTATGGGAGAAGCATCTCTATCCCTGCCATTGGAGTAAACAACTTTGAGCTTAAGCCTCAATTAGTTTCTCTAATGCAACAGAATTGCAAGTTCCATGGACTTCCATTGGAAGATCCTCATCAGTTTTTGGCTGAGTTCTTGAAAATCTGTGACACTGTCAAGACTAATGGGGTTGACCCTGAGGTCTACAGACTTATGCTATTCCCTTTTGTTATAAGAGACAGAGCTAGGACATGGTTGGACTCACAACCTAAAGAAAGCCTGGACTCGTGGGAAAAGCTAGTCAATGCCTTCTTGGCAAAGTTCTTTCCACCTCAAAAATTGAGTAAGCTTAGAGTGGAAGTCCAAACCTTCAGACAGAAGGATGGAGAATCCCTCTATGAAGCTTGGGAAAGATACAAACAATTGATCAGAAAATGTCCTTCTGACATGCTTTCTGAATGGAGCATCATAGGTATTTTCTATGATGGTCTCTCTGAACTATCCAAGATGTCTTTGGATAGCTCTGCTGGAGGATCTCTTCATCTGAAGAAGACGCCTAGAGACCTCAACAAGGTTTCAACAACAATAATGGTGGAAGAAACAGGTTTAGCAATGGCGAGCCTTTTCCATCATCTTCTCAACAACAGACAGAGAATTCTAAGCAGAACCACTCTGACTTAGCAACCATGGTCTCTGATCTAATCAAAACCACTCAAAGTTTCATGACTGAAACAAGGTCCTCCATTAGGAATTTGGAGGCACAAGTGGGACAGCTGAGCAAGAAAGTTACTGAACTCCCTCCGAGTACTCTTCCAAGCAATACAGAAGAAAATCCAAAAGGAGAGTGCAAGGCCATCAATATGGCCGAATTTGGAGAGGAAGGAGAGGAAGTGAACGCCACTGAGGAAGACCTCAATGGGCGTGCACTAGCCTCCAATGAGTTCCCTAATGAGGAACCATGGGAATCTGAGGCTCAAAATGAGATCATAGAGATTCCATTGGACTTACTTCTGCCTTTCATGAGCTCTGATGAGTATTCTTCCTCTGAAGAGGATGAGTATGTCACTGAAGAGCAAGTTGCTAAATACCTTGGAGCAATCATGAAGCTAAATGACAAGTTATTTGGAAATGAGACTTGGGAGGATGAACCCCCTTTGCTCACCAAAGAACTGAATGACTTGTTGATGAGCGGATAATTTATACGCTTTTTGGCATTGTTTTTAAGTAGTTTTTAGTAAGTTCAAGCTACTTTTAGGGATGTTTTCCTTAGTTTTTATGTTAAATTCACATTTCTGGACTTTACTATGAGTTTGTGTGTTTTTCTGTGATTTCAGGTAATTTCTAACTGAAATTGAGGGATTTGAGCAAAACTCTGAAAAAGGCTGACAAAAGGACTGCTGATGCTGTTGGATTCTGACCTCCCTGCACTCGAAATGGATTTTCTGGAGCTACAGAACTTCAATTGGCGCGCTCTCAACGGCGTTGGAAAGTAGACATCCAGGGCTTTCCAGCAATATATAATAGTCCATACTTTATTCGGAAATTGACGACGTAACTTGGCGTTGAACGCCAAGTACATGCTGCTGTCTGGAGTTAAACGCCAGAAAAACGTCATGATCCGGAGTTGAACGCCCAAAACATGTCATAACTCGGAGTTCAACTCCAAGAGAAGCCTCAGCTCGTGGATTGATCAAGCTCAGCCCAAACATACACCAAGTGGGCCCCGGAAGTGGATTTATGCATCAATTACTTACTCATGTAAACCCTAGGAGCTAGTTTATTATAAATAGAACATTTAACTAATGTATTTGACATCTTGGGACGCATAGTTCTCAGATCATGGGGGCTGGCCACTCGGCCATGCCTGAACCTTTTACTTATGTATTTTCAACGGTGGAGTTTCTGCACACCATAGATTAAGGGTGTGGAGCTCTGCTGTACCTCAAGTATTAATGCAGTTCTATTTTCTTTTATTCAATTCTCTTTTATTCTTATTCCAAGATATTCATTCGCACCCAAGAACATGATGAATGTGATGATCAGATAACCCTCATTATCATTCTCACTTATGAACGCACGTGATTGACAACCACTTCCGTTCTACATGCAACAGAGCTTGAATGCGTATCTCTTAGATTCCCCAACAGAATCTTCGTGGTATAAGCTAGATAGATGGCGGCATTTATGAGGATCCGGAAAGTCTCACCTTGTCTGTGGTATTTCGAGTAGGATCCTGGGAATCCGGAAAGTCTAACCTTGTCTGTGGTATTCCGAGTAGGATTCCGGTAATGAATGACTGTGACGTGCTTCAGACTTGCAAGTGCTGGGCGTGATGACAAACACAAAAGAATCAAGGGATTCTATTCCAGTAGGCGCAGGAACCAACCAGTGATTAGCCGTGCTGTGACAGAGTGCGTGAGCGTAGTTTTCACTGCGAGGATGGGATGTAGCCATCAACCATGGGTGATGCCTCCAGACGATTAGCCATGCGAGTGACAGCCGCAGAGGACCATTTTCCCGAGAGGATTGAAAGTAGCCACCGCTGATGGTGAACCCCTATACACAGCTTGCTATGGAAAGAAGTAAGAAGGATTGAGTTGAAGCAATAGGAGAGCAGGCGTCCTTGGGCCATACAGCACCTCCATATGCTTATCTGAAATTCCCACCAATGAATCTGCATAAGTATTCTATCCCTTTTATTATTTCTATTTTATTATTAATTTTCGAACCCATAAACCATTTTAATCTGCCTAACTGAGATTTACAAGGTGACCATAGCTTGCTTCATACCAACAATCTCTGTGGGATCGACCCTTACTCACGTAAGGTTTATTACTTGGACGACCCAGTACACTTGCTGGTTAGTTGAACGGAGTTGTGAATTCAACCAGTGCCATCATAATGATTTCTCTCACAATAGTTTTTGTGTACATACTAAAGAGCCAATATTGTTGATCACAATTTCGTCCACCAAGTTTTTGGCGCCGTTGCCGGGGAACAATCAATTTCGAACAACAATTCAAACAATTGTTTCCAACCCACAATGGTGCCAAGTTTTTAATCCGGCAACATCACCAAGTTTTTGGCGCCGTTGCCGGGGATTGTTCGAGTATGGACAACTGACGGTTCATCTTGTTGCTCAGATTAGGTAATTTTCTTTTCAAAAATCTTTTTCAAAATTTTTCTTTTATTTTTCATTTTTCTAAATTTTATTTTCGAAAAAATTAATAAAAATACAAAAAAATTAGAAAATCATAAAAATCAAAAATATTTTGTGTTCTTGATTGAGTTTTGAGTCAATTTTTAAGTTTGGTGTTAATTGCATGCTTTTAAAAAAAAAAATTTTTTTCTTGCATTTTTCGAAAATCCCATGCATTCATAGTGTTCTTCATGATCTTCAAGTTGTTCTTGATAAGTCCTCTTGTTTGATCTTGATGATTTCTTGTTTTGTGTCTTATGTTGTTTTTCATGTGCATTCTTTGTTTGTTAGAGTCCAAGCATTAAAAATTTCTAAGTTTAGTGTCTTGCATATTTTCTTTGCATCAAAAATTTTTCAAAATTATGTTCTTGATGTTCATCATGATCTTCAAAGTGTTCTTGATGTTCATCTTGACATTCATAGCATTCTTGCATGCATTCATGGTTTTGATCTAAAAATTTCATGCATTGAGTATTTTTGTTGTTTTTCTCTCTCATAATTAAAAATTCAAAAATAAAAAAAATATCTTTTCCTTATTTCCCTCCAAATTTTCGAAATTTTGGGTTGACTTGGTCAAAAATTTTCAAAAATTAGTTGTTTCTTACAAGTCAAGTCAAAATTTCAAATTTAAAAATCTTATCTTTTTCAAAATCTTTTTCAAAAATCATATCTTTTCCATTTTTTTTATTATTTTCGAAAATTTCAAAAAAATATTTTTCAATTTATTTTCAAAATCTTTTTCTTGTATTTTATATCTAATTTTCGAAAAATTAGCTAACAATTAATGTGATTGGTTCAAAAATTTGAAGTTTGTTACTTTCTTGTTAAGAAAGGTTCAATCTTTAAGTTCTAGAATCTTATCTTGTAGTTTCTTGTTAGTGAAGTAAATAATTTCAAAATTTTTGAATTAAATCTTTTTATCTTTTATTCGATCTTTTCAAAAATTTTATTTTTCAAAATTGATTTCAAAATATCTTATCTAACTTGCTATCTTCTTATCTTTTTCAATTTTGATTTCAAATCTTTTTCAATCAAATAACTAACTTTTTGTTGTTTCTTATCTTTTTCAAAACCACCTAACTACTTCTCCCTCTTCTATTTTCGAAAATATCTCTCTCTTTTCAAAAATTCTTTTTAATTAACTAATTGTTTCATGTTTAATTTAATTACAATTTATCTCTAATTTTCGAAAATCACTAACCCTTTTAAAATTATTTTCGAATTTCTCTTCTTCTCTTCTAGTTAATTATTTATTTACTAACACTTCTTCACCTCTCTTCATCCAAAAGTCCGATCCATCCTTTCTTTCTTATACCCCTTTCTTTTTCTACTAACATAAAGGAATCTCTATACTGTGACATAGAGGATTCCTCTTTTTTCTTGTTTTCTCCTCTTTCATATGAGCAGGAACAATGATAAAGGCACTCTTGTTGAAATTGATCCAGAACCTGAAAGGACTCTGAAGAGAAAATTAAGAGAAGCTAAATTACAACAATCCAGAAGCAACCTTGTAGAAATTTTCGAACAAGAGAAAGAGATGGCAGCCGAAAATAATAATAATGCAAGGAGAATGCTTGGTGACTTCACAAAGCCAACGTCCAAGTTGATGGAAGAGCATCTCCATTCCTGCCATGGAGCCAATAACTTTGAGCTGAAACCTCAGCTAGTTGCTTTAATGCAACAAAACTGCAAGTTTATGGACTTCCATCTGAGATCCTTACCAGTTTTAACTGAGTTCTTGCAGATCTGTGAGACTGTAAAGACGAATGGAGTTGATCCTGAGGTCTACAGACTCATGCTTTTCCCTTTTGCTGTAAGAGACAGAGCTAGAATATGGTTGGATTCACAACCCAAGGATAGCCTGGACTCATGGGATAAGCTGGTCACTGCCTTCTTGGATAAATTCTTTCCTCCTCAAAAGCTGAGCAAGCTGAGAGTGGATGTTCAAACCTTCAAATAAAAAGATGGTGAATCCTCTATGAAGCTTGGGAAAGATACAAGCAGCTGACCAAGATGTCCATCTGATATGTTCTCAGAATGGACCATATTAGATATATTCTATTATGGTCTCTCTGAATTTTCGAAAATGTCATTGGATCATTCTGCAGGTGGATCTATTCACCTGAAGAAAACGCCTGAAGAGGCTCAAGAACTCATTGACATGGTTGCAAACAACCAGTTCATGTACACTTCTGAGAGGAATTCCGTGAACAATGGGATACCTCAAAAGAAAGGAGTTCTTGAAATTGATACTCTGAATGCCATATTGGCTCAGAACAAAGTGTTGACTCAACAAGTCAACATAATCTCTCAAAATCTGAATGGATTGCAACATGCATCCAACAGTACTAGGAGGCAGCTTTGAGGAAGCTTATGATCCTGAGAACTTGCC